>NC_137671.1:12720294-13320294 GCF_963422515.1 Blennius ocellaris | reverse complement strand
TGTGGAGTGAACGTGCGCTCACTAATCAATTATTTTGGGGTTGTGTGAGGATTGCAATCATCCTAATTTACCAAAATAATATATAAAATGAACATGCTTTAGGTTAATTTTCCAAAATCTTGAATGAATGAAACCGCATAACGGCACAAGCCAGTGAGCAACTGACAGCTAATTACCTGGTTCATGGAAAAATACTCAAGTTGTTAATTTTTTAATTTAAATTTACTTTTAGTTGAACGTTTTTGTTGTTTTTGTGAAACATCCCATCAGTTTATTGCTTGCACTGCACAGGACCACAACATATAACAAATAAACTGTTGCTTTTAAAAAAAACAACATTTGAGGCCATTTTAAAGTCGACGTTTGTATCCAGGAGATAATTGTAGTATCACCCATAACATTACAACGTGTTACTGAGCTTTACTTCAATATTTCATGCAATTTGTTTCAGCCTGAACATCATCCAACTTCATCCATCCGTCTTTCATCGTCACTTGATCCAAGTTAAGTTGATCCTTGGGGTGAAATGTGAAGTCGCCCACCTATGGTCCAAACACAGAGAAGGTTACAGCTCATTTGATCTGATGTGGGATGAAGCAGTAGCTCAGGGGTGCGTCTCAACTATAAAACTACTGATATGGATGATAAAACTAGAATTCTGACCGCGAGTCAAACCACTGCGGTTCGCCATGTTTGTTTTACAAGTGGATGGAAGGGGAAAGGAGGGGGAGAGTGGCGCACGCGCAGTAACAGGCTAAATATCCAGCACTCTCCGCAGGGGGGATTCGCAGCTGTGAAAGAAACTTTCCACCTTTGGAGCAGGATTAAAAACTTTGCGGATACAGTGCAGCACACTGGTGCCGCGTAAACAAACCCCCCAAAAGTGAAGAAAGTTTTGCGGATAGACTCGTAATCGTTGTCGTGTAAACCGGGCCTAAAACAAATCTAATTAATACAAACACAAAAAGTAAACACATTAGTGAGATATGTTGATAAAAAAAACAATATTAGAATGCAATTTTGACAATATTCTGCCTCAGTTCACCATGTGCTTTACAACTTGCATAACAACGTGGACTTTTATTATACTATTTACATCTTCAGCAGCATAAAACGTGTAGCTGGGACTCAAAAATATAGTGTAGGCTTGTTTGTATATTGACCAAAATAACTTTGCATTCTAGAATAATAATTAGTGATGACACATTTCAACTGAACTGACTCACCACCAGATTAAAGTGCCTAATGTAGCTGGCAAAATTCATCTTGCAGGCCAGACACCCCTGACAAACACAGCCAGAAACAGCTAAGGACAATTTATGCCAATTAATCCAACAATTGTTTTTCTGATCATGAAATAAATAGATAAATAAATAGGATTACCTGTGGAGGAGCAATGCCTACATGTATTGGGAAAACATCCGCAAAAAGACGCATGAGAAACATTCAACTGTGCGTTTCAATGCGCCCGATGTGAAGCCGTGTCAGATGAAAATCAGGAACAGCTTCAAATCCTCCTGAAATGAAGGCGGATCAACCTTCTGTTTCTGCTAATCACTGCGCTGCCGTGCCACCCCAGTGACAGGAGTGTCATCAAGAGCAATTAATAGTAGTAGTACTGTGGGTTAGTGCAGTCGTAGTACTAAATGAGAATCTCGGGAGGCTTGAGCATTTATTTATTAGAAGTGAAGTGTGCTGCCTTTTTTTCAGGCCAACTGTGACTACAATAAATACAAGGCATTGTCAATTAATAATGTAAAATAGCTGATTAATGAAATTCCTGTTTTCATTTCAGATCACTTACCACATAAAAATGTCATTAAATACTTATTAAAATTGTATAAACACAGTCACAGTTTGGTTGTTTGGTTAAAGAATTATATCTATATGTATATAGGTGAAGCATCTGCTTCTGGCCGCACAGCAAATTAGCCCCTGCGAATGTTTACCGTTAATGAGTGTCTTTCATTTAAATTTAATTATTTATTAATAAAAAAGTTGATAACAGCCAGCTCGCGTTGCTCTGGGCAAAGCGCTCATCATCATCATCATCATCATCATCCATGCTTTTAAATATTTAGAATGTTGTGCTCTTGTAAACACTTTCAGAATTAAATCAACTTGAAGATTTACTGTCATTGACTTGCTCATTCAAGCATTAAACCAGCTCTCCGCTCCACTCCACCGTCCTTTTTCCCTTGTTTGCCCCCAACACTTTATTTTAATTTAGTTTGCGCACTGGCGTGTCAGCCTCAATCCCTCCGACCTTGGCGCGCCCCCATTCACCGCTTGTGGGGGAAGCATACAGTGTCTTTAGGCCCTCAAGGGTGGCAAACAGTCAGAAACCTTGTCCGTCATTACATTACAGGGCTAATGCAATAACAGTTAGGTGCAGGAAGTGTGCCAGCTCGGTCACCGTAGGCGAAAGGAGTGCCGCCTCCGCCTCCGCGCGCATGCATTGGAGTCCTTGTATGCATTTGTACTTGCATGTCAGTAATTCTTCTCCTCCACCTTCATATCTACATTTGTCTGAATGTGTTTACATATAGATTTGTGAGCCGTGTCTCGTCTATATTAAATCCGAAGAAGATCCGTACGTTCTTAACTCAGCAAAATTTCCCCAAGGCCTGTGCGTCTCGGGCTATAGGGCTGTCAGGGTTTGCCTGAGTGTGCATTCTCGGTGTAAACGTTGAATCCGATGACAGCAGACGTCACTTTGCTCACTAATCTCATTCCCACAGTCCCAGTTTTTTTTTTTTGTTTTTTTTTGAGCTGCTTGGGGTCCCTTCTCTCCTCGCCCACCTGCACCGTGGACGCACACATCCCTAGACTTATCAGAGTTCGACTGTCAGGCTCAGCGGCGCGTGGTCGGATATGCAATTGATATCTCAGGAGAGCGGATCAATGGCTTCCCCGTCCAACTTCAGAACTGTTTTATTACATAGATCAAGCGGCAAACGTTCACAGTCGAGCTCATTTTAATGAAAGAAGCTCTACATTGTTCTGTCATCTTAGTTCATATACACTAATACATTGAGCATTTTTCATTTTAATGATCATAACTCAAGTTTATCTTCATCCTCCCATCCAAACTGAAGTACGCAGAGAAAAAAACACACACATAAGGCAGGGGTATTCTCATTGTAAAGCAAGAGTGTTAACAACTACTTCAGATTTATGCATCTCATAAGGGTTTTTAGTGGATGCTCAATATGTAATTGGTTCCTCATTCATTTAGAGAGCATATTGACCCTCCGGATGTCTTTAACAAACCTGATGCTTGTTTTAGAAACAAGTTTGGAAGCGATTCTTATTTCACTAATCTGGGTTGTGACCTTAAAGCGCCATTATGCAATAATGGTGCAAGCTGTAATAATTTAATACATTTTCAGCTCGTTATGTAATAGTGCCACATTTTGTAACAATCTGCCACATTATGTAGTGGATTTTGTAACAAACTTTGCTGTTTTTTGTAGAAACTTGTTACATATTGCAACATTTATTCTAAAATATGGGTGTTCCACTTTTTTTTTTTACATTTTAGAATTTGTCGCATTATGTAAAAAATGTTGCCCTTTATTATTATTATTATTATTATTATCATACATGGTTTTATGTTTGATAATAAGTTGTCCTGCCAACAGAGCAATGGAAGAACACACAGCTCTAAATCTGGTTGGTTTTTTTTGTGTTTTTTTTACATCCCCTCTCATTGTGGCTGGTAGATTTTTAAAGTTACAAGCCAATCAGTATTTCCACTATCCATTTCTTTTTTTCTTAAGTAAATGAAACCGTGTTGTAAAAAGAAACCAGATTGTATGTGCCACTGAGTTAATTTAATCTTCTGTCCTTCATTGTGTAATAACTGTTACAATATGTAGCAAATTATTACAAAATGTGTCAAAGTGTATTAGAAAATTCATTCATGAAATGTGGCATTATTACATAGAGTTGAAAATGGATTACATCATTACATAGAGCACCATTATTACAAAATGCGGCGCTACAGACCTCTATTGTCACAGTCTCTGATGAAAAAGAAAGAAAACGAATCATTACTCGAAGCCAAACGTGACATTAAGAGATGGACTCAATGGAGCTGTTTCGAAATGTTCTGTGTCGTCGTCTAAACGATGCACACATTTATAAATTAAATCTTCGGCCTTCCGAGAGACGCCGGAGAGCATGTTGGTTCAAACCCTGCATCAATTGCACAAAACACTGTCTAAAGGGTCATTATTCACCCGCGAAACCCGAGAGTTACATGACTTGAAGGGTTTGTCACGAGTTCTGCCTTCATCCCTCTCATCGATTGTAGCTGGTGTAGTTTCTGCTTGAAATTTGCATGATCAAGTTGTCAAACATCCACACTTTTCACCTTGACTTGAAGGGCGGCATGACAAAGACTCTCATGCAAATCAGACTAGAATATGGACAAACTGTCTTTGAGGTGATCGGAGGCAGAAGGCGGCAAAAAAAAAGAAAAAAAAGAAAAAGGTTGAGGCGGGAGACCGCGAGCGGGACGGAGATCAAAGAAAACCTGCAGTATGTGCTGAATACCAATGAGGAGACCTCATGCCGATACTGTGTGTGTGTTATATAATTTAATGTGAACCAAGTCGTGATCTTGTGCCTTCCGGACCAAATGTCAAGGACGAGCGTAATTTTGGGTCGGCGACTGGAGGTTGAAGGTTAAAACGTTCCATTATTTTGAAGGTGTGAATAAATAATCGCAACCCCACAGAGAGTCCCCTCCGGCTTATAAATGCAAGAGTGCACATACTGTATGTGTGTGTGTGTGTGTGTGAGTGTGTGTGTGTGTGTTTGCTTGAATTTCTGCATGTGTCCGCTCATTATGTAGGAATCCTAATCAAACGCCACGCTGAGCTCTGACCACCTGCACCCAGTTGCCAGCCGGCCGGCGCCAGTTGCGAGTCTGCCAGCGTCTCCCGAAAGAAGCGGAATTCTGTTTTGTGCTTAATCTATAATTTAACGGACACTTTCATCCAAAGTCATTTACAAAACACAAAGCGCAACGAGTACAACGGCCCTGCGAACACGGCGAGTGCAGCTCGGCAACAGACCGAATCTAATCGTTTTTGTTTGGTTTTTTTAACCAGCGGAGTCGACGGAGTTTCCTTAATAAACTGTTTCTTTTTCCCGTCAACTTGGGAAAGGAGCTGGCAAAGTGAATTAAACTGAAGTCGGAATTTTTTTTTAACTTTTATACATATTGTCGCAATATGTCAGGGAAGCCTGGAGACGTTTACCTCACAGAGAGGCTTCAAAGAAAAAAAATAAAATGTATATATAAATAACGTTTCACTGTTCCAGTTGCTTAACAGTGACATTTTGTCACCAGTTTGGCTCACTTTGTCATGTTTACTTTTGTCACGAGCAGCAAGAAATCCCCGACTTTAGAGTTTCATACTTTGAGTTCAGCCAAGTGAATGACAGCCGTGTTGTAACCAGCAGCTCGGTGCCTAGTTAGCCTGGTAAACATCAAGCTATTCCAATATAATTGGACTCTTTTTAGGGGGGGGGGGAGAATGATTCATCAAAGTCAAAAGGATGGAGGGTGTGAAAATAGTGAGGAAGGTAGATCTCCCATATTGTGAAAAATAATGGCGAGAAAGTGTGTTTTGGAGTGAGGAGAGAAGAGGAGGGAGGGAATGGGGACGAGGGGAAACTGGCACAAAATGAGGTAAAGTGAATGATCAATAAAGTAAGGGCAACTTTGGCAGAGAGACATTTGCTCGTGGATGTAGAAATGGAGATGCTTGCGCATGCCAACAGGAAATATCTGGAGACTGTGTGTGTGTGTGTGTGTGTGTGTGTGGGAGAAAGTGTGGGAGAAAGTGTGAGAGTCCTAATCGATTCTCTCTGTGCCATCTTCAAGCCCTCCTTTCGCCCCAGCCTCAGGGATATTTGTGTTTGCCCGCAGTATGCCACTAAAAAGCTGCTGCGAAAAGAAGAAGAAGAAGACGAAAAAAAAAAAGAAAAATTCCCCAAATTTGCAGGAGACACACGCACACAGAGGCGGCGTACCTCACACGGAATAGAAAATCAGTGGGATTTCTCACATCTATCGCCATCGCTCTCCCTCGCCTTCTTCAAGAGACGTTCGCCCAGCAGCCAGAGAACAGGGAGTACCAGCCCGCTTAGGAGGAGTCTTCATTTGCCAGCGTTGTGGCCCTCAGGCGATGCTGCATCATCGCATTGTCCACTTTTCCACTCACTCCGAGAAGTCCAAATTTACCAGCCTCCACTTATGACAAAAATGAAATAGGTCTGACGTATGAATTTCATTTAATATGTTTTGTTTTCTTTTTGTCCATCTTGATGTTAATTTAATGTCATTTTCATCACTTGCAGACGATTTCTTACAGTTTCCATGCTGACTGTAGTGGTTAGCCTTTTCACTGTCTCATGGCAAGAAGTCTCAGATTGAGTTTTTCTTTCCAAAATCTGCCCTAGACACCCCCCCATGTTACCATGGATTAGCTCCAGCAGTGTTTCCCAGTGGATTTTGGGCCGCTCTGATACAAAATGAGAACAAAATGTTGACATTTGAGAGCAAAATCTGCTCCAGCAGTCTATATCAACATTGGTTGAGTAAAGAAATTGTCAACTCTGTTCTCATACTTATTTCTTTTTCCTGTGAGAATATTTAAATAGATGTATTTGACTTCAAAGAGTTAGATAAAAAGCAGAAAATGATAAAAATAGACTTAATGTTTTTTTTTCTTTTCTTTTGATTACAAAGTTATATAACAATTATTCTCGGGCAATGTTTTTTTTTTTCTTTTTCTTTCTTTGTTGTTACATCTCTGAACTCACTGAAACATCACGGTGGCTGTGCTTGGATCACAGCATTATAATTTGATGGCGAGATTATGCAGCAGCTTTGTTCTTTAAACTGATGTCAACTTTTCCACAAAGTGACCCTGATGTTCAATAATACAGGTCTATAGTAGGTTGTAATGAATATAAACACAAGGCATGCAAGGCTATCTGCTTCCTGCTCATGACATTTAGCCGTAAAAGTAGATTTAACGACCTGATAGACCAGAGTTCTGAATGCTGAGCTGGATGTTTCTATGCCTAAAATACGTGGCAAGCAGACGTTAACTCGTCAAAACACACCGACTTCCGGTTACGGGGTACTGCAGTCGATCCCAGCTAACCCAGCCGAGGGCAGGGTACACTCTGGACCGCCACTTCTATTCAGGCCTAAACGTGGGGAGACACAAACACACACACACAGACAGATGGGACTTCTTTTGTACTTTTGGCAGGAGAAAACCAGGCGCACACAGTGGCAATTAGATTTTACAAACATTTGCTAATCACAAGATTAAATCTAACATATGCTCACCATTGATAAGTACAATAAATAAGAGGCAATTGATAATTAAAGCTGCAAGCAGCCTTGAACGGGTCCTCGCTACTTGCGGGACTTCGATTCAGAATGTCAGCAGGCATATGTATTTATGTAGACTGTACTCAGACGAGCTCACCCTAGATAATTAAATTTGTCCAAAATTGTCAAAAATCCAATATGTATTTCAAAATAGCCGACTTCCTGTTGAGTTTTCGGTATATGTGTAAAATACTTTTTTGTACATCTTTGGGCGTTGCATATGTGTGCGGACTTTTGTAGCTCTAGGTGAAACAGGATCCGCGGGCTGGATTTTTAAAATTTTGTCGGCAGAGCCATTAAATTAAAGCCCCCAAATAATGCTATTTTTCGCCGGGCCTGATGAGTGTGCTAAAGTGGCGCAAAAAGTTGTGTATGTTTAGGTTTTCCCATGGTTGCAAAAGTATTCTAATAATAATTTGATTAATTAATTATAATAATTCAGATGTGCGAGGGAACCACCACCTTGTGGTTTGCATATGATGTCCACATGTGTATGTGTGGATGTCGGACTCACCGTTGCTCCCCGTGTTAAGAGATGCCGTGGGATGTTTCTGTGGCTTTATGGTGTAATGGTGTCACTGCACTGCCCCAAGGCTTCCGAGACTCGTCAAAGTTAAGCCTGTTATCTGACTGTGACGTCACTGCAGTTCATGGAGCAGGCTCCGAGTCTAAATGCTCTCACACACACATACACACAACCAGACAAAGGAAACAAGACATTATATAACCACAAACTATGACATGGCACTTGTCCCACAGAAATCCCCCTTCTGAGAAAGGATGAAGGAGCAGAGTTGGAAACAGCAGCAAGAAGAAGGGATGAGCTGGATTTGTAACAACAGTGTGTGTTGAGCTCCTGCAGACAACGAAGTTCCCGACTTGCAACCTGGATTTTATGAACCTTGATATGAAAGTTTTTTTTGTCTGTGCTATCGGCTGAATCGATGGTGACAGCCGCTAGAATGTACAATGAACTTTATCCAATGCATATTCAATGTTTACCATTGGTACCTTCAGGAAAATCAATAATTTACAATATATGTAGAGGGGGAAAAAAGAAGTAGATTGAAGATTTTTTTCCGCCATTTATACCTCAAAGTCCACTGATCCTCTTGTAATTTTCCACTGCATTTCTTTTTGGTTGATCCAGACGCATAAGAAAATCCGAGACTGTGCTCACCAGTCATGACAGCGGCTGTCAATCAACCCTTGGCACAAAGATTTTGAAAGCCACAATCAAAGATGTGGCCACAAGCTTTCATCTGAGATCTCCAAGTGGCACAGTGTGTCGCTAAGTTTTTGTGCGTATTCTGTGTAGAATGTGAGCGCGAGTGGGGGAAAAAAGATGGAGAAATAGTGGAATCTCGGCTCCCAATGAAGACAGTCGAGCTATATTCAGTGCACAAAATGCATCCGTCTGACTCCTTTTAGTACACTCGATTCATTTCTCAGACCTGCAGCACTCTCCTCCCTTGCCAGCTGTCCTTCACTTCTTCAAATAACCCAAAACTTCCTCTCTGGTCCCTCATCTCTGGGTGCCTTGGATTGCATCAACTTCTCCCCTCAACATCAAAGTATCAGGAGGAGGGTAAAAAAAATAAAAAAAATAAAAAAAAGTAGATTTCCATGCTACTTCTGCCTCTGCTATTGGTGAGGACATCGGAGATGTGCCCACCTCTCTCCTCCTCTCGCCGTCTCTGCGCTGTGCCCAGCGGATGTTTATCCAGGCTCTGGGCTCGCAGCTCTCAGTGGACTGGCCTTCCACCAATCATTCTCAGCTTGAATACCAACACGTAAACAGATAGCAGCTGCCAAGCCGCTTGTGCTAGACCACGCAAGGCAGAGAAAACCCTCAAAGTGTGCCTGTGTGTGTGTGTGACTGTGCTTTATGAGAGTTTAGGCTTAGGTATGCTGAAAAAGCATCCAGAATTTAAAAAAAAAATAGTTCTATCGGTGCGCTAAAGCGTCACCGCATCATCTTTTATTTATTTTTGGTGTCAGTTTTCTCTTTCATCAATTGTTCTCATCATGATGTGTCTGTGCCTCTTATCAGCCTCCCACTCTGGCCAAGAAATGATCGCAGCTCAAGCTTAATTTAAACTGCTGCTAACTGCCTCTGAGACATTTTGGCTGCTGATTCAACTCCTGTTGCGACGCTTCATTTTATATGGAATGAAACTTTGCAGCCAAATCAAAAAAAAAAAAAAAAAAAAAAAGAGTTTGTTGACTGCATTAACTGCACACTGTACACGTTTTTTTTTTTTTTTTTCTGGTTGCAGAATGTGAAGAACACTCGGTCCATGTGGCAGATATTATCTTGATACTCCATTTGATCTTCACAAGGTGCTGGAGTTCAGACATGTTGATTGACAGCTTCCTCCGTTGTGCGGTTTTCAGCTCCGTTTGATGTTCTCGACGTCTTACATCGCCGTTATCTGACGCGTCTTCCCCGACATTGTTCGAAGTTTGTGATGCAAGGTTGCTCTTTTCCTAATCTGTGTTTCAGTACACAGGGAGATCGGTATTTGCATGTGAATTGCTTTTTCTGTTGCCTCTGATGTGAGCCACGATAGCATGCTGTATGAGCGCCCGGTGGGAGAGAAGCAATTTTTTTATTCTCTCTTGCTTTTATGTCTTGTCTCCTTTGAGGTAAAAAAGAAAGGGAAAAAAAACCAAAACAAACAATGAGGGAACTGAGGTTCTTCTGCTGCACTGCTGCAGTGGAAACTGAGTAAGTGCAAAAAAAGAAGGTTAAAAAGGTATGCGAGTTGTGTGAATTGTCTTTTGAGTTGGATGCTCAGCTGGGAGGGTTGGGATAGACCTCCTGGAGGTCTCGTAGCTCACGGCAACCCGGCATCCTACCCTGCTCTATCTTTAGCTGCCTCTTCCCCTCTGGGTCCCTGCTCATGCCTCAACTTCCCCGAGTCATACTTTCTCCCCCACCCCCCTTTTTCCTTTTCTTCCTCCAAAGTATCTTCCTGGCTCCTCCTCCTGTTTCCGAAGCCAGCTGTGTAACGCTGCTAATGACGCCGAGAAAGCTTGCTGTCAGCACATCCTCCGAGCCGGCGGGGCACGGTTACATAAGCTGGTTAACAGAGCAGCAGCCCCTGTGCCATGTCAACCCCTCATCATTCCGAGTAGGAAAAAAAAAATGCAAAGATGGAGGAAGTAAAGGAGGAGGAGAAGGACAAAACTGTGTCCTTCGGTATGTCCCCAACAACAGTCGCCCAAAACGGCAACGCACTCCCCAACTTGCCAATAAATTCTTTATCACGTTTTTCTTTCCTCACTTGTCCACAACTCACAGAGATAAACACACTTGTACTCTTCAACCAGCCAGGGGTCTTTTTATGACTCTCGGGATGTTCAGGAGGGTTGCTCGTTTCTTACTATCAAGGCCCCCTAATTAGAGCCATCAGGCGATTAAGGACAATTAGGAGATTAACAATTATGTTTGGAATAAAAAAGAACGACCTCCCACCACTTCTTGCCTCGAGGCATACGAGGAGGCGCGCTCACACCAGGCCCTTTGGTCTTCTCTTTTCTTCCCCCATCTCCCAGTAGCTCCGACTCCGGCTCAGCTTTAATGTATCTTTTTAAGACCTTTCTTTTTCTCTTTAGCAACCCCTGCTTAAAAATGGCAGATTGGCTTTAACAATCTAAATCCCCTCAGTTGTATTCCGCCCGTCTAATCTTTCATCTAAAACTCATCGGCGGAAGGCAAGGTCATCTGGGACGGCCCGTAAAGAAAGGCAAGCGTATAGCTCGCGCAGGGGGAAGATCGTGAAAGAGCATTGAGTTACAGCCCTCCGACCGGCTCCAGCATCACAAAGTCCTCCGACTTATAATTATTAGACACTCTTATCCTGCTAATACAGATAAATGAGCTGCTTACGTGCAACAAATTGGAGCGCCACCCTAAAACAAATGAAGCCTAACAAAAACACAAGCTCCGCCAAGCGAGGTCTTCCAAACACGGTCATTCATCTTTCATGTGTGCACAGTAATGACGTACAGGTTTTCCTCCGCTCTGCGGATACCGGGAGGCATTCGCGGGCCCGTCTGGGCTTCTGCATGTGAGCCAGAGTTAATGAGTCCTGCAAAGTAGCAAATACATACGTGAATTTCTTTTGTGTTTTGGCTCGGTTTGGAGTATTGGAATAGTAACTTCTTGGCAGCGTGAAGTGTGACCTCGCGTGTGTGTGCACTTTTCCATCAATTATGAATGCTTAGTCCTTACCCACAGCCTGGAGCTTGGTATGTGAACTTGGCTTTGATGTTAATCGCATATTGCGTCAACTTGAATGTGTGAACATGACAAGAATTTGTATTTTGTTGGCGTTGTAGTTTTTGGCTGTTTGAGCGTCTGTGCATTTTTGGCATGCATCTGTGCATGGATAACCACTTACTTGCTTTATTTGTGTGGCGCATGTGTTGGGGATAGTGTTCTCGTAAAAAGACCAAAGTAATCCAAAAAAAGCAGAGGCACAAAGAGAGCATGGATGCTCATGCACCAGTCTTTATGTAATTTATTTTTTTGGCAATATTATGTAATGAAGAGAGGAGCACAGAAGCAAAGCAAAAAAGGAAAAAAAAAGGAAGAAGGATTTCAAGAGGGGGGGAAATAAAGCTGAGGGAGGCAGACCTAAATATTAAGAGATGTATTGCACTAATGGAATATGCTTCACTACAATATAGTGCGCAGCCATTTAGGGATCTGCCTTTGTCATTAGGCAAATTAAATCTTCTTAATGTTCCCTCTGTTTAGTAATGGAAGCTCCTCTGTCACCCTCCTCTTTCCCTCCCCTCCTTTCCCTCTGTCTTGCTCCCTCTCGTGTCTCCCTTTGGCATCCCTGCGGTGCTCAGTACTCTGTAGTCAGCTTTTGCTGTCTAGCATACGCCACTAAAGCTCTAAGTACATCTTCCCAAGACTCCGTACTTAGCTGTGGTGCTGTCACTGCATTGCTGTAAAGCTCCCCGCTACCCAAGCACAGCACACGACCGGCAGACATTTTTAGCAACCCTTCCCTCTTTATTACAAACACTATGGGACTGAAGACGGTTGGCTTTTTTGTCGTCTGATCTCAGGCAAAATGCCAACGGAATTGCAAAGATTAAAGCCAGTGTGCTCAGATCTAAGCGGGGGGAGCCATGAATTCAGCTTTGAGCCTGGTAATTCTACGCTTCAGTTTTCATCAGAACAGACAGCTACAGTATTAGTGAGAGTGTGCAGTGTGTTTCAGCACCAAGGACAGCTCCACCGCAAGCTCTTCGTACATCTACCCAGTAAATAAGTGTTCTTTACATCTATTAAACTCTTCATTCTTGTCTTGGACTGTTATGAAAATAACAAAGCCGGCCGCTGGTTTCAATTCTTTCCACAATGTGTTTTTACATTTTCTTGACATGTTTCTGCAAATGGCAGTCCCTTATTAACCCATGAAGACCGAGGGCTACGTTTGCGTATGTCTCTTTGTATTTGCAGTATTAATACGCTCTTCTCTTTTCAGCTGGCTGTAACACGACCTTTCACCCTTTTTCCACATTTAATTCTGTGGATGACATGTAATTATGTCTAATATGCACTTATTTAGAGTTGGGTCTCGAGGAAGAATTGCAAATGCAGCCCTCTAGGTTTAATGGGAGAAAACACACAGGCTGTGTGATATCAAAGGAAAAACGCAGCCTGGAAGATTTATTTAAATGTTTGTTCACTGTCAGTCTGTACACGGAGGACGTTTCAGCTGTGTTTGTTTTATTTGTTTATCACATATTCCAGCTTACTATTATTGCGGCGTGTGTTTATAGTGGTGGTAATTCTGAGGAGAACTATTATTCTTTATAAACTGGCAAAAACTTTCTGATTCCAACATTTAAAATATTGTTCTTCCTCCACTGTGAACAACAACATGGGTCTATGAAACCACAAATGCCATTGTTTTAACTGTGCCTACTGTAGAAATATGAGTCCACAAGCCTTCTATTGTACTTTTTCTACCTCAGATTTTTGGGATGCCAAAGCACTGTGGGCAAAGACAAGGTGCACACAGCCCATGCTGCCAGTTCATCAGAGGGGAACCACAGACAATCAGACACATTCACACCTACAGGCAATTTAGAATCAATACAGCTTCAATACAGGCGTCTTTGGACTGTAGGAAGGAAACACAATACACCAGAAATCCCACGCATGCACAGGAAGGGCACGCAAACCACATACAGAAATGCCCCAAAGCCATACATAACACCATGCAACATTTCGTCTGACATATATTTAAAAGGCAAAAAAAAAAAAAGAAACCATCCAGCACTGGGAGAACGATCATGGATGGAAAGGTTTGAAAATGGAAAATCCACATATATTGAGATTGCTTAATAAAAGAAGATATTGACGCCGGTCTTCGAGGGTAGCACAAGAGACTTATTTTTCTAGTTGTTGGCTTAATAGTAATCCCAAACCTAATCACCACGGAGGTTGGCATGGATCATGGGTTTCTGGAGATGCTGCAGTTCTTTAATTTGGTGCTGGGCTTCACTAAAACATGTCTATTCTCTCATGGCTCTCAGCATTTAATTAATTTTGTCATTAGCGGCACTCCTTGTTATTGGTCTCTTGTGGACTTCCATGCGTGAGTCCTGTAATGTGATTCCACTTCACTTACTAGGTGTGGTGGGGGGGTGGGGGGAAAGTATAAGCAGAAACACCTTCATTAATCGCTGCAAGATTACCAGAACGTATAATGTACTTTATAAGAAGATTAATACCACTGAGTAGAATAGCTTTTGTTTCTTAGATATTTATTCGCTCAAGTTCATGTCAAATCATCTCTGGTGACCGGTTATTTCAGCTCACTGTGGCAGGTACGCATAACCCATGGGCATTCATTACACAGTGCTGCTGCAGCAGTAGCAGCAGCAGAGGTGGGAGGGGTGGAGAGGGGTGGAGGACGGGGAGAGCTTGGCTGCTGTGAAAGAGACATCCTGAAAATGTGGAAGGCAAGGGAGAGAAATCAACAATTATAGAGAAAAAAAAAAAGGGGGGGGCAAGAGACAATTGTCAGGGGGTAGAAGAGGCAGGAAGATTGGAGAGAGTGCCTCTAAAGCACTTTTCCCAACTCCCATCAGGCTGTGTGCAGTTGCATGTCATTACCTGTGAGGGGCAGCAGAGATGCAGCTTTCCTGTGGCTACTTCCTATGCCCCTATTTACTCAGACCAACAGACTAATCATCCTTATCGCTCCGTCTCAACCACACCATAGTGTATACGTGCACTTGGATGTTTCCATAATTCCTTCTCCCACCTTTTATATTTGGCAAACAGAAACGCCATGATGTTGTGGAAACCTTGAAAATGGGCCCAGTCATAGTTGAGCGAAACATCTAACGAGTGAACGAGCACCACTCCTGAGAGTCGGCCTCCTTGACCACCTCCATGTTCAGTCATCTTCTGCCTTTAATAGCGGTGGTTGAGCCAGCAGGTGATCTGCTCTGACACCGTGAAGGCGCAGCTCATAGCAAAGGCTAATTGGTGTGGACTGACTTCAGAGAGACTGCAGCCAGTCAGTGGTTGAGTTGTTGGGGGAGGTGGTGCAGCCGGAGAGCCTGGTAGGACATAGAGGGACGGGATCAGACAATATCTGGTCTTCTTCACCTCCTCCTGGGTTGTTTTTAATCATTACCAAGGGCATCCTAATGAGTTAATGTACATACTGAGCCTTGCTCCTGTTACATTTAACGCTCAACACCCTTCAAGGTCTTCATTTTATTTGATCTTTATTCACTGAAAGGATGTTACACAACAAAGCCATAAAGCACCATGTGAGGAAAAGTTATTGCCGAGACCGATTTTATACAACGTGTGTGTTTGCGAACGGACTTTTGTCCAAATGTTAGATGTCCTGCCGTGTTGAGCGTCGCAGTCACGGCCGGCAGCCAGAGATGTATGCAAGCGCAAAGTGAAAGCATAAATACAGATGTGAGTTCGCGGCATTGTGCTTGACATTTGGCTGAAATGTCTCGGATGCTGACAAAGCCATTGCCGGGGCGGAGCGATGCCCCAGAGGCAGGACTCGCTCTGACTCATCAGCACTGGTGCACACACACACACACACACACACACACACACACACACACACACACACACACACACACACACACACACACACACACACACACTCGCACACAGACAATCGTATCCATGGAAGTCAGAGAAGGCTCAGTGATGGCATGAGTGTGGTCTTCCCCGTCTTTCATCCCTCACAAGTTCAGTGCAGCTCATTCAGTGGACTGTGTATCCATCTCCGCGGGCCACCGTATTAGAGGAGCTGAAATGGAGGGATTTTTTTGAAGACACATTTTTCACATCTTTTGGCCACACTATCATATATGTAATCCCCCAGCAATGGATTTCCCGAGGAAAACGTGAACAGAAACGTGAGATTTCGACAAAGCGACTTTCAAAATGGAATCAAAGTATCTACTACTTGTGGCCTCGGGGGCCTGGGAAGCTTATAGCCGGATGTTTATAGCCTGGCATGAATCCCAATGCCTGTGGGTCATGGATGGGCCAGTCAGGGAGTTCGTAAAACATTTGGATCACACGGTCCACCGTCGTGACCCTGGAGGGGAAGAGCAGAAACTCTCCCTCTCTCTCTCGCAAATTACTCCAGAGTACTACATTTTAAACTCTTTCACCAAAAAACAACAATCAGAAGGTGAAATAACTAGAGAACGTTGCTATATTTTCCTACTATTTAGTCTCTCAGCAGGTATAAAGTGGAGAAATCAATTGCTTGATCCTTGCTTGAACACACGAGACATTTAAGTACATAATACCATTTTTGGAATTGTAGTTATGACCATACAATAAATAGACTATCAGCTTGTCCCCAAAAACTTCTTCATCAGTATTTAATATTCTTTTATCATGTAAAGGCCTTGAGCGGTCCACAGCCTTGCCCCAGGTCATATCACGTATAAACAAGTGCTTACAATTACTAATTCATTTTAGCGCTCCAGACAATTACACTAAAATATGGCTTCACAAGGGTGGAACAGTTTGCCAGGTCTGTCCTGTAACTTCAGAAATGTATAATATATTTTTTGTATTATTAATATAATTTTTTTTACAGTGAATTGGGTTATTTTTTCTGACATGAGCAAATAAAACTTTCTCATGTCAAGGGAAGCAGCCAAAACCCTCAGCCCCCCCTTGTGATGTGTCGCACCCCGGAAAGGGGAGCCTGGACCCCCGATAGGGACCCAGTGTGACACACTACTCTCAGATCTCCTTTTCTCTTTCTTTCTTTTCATTGAGATTCATTACGATTCATCCATTCATCTTTTATTACCTGCTTCATACAAAGAAGAGTGGTTAGGGAGTGGAGGCTGATCCTGCCACCACTGGTCAAGTAGTGAGGTGTGTCTTTGACAAGCTGCCACTCAGTTGTTATTAAGGGCTTGTAGGGTGTATGTGTCTGTATGTGTGTGTGTGTGTGTCTGTGTCTGTGTGTGTGTCCTGTGATGGTACGATTGTTGGAGTGTGGAAAGCTTTGGATGTTTTATGCATATGAGTGTATATTATGTGCATATTATACACCTCTTCCTGCCTCCTTTCCTGTTTCTCTTTACACTCCTCATTTGAACTGAACCACCAGCTCTGCATTTTTTTTTTTGTTCTCAAACCATTGCGCGCACAATTTCAAAGTCAGACTGAAACCAGGTTCCAATGTTTTTTTTTGTTTTTTTTTTCTATTTAACACATCTGCGGAATATCATTTCTGAATATGAATAACCCAGAGTGGGAGGCTGATGGAGCGGGAACGGAGAGACAGAAAGAGAAACTGCGGGCATGTTATTAAATCCATGCATGACCTACATGGTGCAACTCAGCTGGGTCCTTGCACATACCTATGCATTTTGAAGAGGGGATCATACAGCATGGGGGACAATATTTGTAAGCGCTTTTGATAAACTGTGATAAAGAAAAAGTTAATTTGCTCTTCGCTTGGTGTTTGAAAGCTTTGTCATTCATCTGGACAAGAAAGTGGTGTTTGGACAAAATCGAGGCTTTACTTCATTTTAGGGTTCAGTTTTCCTCTAGGCCTCAATTTTCTTTTACCTTGGGGGGATTTAATCTACCTCGGAGTAAGCCACTACCAAATAAATGAGCAAATAGTGAGCTTACTTGCTTTTTCTTGCTCAGTTAATTAGGCTTACTCCAGCCAAATAGCTTCCAGAAGTCCCCTGATCATCTCCTGTTTCAAGGCCACGCTGGGTGCCCTCTGTTTGAGCCGCAAAGCCTCCGCGGGTCCGTTTCGACAAAGATGACCCTCTGAGGAGGCGAGCTTCTGTCTGCCTGAGCTCTTTAGTCTGGTGTTAAAATCTGCCCCAGCCACCCATTGCCAAGCTTGACATCATAACAAGCTTACAGTGTAAATGCCCAAGATTGAGCTAGATATTGGCAGTACACTGCCGTGTCCCTATTTGTTAGCTTTAGGCTAATACGACATGGAGGATGATGGATGCCAACGGTTTGAGCCGGGACAGTTGGATAGAGGAGTGTCAATATTTGGTCAGCCTTAGTCGGTGTGTAACGCCGCGCATGCAGCAATATAATCCGGAGAAACAGCAGATTGTAGCGATAGTAAATGCTGGTATTCATGTTCGTGTCTGGGTGGCAGCCAGTCTTGGCCTCAGTATCTGTTGAATCGACAAGTAAGCACAGACCAGAGATGAATTCTCAGCTCAGTGAGCAACATAATCTTCATACGCACGGCTCTTTTTTTTTGGAGCAGTATATAAGTAGTCCTATCGTTTCTGTTGTTCAATGAGACCCCAGTGGATTCTCCATCTCACCTGCAGAGAGGGTGGTGTCAGACTTTGAATCCTAAAAACTCTGACTGTGAAGAATTGAACATTTTTCCACACGTCGTCTCACTTTTTCTCTGCTTTTTTGTATGTGTAGTGTAAAGAATTGTTACTGTGATTTGAACACCATGTTATGGTAAATGGCAAAGACTTAATGGATAATTGAGGTCTGCTCTGGTGGATAATAACTGTACAGTTGTCGAGTGACTAATATAAAAGGCTACTCGTTCCTGAATAATTACAGTTCCAGGGTCGATGACGATGAATATTCATGGAGGTAAAGTGGGTCATGCAGTTTGTAGCAGTGATTTGCCACAAAACAACACATTGCAAAATTGTCTCAAGTACTTTCTGTTCGTCTTTGTTCAAATAACTCACCTGTTTCTTTTTTTTTTTTGTCAATAAGTCACATTAGGGACATTTACAAATTGTGTAAATATATATATATATATACTCATTGAAACTTTAAAAAAAATCTGAATGTTTTAAGTCACTGACATTGTTCTGAACAAATGCTTTTAAGAATATACGTTAAAAGTCTTTGCAATAAATGGGATTCCAATGCATTTCAAAATATTCCATTTGTTAGAGTGTAGAGAAACTCAGGAGTGGTGAGAAATGAGCCCAGCTCGTTGCGTTGTTGACGGCAATAGCAGAAAATGAATTTGTTGCCAGCCTAATTCATCACACCCCCTTCCCTCGCTTCCTCGTCTCCCATTGGGAATACGGAATAGGGCCAGAGTGAAAAAGAAAAACAAACCAAAAAACCTCATAACAAACATCCTATCAATATGGTAAATGTATATAGATTAAAGGAATTATTGTCAATTTCACAGAGACCTAATTCCATACAGCTGCCACTAAGTTGTGTATGCATGGTTATGTAATCAGTGACTTTGTTTAATTAGATTTTGTTTAAAAGTTTTAAACTTCAATGGAAGGACAGCTTCATCTACATGCCTGCAACTGGTAGACGTTAAAAACTAACTCACCATACCTTATTAATCCCCTTGGGGAAGTTCTTTTTCCCCCCACATTGAACCATTCTATTTCAAGGATGTGGAGGTTGTGCCACATTGCGGCGCTCCAGGGACCGTGATGGGGGGGTCAAAGGTCTTGCTCAGGGGTCCACAGTGGGGACACGTCAACAAACTCCTCATCCCAAGTCCGCTTCTCTAACCTCCAGGCCACCACCGCCCTAAATTTACACAGCTGCATAGTTATGAAAGATTTGTTTGGAAATTACAAGTTTAAGTGGGATTTTCCCAGAAAGAAAATACAAAAAAAAAAAAAAAAAAAAAAAAAAATGGCAATAAAGTTTTAGTAGTTGATATAAAGGCTTTGTTCTCTTTATTGTTCATCAGCTTGCTTGTTAGAGGACACTTACTGGTGAAGAGTGGAGTTTGGCAAAGCTATTATTTCAGTCTTTGGTTGGGAAGCAAAAAAACATATTTTCCCTGCTAAGCTTTAAGTAGCACATTCCTCCCGTTTTAATGCATTCTTCAGTCAGCGGCGCCCGTAGCCTGTAGCTGCTCCGCAAGACGCTGGTGTGTGTAATAGGGCTGTTTTGGAGGAGCTCTCCCCCAGCTGCCGTGCTAATTGAGGCGCAGAGACGAGCCCCAGCCAGATGGAGGGAAGATGCCGCAAATTGATTCCTCGCATTCGTCTTCATTAAGGTCTCGGCTCTGGGGCTCTGAGAAGAGAAAGTGTGAGGAAGGGTGGGGGGGGTAGGAAAGAGAAGGAGGGCAGAGGAGCACCCCCCCCCCCCTCTCAGGCTTCGAAGACACGACTATGATGAGGTGAATTCTGCCTCTCCAAACACTGTGTGTGTGTGCGGTTGTGTTAGGCAGCGGGCATCAGTAGAGAGTAAAGTTCGAGCTCCAATCACTTTCATCCAAACCACCTCTGCAGCTTCAGGGTACTCGACGAGTGCCCCCCCCCCCCCCTTACCGTCTTTCTTTTCTTGCCCTTTTGTGTCCCCCAACTCCTGGTGAAGCCCCACTTTTTCTCAGCCTCCAGCCGCGCTCAGCCAGTTTTCTGCCACTTTCAATTATGTGTCAGCAGCCTCCACTAACTAGACCCCCGAAAGGTGCCGTGCACCACAGTGGCTTTGGGGAACAGAAGCTGAAGTTTGCGAACCTTCATCACATCTGATGGAGCAAGAGTTCGCTGAAAACTTAAAAAAAAAAACTAAATAAAAAAAAATGTACTGACCACAACTCTCCCGCAACTCGTCTCGCTCGCAGCCGCAGTGATGCAGCGTCTGCAATTACGAGACAACGTAAGGAAGGATGATCTGTCACTTCCGCAAATTGCATTCCCCCATACTTAATGGGCCCCGTGTTTATGTAACGATCCCTTCAAATTCTCACCGCGGGAGCACTAACACTCTGTCTTCCTGCCATGTCGCGGGACTCCGCACATCTCTCACCCCACGTTAGCTTCCGCCGCTCTCCACCCCGGGAAAACAAATGTACGACAACCTTGCCTTCTGACGAATAAATATTAAACGTATCTGTGTTTTTTTTTTTTTTTTTTCTGTCACAAATATGTCGGCAATAAAGAATGCTTCTGTTCTATTTTCCAGCGTTTTCAGGGAGGAGAAGGGTGGTGGTGGGGGGAGTTGTCACCGTTAGATAAGATATTGGAGCGCGCTGCACGGAAACATGAAAAGGGATTTTGGGTGGGAAAGGGCTGGCTGGCAGGCGGGGGCACCACCGCTATAGCTGGTTAGCTGGAGGTGGGAGGTTGGCAGGGTGGCGGGGCTGTCGTTTGATGTTTCATACATTATTCGTGCCGCGTTACCTGGATTATGTGCCGACCGAGTTTGGGAGGGGTTACTTAGGCCTGTCACCAGCTGTCTGCATGGGGCTTTTTCATTTCACTGTCTGTCTGCTTTGCCCCCCGACTCGCTCGCCAACATACACCCGTCCTTTTCTTCCCTTGTCATCCTCGCCCTTCTCACCCATCCTATGTCGTCCTATCACATGCCCAAATCCCCGCTTCTCTCTCTGCTCGCCCGTCCATCCATCCGTACACCTCTCTCTCTCTCTCTCTCTCTCCTCAGCTCTACTTTCCTCTGTTCTGTGGTGACATTAAGCGGCTTACCACATGTCTTGTTGCAGGCTTACAGTGTGCCGGACGCAGAGTTTTACTGTCACTCTGTATATACAGGTACTTTGTGATTCAAAGCCTCTCTGACTGCTTCGACTATGTAGGTTTTTTTTTTCCCCCCCCCGTTATTTATGTAGCTGATTCAAACAGTTTCACAGGCATCGCCTCAGTCTCCGGGGGTGACGCTATACGAAGTCTCTTTTGTCAACGTAAATGTAAAGGTGCCACAGAGTAAAAGGCATTTCCTCAAACGAGCTCACCGACTTCCCGGGGCATCTATGAACACTAAAAACTGTTTACGCCTCTTTGAAATATGCATTAGCAGAGGAGAATGGATATTTTATGTCTGCCACTGATAAAAGAAAGAGCAATCACCTTTCCAGACTCAGAAAGCAGGCTGCAGGCTTCTGCTGATTTCATAATCCAACACAGTCGTCTGTATTTCACACATTTTACATACACCTCTGGTGGGCAGATTGCATCAAGAAACAAATCACGGAAGTTTCATGCAGCAGGAGCCTCAGCGATGGCTATCTCTGGAGCAGCTTTATCCTCCTACTTCATATATACAGCCATTGCCTCTATTTTTTATTTTATTTTTAAGCTTCTCAGCGGCCTGATGTTTCTCAGCATATCTAACATACTGCATGTGATCAGTCAGGCAACTCCTGATACCAATGAGTGTAAACTGTACTTTAAAATGCAGGAGGATCCTGGAAAGTGCAGGGAGAAGTTCTGAACTGGAACCAGACCTTCTGTTTGTGAAGCCACACTGCATATCGTGACACTGTTGTACCGTTCCATGTTTGGGCAATTACTTCTGTTGTGTAGTATAGTGTAGTGATGCTCACACGTCAAAGAATTATATAAAAACAAGAAGTATTTCTCTGTTCTTCATTTACCTTTTCTCCCATTCTTTAGAAAAATTTACTTTACAACAAATCGAAAACATTTTCCCCTTGATTTTACAACACAAAAAAGCCACTCTAGAGTTTTTTTAGCAGGAAAACGTCTTGCTGGATGTTAGCAGTGTTTACTTGGTATTATTATGGATACTAAATCAACATATATGTAGGTGATATGGATAGGGGATGGGGATGGCTTGAAATGACTTTTGCAGTCACAAATTTCATTTTAACAGCGAAATAAAAATGACACCAACTCATACAATTGTTAGAAATTGTTGAACATGAATAATGACAACAATATACCGACGACCCAGGAGCGGATCCGAGGAACGCTGCTATGGATGAAATGTGGTTGTAATAAGTGTCTAATCAAAGACATTCATATGAAAAGAGTGATTCCAAACTGAACTCGGACGGCTAATCGTACTTATCCATCACTGATTGTTGAAGAAATCTCCCAACAGCTCATCTCTGGAAACTTCTGCCAGCGAATGTTTGGCACGACCAATAGTGCTTTCGGGAAGAGATCGGACCGAATTCAATCTGTGTGTAAAAAGAATAACCAGTCGTGTTAATTATCTGTCCATCCATCCAGCTGAGTGTCACAGGACACTGTGGCCGAGGGCCAATGGATCTGTCTTGAAAAGATCATACATCCAGGAAAAGTACAGCCTGCCACTTCGACGGGGACAAAAGGTCAGATTTACCAAGATGTGTAAATGTAATGTTGCTACTCACCTTTTGAATAAGTTTCGTCCATCAAGCTCTGCTGCTTTATCCACAGTCAGAGGCACAGAGAGCCTGAGCCGAGCCCAGCAGACTCTGGTTGAAGGCAGAGTACACCGTGAACCGTCTCCACTCCATCACCGGCCGAACACAGAGAGACAGACACCCACTTACACTTAAGAGCAATTTAGAGCAAGCAGTTCACTCCCAAGTGCATGTTTTTCTGTTTGGGAGGAAAACAGAGTACTGAGAAAACTACCCACAGAAAGGATGTAAACAGTGATTTCATGTTAGGTGTGAGTCAGGAATAATTATGTGATATAAAAATCAATCATTTTAAAGTGATAACCAGTTTTGTTTCTGTTTCAGACTGAAAAGAAGCATTACAATTTTTTTTTTGGCTTGTGTTTTTTGGCTATCATGTCGATATGCTCTTTTTTAGTGTTAACTTGATTGATTGGCTCTTTGCCCTATAAACACTTAATTCTCCCAAGCGGTTTATCATATCCATACTTCTGCAAATGTTAAAACAGTAGCTGGCAAACAAAACAAACAAAAAAATCTCTAATTTATGAAAGATATGGGACTTTATTCATTCTTTAGTACCATGATTTTTTTTTTTTTTTTTTTTTGTATGCCGTCTTTAAATCTAGGTTAGGCTGGCTTATTTGGACTATTTCTTGAATGTGTGGCTTTTTTTTTTTTTTTTGTGAATTTTTCCACACACTTTGAGATGGATCATTTTACCCATTTAATGAGCCCATTCTGCCCCTTTAAGCTTAATTACCCTGATATCATTCATCCAGTATTGATGATTGTTGTGCTATTAGTAACTGGAGATTGTCTCTTGGTTGACATTAAAGCAGATTAGCTCCACAGCAAACGTCTGTTTGATTATTTCAGTCACTTTAATAGCCTGTGGGAATAACGTGTGTTGCTTTGTGTTCTACCTGACTCTAACAAACCCAGTATTTTCCCTATTGCGAGTGACTTTAAATTGGACTAAACCTTAAATTATGCACAGATTAATGGTCAATGACATATGATTACGTCTCGGTACACCACAGCTCCCCCTTCAGTTATTCTTCAGTTTCACTGTCCACTTCTTTTTTCTTCAGTTTTCCTTCCTTTGTCCTCCTCAGGCGCTTGTGGGTAAAATGTATGATTTGCACTTGTGCATATTTAATCTGATCTGACCTGCAGCCGGGGGATTTTGCCGGCCTCTTCAATGTAAAGGCATCGTGCCACTGCCTTCAGAGCTGACCTCAGAACAGTTTCGCCTCCCTCGAGTGTCTCTGAGCCCGCTGCACGAACGCCCACTTGCATACCTATAAGCGCAATCGCGTCACCTTACCGTATAGCTTAGTATGGAGTTACTAACCACTTTCTCTTCTTATTATGTCAACTTTGGCATTTTGCTCTGTCACATTACCTCCCACTGCTGCCCTGCCTCCTCCTCTCAGTTTTCCTTTCATTTTACTCCCTCCCCTCACTGTCCTTGCCGGCTTTCATCAGCTTTCATTTGCATTCATTTCAAGTTAGTGGTGTTTCAACTCAATTGTTTGAAGTTGACATTAGCATCCTTGTCCATCAGTCTCTCTCTCTCTCTCTCTCTCTCTCTCTCCCTCCCATGTCGAATTTTACCCCCCCCCCTCAAGCTCGAACAAAAAAAAAAGAAAGAGGTCTGGGTCCGGGAATTGCGACATGTTTCATTACATCCACTCCTTCATTTTCCCAGCTTGCACGCCCAGACTTTTTGACCCCTCGTTGTTTCTTGTCCTCTTTCACTTCATTTGCCACCACTCTGTAGAATCTCTCCCTCTGCCTCTTTCACATTTGGTGGAAAACAAGCATTTCAAAAGTACCTTTTTCATCTAGTCTGTGATTTCTTTTTCTCTCTCCTCCATCAGCGCCGAGGGACGAGTGAAAGGCGAGGGCCCCCCCTGGATGCAGCCCACTGTCTTGCCCTGCTTGCCTACAAGGATCACCCCGCCGCGATAAAACACACAAACACACGCGGAAAGACGAGGAAAATGAGAACGGGGAAGATCTTAACGGCCATACTGTGGACTCCTCAATTGGTGGAAAGTGCTGCCCTCTGAACGTGGAACCCGAGCCGGTGCGGCGCGATGAGAGATTTCACGAAAGACAGAGCCACGGGGAAGACGGCTAGTTATCGGAAAAATAGTAAGACAGACAGGGGTCACACAAAGCTTTCAGAGCTCATTATTTCTCCTCGAAGGTTGATAGTCACGTATGCAGAGAGACAGCGGAACTGACAGGGCCGTTAACCAAACTGACACCAATACACAGATGATTATACCCTGCATATAACACACCCGAGTGAAGAAATACATTCTGCATGTATTTGTGTGGAAAAAAACCCCTAAACAAATAATTAGTTCTTTTATTTTTTTATTTTTTGAACTGAAAATCTCTCAAAAGCAAACACGGACATTGAAAAGTGACATAATTAGTGGGGTAATCTATTTGCAATTAACTGTGCCTCCTCTGCTCGTGAAACAACAGACAGATGTTTCATTAGTGTTGATGAAGGAAACTACAAACAGACGCTGAGGGTCAGCAGTCTGGGGAGAAATACTTTATGATGATATAATGCACCACACAGTGCACATGTCTTTGTCTCTTTAGGGTATATCTGTGCTCGCGTGCGACTTTCTCCGCGAGACCCTCTCAAAATGTGCTACTTGCATTTCCCTGTGTTGAGAACAATGCACCTGTGCACTTAATCTCAGTATTTCTGATGACATTAATTAGAAAAAAAAAAATCCTTTAATCATTAGCCTTTGCTGATTTCATTACTCACTGACAGTAGTAATTTATTACAGAGTCCACCTCTGACCTTTAAAACCCAAATTAATTAGTTGTCGGTCAGGAAAAGAAATGTACATGATGCCAGTGTTGAATCCCCGCCCGCAAAAACCCCTTTTTAATAATGCTAGCCAAACATTTATTTGTTTGCATTTTAGACTAACACACAGCAGCAATTTAACTAACTTTACGTTTGATTAAAAGTAACGCTGCACAAAGTTTTAGTCCTCAATTAAAAGATGTAACCGTCCTTCTTCTTCACTGCTTTATCCTGTTCAAGGTCGATGGAGCCGATCCGAGCTGAGGATGGACGAAGGCAGAATTCACCCTGGAACGGTCACAAGTCCTCTACATGGTAAACACAGAGACACGCAACCACTATCTGCAATTTACGGTGAACCAAATAATTCAGTATCTTTATTATTGGACTATAGGAACATGCAAACTCCGCACAGAAAGACCTGGATTCAAATCCATGACCTTCTTGTTATGAGGCGCCACAAGTATGCACTCTTCATTAGGTAAGAAGCTACTCTTTTAGTGTTTAACCTGATAATGCAAATGATGAGTTTCTATGAGCTCAGTTCATGTCTTTTGTCATATTTAAATACATTAGTCCATGGATTTCTTTCTAGATGACGTATTCTGCCATTTTGCACTCGTATATTTTGTCAATTGCATTTTTATGTTAATAAGTTTATTGAATTATCCCTATTTCTTTTATTTATCTTGAATTTGTCTTTTTCAACTCAATTCCCTACGTTATTGTTATACTGCCTTTTTAACTGCCCACAGGGTACAAATACATTTAAAAAAATTCTGAATCTGTGCTGTACATTCTGTTGAATGTCAAGTCCTCACTGCTCAGCTTAAGTATCACACTACTCCATTAATACAGTGATGTGCACAATAGTAGGACATCTTAAGTTTTTAAGTAAGAGAGAGGTTTGGGTTTTTTTCTCTCTCTGTAAATAATTAAATCATCAAGTGCAAATGATTTGTATCTCGGACAACACAGCCTCTTTAACACATCGAGATTCAGCATTACTATACCTTTGCTGTGTGTTTACTCTCTATTACATTTTCTTTCACTGTTCAACAGTTTTACGTGCATATTCATGACGGAAACCTGTGAATAAATGTAAAATAAAAGACTGAGGTTTTTCATCTGCACCAAGGGTTTTAAACCAGTCGTTAGTAACTTCACATTTATGCAACTGAGCTTTTCACCACATGTCAACACAGAGATTCAGTAACACACATCTTCACAAGCTGGAACACAAATGGAGCAAACTTCACATAATTACTTCCAGCAAGGTAGGAAATGTATATATTATCTAAGTGTTGGAATTTCCGTGCTTTGTGCATAATTCCAGGGAAAGCTCAGCAATGCATATTATAAATGCAGGCATGCACAATAATACATATTGACACACATTATTAAACATGCACTTGACAAATCATCAACATTTCACCCTGACATGCAATGAAGTGTTCCCACACTGTGAACCCTGCTCCTTCCTACACACATCACTCAGAGAACAAGGCCACTTTTTAAATATCTCTACACTATGGAAAGAAGTGCTCTTCTTTGCAATGAGTCACTGACACCATCGTTTTTTTTTTTTTTAAAGGACTCAGGTGAAACGACTTTTCTTTATGGTTCCCAAAAATGTAGTAAAATGTAGTAAAATGTTTACTGTGTGCTCCGCTCTCGAAGGCCTTCGACAGGCTGAGCGAGGAGATGTAAAAAGAAGAGTTGTGGAGAGAAGTGGATGATAAAAGAAAAAGAAAAAAAACCTCAAAGAAAGTACTGAGGGCGAGGGATGAAGAGGAGGAAATGCGATAAGGAGGGCCAATCGGAGACACAGAAGCCAAGAGACAAAAAGTGTGAAGAAACAAGCGAGGGAGAACAAATAGAGCGAGCTTGGCAACGCACAAGAGAATCAATCACACTAAGATTTAATTCTTCCTCATTACAGCGTCTCTATTTGTTGTCTTCATTCATTCTGTGTGTTTATTTTTTTTTTCTAATTTACTTACTCCCATTTTGGCAGTTTTATTGCCTCCATGGAGCTGAAATATGTTTGTGGTCATGTAACGCGGCGTCGTGGCTGGTATCGCTCTCAGTGACTTTCCCCGGATATGATTTTCTTTTACGAGTGTATGAGCCAATGTGCCATAAAGAAACACAATTTAGGACTAAAATCTCATGCAAAGACATACAGAGAGCAGATTAGGAACAAATGACGGATGGATCAAAAGAGAAGAAGCAACAGGAAGAGATAAAAATATAGATTTTCCACCCACTTTAAGAGATGGTAATTCATTTATCCACTTTGCTGTGAAGTAAGGTTTTTTTTTTTTAATTTCATACGTCACACTTGTGTTTGCTTGCATTACATTTCACCGTTCCTTTGATCTTGTTTAATTTAGAGCTGAGTGAGGATAATGAAATGCTCTCCATCTGGCTCCTTTATCCCCGTCTATATTATTCGGAGCCGGAATGTTTTGGATTGGAAAGCACTTTCGCGGTTTACACTGGCATATGTGGAACCCATGCCTGGGCAAGCACGTCATCCAACCTGACCCTGGATTGGGATCCCAGAGGATCCGTGGTTGTTGCACCACACACCGCCAAGCTGCTGAGCCTGGCCAACAGCCACTGTCTGGAGCCCGTCGATGAACTCCAATAGACCCTTTTATTCTGCCGCGCCATCACGCCGTCGTCTTTTGCACGCCTCCCACACCACCGGGTTTTTTTAAAAATACCTCGGGGAGAATTTCCGTCATGCCCACCTCCGACAGTTTAAAAACTTCATCTTCACGGGCATTTTTCTAACTCAATTTGCGGCGGTGTTATCCGAGGCTTTTCTGCTCAGTTTCTCTTGCATGTGTATTTACACAGCAGGACTCGGTGCTTGCGTTTTATTTTTGGCAACACAGATTCTGTGCCTGGCTTGGCGAGAAAATTGCCAATGGTTTTTAACTCAAAATATGTACTTGGAGGATAAAAATGGTACTCGTTAAAGTGGCCTTTCTTTGAACAGCATGGGATCAACTGATAACTTATTTGAAGGTTTTGAAATTCCAATCCAAATTCTTAAGAATTTGTTTCACCTTTGGACATTTAGTTAAATCATAAACAACTTAAACTCAAGCCCAGTTTATATGTTTCAAGTGAAAACGGAAAACTATTGATGCGCCTTGGGGGTCAGTTTACATGCCAAGGGAACTTGGAGCCCCTGAAAATGCACATTTTTATAAACAGCTTCCAGAAGATATTTGGAAAAACAAATTAGCATTTAAAATATATATATATATAGATAAAGAGAAATGAGAATTAAAAGAGAGCTTCTTTATTAATCCTGCACAGTACTGTATGGAAAAAAAATTATTGAAGCAAAATTTTGAGTATTGACGTACAACACACACACATTTCAGGCACATTATGATACAAGAGAACATTTGTTGTCGGTTCTGAATGTTTTCTGGATGGTGATGAGGCGCGTCCAGGTGGGAATGAACACTAATTCAGCAGGCACAGGCAGTCAGGCACAGGCAGTAATGGTTAGCTATCTACTGGGAGCATGTGGGAGGGATTGGAAGGAGGATTAAAAAAAAAAAAAAAAAAGAAAATAGTCCCCCTCCAGAGCATCACCTCAGCCTCACCTGCATCCGTGGACAATATTCCCTTCTGTTTTGTGTACTTCTATGTCTCCCTTGTGTCTGTTCTCTGCCATGTATAACGTCATTTGGCCTCGGTGTTCATGATGTATTCTGTTGTCTCATGCCTTGTAATTTCCCTCATGTGTCCTGTTTTATTTGGTACAATGGTGTTTAGTCTGTGTAGTTTCTCCTCCCCTCGTCCCATTTCTTCTGTTTTCAGTCTATCTGCTTCCTCCATGTGTCCCCTGGCTAAACTAAGCCCTACCCTGCTGTGTTTCACCTCTACGGTCCCCTGCCATTGCATTCATCCACGTCTTCTTATTGGAGTGTCTGGACTGTTTTTGCCTTACAGAAAAGTCCGTTTTATTGCTGGATATATCGTCTCGATTCTTTTTTTTTTTTCTTGATTTTTCTTTTCCTGCAGCGTAGGGAAGCTGTTTCACCTCGTCTTCTCTGTTCATCCCACAAATGCACGATTTGTTCAAAAGGCTAATTGTATAAGACTCGTTGCAAAGAGGCATTGATACACCAGCGAAATCGTCCACACACGTTTCATCGCTTTGTTGTTTTTGCTGCTCCAGTTTCTTCATTTGAAAGAGACTGTTTGCCGCACCTTACGTAACCCGTCCTACTTTAAAGCCCGCTGGCACAAGTGTTCAGTTTGCCATGAGTGTTTTCTGTGTTTACAGGTTCCTGCTGAACTTGCGTTCACTTCGTCCTACACACCAGCAGGACGACCAGCCTCTCCCAGCGTCCAGTCATCTAGACACAGAGCGAGCCGAATTTAGTTGTGGGCACATTGTACTTGTTTGTTCTCGGTAGAGATGTATGTATTGTCTACCAGAGGGAGGATGAAAAGCCACTTCACTGGGATGATCATCCCTCTGTTTACCGTGACAATGTTTGAGGCAGAGTTTGCATGTTCTTCACGCTGGTGTTTTTTTTTTTTTTTTACAGAACCAAAACGTACAAGGGATCGGCGACAGATGGATGGACGGAGGATTCTTCGAACAAAAGGTTTTGTCAGATAAGACCCCGTTCAAGTGGAAATGACAAATTTGACCTGCGTTTCTTGTGTTCTTGTGTGTCGCGTTCACATAACACTGGTGCTCTGAGCGTCTGAAAATGCACCTTTTTGACAATGGCTCACAATGCTAGGAGTTTGTCTCCATGGAAACGGGGAATGCCGCATCTTTATGAAAACATGCCATCCCTGGTTAGACTGAAAAATATCATTAGAATTGAATCTGTCATCATATTGGAATAATCTGCGATGTTTTAACCAGCCACAGCCGAGGGTGTGTGAAGCAGCTCTGCACGCTGATTTGTGCAAATAAGTGCGAGAACCTCCAGAGGCACTCAAATATTTTGTGACGTAAACGCAGTGTGAGTTTGATGGAAAGGCTGCCATTGAAGAGCCCTGCAAAAGTGGGGAATCAACAAGAAAGTAGTTTTCACACAGATGCTCGCCCTCTTACTTTCAGGCTGATTGAAATTGAGCGACAGTTTGTTGGTGCAAGTTATATTAAAAAAAAAAGAACACACCAGTCAACTTTTAATCTTGTTTTCACACAGGCCTCAATAAACATTTACTCACAGTCTTAATTTCAATGATTTGATTGAATGTGCTTAGAGAAGCCTGAACACACCATTCTAAAAAATAAAAAATAAAAAAAATCCCCCCCACCCCAAAAACCCCCCCCACATGTTCTTTCAAGGCTGACTTAATTGTGCTCTGTCTCTTCCTGTCTGAATGCATCTCTTATCAGCCCCATGTAATTGAGACTGAAGTTCAGGGCCGGCGAAAAGGACACACGGGCAGAGGTGCATGTGAGCATGAAACCCACTGAAATTACCCTCTCACCTCAAATTGAAGGGACTCGGTGAGTGAGCTCAGGATTCAGCAATCAGATACTAACAAGAGCACAAGACAGCTGGTATTTTGTGGTTCTGACTCAAAATCAGATGGGATCAGGTCCAATGAGGTCTTTATCGGTGATGGCAGCGTGCCATGTGTCTTTTTTCCCTCCTTCTTCTTCTTCTACTCACATAAATATGGTAATAAGGTTTGCTGCTTTATGAATCTTTAGGACAAATCGTGCACGCTTTATATTTGCAGATGCCATCTTCAGGGAGCAGCCATTAGATTCCCGGACGTGTCACGGCGCTTGCAGCTTGACTTCGATTTGTGCTGTGTGACAATAATATGAAGTAGCAGACAGTTGAGAGTTCTCAGAAACTTTACAAAGTGCTATTCTGCGTGCGAGCACAGTGAACATCTGTTCATTATTTATCATACGACTGCGAGTTGTCGGCGTGGCAACTGTTTAAAGCACAGGGTGAGTCGGCGCTCATGCAGAGGAAATCTAACTGTAAACACAAGGAAGCTAATAAAACTTTGTGAAGCACAATTCTCATTTGAGCTCATCTGAATTTCACATTGTGTAAGTCCTCTATGCAATGCTTTTGCTTTTTTTTTGAAGGAGTCAACTATATTATTTAACTTAAATGATCATAATTTTCATCAAAAGGTATGAATAGTCAAAAAAGTACATGAATTTGGCTGATGCCGTGAAAGAAATGGTATCTTCTCAAAAACGAACATATTCAAAGATATTCAGATCTAGCCATGTACCGTATTTATATTTGGGTTTATCCCTCTTACTGATCGGGAAAGTTTAATCATCAAAGAACATACACAACATATTACAACTAGAAGGTGAAATGTCTACTCGTGTTCTGATGAAATATAAAGTCCAGAATGAGCCGGATTCAGCTCCTGACCCACACGAGGCTGGTGGTTTGAAGCGAGACAAGAAGATTAATGACGTATTGATTTGAATTATATATTTGCAGAACTGCGTTTGTTGCCTTTTGCATTCCCCGTTCTCATCTGTAGTCATCCGGGAGGAAAACAATTTTGAAAAGTTTGTGGGGATGCACAGTTCTCTTATCCTTCTCCGGTGTGCTGTAAGAATATTACAGGTATAATCAGCATTCTTGTTTATTATTCATTTGTTTATAATTCTGGCAAGATGGCCTTGTCCTTTCCACTGGAAGATTAACCAAATGTTCTGAATATCTCTCTCTCTCTCTCTCTCTCTCTCTCTATATATATATATATATATATATATATATATATATATATATATATGTGTGTGTGTGTATATTTCCATTTTTCACACATTTATTACCATTACTTAGATTTTACGAATTGTACCAATCTTTTGGATTCAGGGTTACAGTATGTCGGCTTAAAAAAGAAACTGCTCTGAAAAGGCTGACTGTGAAAGAACAAAAAAAAAAAAAATCTGTCATTCTTGACTTTAAATCCATTCCAAATGCCAAATGATGTAGAAATGTCTCCACCAAGCCGAATGTATTGTCATAAAAATAGCCGTGTGTCTTTTCGCCATTGTCGGCTTTCCTTCCTCTTTCATCCACAGACGGAGCGGCTTTGATGATGGGGCGATATCGCTCTACTTTCCCTCCCACTTCTATTCATCTGCTCTTTATGCCCTTTACTTCATTCTTCTCCATTTCTTACCTCTCTTCTCCACTCTCTTGTCCTCTGTTCCACTCAGATGTTCAATCCAATTTCCGCCGCCATATATCTCTCTTTTGCCGTCTCACATTGAGAGGCGGTGCGAAATTGAAAGTCCCCCTTTTCTTTGTCCAGGTCTCATTTAGTTTTTTTTTTTTTTTTTTTTTCTTATTCCAGACTGTGGGTGGCATCAAAGACAATGACATTTTGGGGAAATACCACAATGTCTTTGTCTGTGATTTGGGTCCAGTTCTCTGACCTCTTTGAGGCCCGACTGGACGGAGACACTTTAACTTGGTAAACTAAACTTTAAAAGATGTGTCTTTAAAAGCAGTTTTTTTTTTGTTTTTTGTTTTTGTTTGGATTAGTATAGAATATAAAGTAGCATATAAAATAAGTATAAAATGTGTCCTTGTGTGAACTGTTCTGGGTCAGAGAATCTTTTGCTGCTATAGAAGTCTTAATAAGAAAATAATGATCCTTTTAGAGAGTCTGGCTGGAGATCAGAGTCTTCCCTACTCCGTTTCATCCTCCTCATGATGAATGTCCAGCATAATCACTGGGTGAGGAGCTCAGGCCAGAGTGCAACTGGAAGCTTTGCACCCTAATGGCTGTCATTTGTCCCCTGCCACATTGGGTGGCAATTGAATAACTTCATTGGGCAAGATGAGGCAAGTGCAATTTTTGGTGCATTTAAAGCGATATTCTTTATTCTTCTGCCAGTCATAAATCACATGGGGGAAATGGGTAGAAAATGAGAACAGCACAAGAATGTACAAACAGAGAAAAAAAAACAAAAAACACTGAAATGGGGCAGTGGTTTTTCTCTATTAAGACCAGATCCCCTTTAAAATATCATCTCTGCTTCTGTGTGCATTTTTGAGTATGCACACTGTTTTTGGTTGTTTTTTTTTTCTTTCTGTTTGAAGATAGTTGCTATGTGAGTAAGCGTCATTACCACCCAAAGTGTACAACTTTGTAGGAGCTCAGTTACTTTGGGTTTTGCATAATTTTGAACATAGTGCATTTAAAAGGCCCAGAGTTGAGCATTTGGTTGGATTCATTCCAGTTTTCAGCATAACGATGGTCAGTAGCATGAATATTGACATAGTCATTTCAGTGATTCTGCAAAAATATCCACTTTTGGAAATTATAGTCAAACAATGGTATTCTCTGGATAATCTGCTTTCCTCCCACCACATCATTTTCATTGCAAATCTTCGCTGATGTTTACGGACTAGTTTTAACCATTAGGAAACTATTTCCCAAGATAACTTGAACTGTAGTTTTGCAGAATACATATCTGCTATGGGGAATCAAATATTTATTTGTTCCATTTGTATTCTCGTTTCATTTCAGGACTGAAGCAGGTCATTCCACTGACATTGAGAAAGAACTTAGTTGGAATTCTTAAGAGAAATCAAACTAAAATATTACGACTGTGAAACGCGGGTGCACTTTTAGTGTCTGTTTGATAAAAGACAAAAGCAGGAACACCAGTGCTATCAGTTTGACTTTTGTATTAAAGTACATTTTCTTACGCACTAACACTATTGACATGACAGCAGTTCACAGCTTTTTGTTTTTCAATGATTAAATCTAATAAACTGAGAATTGTGCTTGGCTTCATTGCGCTGATGTGCAGTGGAATAATAGTCAGGATAAGCTGTCAGTTGTTTGGCACTGGCAGAGGAAATCTCGCAAAATTGTCATGGCACAACCCACATACTCTGCTCTGCTGCTCATCAAACTCGTTACAAACATGGCACCAAATAACCTTTCAACGTTTTTGGTTTTTTTTTATCACGGAGTTACTGCAGAGGAGAATTAATCATTTGGTGAACTAAAGTTTGTGTCATGTAAAAAAAAAAAAAAAATCAGCTTGAGCGCTTTTCTAATGCTATTTTTGTGTCCTGTGTTGGTGGTGTGGCTGTGACACATTGCCCAAGCTGTTGACCACCGTTGTGAGCTGGTTTAGCGTTGACTGATTCACTCGCTCGTTGTGCCGTTGTAAGGTCAGATGACCCATAAACACTTAGATGGGCGAATAGGCTGAATTTATCTGCTATAGCCTTTCGCATTACCAGTACTTGAAAGGGATGGATTTATGACTTGGACATTATGATGTGGAGCGCAAAGCGGCGCAGACAAGGCGGCGGAACACGCAGGGAGATGCAGACGTGCTCAGTAAAGGTCAGATAACGTTAATCTAACACTGATGCAGCACAGGTGGATGTTAATGCTAATGCCGCTTATGGCTGGACGGCGTTTACGCTGCTGTCGGACGGAGGGAGTGAGTGAGTTTGAGGATTTATGACGGCACTCACCCTCTAGTAAACAGACTGTAGTAAACAGGGGCAGTGCTGACACCACAGTTGAGAGGGAGGGACGCTTCCGCTAATGCTGATGTCGTGTGAGAAGGACAAACGATGAAAGTGATGCCGCGGTACATCACTGCGGAGAGCGGCAGATTTACAATGACAAGGGATGCAGATTGGTTAACCTGGTAGATTGTTAGATATACTATTTTAATGACTTTGTTGACTTCATTTGGGGGTGGGGGTGGGTGGGGTGGGGGAGCATGCTTAAATCTGTTGTGCTGCTTGTGTGCTTTTATATTCTCAGCCTTGTATGTATCTATTTTTTTTCAGACAATGGTCCTCATGTAGTACATTATCTTGGCATGGAAGGTTAAGAGCATTTGTGAAGGGGTTGAAAGTGCAGTGACACACACACACACACACACACACACACACACACACACACACACACACACACACACACACACACACACACACACACACACACACACACACACACCCTCTCCCTCTCTTTTTCCACCCCTCTCAAGGTAGCCCCTCCGGATCGATATTCACATGTATTGTGTGGTTAGCTCACGCTCTTGAAAACAGCGTCTTGGAGTGTGATAAATGCAGGCAGATAATCATGGCCTCCCCGGCTGTGGTGGAAGTCTTACATTTAATGTCAGTGACATGCCGCGGCAGAGCTGTCTGCTGTAAATGCTGTCAATCAATATTCCTGGCAGATTCTGTTATGGCTGCTGTTGAATAACAGTCCGCTGACCCCACCTATCTGCTTGACCTTCACCAGCTCTGACACCCATTCGCCAGAGTGGGGAGTACACACACACTCACACACACACACACACACACACACCGACATGAATGTTGCACACACAACTTTGCACCGTATGTGAATGCAGACCCAGTGTGTTGAGAATGATGGGTTGTCTGCTTCAGGGAGTAATGAATTTATATCCTCTGTCAGCATCACTGAAGGACAGCTGCAGTGGCTCTGGTATGACAGGATGAACTCACACACACATACACACACACGGTACTGTCTTTGTGGGACCTTTATTTTCTCAGCACCTTTCAAGCTTTAAGATCACAATATAGTGTCTCACCCTAACTTTAATATTAATGTAACTTTAGCCATGAAACCAAATCCTAATGTACAAATATATTATATGTATATATTTACACCTGCGCATGCATAATCCATTTTTTGTACCTCTTTTTGAACTGAGTTGTGCTCGGATACTGCCTGAGCTCCGCCTCCAAGCCATTCCAGAATCTCACGCCTCGTAATGAATGACATGACGACATCAGAGTTGTGTGAAATCTACCGTGTTTTAACATTATATCTCCTCACCAGTTATAACCTGCTAAAAACGTTTGAATATTTATAGGAAGTTGGTTGTTTATTCTACATAATTTGTGTTTTTCACAAATTAAAAAAGCAAACAACCAAAAAAACTCACACAATCTGTAATTAATTATTACTTGTTTTAATTATATATTTATATTTGTATATATTTGTCCTGTAATAGTGCTGTTTTAGGTCCATGTTTTAAGTGAATTGTTTCATTAAATGTTATCCATTCACACGGAAACAGCAGAAAACAATGTTGTGAGCATGCAGGCCATGAGTCGGCGCTGTTGTTTTTTGTTTTTGTAATAGAACCACACACAATGCACTATAAACATTACCAGTGGTGAATACAAGGACCTTTCGCATGGACACACTCTCAACGATAAAACTACTACAAATTACTACGGCTGTGTTGCACATGTGCAGTAGCAGCCTTTCAGAAAATGTGCAAAATATGACTGAGTAGATGCTTTTTTTTTTTTTCTCACAATGAGTTAACTTTGGTTCAAGCTCAGTGCCTTTCTGTGCAGTTTGCACATTCTCTGTGTGTGTGTGTGTGTGTGTGTGTGTGTGCAGGTTTTCTTTGAGCGCTCCAGTTTACCTAAAAAACAAAACAAACCCATAACTTGTTTTGAGGCTATTTGGTGTCTCTCTAAATTGGCCATAGGTGTGAATGTTAGGTTGTCTCTTTCTCCGTGTTTCCTCTGCGATGGACTGCCGACCTGTCCAGGGTGCACACTGCCCCTCGTATGATAATCGGCTGCGATTGGCTCCAGCGACCTGCAGCCCCTCAGTTGGATAACGCCGGTTTGAAGTGTGTTGCTCGTTTTAACCGGTGAGGAAAATGTGTAGCTTCCCAACACGCTTCCTGTTTGTTTTCAGCCGCGCGGTGCTGTCTGGGCTTGCAGTAGCGCAGTCAATCATGTTGAGGGTTCAAAATGTATTTATTAATTCAAAACAAAAAGAAAAGCATCAGCAGTGTGGTGATACTTCAGGCCAAAGTGATGAGTGCACTTGCGGTGATTGAGGCTCGGAGGCGATATTTTACTTCTGCAGCTGGCTGGACGTGTGCACTCGTAGTGTGGAGTGTTGAGGGAGACGGTCCTTCAACTATCATCATTCAGATTCCTAAATGACGCTGTGATGGCAGCGATTTCACAGGAATTCTGAATATACTGTATGCAAGCAGTCTTAAAGGTTCTGGGTTTAATACTTCCAATAGGCCCAATACTTTTACTTATATTTTTTTCTTTCTCTATACAAGTTTTGAAAGTAGTTTCCATTCAGCAATCATGATTTAATTGCCTCCAAATAGGCCTTAATGTCAGGAACACCATGCTATCAGAGGTGGATAATTTAACGGCAAACCACCAAAGAGTTACAGTGACACGCAGGGACCCTTAAATGTCATGTTATGCAACCACTTTTATTTCGGAGGTGTTTGAAAGATCAGAGTAATTTGTTCTCATTAAATCTCGATACATTTAGATGGAGGCAAACCCAATAAACCTTCACTTAGCATCAGTTGATGCAATTATGTAAATACAGACTTTTCTTTTCCCTTAAGCCTTTAAGGGGGCTCTAATGTCATTATTAGATGATTCAGGTTTGATTATATACTCTTCAGCTTTTTCAGGGTTAAGGGTGTTTAAAGAAGATATCCAAGGATAAAGTGAGACGCAAACTAACCAAGCAATCATCTTGGATATAGCTTTACTCAACATAGATTCAAATGAAATAAAGGAGAGAATAAACCAAAACAAAAAAGAAAAGGTAGAGCCCTTAATGTTTTAGTTGAGACATGACCGTGACCACAGACCACAGCATTCGAGACACAAACTAGAAAATTCCAGAGGAGATTTTGTGTGCCTGCCTCCTGCTGCCGAGTTCTGACAGGTGGCATCGCGAGTTGATGCTGCCGTTAGCATCTCGTCAATGCTCGCTCGCTAGCTTGCGATGCTGCTAAGCAATGCTAACACACACGCACATACACACACACAGAGGGAAAAAGAGACACAGCTGGTGCAATCGGGGTTATGATCCACATAAAACTTGGTTTGACAATGTAACGAAAGTGAAATTCACATTAAAAAAAATATAGCCGCTGGAAATAATCTCTTGAAGACGCCATGAAATGAAACATACATGGGCTAATTGTTATTCATCTCTTGATCTTTGACAAATAGTTGAAAGAGAACAATTTTCTCTTCATGTACAATTGTGTCAAATGTCTGATGACACGTTGCATGTTCTGCTCTGAATTTGCATACATATGCAGTTTCTCTGTTGTTTCTGCAAAACCATCAACATTGACTCAGGTTATCTGTCTCTTTCTTATTGATCTTGTGTCTTCGATTCATTATTTGACAAGTTTATCATTGAGTCACAAGCGTTTTCTCTATTCGTGGCCTTCACAACCTTCTCAAGACACCAGCTGTCTGATGAATCTGGGATCGTTGACGATATTTACGGCCACTCACAGATGCAAGGAATTATATTTAAAAGTTTAAGAAGCAGGTCTGCTTTTTCTCAGCCTTTCTCAGCATTAGTTTGACTAATTTTCCAATCCTGCATTGAGAGATGGTGCAGCGTTGCGACACCAGCGCCGCTGCAGGAGACAAGGCAGCGTGCTGAACCTTCCACGGCTACCCCTCCCCTCCCCCGAGTTAGAAATTACATGCTTGGCCGCTCCGCACATACTGTGAACACACAGGCCCGCCGAGGAGGCCGCCACCGCCTTTGAATATGCATGCAGTACACGGGACGCCGACATCGCACCCGGATACAGCGTGACAGACGGCAACTCGGAACAAAAGCTAATTCAATCACGGGCCCACAGATTTGAAAAGCTTTCTCCGATTCTCGCAGAGAAAACAGCGGCTCGGTACCAGTGTAATCCAATTGAGTAAATTACAAAAGAGGCTTTGGCTTTTAGGACTACTGTACATACACACACACACACACACACACACAAACGTCTGCATACATAAAGACACACTGTTCGCACAAGTGAAACATGCCGTTTTTTTTGTTGGGTTTTTTTGGAGCACAAAGCCACATTTTCTGGCCCAAACCATCCATTTTCTTTGTCTGTGGTTGAATAAAAGAGGAGATAATCATAGAGAAAGTGAAAAAGAAGGCTCGCCACACAGAGAGAAGGGAGTGTTTGCAGCTGCTATGAAATAAAGGATCTGTTGGTAGTTGGTACTGCTGGTCACATTGTAATCATGAATTAAAACAAAATGAGAGAACCAAGGATGGTTTTTAGCTTTAGCCATAGATACACTCATTGTTGTAGGAATTACACGGAGTACATCGGTAAATGCACTGCCCGATACTACTTTTTTTTAACGTGCCGAGTCTATTCTACACCCCGATCAACGCTTCCGCTCTCCAGCTGAATTCTTTTCATTGCACGGGGTGATAAAAACCATCCATCTCGCTGTGACTGAAGCAACTTCAACAACAGACGTCGACAAGACAAATCAAAGGAATGCATTTTAAAATCCACATAAAGCAGGGCGAGCACTTCTCGCCCTTATCAAGAGTGGAAAATCACACTATTAACTGTGATCACAAGAGACGCACTCTCCGTTTCACGCTACGTGGCAACATTTTGATTGATGTCTGGCCTCCTCGGGAATTTCACATTAAATGGTTGACATTGAACAGCTTGTTGTTTGAAATGCATTATCAGAGGGTTTCTAGTCAGAGGAGGGCCTTCAGGGCCCAAGTTCATCTTGAGTGGGCCGGACGAGTTAAGTCGCACTATAACAACCTTTAATTTGAAACTTTTCCTTTGTTGTGGTGCAGAATATATGTGATAGAAATGCTTATATGTTTGCAAAGTCAAACAATTACTATCATAAATGACTACAATCTCAACATAAACCCAATTAACGGTATCTTGTTGGCATGAAATACAGTGAAATGTCCGGGGGGAAAAAACAACTTTTCCAATAGCTGTTGATTTATGCAACTGCAGCATAATCAATATCTCAACTCGAATCAGCTTGACGTATTGAAAGAAGATAGTCAACTTTCTCTTTGAAATGTTGAAATGGGCAGATTGGAGCCTATTGTGGGTGGGTTTTGGCCCATTGCCAATTTTTTTTAAAGTTAAAGTAACAAAACTCAAGTTAATGACTTCGGTTTTTTTTCTGTAATAATTAGTTGATCTTGATGCAAAACTGTATGTAGAAGTTACAATAAAATATGAGATTCAAGCTCAATACAATGAAACAGCTTGGCAACAATTTCAAGGTAAGAAGAGCTTAATGATACATTATATTAGTGCGAGTGCTTTTTTTTAATGCTAAATAACTCATTTATGAATAATTGATCAAATAACTGCATAAAATTGTCATTCTCACCTGAAGGTATTGATTTTTTTTTTTGTAATGGAGATTCTTACAACTTTAAAACAGCTTAGGATAAAGCAGGGTCTTTTGCTTCTATAGAGGCAAAACAGTTCAGTAGACATTGAAAATGAAATGATTCTAATTATATTCGACTTTATTTAAATAGAACTACATACAACAGTCATTTCTAGATGCTTTTAATGGAGAGAAACCCAACACATGTTTAGTAATCAGTACTGAAATTGAATAATGATTTTAGGTTTATTAAAATTCTTGAAGCCTTCAGTTAATCCATGGTTTCTCTGAATAGACTTTTCAAATTGAAGTTTTGAGTACATTCCGAGCAGGGAGAAATCCTTGAACTTGAATCTGTTTCACCTCACCTACAGCCTTTCTTTTCTTTCATACAGATATGAAAATAGAAAGTCAGCAGTGCCTTTAACTTGGAGTGGATCACTTAAGAAGTGTCGTGGTGTTCAAGGAAATACTCATTATGTATGGCTTCTCAACAACTGTGGATGCACGCAGAGGCCGTCTTGTACCAACTTGTATAAATGCAAATTACCATTAATTCTTCCACCTGTCTTACTTCATCCACGTGATGGTTACAAGAGCCGATTTCAGTGATACGTGCAGTTTCCAGTCCATCGCAAGGTTATACAGAGAGAAGCACACATGGAAACTCCTAAAAGACAAAATCTCTGCGGTAGAATGTGTTAGCCACTAACTAACACATTCCAAAAACCTCACACAACATGCATGCCTGCGATTAGTGTGTCACAGGGATCAAGTCTGGCATGGCTGCACCGTCAACCTAGGCATGGATCTGTTTTTCTAAGCAATAAAACGCAATGTTTAGTGACATTTTGTGCTCCTGACAAAGGAGAATGATGAGCAGGAGCATGCTGAAAGACACAAATACCAACATGGTACATTTACAAAAGGAACTGCACAAATGATTTGCCTTCATTTTATTAGTTTTATTTCTGACCTCGCTGTTTCTGCGAGAGCTGCACACATGAGAAGACACATTTAATTTGGCACAACTTGCTCACTCAGCCAAATCCCGCTCGGGAGGATCATGCTTGGGTTTCTGGTTGTGAACACAGACTGACTCGCCTCATTCCGATTTCATATATTGACTTGCTTGTTTTGAAAAAGAGCAAGCGTATTTAGCTCGATCTGGGGGGAAAAAAACAAAAAAATAAAGTATTTTGGTGAGCTTTGGACTCAGACATGAGTTTGAGATCACTTATAACGGACACTCTGTTGTGCTGCAGAGTTCTACGGGCAACGCCTGGGGCCAGAGGTTGAGGCGAGATGATATCCGAACTATAATGAGGTGTCATCGTTTTTTTGCCAAGTACAGGGTAGAGGCGACTGTGGCACACACTTCCACACACATAATGTTCTTGCCAGTTTCTCGGTTTCATGACAACACAGATGATGGTCCAGGCTCCGGGAGCGAAGAGTGTTCAATCTGACAGACGCTTGCAAATCTCGCATATTTGAGCATCTCGCACTCAAGTGTCTCATCAATAATGAAGCGTAAAGCTGTGACAAGTTCAAGTAAAGAGCTGGGGCAGCCCGCTGAATCATTTAATGGCTGGTGTGAAAGCAGCAATGAGACTCGCTAAAGGACACTGAGTCGATGGGGTCGTTGGGTTGTTGTTGTATGTGCAGTTAGACCTTTCAGTAAATTTTATAAACTTCTTGGGCGCGTGCAGAACGACGTTTCAAGCGGATATAAGTGGCATCGTTTTTGGAAGAGCGTTTGCATTCACGTGGCAACGTTTTGAAAATGGAAATAGGTCGCGCACAAGTTGGATTGCCATTACGGGCAACTCTCAACTATAAAACTCCCAAGTCATTGTTGCTATTGTCCATTAAGTCTCACATGTTCAAGAGAACTATTTACTATGGTCGCTTTTGTGCATCCACCGTTTCCGAGTTGGAGAGTTTTCCAAAAGTTGCATTTTTGAGCGTGCAGTTTGCATGTTCTCCCTCGGGGGTATGTGGGTTTTCTTTAGGCACCAAATTTTCCTCCCATAGTCTAAAAGCACAAATTTGAGATCTGTTGATCCCAAAATTATCCATTGACTGTGTGTGTGTGTGCGTGAAATTATGTCTCTCTCTGTGTTTTGCCATAAGATGAATCAGCAACCTGTCCAGGTGAAACGTCAGTTAAACACATCATCAGCTGGGATTGGCTCTGGCGTCCCTCAGCCCTAAATAGGATGAATCAGTATAACAGATGGATATATAGAGGTCTATTTAAATCCCATCAGCTCTGCTGGCGATGCTTATCAATGCATCATTTCCTTTAAAAGAATTCCCTAAAAAAAATGGATTTAGGTGATGTAAAAGCTATATTTCAGATCAAAAAACCTCAAAAGTACATGCATTTACCTCTTTTTTTATTTATTATCATTTGGCAATTTAAATGTATTTTTTAATCATCCAAGAGCCACGTGCCCATTTCATTCCCTCAAATCTTGCTACCTTATCCACCTGTATATATATTTTACACTGGCGACCACTCAGCTGCTTTGTCGCATTTTGTCATTTGTGAAAATGTTCTGCTTAGTAGTTTCTCGAGTTTTTAACGTAGTTTATCTTATCCGCAGGTTTCCACTTGAGGAAGCCCCACCAAAGTTATTCCCCACCTGCCTCCTCCGTGGATCAAGTTTTTGATGAGTTGGCCCTCGTGGGGTGCTGTGCAATCAAATGCATCAGTGCGTAAGGCAGCGTAAAATGTCCTAGAAAAGAGGGGGTGGACGGTGGGGCGGGCGGGAAAAAGGAGAGGGTGTGTGTGTGCGCGTGTGGATCGATCACACGGCTGTGTTCGGAGAGGCCAGAGTGACCAGGCATGAAATAGTTGCTCTCCCCCAGAGCAGGCGCCACCATTACCCACAGTTCCCTCGCCTTGGCCGGGATTACCGCAGATTTGGATATGCATACAGTGCTTTTCAGTGTGTCACGATCTGCATGGGGGGGGTTTGCTGTGGGTCTTTTCGGGTGAAGGTATTCTAATAATATTGTGAGAGCCCTCACTCTGACCCGCCGTGCCTTCTCAGTGGTTTCAATGCTCCGGGGCTGCAAGGCGCCCGCTGCTTTAAAATTGTAACTAAATTAAATTTGATCCGATCAAAGCGTTGTTTTCACCTTGGGCTTCCAGGTGAATGCAATTACGTGATATTAACTGTATCTAATAGCCGGCCTGCGCGCTGGTGCAGTGGTTGGTGCCGCCGTCTCACAAGGCGGGCTCCTGGTTTGAGCCTCTTACTCACTGTATGCCGTTTCTATGTTCTTCTTGTGCGTTCATGGATTTTCTTTGCTCCCGCTGAACATCCAGAGACATGCTTGTTAGGTTGTTTGCTGTCTCTCCATTCCCTGTAAGCGGGTGAATGTCTGTGGATTAAACGCATGTCGACGACGGATGAAGCTTGTGGCTGTAGCGGGGGATCTCAGTCTGAGCAGTCGTCTCCTCAGCTGCTGCTGCACATGTCACGTTATCCTCCTCCAAATGAAGACACAAAAGCAGCCATGAAGTTCATTCCAGGGTGAGCGTCATCTCAAATTCATATCAGTGTTGCACTGATATGGTCGCGCCTTTGAAAAGTTTTGGCACACTTTTAAAAGATTGTTCTCGTCTGGATCTGATAAGAAGCAGCCATTGACGAGAGGCATCAGGTTTCTAAAGCTGCCTTTTTCTCCCGACTGTCGAAACCTTTAGTGTATCTAACGACATTACATACTGCATCGCTCATTTATATCCTTGCTTTCACTTCAGAAAAGAAGTTGAAATAGTATTTTCTCCATTTTTACACAAGTATCTATGATTCAGTTTGTTTTTTTTGCCAACTCTTGATTGGTTTGCTCATCAACGCTGGATGTACCCAACATACACACTTGTGAACCAAGGAAGTCCTCGGTGTGCATGAAATGGCCCAAGTACGACAACATGCCAGTTCCGGTTTGTGTGCGTCCACTTTGAATTGTGTTTTACTGTTTAACTATTCACTAAGTTGAATAGCACATCATTAAACATGCAAAGCAACGAGACAAAAATGCCCAAAATGTCTTGGCCAGTAAGCATTAACTCTTGATGGCGAGTTGCTAATTGATGAACCCAATCACACAACACTATGGCTCGGAAAGGTTTTGTATTAAATCTGGAAAACAAGCTTCTTTTTTTTCTTTACGTGTTCATACAATTAAACCCCGTATAAGTATTATTAATGTCACCATTCATTTATTTAAAGAAGAAAAACCTATTAAGAGTTCATTCGGTTAAAATGTTTTTTTGTCCCAGGCTCCTTGACTCTCCTAAGGTGTCCCCCAGGGCTCTGTCATAGGCTGCATCCTCTCTATTATCTATAGAATAGGATAGAATAGAATAGAATAGCTCATTGATCATTTGCACTGCTATAACACATTCACTGTACTTCTCCATTGAAACAAGAATATTTATGATAAACAATGTTAGTCTGCTGCGAATCCATGCAAGTCTATTGTTGTTGCTATGTTTTTTACTTGTTTAACTGAATGTTCATTGTGTACATTGACCTTGTCCCGAAAGGCACTGATAAATATGATATTATTAATTAGTATTATTGTTATTATTATTGTTGTTGTTGTTGTTAATTGCATTTGTACCTCTATATTGTGCATTACATATCTGTCACACCAATGATGGATCACTTGTCAAATTGTGATATTTTTCTGGGCAAATGTGAAACTTTGTTTTACTTGGCTCATCCTTTTGCATAACCCTATTATGTGGCACATTTTAGGTGCCAGGTAAACATGTAAAAAAAAAAAAAAAAATGAAAAGCCTGTATCCCAAACTCTAATGTCATTTAGAGGTCTGGGGGGGCCTGGCAAATATATGCAAATGGTTTTTATTTAATTTGTAGTGTGGAGTGTAATCGTCAGCAATTCTTGAGTTTGAAAATGTGATTTTCATGATTGAATGAGTGGCGTGCCTCCGTGGAGGCGAGCGTTCTGCTGGCCTGTGAGTTTTGACTATTAGGGCCGGATAGGGGTAAATCTATTTTCCCGTGTTGTCTCCAAGTGATATGGAGGATCTGCTGATGTAACGTCACCTCTGCTGAAGTCCATATTTTGAGTTTTTGACCAGCTATTACAGTTTTGCCGTCATTGGATCTTTTCAGACTATTGAGTTTCGTGGTCAAGTCAGGTTTGTCAAATCCCTCATACTCTCTCCTGGTAATGTACCCATTATGAATACATGTCAGAGTGCTACTTAACTCTGTACGTTTCTGGTAAGCACTTCATAGCAGAGGGTCCGTGTGTTTCATATTTAATCGACTGTTTCAGTCACCTGTCATGGTGTATTTGCGCTACTCCTCCATTTGAAGCAGATATTCACACCCTGAAGCTGAACGGGCATCACAATGGTCGCCGGGGGTTGCTGTGAACTTCGACAAAACATTTCTGTTGGTTTGCAGAATTAATAATTGCCCCCAACACGGTTTCACGGGAAAGTTACACAGGGAATCTGATGGGAAAATACTCAAATAGCAGGTTTTTGAATTTACTTGGCACAGAACGGGAGAGGATTTTATTTTATTTCCACGTTTAATTTTATATGTATGCCAATGCAATGGCCACCGTTATCACACTATTGGCCATTTTAACATAATTGAATAAGTCAAGCACCTTTTATAACTTGTTTACTGAACTCAAAATGTTCCAATAATTCGCAGAGCAATGGTAGATTTTTTTTTTTTTATTGTTTTGCACTTTATATTTTTATGTTTTTTTTATCTATTCATGTGCAGCACATTTGTTGTTTTTAAAGTGCTGTTCAATTAAAGTTGAGTTTTGTTCGAATTGTGTATAAAACCTATTTGTGTATAAAACCAACACTGTTTGGCTGCTTCGCTGTGCCATACCATTTCATATTTTCCCTTACTTTAATACACCTTAATGGCGTCTGAAAATCTTTTTCCTGTTTGAGGCTCCGGGCAACGCATCAAGTCCCATATCGTGGGTTAACATTTCTTTACAATGCCCTTGGTATCTGGGTGAGCCCCACGGGTAGATAATCATCCCCTGGTATGAACACTGTGCCATGAATAAGTCATCTCTCACCAGGACACAACCCTCAAGTTCATATGATTTAGATTTCAGCCGCCTGCTGTAGCTAAGGAACGACCACCTCGTAGCAATTCCGGCGCATATTACAGCGGCGAGATTTAATGGAATGAAGGAGAGGCGATGCGGCCACCCCCACCCACCAGCGCTCATACGCTCACTATCAATAATCTTCTCCTGACGGAGCTGCATTGGACGATATTCACCCTGATGGGGACATTTGCGTTCCCGTCTGTTCGCTCTTTTAAATGCTGTCATCTTGCCTTCCTCTCTCATGCTTTCTCTCACTGTCTGGGGTCATTGTAATGAACATTTCATTTTTCAATCTTTTCGTGTGATTTATTGTTTGAGTCTCTCAGGGGTGAAGCTGGGCCACAGAAGAAGAGGGATTCTGTCCTTTATTCTCCCGTGTTTCGTTAATGTTTTTAATCTGGAAGCTGTCAGTGTCTTCAGGACCTTCAGCTCAGAGTTACTCCCATCACCGTGTTGTGGAAATTACAAGCCCGGCGAATGCCCAAGCGATTCAGCGTCACTCTTTTCATTAAAATAAGCTCACAGAGAAAGAACGGCACCACAAAAGGAAAAGGGAGATAGTGAAGGGAACGAGCGAAAAAGTCTTTCCATCAGCAGGAGCTCTCATAAATATTGTAATTGTGTGGTTATGAAAAAGAAGCGGTAGTGAACTACTGTGCTGTGATTGACTTTGAGCGAATGCTGTCTCACCTTTTGAATGAATCGCGTATGAACACCGGTGTCAGAGGGTGGAGAGAAAATAATGGTCTTGACGTGGATATCACATGGAAGTCATCTGATTCGTTGTGGCCGTATGGTAACAAACAACAACAGCATCTGCTTTATTCCTTCAGCTTTAAAAAAAAAAAAAACAACAACAACAAAAAAAAAAAACCCACAGCATTTTTCTTGCTGATATCTGCAGGTTCTTTCGATTTTATTTTCTCAGACTTAACAATGTGAACTGTGTGAACCCCATGAGATAGCTATGGATGGAATGGAATGCAGTTATGCAGTGTACCTTAAGGAAAATTAATCATTGCAAGCCAGCCGGGCTTCCAAGGAGGCCAGTTTTTACTCCTCGGCTATCTCGTCTCCTAACGTGGCTTAAATGTATACATGAAGCTTTTTATTTTCTAATAGGCAGCCTCAAGCCCAAGGGAGCGCCTGTCTCCATGTTTCTTGTTACTGCTCTGACTTTCTGGAGTCACAGACTCATGGATGTGTTTCAATATCTACAAGGTTGTCATGTTCACAAAACTTGTGATATTATTCTCATCTTGAAATTCTGCTGTATTTACAGATTTGTCTAGTAAGTTAGCGTATTTAGAATTTGGATATTTGTTTAAACTGCAGTCACCTTCTTTCAATCCAATTTCAGTGGCAATTTTCATGTGAAAACATCAATTGTGTTTTGCTATTGCGCTCATAGCCTCTGAAAAGGCAACTTAAAAAAAAAAAAAAAAAATGGCTCCCAAAGTGTTTCTTTTTGAAAATGCTCCTGTTCCGTCGTGGGGAATTGGAGGAAAACACAACTTTTCTAAAACGACACTACTGTGCATGCACACCACCATAGTAAATAGTGACTACATGCATGTGTGTATGGTTTCGTTACAAAAACAGCCAAGAGCGCCAACTCCTGGCCTGGCATGCTTACTACATCGTTTTCAGCATTTCTGCCATTTCCTTGGACATCGTTTCCACAATATTGCCGTGTAAACACAAAACATTTCTGAAATGAAATCATGTAAACAAGGTTTTAGTCCCACCCTACTCTGGTCAGAATCAAAATGATAAACTCAGCTTCAAAGACCTTTAATTGGCTATGTTTTATTTTATTATTTTATTGCACAAAGCATTTAGTTTGTTGACTTATTACAGTTAGTGTTCATGTCATTAAAAAAAACAAACTGTATAGCTACTCAAATCACAAAGACTTACAATAGCTTTTCCTGATGCTGCCATACTGTTCAGAGTTGTGATAAGCTGGAACGCTCGTACTCGAGTTTTTCCAAGAAACTGATATCAGGTGTGGAATTAGTAAGCTCATTAAACATAGCATTATATTCAGTCTTCCCTTTTAAGGTAAGCCTTTCTTACTTTCTTGATACACATTAAGCCAGCAACAGATACAGGGCAAAAAAAACTAAAACACACCAAAAAAAATTCACTAGTCATAACTTTTTCAGAGCCGCCAATATGGCTTTTCCATGTCACACGGTTAAGAAACTGTTAGGTGCATTTCTCCAGCGGAGCCCCGAGAGTTTAGGAGGTTAATGGTTGTCTGGAGGGACGGAAAAAAACACATGAAAAATTGAAAGTCTACAACTCACTGTGGGGAAAAGCTCAACAGCCATGTGACATTCTGGTTTGTGTTTCATATTCATAGTGAAACCATGTTTATGAATGTTTTACCCGGAAAAGTCCGCCGGGTGCAGTTTGAGCGGCCTCGTCTCTCTGCTGTGGTCGCCATGTTATCGCTGGCAGACACATTAGCTTCGAAAGCAGCCAGGATTAATGAAACCTATTTATAAAACAATTAGTATACCAACATTCAACCGGGTATATGTGACAAATGTGCACAGCGACTGCAATTAATAAATTAAACTATGTTTATAAGCAGTATATCTTTGGAAGGAAGTGGTTTCCAACCTGTTATTGACTTAAAAATGGACCCAGGAAGTCGTGACGATGAGCTGCAGTGAAATCGATCAATACAAGGAAATGAACACAGGCTATCTGCCTTTTCAATCCTGACCAACACAAGTAGAGATGACTATATGAATTTTAAATAATTCAATGAGGCTTACAATAAAAAAGGCCTCCAGTTACTATAAACTTCTCTGATTTCCTTTGAATTCTAAAGACTTCAGTGTCTGGCAACATGAGACAAAAGTGTACATTTATTTATATGGAGTTTCCCCCCCCCCATCTATATCTCCATTATTTAGCTTTTACTGTGCTGCACAGAGAGTAATAAGGAAAATGAGCCTTTCAAATGGTACGTAATGGACCTTCAAATAACAAATGAATACTAAACAGGTGAATGTAAAATAATAGGTGAGGCAATAGGTGAAGTATTGACAAAGCACTTTGGCAGTGGGACTCAAACCAGTGAATTTCTGATATATGTAAAGATAAATATAGCACACCTTAGTAATGGCGGAGGTGTATTAGTGGTAATAGTAATAGCAGTAGTTGTTGTTTTGTATTCAAAACATAAATAAACAATCTGTCTCATTGCTAAATAGGATTTTGGTAGTAATCAGGGCTCATGTGTATAAATGTAAAAAAAAAAGAAAAAGAAAAAAAAAAAGTTCTAATTCAAATTCCCTCAAACACCCCAGGTCGCCTCAAGGAAGCTGCAGTCCCTCTCTCTGATGTCTGCTCTACATTCAAGAAAGTGTCTTTTTTTTAACATGTGCTAATCTAATTTTTGGGAACCGAAGGGCAAGCAGTGCCTCGGGCCCCGCTGTGATCTCTGCAGCCCTCAAGGTAGTCCTGGACCCGAGGATTGGGAGCCGCGACTTATGATACGACTTGTACAAAAGTGATCAGATGCTGCAGTTTGTCTTTACTAGGATGTAACTTATTATATCTGAATATAAAATGCACATTAAACCTCAGAGTGAACAGCGTATAGCTCAAGACTGACTTTTTAAGACCTTGGTGTCGTTTGCTTGTTGTGCTTGACGGGCTCTCTCCTGACAAGAAATACAGGAGCAACCTCAACAACAACAATAAAAAATGGTAGTAAAAAATTATGATAATTATTGATTGCCTTTAGGAAGGACACTGAGGGCAACAGAGGAGCAGCTCACACCCGGATAGTGAGTGTGGTCACCGCCTCGGGAAGGAAGGCAAGGCTTTGATTAAATCAGCCCGTATCACAATGACAGCAATTCAACACTTTTTAATTATTTTTCATTTGTGTTTCAAGAGTTGTGGACATGTGATGAAAAGCATATCAAAGATTACTCCAGAGACTGTCTTATTTATTGGAAAGAAATTGGATTACAGGGGGATCAAGAAGGCAAACAAAACATGTTAAGGACACTGATGCTTATCGCTGTGTTGGGTCTTAGATGTCTTCGCTAACACTGGGCTGCAAATTGCTTAAGAGTCGTCTCATGCAAAATTGATTATATTTCTTGTTGAATCTGATTCCTTATGCCCTTTGATATATTTCCATCCATATTCTAGGTCTCTCTGTTCCTAAATTATTCTCAGCTATCATGACAGGAACCGATTAAAAGCCCAGATTGTAAAAGCATTAAAAATCTCAAGTTTTTTGATTTTTTTTTTCTAATCATGTTAGATATATATTTCTCAACTGGCTAAGGCGCATCACAGACTTATTTGTAAGAGTTTTATTTACCCAATTGGTCCTCAAGCGATTTGGTCATGAGCTTATATATAATACATGCACACGTTGGGACCCTCCCTGCATCACATGGAATCATGTTTAGTTGTGGTACATGCTTATTAATTCAGGCGTTCATGTCGAGTGCTTGTGGTGCAGTGATTTGCAGCATTCCTTTCCTTATTCCTTTAATGTAAATCGGCCCTATAAGCTTCACACATACACACAAATCCCGGTGCCAGCGCATTTGCGTTCATGCAAGATTGAATAAACCTAAATCTAATCTTAAAAACAAGAGCTATGCAGGCAATAATTGTTTTGATGTTTACATGGACTGCCTCAGATCAATGGCTGCATTATTCACTGTTATTTTAATATTAATTGCTGGAGGCTCGGAGAAAAGCTTCATGTCTGTGGTTAGCGTCTGCACCTTGCGCACTGCATGACAATTAGTGCCTTATATAAGAGCCATCCAGCCTCACACCCACATATGTGCATGCGCGCACATACAGGAGTGTGCGTGAGCTAACACACACGCTGACATGGAAGGATGAAAATCCCAAACGTGCACACTCAAACAAAGATAGGAAAAAAAAAAAACCCCCAACACATCAATTCATAAACTGCGAGCCCACTTCACGCCCTCGTCCTACCCCGTGGGGACATTTCAGTTAAATTACCTCATACTCTCACTTCTTCAAACTGTGTGTTCCTTTTCTTTAATCTGTTTGTGTTTATAATTCTCTGTGTTGGTATATGACCACCAGCAATCCACAACATGCATATATACGTATATGTATATATACATTTATTGGTGTGTCTCTCGTTTAAACACGTTTTGCTTTGTTTGCCAATACAGTCCCACCTTCGTGTCCTTGGTGCCTGCTGCAGTAATGGTTTAGGTGATGGGTTGTTCGACTTTTCAAATGCAAACAGTGCAGCCTCATCACAAATGACAGAAAAAAAACCGAGCTGTAAATGCAGGAACCGATCTCACCCTCGCCCCCCGGCTAATAATAAGCATATTGGCTCAATGGCCTGTATGTATAAACTGCACATTGGGCTCGTGCGCGAGGTGTGTGTATGCATGTGTGTGTATGTGAGTTTGCCTCGCCCGTCGGCGCCGGCTGGCATCTTATCTGTGATTGCTGGAGCTCAATCAGCTTACCTTGATGAGGAGAGAAAGTCTGAGCGTGATGACCTGAGACGAGGAGAGAAAGAAGGGGGAGTTTTGATGGGCACAGACAAAAGGTTGAGGTAATGAAAAGAGGTGAAATGGAGGCAAGGCATGGAGGAATTAGTTGGAGAGACCTGCAGAGGCAGACAGAGAAAGGATATGTGAGGGACAAAAATAAGAAAGAAGAAAAAAAAAAAAGCATGAAGGAAATCTGCTCTGTTCCCTTGGTGATCTGAGTCATCTGTATTGGCTGGGTATGCTGTTATGTTAGTAATGATTAGTCTCACCATGAGACCAAGATGTGTGTGTTAAATTTAGCAAGGAACCAATATTAGATATATCAAAACATCGCTGTTTACACATTTCTATTTTTTTCCCCACCTTAAAGGTAGCATAGGGTGTGTGCACACGTGTGGGCATGTTGCTCGGTTAAAACACTCAACCAGGGCACGGACTTATACCTCCCAACGAGGACATCTGCAGGAATAAAGCTCAACTGCTATTTTTGGTTCTCCAATAAGTTTTTTTTTTGTGAAAATTGGATCCCGGGCTAAAGAATTGAATGTGATGAGCGCCACAGCTGAAGCAATCCACAGGTCCTGAATGAACGTATTTATGGGAAAGTGACGGATCAAATCCAATTGCCTCTTCTCCGACTTTCCACTGTCCCTTCAAAGAGGCAGGAGTTTAATGAGGTTTTGACTGCCAGATGATTCTTTCGCGGATGAATGACTTACGGAATGTAGAGGCAGCGTTGGAGTGCAACTCTCGTGTGGAGCCCGTGATTTGTCGGCGTACATCATCGACTGCCTCAAGCTGAAAAAAGGCGGAGATTCACCTGGGTTTAAATATGTATTGGAAAATGTTTCAATACTTTTCAGTCTCCAAGTGAAGAGATATGTTTAATATGTTCCCTGTGAGCTTGGCTATAGGCTTGTGGCTCGAGTTAACCTAAAAGGAATTGTGTAAATCTGGGAATAAGAAGAAAAGAAGCCTCATGAATTCGTAAAAAGAAAACAACAACAAAGGATAAAAGAACAACAAAGAATGAAAGAAACACAATGAAAATAACTCGCCTTTTGATTCTCTTCTCGTTTCTTCTCTTCTCTCTTTGAAAGCCGAGCTTAAAGCAGGTCTAATAGGAAATCTGCTCAGCTCCTTCATCCTTCCTGAATTATTTTTCACAGATTGAATTATTATTACTTTTTTGCAAAGTGCTGCACTCTGCGGCTATAGAGCAGAGGGAAATAAGGAAACTTTATCTCACATGTCTACATCCCCGCTTGTCATTTTAAACTGTTTTTCTGGGCTGCTAAAAGTTTAATCTTCACCAGTGGCAAAGCAGAAATTCAGTAATCTTTGTCATCTAATAGGTGTTGCCATTCCAGTGCTATTTTCTTCCCCCCCGATATTTTATTTTATTTTTCCGGGGCTGGCTGTCGTGTTTCCTGCCTGCCAAAAACATTTGAAATGCAAATCAATCTTCCAAATGAAGCGGGGCCCCTTTCGTATTTAGCGCGCACGTTATCTAATCGCTATTTGATTTCACATGCAGAGACATATCTAAGTGAAATCAAATAATCTTTTTTAACTCCCGCACTACCTCAAACATTAGCTATTGGATTCCGAGGCAGGGGGCTGAGTAGACTACTAATGTGCCGGCAATTGAGTTCTTAAGTGTCCTTTCACAGTCTAATCAAATTGATAAGGCAGTCCTACTGCAAGGGCAATCTGGCCGTCCTCTGCTTCGAAGAATTCCTTCTACTTTCTGTGTCTCCCATCCCTCTGTCTCTGCAACTCTGGGGTTTTTTTTCTACTTCTTTGTGCCAGTTCTGCTCAGTTTCAGTTGGATTCAGTTCAGTTATGTTTTGAATGCATTAGTAGCTCGTAGACTTTGATGCGCGCATCAAAGGCTACGAGCCTCTAGTGATGAATAATAACATAACGTCGAAATGTGACAACAAATGAAAAACAATGCAATATTAAATAAGGAAAAATAAAAGTTACACTAGTACATACCCAGGCGTGCATATTACATAAGGCATTACAAACGCTTTTCATCTGCTTTGAGAATTTTCAGCTATTTTTAACAAGTGACATATGATTGAAATGAGGCGAAGACGCAGTCGCTACCTATTATCTTTATTTGGATCGTGGTGAACAACAAGTCACCAAAGCTGCATGTTGACAGTGTTAGGGAGACTTGTAAAAATGAAACCTCTAAATGTTCAGGATCATTTTACATGATCAGAGTTTAATTTAATCATAGTTTGCATTCATCATGAGAGGTGTCCCCGTGTCCTGTATGTTAATAGGGTGACTGAAATGAGGTAAGTATAACAGATTGGTTCGATTGCTCGGCTTCTTTGGAAGAAAGGGTGGAAAGATAGATTACACCGCTGAGACCTTGCAGCCGTGGGAGAGTGTGGAAGTCGATGAGACTGGAAATCGAGAAGTTAGGCCAAGCTATGTTCTCTATTAGCATAAGTGCTAACAAGTAAGCCATTGACAAATTGGAAAAAACATTCAGCCACATCCCCAGTGAACAAAGCCGAAGCGTGGAGTTATTTTCACTTCAGCAGGAAACAAGACAGTTCTGAATCGACTGGAGTCCTGCCTCTAGCGAAACGTGTCTTATTTGTCTTGAAATATTTTCCAGTTGCTCATTTGGTGTCTTTAGTTGGACTGCAGTATTGTTTTTAGCCAATCTGCTTGTTCCTGAGGAAAAGCATTCCGGATAAGTGACTGGCCGTTGAATGAAGCAGAAACAAAATCGGTAAACAATTTGCGAAGCAGTTTTACACACAAGTCTGTAAAATCTTACCGGGAACCCTATCATGCTTCTCTACCTTTCCAGTCATGCTCCATTTGACTCCAGGCCCTCTGATTGGCCGGACTGATTTAAAGCAGGTATAGAAGAACGATGCATGGGTGATTCATCACAGTGTTGAAAGAGGTCACAAACTTCTTTATTAACTTCTTTCTGGGGAAACTTCATAAGATTTTAAGTGGTCATTTTGAACCCCCAGTGTATAGACTCACTCGATATGGAGCAATCTTGCTGAACCTGGTGTCAAATTACAAGCAGGTGTCAATGCGAGGGAATGGAATCTAATGAGGACAATTGGCTTGAAATCCGGAAAACATCTTTTAGTGGCGTTCCATAATGCAAAATGAGCTTTAAAGGAGTTCAACCTCCCTTAGAAAAAAATACCTGAATCAGAGTGTCTGCATCTTGCACGTCACCCGTAATGCAGCAATTGCTGCAAAGTACGAAGGTGTGGAAAGTAAGGAGCGTTTGAGCCTCATCTCTCAAGCTCTCTCCAAACGTGTGCGCAGTTTTTCCAATTTGTCTGATCCGTCGCTTCAAGACTTGAAACGTCTCTAAAGGACTCCGTGTTGGAGAGAGCCCAGAGAACGTCTGTTGCAGCCAGAGGGAGGAAGAAGTATGATAATTTAATTTGTTTCAAGGATACTGCAGTGTTATGAATATGACCCTTTAGTTAAAGACTTTTTTTATTTATTTATTTATATGAGGGTGCACTAATATGGTCATTAGGCATCTAAACATTTATATTGAGATTCATGTTGTAACGTTCCTCATGAATTCATAACTGCTTCATGCACAATGCGACTGTCCTGAAGTGCAGATTAATGCAGATCCCCTTTTTCTGGAAAAGCTGAGTAGGTATGATGGTTTGTGGACTTTATACGCTTGTTTTGATCCTCTTCCTTTCAAGAGATAGTTAATTTTCTGTGGGTTATTATAACAAACTTCACCCTCACCCTCCTTTTTTCCCCCCTCTTTCTTTCTCTATCGTGTTATTTCCATTCACATTTCTCTGAGGTCTCTGATCGTCTGTCTCTCTGTTGTTTTAAGATAAAGCCACCTTTCACTGCCTGAGATCAAAGAGCGAGTTTGCATAACGAAAAAAAAGAAAAGAAAGAAGAGCACAGTGAGAGCGGTGGAATAAAGAAGCGGAGGAGGAAACTGCGGATTCAGTTGAATAATCTAAAATGGAGTGCTGACACTTTCCCTGAACTCACGGTTTTAAGACTCTTTTTATATGCCATCCCAACCATGACCAAGTAAATCTCACTGGCAGTTAGGACTTTATTTTCATTCATTGCTTCCAGTATGTACCATCTGGGAAAGAAAATACTATTCCACTTGATATCATATATTCTTTTCCCTTCCATTTTCAGTACTTTTCAATACCCCCATCATTTTATTATTCATTGGAACATTTCAGTGTCATGGCTTCGAGCTACGGAAACATTGTCATGTAACTACTAAGTAAAAAAAAAAAAAAGAAAAACTTTAAACATATGCTTTCAATTACCGGTCGCCAATTTTCTGCTGCTGATTTATTATTTATTGGATTACATCCCATTATTTCGCTGTTAACGGAAAACAATGTCGTTTGGATCAATGGCTCCAGTTTTTGGATGCGGTTCGCTGTAACAGATGTCGCAGGCATCTCAGCATTGGCTCAATGGCTCTCAAAGCGATATCGTAATGGAGTTCATTGCTTCGGAGAGACATTGTTGCACTGAAAAGGGAAATTAGAATCAAAGGCTGAATCAGTAAATAAACATGGGTTAACAGGTTTTTCTTTTTCTTTTTTTCCCTGCTTCATTGCCGTCTATCTCTGCTCCTTGGCAAGCATTCGCAGCCCGCTGAAGATATTAAAAATGTGTTTCATGAAGGCTTTGTGGCTTGAGGAGAGACAACCAGTACAAAACGCCAGTGCACAACACATGTCTGAAGAAATCAAGAAAGAAAAAAGTGTTTAAAACCTCTATTATCAGTCGTCTACAGCATAGTGCCCATATTCGTATATATATTTTTTGTAATTTTTCCTCAAATTGGCACCTTTGTTCTCTTGTTTTATAGCTCAGTTATATCTTAACTCACACCAAGGCTGAATATTAACTGACTTTTCATAAAAGATAATAATTCTTTCTGTAGCTAAATCAAATAAAGGAATTTTGACTTTGATATTTTCTGGCAAGGCTAATCATCACTTATTGAATTATAGAAGTGCTCATGGCAGTCAAGACTCACGCTATAAACATACTGGAAAGGAGAGGACACAGTGACACTGCCACATGCAATATTTCAACATATAGGATGTCGGTTAATAAAAATGTACTTATTTGATTTAAATAGAATGAAATCAGGTTTTTTTTAGGGTGATTTACTGTCCAGCAGAAACTAAAGCAGTGTTTTTATGTGTATTGTAACCTTGTTATCTCACAGTAATGGTATACGATAAAAACTCCAATGCAAACGCACTGATAAAGTGACGTCCTCTTAGCTCTCAAATGTACTTTCGGATTTCCAGTAGTTCAGCATTACATCATAAAACTGGCGCCCGTGAACTTCCAACATATAATGCCAGAATAACATCGACAGTGCACGGCGAAGTTTGTCTTTCTCTGCCATTGACAGTGCCGCGAACTGTGCGTCTTAATTGTTAATGGGCTTCTGTCTGACAGTTCAGAAAGAGCAAAGTCACAAACCTCTCAGGGCAATGAGCGGCGGGGTGATTAGGAGCTCAATGTCCCGAGACGCACCATTGTCCTTCGTCCCGGCCGGCAGCTTCCGCCATGAGGTCGAACAAAGCAACAGGTTAATTCACAGATCACAGTGGTACAAAAATCTATGACCGAGTGGAACTTATCTGGGGATATTTCCAAACTTACTGCCTGAAACCACCTCCATTCAGAGCGAGAAATACATTTCTCTCCACAAGTATATCTAGTTTTTAAAAACCAGCATGTTACAGGGTTTGATCAGCTTGATTTGTTGTTATTGACAGGTTTTCTCCAATCATGAATGTTATGTGGCGCTCATGAAATCTGTGACACTGTCAAAACATTTTTTTCTTGGGCCCTCTGTGATCTCATGCATGTATTTTATCGACACATTTTAATTTGGATGTATAATTTGTCACTGACCCCTGGTGGACTGGTCACCAGCGTCTTGTCGACCAATGTCCAGGTCCAAACTGCATCCACCTCATCCTAGCCATCTATTCTTAACACTCTTCTCCTGAGTTTTGATGCCTGACCAGCAAATATATACGTCCACTTTATCTCAGTTTACTTTAATGGCTCTTCACCTTAAAAAGACACTCTGCCTCCATCAGACAGCTGCTAACAAATAGATGATGAGCAGAGCTCAACTCGGCAATCGTTTATTTTCCATTCATTGGCACCGAAGCAAGAGTAATGTGCAAAGTAATACCTATTATAGGACGGTCCGGCACTAAAGTGACTCCAAAGCTGAAAGTCAGCTGCCCTCCGAGACTCATAGAGGCCCAGATAGTAGTGGCATGAGAGCAGAGAAGAGAAAAGACTGCCGTTACTGTGAATGAAGCATGAAAGAATAAAGCAACTGATGTCCAGATGCCTCGTTCAAATGAGCGTGAACGAGGAACATTTCATATTTTGGACTCGGTAGCATTCTGACATCAAGGCAGGTTTTCTGTGAAAGGGAAGGAAAGCAATATGTGTGTTATAACTGTCTTCCCTCATTTCAAAACATCCCCCAATTCCCTACCTCCCCATCCTTGTCCTCCCTCGCTTATCTCCTTTTCTTCCTCAGCCTCCACTCTCATCTATTTTTCTCTTTCTTTCCTCGCTCTCTCCTGATCATCCGTTTGCTTTTTATTGGCTATTCCCTCAACCACAGCAGCTTAATGAGCTTCTCCCTCACTTTCTTCATTTGTCAGGCGGTACACCCCCCTCGCCCCACACACCCCCAACCCCTCTTCCGCTTTCAATTCCCATCTTTCTCCCCCGTCTCTACAGGCATTTATTTTAAAGCACTAATAACTAGGTCTGCTAGTACATTAGTAACCAACCCAATAACGTGAAGCACAACAAATCTCATCTGCCAGTTTGCGTATACGGGAGTTTGTACAAATCATCAGGAATATTTTTGAGCGGCTTGCTCATCCCTGCGTGCCTGGGCTCCCTATGTATGTGCTCAGATGTGCCTTACCGCGTTTGAGCGCGCGTGAATAAGTGAACACATGCGTGTGAGTCCTCACGTGTGTCGGCTTCACCGCTCTTGGCGGTTTACGACTCCGGTGGGACAAGGTGTTGGAGGAAAAGATGGGGCGGGTGGGAAAAGGGGAAGGTGGGCCGCCAGCAGCAGAGGCAATCCTCATGCCTGCTATCAGCGGGGCAGAGTTATAGGCTGTGTGTAGATAGATGCCAGAGACACTTAAGAGTTTGAGCCCACAGGGGGCCACATATGACTGCAGCGGGTGTCTCTGCATGTCGTCATCCTCTGCAGTGGTGCAAAATTGCTGTTGCTCTGTGTGTGCGCGTGCAAGTGACGGCACCGGCACTTTCTTCGTCAGTATACGACACATCCCGACTTCCGTGTCGGCACAACTGTACACTTCGGAGTGTCCGCAATGGAGTCAATGCTGCTTGGAGCAGCTGAGAGTCTCACATCTGATCAGATTCCAGCGTCGCAATAAAACAAATTAAATAAACACAACGATGCAGAACACGAGCCTTTTTGTTTTATTTTCCACATTGGGATCATTGCTGATGAAAAACAGAAGACGACAAGGTGTTTATACATTATTATCTGAGAACTTGTGTTAAGATGATTCATCGCTTTTGTTTCTGATATAAATAACACCTTATTATTTGAAGAAAGTGAAGATAACTCTCAGAACGAGCAGGACTGATTAATGCATCCTTTGTATTCTTATATATAAAAAAACACGACAACCCACAGTTGCAGCATTTTTCATTTTTATAGAGAATGTACTGTGGGAAAAATAGATACAAACTCTATGTTCTGCCCATCAATTGCCGCTAGAACAGTTTGTATTTTAGTTGAATATCTCTGATTTGATGAGGGATGTAAAGGAGCATGGAAATGATGGTTCAGACCACATCGAAGGTTTTCTATTAAATCAATATATTGTCTACTGTTTCAGTAGACAATCGAGACTTAGACAAAGCCTAACTAGCCTTTACACAAAACACATTTTATTTTGATGGTCTTCTTTTTTGAACAGGGCCTTACTGTTACTCAATGACAGGAAGGCCACGTTTACACATACACGGGTATTTGAATATTTATGTCCGAATTACTGAAGTGGTGTTTTGTTTTGTTTTTCCAGGGTTCTGATTGGCTATCATTTCATGCTTCAAGTTGCACTTCCCCCTACAGGTTTGGCATGCTCTTAGCAGCTTTTTTGTAACCGTCGAGGGGGGAAATATCCATTTTTGTGAAAGCCCAAGTACATGTAAACATGACCTAATATAATTGTTCTTAGATATTTGTTAGTTTTTTTCCCCACAAATCTGCTTTGACTTTATCTAAAGCTGTGTTCATTGTTGAGGAGATGTTGGTGTGTCGTGCAAGTTTCTGACAATTTGTTAAAAATTTCACTCATTTCCTTATTCTATAAATAAAAGAAGGTACTTTACAAGTGAACTAAAACTTAAACACATTACCAGGAAAAGTGTATTTATTTGCCTCCTTCAATTCAATCTGAGTTTGGACCATTCCTATAACTGATTCCCGGTTTGAGCTCAGATGCACCTTCATTCATTAGTTAGAGGAAGAGGCTCAACAAACATGGACAAATTATAGAATTAGAGAAGACGCGGCACTAAAACAGCTGAAGTAAACCTCAAACATGCAAAATGGAGAAGACGGATCTTGTAAAAAGTGAGATGACATTGGCCAGGATTAGTCGAGGATTAATGTGGTGCTCCTTCTTCAATAAACAGGAGATTAGAGAAATAGCAATAAATCTGCTTTTACACAAGACAATTACTGCAGTTAATGTGGAATGCTTATAGCAGGGCGGAAAAGTCAACAGTGACAAGTTCACCAGAACGTCTGTAGTTTCTATTGTTTTAATTCATTTCTTTTTACCAGAAATCAACCCGAATAACAAAGTTTGTGGTGCTATGGTTGCACGTTATTTCTACTATTGCACACACGTGACTCACAACACAGTTTGAAACTAAACTGTTGTTTAAATGTACATTAATCGGAGTTTACACGACGTATTTGTGTCGTCAAAGGCGTGAGCTTAACTCAACTGATGCATACAGTTCGGTGTGTCATTTTTACATCTTCCAATTAAGGCAACATGTCAGCCCTCACTTCAAGTGGGACACTATGGAGTCTCCAACAGAGACATGAAGCTTGTTTAGACGACGGGAATGTGAAACGGCCTCGCCACGGCTCGGAAATTTCCCCGTGGTCTCGCTGGCGACGCGCGTCGTTAGTTGTTCCCACTTCAAGGCGAAACGGCCAAGCCGCCATTACCGGCGCTGCCACTTAGTTACCAAGAGGTGCATGAGAATAAGCAGTACTGGATCTGATTGGCGCACCGTTTAACTCTTCACCTATTGGATTTGATAAGCTCACTTTTATATTCATTCTGTCCCCGAACCTATAGATTAAAAGATCTATGATTTAGTTGACACCAGTTTTAACAAGGGAGCCCATTTGGATTTAACAGCCTCTTACAGGGGATCAGATGGACGGGGTGGAGTGTCATTGATGGTAATCGGCGCTCTCCAGCAGCTTCCCGTGTTTTGCAAAGAAGGTGTGAGATTTGACGACACGGTTTAATCACCTGCCCCTCCGACTCCACGACGCTTTGGGCTTTAGCCTCTCATCGAACCCCGCGGTTAAATGATCTCCAGCGGTTCTCTCTCATTCTGTCTTCCAGCTCGACTTGAGTGTGTTCCCATATTTTTAAACAAATGTGGGCTCGATGCGGCGAGCCAAGGGTCACCGGGATTTCGCGGCGAAGCGGTACACTGATGAGATGGCACAGATTGTGAATGTTGCTGCGGTATTTGTGAGGCTCGAAGCAGCAACAGTCGCTTCAAACACCGAGAAGACAATGACACAATCAGATAAACATCGAGACAAACAGCGATTTATGGGGCCAAGGGGCTAAAATTGTCTGACAGAAAAATCAAAGACTTCCGCTTCTTCTAAGTTCACGCTGCTCGTCTGTCTGACTCGGGATTCCTACGGGAGAAGCTTGCTACTGAGTGTCAGGGAAAAAAAGGAAAAAAAGTTGCTCTCTTTCAACACATGAGTGGGCGGTAAGTACGAGTGTGTGCCTGTGTCTGCGATATTTTGTGTGTGTGTCTGTGTGTGTGTGTGTGTGTGTGTGTAGCTTTTGTAGTGGCACTGCAGTGTGATTTTTGACAGTAATGATGTGGGGCCTTCAGAAATTGACAGACGGGGGAACGAGAGAATGAGAACAAGAATGGGAGATGAGGCGATGGGAAAATGAGACCGAGCGGGCCTTAGAGAAAAAATTGTGTCACACAGTGATGCGACATTGGACAATAGCCCGACAGCGTGGATGTGGAGAGTACCTTTGTCGTTTTTTTTTTTTTTGTGCCTGTTTTGTCAGACTGTCTTTTCTTTTCTTCCTTCTTCTACATTGTCTCCGTCCAATCCATCCCTCAATCCAAGGTTGCGGACCAATGTTGTTTAACACAGCAGGTCAGCCAGGTTCACTCCTGCAGAGGAAATGGCATTAGTTACCTTTAACCTATCGCTGCAGAAAATCCACCCTCCATACAAATTACAAATGAGATACACAAACTTATTTTATTTTCTCTTACGTTCTACAGGTTTTTGAAATTATCCCATCAATCCATGTAATCGGCTAGGAAAGCATCTAATTTTCTTTCCTTGCTGGGGAAGAAGAGTCTGGAAGGTACTGCACTGACAAATCCATTGTAGTCAAGGTGGTACAGTTTAATGGGGAATTTTGCACAATGGCACCATTGACTTGACTGAGATTAATAGGGGAGCCAGCAAGGCGATGGAGTGACTTTACCATAACAATGGCGACGATCCATCAGCAACGCAGCCCAACTGCATGTTTGTATGAAATAATCCATTACAGGCAACAAAGGGACAGCCACAGGCCACTCTCATCCCCGAGCATATCCCCGGGGATCTAAATACTTACCCTCCTGCGAAACATGCTGCAGACAAGGACGATCGTACACCCCTGACGTGCTCCGCCGCCTCGTCTCACACAACATATTACAGCGCTACATGAGTTGTTACTGCCACAGGTGTAATGGATTGGCTTGTCGCGAAGCATTATCAGGCATGTCTATGCACATAAGATGTGCTCGTATGCCCCCCCACCCCCCCCCCCCCCCCCCCCGCCGATTTCTCGAATTTTCTCTGACATATTTGCTTCCCTTGCTTCCCTTGTATCTCCCACCATCCAACGACATGGCTGAAGCGCCGCACGTCACAAAATGAAATGAGGATTTTTTTTTTTTTTTTTTTTTAAAGGTTCACAAATATTACTACGAGGATTATGACACAGGATTATCCACCCGTGGATTGGTTTGGACAGTAATGGTTTATAGAGTATGTAATAAGATTAGACAAATTTGATTAACAAAATAGTGGTAATATAATCTAATACAGTCATAAAACTACTCAAAGGGGATGGTAGATTACTTCCTAAAGGCAGAGATTACACAGTCTTCTTAAATGATTGCATTCCAATGTAAAACTACAAACTATAATTCTTCAATCATCTGTTATGATGAGGAGAAAATGTATGTTTGATTAACTGAATTTTTATACTTTTTACTTTCAAACGTGGGCAGAAAGAGCCACGTGAGACTTTTTGGATCACATTTTATACAAATACCTTTGCCAGAGCTTGAAGTGCGTGCCAGTTTGTCTACGCTGGAGAAGAGGCTTAAGAGGCCGGAAGCCGTGTGTTTTTCTTCCCGGGTTCGGGGGTTGTCTTTTGGAGAGCGTTTCCGTCTGTGAGGTGCATCGGCTTTGGAGAGCTCTTAATGAGTGCTGATCGTGTTAGGCATGGTGTCAGGAAGGGAAAAAAAAAGAAAAAGCTATATTCTCGTACACAGACCTACATGGGCAAACAGATACGTAAATACACCCACAGAAAATAGTGCAGATTTTAACCCTGAGCACGATGTGCTCGCATCTGCAGCGGCAATCGAGCGCAACGCCACACAATTCTTCCCAATGATTACCTCCTCCAAATAATTATTTCTCTTTTTTCTGGGGTCTGTTTTAAGTGCATGTGTGTTTAAAAGTGGAATACTGAAGCTTTCATATCCCTACAAATCCTCCCTATCCCTTTTCCCTTGGTCCTTTCTCCTTCATATCTCTTACCAACCTCCAACTTCAAACGGCTTGTATCTCCCATTCTGTCGATCTCTATCTGTGTTCACTTTGCTTCATCTCCCTTCTCATTTGTCTTTCTTGCGCTCCCCCCCCCCCCCCCCCCCCCCCCACACACACCCCATTATCAGCCTGCGTCTCTCATCCCACTGTATCTCCAATTGTTGCAGTCGGTTCACAAATATGAGAAGAAGAAAAAAATTGCTTATGAAAGAAATGAAAGAAAATCAAACATGAAAACCTCTGGGGCTTTCTCCCAGTTGTTGCCGGAGCTCCTGAAGGCATCAGTTTTCTCTAAACGCTGATGCCCAAAGTAATTAAAATGTTGCTGGAACAAGTGAAGTCCTTGAACCTCCGCCTCTCTCAATCCTTTTCTCTCCCTGTTGCCATGGTGCTCCAGGCAGCCGGCACACCGTTCGGCGAGCCACCCACCACAGTCCTCCATTACACAGCGAGAGATGTCGCTTTGGCGTTACCTTGGTTTCTCCCTCTCTCCCTCTCTCTCTCTCTCTATTGACTCTCCAGAAACGGTGCCATAATTCTCCTACATCCTTGCCCTCAAACCCGGCAGCACTTATTTTAAGACCCCATTCTGAAGACCAACATTGAGTTAACCTTATCATGGCTTTCTCTTTATGTGCGTCCGGAGTTGCAATTTGCATTGAAAGTTAGACCCAACTGTGTTTTATAGAGAGCTAGTAGAGTTCATGTCTTGTTTTGGATGCGTTTGGCTTTGCCACTTTTGTCTCCCCGTTGCAGTGAAAGCAGCCCTAAACCTGAGTTATTCAGGTGAGTGACAGATTTAAGTTTCAGTAAAGAGTAGGACCACAGTTGGCTGCCAGAATAGCTCCAGTTATCCTTGGAACAGGCTCCATCGGAGTGTTTTATCTTGCTACTGGGGGGATAAAACATTTTGTTCTCTCCCCAAAGAAACTTGGTGTTTTGATTATTAAATTTTATGGCGCTGTCTAACATGTCAGTCCAAATCCTCCCCGGAGTATTCAAGAGTGGCTGAGCGTCCCTCCACAAGTGATTTGCTATGTCCATTCCCATCATGTTATGATGTACAAAAGAACCCACGTAAAGCTTCTGCGTTCCTCGTGGCGTTTTCACTTTCATAATCAATTCTCAAATTTCACTTTCTCATGGTACAGCCCACAGCACAGCACGTGTTGTAATGCTGTCACTTTAATGCAGGAATTGCATTTGTTAAGTCGCCGGTATGCTTTTAGCTCGTCACCTCTGCTTTGTCTTCCTGCCCCGCTCCCTGCTGAACCAATGAGCGCCGCTCCACCTCCGTGGACTGATGACTTTGCAAAGGTAGAGCCACACTAATGAGCTGACATCAGCAATCCATCAGCATATAGGGATCCAGTCCTAATACCCATAAGATTAAAACACACAGGCATTTACCCCATGACCTACATTGACCTCAGAACATCCCTCTTCAAACACCCACACAGCTCATGAGTCATCCTCTCCTCCGAAGCCGCATATGATTAACACCAATACTGCAGCCGTGGCATGTGCGTGAACGAAGAAAATCTGCAACTCTTACAGCCGCGGGCAGGCTTTCCACTTTCTCCTGTTAGATTTGGGAGCTCTGGCCAAGCCTTTTCTGTGGTATTTTTATGGCTGAGCATTGGCCTCGTGATCCCGGGCGGGGTGTCGCCGAGCAGCCTGCCAAGGGCCCGCACACTGCGCCTGGAGCTTGGAATTTGCACATGAAGCTTCACTTGGCTCTATTTAATTGAAAGCAGTGAGCGTATTCTTCTGTCAGTCTCCCTGGCTGACTGCAGGGGGTCCGTCTCCTTTGGACCGACTCTTTTTTCTCGCTGCAGACGGTATTGAAACCGAACCCGGTGGAAAAAAAAGGAGACATTCTGAGTCTCGGGGAAGACAGGCCTTGTCAATTCTTGTCAAGAGTTTTCCTCTTTTTATTACAGTGTGTCACTATTTTTTGGGGCTTGTTGGTTCTGTCGTTTCTGGCAAGCATTTTACCTTTATTCATGCTTGCGGTTTGCTGTGTGTGTGTGTGTGTGTGTGTGTGTGTGTGTGTGTGTGTGTGTGTGTGTGTGGGGGGGAGTCGACTGAAAAATATTTTATATTCTGGGGAAAGCAGGGCTGTAATTAACTCTAAACACACTATATGAAGACACACACACACGCGCACGCGCTCGTGCGCAACCAGGTCACCAGTTTTTTTGTTAAATACCAGCTTTCCTGTATTTGGGTGACTTTGGGGATACTATTACAACACACCTGTTACAATTATGGTTTTGTTCTTCAGTGTATTTTATAGTGTAATTAGGCTTTATTGCCTTTAATTTGCTTTGGTTTTTAAAATGTGTGATTTGTTGATGGCCCAGCATACTTAGAAATGCAACTGCACTGATCTCAAGATAAAATAATATGATAATAATACATTTTATTTGGAGAGCACAATGTGTGTGTGTGTTTGTGTGTGTGTGTGTGTGTGTGTGTGTGTGTGTGTGTGTATGTAGTTTTTTTACCTTTCAGAAATAAAAACAAAGAAAACAAAAGTTGAGAATCTGAAATAACAATCGAACTTTGTCCTCTGCCCATATGAAGGTCTGCGTACTCACCATTGTTAATGTTTATACAGTATTGTTCTCTGCTGCATGTGTATGTGTGGTTTCAGTACAAAAAAGAAACGGTACCCACTAGTGGCTCAACATGAAAGCGACATGGTTGTCAGTGTTTCTGTCATTTCTGTGTAAACAGACATCGTTTTCAAAACGTTGCAGTGTAAACGCCACGCTTTTCTGAACTAAGACTGCAGAAACGATGCATTTCTACTGAACAAAAAGACATGAACCAAATTGCTAAAAAGAAATTATTTATAGTTTGCAAATAAAACCAACTCGGAGTGAGGCCACTCTTTTTACTTGTTTTTTTTTTTTTTTTGTCTTTTTTTTTTCCTTTTATTTTATCAAAGCAAACAGTTCCTCCTCTCAGTGGAAAATAGTTGAAAGGAAATATTTTCATTTTGAGAAATAAAGTGGTGCACTTGCCACCTTTAGGCTGAAGGAGCCCATCTAATCACGAACCTTATACTCTCCTGCCGCACTCAGGTGTGTGTGTGTGTGTGTGTGTGTGTGTGTGTGTGTGTGTGTGTGTTTCGGGGGGTAGAACTATGTGAAGTCAACCAATTTGACGCCCGGGTCAAGGGTTGATGCAGTACAAAGACGCAGCTGTCTCATTTTGGTCAGTGTGGCCCTATCGCTCTGCTCATGTTTTATTCACCACGCCGGCGGTTCACCTCTTACTTCTCACTATTCAAATGTGAGTCACTCCAGCCACGTTATCGGCGCCTCAGCTTTGTGATGTGCTCAGTTCTGATTCATGTACTCGATTCTTGTTGAGAAGGGTTAAATTAAATTCGCTGTCTGCGGGCTCGTTTCTGAAGGACAGTTAAACTGCGCATTAGTGCAGCCAAAAGCATAATTACCACATCTGTGTGGTTGCATTGAAACAACACGGACAGATTTGTGGAAATATCGTCACAATATCGCGTGCATAAAATATTCAGGTGCAGTTATCAAAATCCCTGACAGGGAAGATGTTTTGCGGCAGGATGGAGTTTATTCAGATACGCTTTATGGCAGGTCTGGTATCCATATGCGCCGCCCAGATATGAGTCCGTCCTCGCACACATTGATCCAGCTACTCCTCCCCGCCGGCCCTCTACTGCCCAAACCGCCACAGTCATAAACCTCAGTCTCCCAATTTACTTTCCCTTTATGAGCCATTACCACGTCACCTTATCGGCGGGGGGAAAAAAAAAAAAAAAGTTTTAGTGGCTTCACTTGCTTTATCACTTGCGGGCTCCCCCCAATATCTGGCACAAATCAAATATCTGCCTTTCTGCATGCCTGCCCACTCGCCCGGCTTCTCATCCCCTCCTCGTTCCCCTCTCTGCGATAGGTGGAGGCGAGCATATACTGGAGCAATTTGCTCATATTGCGCTGAGGACACAGTGGTTTCTTAAGCAAAGCCAATGTACCGTATAGTTTTATTTCCTGACAATCATCGAGGACCCCAGACACAACGTGAGAAAGTAAACATGGCAAAAGAAATACACAAACTTCGGTTTCACTTGGCGAGCAGAACTCACACAGGGGACTGTTTGCTTAAATGTGTTTGGTCTGCCACATTTTTTTTTCTCTTGCTCAGGTCCTGAAAGGAGGCTTTTTTTTTTTTGTTTACCCCCTTTTCTTTTCTTGAGGTCCTGCTTTTCTATCATGACTTCTTTCTTTTGTGAGATGTTTTTTGCTACGCTGTGCAACTGTGAACGGAGGGAGCTTCACAGTCTGAACTGCACTGAAAAGAGCCTTTCGGCATGAACCCTTTCTGCGGCGGTTATCTTTAACGCTAAGTACCATAGAATGGTACCTCCGCGTCCAGGTTGCAAGACTTTTCTCGCATCCAGTTGTGCCTGTGCACGTCTGGCAGTAAACCTCTATTGTGCCTCATTCACTTATTTCTGCATTTCGACGCTTTCTCTTAAGATTTCTTCGTTTTTCAGCCCATCTTTTGCGTTGTCCACAACCACCTCCGCCATGCTCTGGGTCCACGCCTGCAATGACACGTACATCGATTTAATTATAATAAACAGGTAGGGGAGCTTGCCAGTGACTAATCTTAGTCAGCTTGATTAATGATGTTTGTGCAGCCCGAGTCTCAAATTAGCCAGAGATATAGAAGAGTGGCTCTCTCTTTTCTCTCGCTCTCTCTCATATAGTCTGTGCATGTGTGCACAGAGACATACATGTTTGGTTTCCTCTATAAGTGTTGAATTTCAAAAAGTAGTGTCCTCTCGTTGAGTGCACAGGGGGCAGTTTTCTCCCCCGAATCACGATACAATTTGAGTGCATCACTGATCTCTGAAAAACAATCCATGAATCATCATTAGTTACTATGATAATTATGTACAGTCCAAAGCGTACAAAAAAAGCCTTTGCAGCTCTCGGAGTGCTGCATAAGTCCTTCGCTTAAAAAGTGTTAATTTGAATATTTCTCTATATCCTGTCACATTTCGGTCTCACCTCTGATACCACGGCGTTGCATTCGCGACGTTTTAAGTATTTGTGTGCGTATGCAAATCAAGGTCCCCTCACTTTACAACTCATCTGCTTAAGTAAATGAAGCATAATTGCAGCACAGAAAAATGGTAATTTCATTCATTCCTTTGTTGTCTCTCAATTTACCTTTAACACTGGTTATTGAGGGTATTTAATTTGAACTGAAAAAGGAGATACAAACAAAATAGCTCGCATAATGTTTATTAATAGTGTCCCACTTAGTCAAAATATGCATATTTTGTCATCACCGTGCAAAAGAATAGTCAATGTTGATGCATTATATCTGTCTGAAAACCTGTTCAGTACAGTTCAATTGAGCTTTAACATATTTCATTATGTGGATAATAGGTAATGATGGAGCTTGCACATTGTCTTGCTGCTTCTGATAATAATATTGACAAGCAGAGTACGATACATTAACACCCAAAATGGAAACGGGGCAGTCAATACAGAGGCTTACTGGAGTCAGAATTAATATCAGGATGTAGTGCATATTATCCGTTTCCCTGCATGCGGATCCAGTTTGATCTCGTCATGTCGTTCTCCACTTTTTCCCGGCCATTCATTATGCATGCGCAGTATGCATGTGCCTTTCTGTGTGTATATGTTCATGTATAGCGGGAACATCATTGCGTACTCACTCCGTACACTCCTCCATTGCCGAATGGCTGCACACTTGTGCCTGTGCTCAGCGGTCTGCATACATTCTGTGTAGATTCTGTGCACTTTTAGTACACTCAAATTATCCTCCCAGGGCAGTTAATGGAGGAAGAAAGTCACCGAGAGGACAACGCATCGCGTCGCTCTCTCTCTCTCTCTCTCTCGCTCTCTCTCTCTTGCTCTCTCTCCCCCCACCCCTCTCTTGTCCTACACACAGATAAGGAGTTGCTGTACGGAGGGCTAATGTAAGCCCTGAAGACATACTCACCATTTCCCCCTAATGTTCCACCTATTAGTTATTAATGGAGGAGCTGCGCACGCTGAAAGTGAGCTAGTGAACCTTGGGACATGCTGCTGTTTCTGTGTTCACTTTTGTAAAGTGGGAAGAACAGATGATATCCCTGATCTTAATTCTTCATGTTTCTACAACATGCTGAGGCCAAGTTCACATCCGCCTTTCTCTCGAATGCTCCGTGATGCATACTTTATTGTGAATGCTTCATGTACGGGCCATTTCTTAACCAGCACCTCTGACATCCGCCTTTGTATTTCCGTGTGGTTATCTTCCGTTCATGTCCTCACTGGAACATTAAGGATTACAGCTCTGCAGTGTTAAGCGATGCAAAATAGTCATTTTCTTTTCTCATCCCGGGAGCACGGTAATCTGTGTACAAAATTGCAAATGAAGGTCAGTCTCGGGGCGTGATGGGCCCCCATATCTTTCTGCCATCCTCCTCACCCGCACTGTCCTTTTTTTGCTTATCTGCAGCGCTCACACCTGTGGCAGGCCGACCACTCTCGCCAACTCTCGCCAGAGGCCCCAGACAGGATGGCTGCAGATAACCTTTATATCCAAGTAAGAAAAAAGAAAAAAAGAAGAAGATGGAAGGGACAGAGTAGGAGGGCAAAAGCTTTCCTCCCGCTGCCAGGGATTGTGGGACGTGCTGACTGGCAGCCAGGCTGAGGATATGGCCAGACTTAGCTTCATCCCTGAGACGTGGGCTGTGGGCCAGCCCTGTAGCTTGACCTACCAGTTTAAGAAGAGCCAGAAAATAAACCGGCTGGAGTTTTTTTTTTTTGTTTGTTTGTTTTTTTGGTTTTGGTTTATTGGGTAGTGTTAGCAATTGTCAGTTCATGCACTGTGCGTATTAAGGTTGAGATGTGAAGATGAGCCCGGACATGCAATCTCTCCTGGTCTCCGTCTGGGCTACAGCATCCCATGGCCCAGCGTGTGGCACGTAACAATTTGTCTGAACTGACAGGAAGCACTTAGTCCACACCTAAACCGTGCAGGTGGAGGAAACAAATGACAGGCAAAGAGCAAAAAGAAAGGGAGAGGAAGTTAAGGAATGGTTAAGGCAGGTTTTCCGTGCCCCCCCGGGCGTAAAAATTGCTCAGCTTTTGCAGTGGGAGGTACAGGCAGCTCTTCATAAATTTCAGTGGAAGGGGTTTCTGTGACGACAGCCCCGGGGTGAAATGTCCGATAGAAACAACAGCCCAGTGTGTTTACTTCCTCCGCCTCTCAATTTGGCGTCATTACTCATCCTTCACAGCGTGCGCCTGCCAGCTTCACCACCTCCAAACTTACACGGAAAGATGCAGATGCTCGTGAAATTCCAGCCGGTGATTTATCAGTCCCCCCCAGAAACATCTATACGCTGCTGCTGTTATTTAACCTGAACGAGACAAATTGATGAGGATGTTTGAAGGGCATAATCATATGTTACTGCAGATAAGGTAGATATAAATATTACGATTCTGTGGCGGTGCCAGTGTTTTATTTGAAGTCTTTGTTAGCTGCTAAACCGAGTGTGAACATCATGGATACAGCCTTCGGCATGTAACAGGCTTCAATATACAGTAATGTAGGAAGTGGCCCCGTGCCAGAGAAATGCTACCAAATATTGATTAATTACAAATAAATCAGATCAGAGACGGTTCCTCGTGGCTTTTATTATTATTATGGTGCTTTTTAATAATCTTTTTAATTAAAAAGCCATCTCAGATTAGCGCCTTAAAAATAATTACTCCTTGTGTGTGAAGGATCACACGTGTTCATGCCTGTTCATATTCATCATATGCAGACAAAGTTATGACACGATTTGACATGTGAGCTTGCGTGCTTCATAAAAATGTGTCTGTTCACGGGCTTTACTTTCCTGCGGGCCGATTCCAGGTGACATAGACGTCTAATTTGACTTTACATTGGCTAGACAAATGCAACCTCATTATCCAATGTATCAAAGTCAATCACCATGGATTTTCTAAGACATTTAAATTACTTGTTTGTTTCTTTTTTAATGATTCTGATGAATGATTTCCCCCCCACACTAATTAATCATGCTTATCTACAAAACGTTTTAATGTTAAGTACACTTCTCAAAGCACTGTTTTCTAAGGTCCTTACACCAAGGTTTGCATTTGTTCCACCTGAAGATTGACAGCTTATGATTGCTCATTATTACCGAAGTGCCTTCATGCCAAGGCTAAAGTTTGAAGCGAAGGAATCGCTGCAAAAGAAATCAGAAACCTTTGCCAGATAGTGCTGTGGTGAAGTTGGTCCACATGGGAGGGATCAGATCTACCGAGTGAGGTTTAAGTTGGAGTTTTGTTTAAAACTTTACAAAATGTTTCTCGACACCCACTGCTGGAGGAAGAATGAATGAAGTGTCGGCTTTTTGCAAGAAAATTACTGAAAAGACAAATGACAAAAAAGATAAGGGAGTATTTGAATATATGCTTACAGATTTGAGAAATCGAAGTTTGTAAATCAGGGGTGTCAATTATTAAGCCAAAACCGACATTTTACTGCATTTTGCCAAGAGGATTCGTAATTGTTCAGTTTTGTGAAGATGTAGACATTTTCATCACGTACACTTTGAGCCACAACAAAGAAAAACCAAGAATTTAAAGGGCAGTACTTTACCAGTCCGAATCGGGATGAAATTGAGCTGCATGTGGCTAATGAACTGAAATGTGTTGGACACCCCTGCCATACAAAGTCACACTGCCATATGCTCTATATAGAATTGAACTAATCAGCTATTGAAGCACGATATCAAAACAGGTATAAAGTACCTTCTGTGCTCCATTTACAGGCTTACATCGTCCAACAGGTAAAAGAAAAAAAGAATAAAAAACATACAAAAACAGTTATGTGGGCTAATTCTCGGTAGACCTCCTCATCCGAGCCAGAGGCAGAGCCAGAGGCATCTTTGTACTTTTGTAGCTGATGAAGAGCCAAGGTTGGTTTGAACCGTCACACTCTTTTTGGTCTCATTAAAGACGGTCGCCACAGTGATGCCGCCATGATACACGGCATCCCCTTCGCTCGACTCCAGGAGCTCATGTGAGACAGTTCTGGGATGCAGACATTTCTGTTGAAGTTCTGAATGACAGCTGGTGCAGATTGTTGTGGCGGCTCAGCGTCACATTTTAGGCAGTGGCGAATAATCAACATCCGGTTTATATGCCTTAATGAACAGCTAATAAAAGTATAATTTACACTCAAAGCAGAATCTTCCTGACATTGGATAAGGTCAGATGACCAGAAAAGCTCATTCTTCATTGTATAAAGCCCCAGTAGTCAGTCATCAAACCGTTTGCCTTGGATGCTCTTGTTTTTCACTTAACTACTCATTTTCCTGGCAAGTTCAGCACAATGAGGAAGGAAAGAATGTTTGCCAATACAATACGAATCCTCACAGGACTAATTTGCAGCAGACCATGTTTCCAACTTGGCAAATGGTCACATAATCTTCCAACTTTCTAATAAACAACAAACATAATTGACTTTGCCGACTTGGCACCGGAAGAATATATTTGGATCATGCTCTGCATCATGTGCTGGCTATGCTCTGAAAGAGGACGGGGAGTGCAGTAAAATCCTCAACAACAACGGAGAATAAGCCTCCAAACAGACGGAAGTTGTCAACCGACTGTCAATGGAAACCCACGTGTACATTTGAAGCTGTAGGTTAATATTAATGAAAAGTTGACGCCATTCAAAAGGCCATATTTATTCTCATATTTGCTCAGTGAACCAGGCGACTTCAGACGGCCCTCCATCAATATCACTTTGCCCCACCCGCGGGGCTCCGCTCTTTTCTTATTGGACGTTGACGATGTCTACACCTGCAGCTGCGGCGGGCAGACCCCGATCCCCCACCGCCGCCGCTTTGGATGGCGGCCATCGCTCATGATGGCGATGGCCCACGGGGCCGGGACGCTCCTGGCAGGCCAAACCAGCCGGCATCTGTTGGGGGTCAGCTGGGCTGTGGCTCCGAAGAGCCCGGCTGCCTGCAGCGATTTATTACTGGACACAAGTCGTTTCTTCTCACACGCGCCCCCTCCACACCCCCGCCCCGAGAACTCTATTCTGCAGGCTGAGTGCAGGCTTAATCAGAGCTGACATGCTGAATGTCCTTGGGTGGGCTGACGTAGCTATTGCAGGTGTGTTGTGTAGTCGCTGTGGCAGTCTGGGAAACAGTGGGAGAACGCGGTGTGTATGATAAGCAGCGAGAGATAAAGGGTATGGCAACAAATGTCTAGGAATTCCTCACTGAGTTTATTCACAAGGGGGGGTATATCAGGAGTTTAGCAATGACAAGAGGGCGGCGGCCAAATGCAAATGTGAGAGCTTCTTTGTGTGTGTGTTTAAGTTTATATATATACACATACATGCAAACGTGTTTACATCTGCAAGCCAAATTAACATAAATGCATGAACTTCATTGATAGCTGGGATGCTGCCACCATCTGAGTATTTCTTGTTTGTGCCTGTTTTTGTCGTGCGCCCTCTCTTTCTCTCGCCCCCTCTGCTCGGAGAGCGGGAATCACACATTTCAAGAAGGGAATACTTCTGGGACATCATCTAACATCTGCCTGTATCTCTCTGACCTTCCTCTCAATGCTGTAGGACTCTCTCTCTTTCTCCCACTCTTCCTCGTTCCTTTCTGCTTCCTCTCCAAGAGTGGTCATATATTTTTGCATATATTTCAACTAAGTAATTGTTTTTCTTATTAAATTTTTCAAGAACAGTGTGACAGAAGTTGATCGGCAATCATCTTATTCATGTGGGGGTTACAGTTGTTACCCTGTAAAGTTAAAGTTCAAGTGCAAACTCTACTAAAATAAAAGGCTTGGCCAGTGTTCTGGAAGTATAGCCCTGTAATAAAAGGGACAGGAGCCGGCTTCAATCTCTCAGTCCTGCCAGCAACACTTCCTCTGTCAGTGATTGTCAGAGAGCAAATCGACAAGTTGAACATTAAAATATTGCTGTATCGACGTTGAGCCTCTGTTTATATCAGCCGTGTAGCATTACCATAATTTAACAATGTGCTTCACTTAATTAAGTAAATACAACATCATATGAACAAGTGCATTTCTGGCACAGCCACTTTGGGCATTAAAGTGAGTGTGCCCAGTGCGTATCCCTGTTGCTTGCCGCAAGCTGTGCATGTTTTCATCTTGTGGTAAACTGTTCTTAAATCTCATACTTATCAAAATGTCGTATTCTTAATTGCTTTTAGGATGAAGCAGTTTCTTTGCTGATGTGCTGCAATTAAAAACGTAAAAATATATCTATATTTTTTTTCGTTAGGAGTCATCCTTTAATGACTTGCACTATTTCTGTTATCAACTTCTTTACGTTCCACTGTCTGATCTACACATGCTTTTGTTGAGGGCAATTTCATTTCATCGGCAGTTCAAGCATCGATCGTTGCCTCACACGTTGAACCTGCATTCACATCTCGTATGATACTCCAGCCGACATAGCTCTAGGAGTTCGTAAGACACACAAACTGCCCCGTCAAAGCAAGGAAGTGATCCCACCGGGACTGTTCATCAGCTTATTCCTTTTTTCAATCATGTTTTCTTCTTAGTAGGAGAAAGAATTGATGCACGAAACAAAAATACTTAGACTCGCCCAGTGTCGACCTCAAATTGGCTCCAGTGCTTCTGACCTCGGTCTTTATTGTGATTTGGGGGGTTCAGGGGTGCAGGTTTCGTGTGCTGCGAGCAACGCGTCTGGTGTTGGGTCAATTCAGGTTCCTCCTCACGCACTTTGTCACCTTCTGCATCATCTGTCGTCCATGTGCAGGGAATCAGAAAGCAGCCCAAGTCTGGATGGTTTCCAGTTGGGTGACACTAAGGTGCCGTCTATGTTGTCTGCTGATGATGTCGTCCTCCTGGCTCCGCCAGACGCCACCTGTTGTGTACACTGGCGTGATATAGAGCTCAGGTGTCGTGCAGCCTGGGTGACAATTAGAACCAGAAGAAAATGGAGGCTGCAGTTCTTGTGTTTTGAATCGATGGATTAGTCTCTGTCGTTCAGAGAGAGGTAGCTGCCCCAGAAGCAACGCGTTGTTGATCCAGGCTAATCTGGTTGTTGCTTTCCTTTTGTGTTTTTATCTGCTCTCTGAAGAGAAGATCACTCTTGTGGGCATTTTCTTGATTCAGTCCTCCGAGTCTGTTAAATCCAACTGTCTGTAGTGATCGTCTTCGCTCGTCTTCAGTGATGTTTTTTCACATATTGAATGTTGCCATCTAAACGTGTGACCATTTCTTTCTTTTTGTAAAAAAAAAAAAAGAAGAAAAGTGTTATTTTGTCACCGTGACATAAGAGACAGAGATTCACTGTGTAAATCAAAGCATCCTTTGTGGCTCTATTGCCTGGCATGTAACGACTATGCTTTGCTTATTATCTGCATATCACATAATGCCCAGACAGCCGGCTTTTTTTTTCTCTTCTTTTTTTTTTTTACTGAGACCGTGACTTGAAAGTGTGACGGACTTGAAGTCGATGATGAATTAGTTTTCAGCTTATTTCATCTGATTTGAACTTTAAGCGTTCTCCCCCCTCTCTCTTTAATGATTTAATACTCGTTGTATTTTTTTTTTTTCTAAAGTTTTTAACTCATTTGCATAACTGCTCAATCATTTCCTTTGACTTCATCTCCTCAGGTCATCTCTTCTTTTTTTTTTTACTTTAACTTTTTTAAATGTTAGTTGTTTCATTTATCTCTGTCATTGTTGCCTTTGTTTCCCGAACATATCTTCTCCCCGGTGCCCCTCTGTTCTTACTACTCCCTGACAGTGTTTTGCTGATGTTGCATGTGTTTCCTGCCAATATGGGGCATCGCTATCAGCACAGCATGAGTACACTCATCTGTTGTTTTCCAAGCAAAATCTCTCAAGATGTGGCCAAGTGATGGAATAGATGCAGTGTTGAGTTAGCGAATATAGCCAGTGCTTTGAATTGTCAAGTCTCATAATGGATCGTTCTCAGATGACCATAACACAGCATTTGTTGTCTGCAGCTTCCTAACCTGCAGCACAGAGAGCTCTGGGGATTTTGTATTTTTTTTTGTAGTTCCCCTCAACAAAAAGCTCTCTATATTGGTTTTTGAATTATTGCAGATAATATAAAGTAAAAGGTTTATATTAGGCTATAAGGGAGCTATAGCTGTCACCTTGAGTTCAGCCTTGTCGCGACGAAACTTCAAAATTCGCACTTGATTTAGCAACCTCAACTCTTTGACGTAAGCTTTTTGTGAGTTGCAATACAGACAAAATTGTAGGATTTGGAAAGACAATGGAGACGTAAGAGTGGGAGACAGGAATCTTTAACTGAAAGTTCTCAAGAGGCTCTGTATTTGTGCGTATTCAGCATTCAGAGTGTTATAGAGTTCAGTCTGTACCAGGAGATCTCAAAGCACAAGGGGCTTCGCACAGCATATTAAGATAAGCATGGCCTCACATTTATCTGCAATGTTGCAGTGTCTGCTAATATCTCAAAAAACTGGAGTGTAACGGTGAGAGTAATGCACTATTTCTGCTCTGTCCATATGAGGACAATGATGTAGTCACAGAGATCTATTAACACATTCTACATGCTTACATTTATATATGTACATATAACATAACAATAGAGACAGGGAAAAGACAGTGGATCAAACTACAAGCGAGATCATTAATGGCATGTGCATTGTTTCTGGGGAAGTGGGAGTAAAGTTTCAACTCAACATGAACCAAGGAAAACATCTAATCTGAACAGAAAGCCATGGATTTATAATTAATATAGTTTCAGATGGTAAAAACATCACCACAGCCATTCTGCAAACATAGAGCCATGATCATGAAGTTATAAAAGGCATTTTAGAAAAATCTAGGTCATGACAGCTATGCAGCATCTTTCCTTTTTTTTTTTTTTTTTTGGTCCATACTTAAAGATGCCACTGTCAGGGTGAAGCAGAAAAGAGCAAAAACGCCAACGATTTAAAGACACAGTTCAGAAATGATAACTCAAGTTGTTTACTGACATTTTTTTTCCTATCTCATCGAGTAAACTGCAAGAAAACCCAATAAACTCCTGAGTCTGAGCCATTGCTGGCAACTGACCCTATTTCAGGCATTTGACCAAAAAAAAATCAATTCAGAAAAGCCTTAATATTGCAGGGCTCTGGCTTGTTTCCGATGTTCAAGACTCCTTCCTGTGGCACTCTATTAGGATAACTCCACTTTCACGAGAAGGTCATTCCTTCAAGTGAGTGTTACTAACTCCGCATAGCAAAGAAGAATCTCTGGAAGCCAGACTGAAGAGAAGTGACTGAGAGGTAGTGACAGGGGAGTGGGTGGGTGGCTTTGAGATTTTGCCACATCAGCCCAGTGGTTGTTAGTTGCATGTTCTCACTGTAATGAGGAAGTCAAAACCTCTGAGGCCATTCGAGACCACAATTAACATGTATGAGCGTGCCAGTCCTGACGAGCAGGGTGTCAAGCTGAGAGATGCTAATTGGCTCTCTGGCGTAATGGACGCTGGATCCTGCAAGCGGATCATGTAACGCACACCGAGTGGCACAGACAATAACTCATACACACTGAGAGGCATTAACGTAATACACAGTTGCCCTACATCAGAGCAAATACTTGTTAGACCCAATGTGGAGGGTAATGTGAGGAAAGGATGAGTTTTCCAAGTTACATCGGCCAATTAAAAAATATGTTTTCATTGGGGAATTTTAGTTTGAATCTCTTCTAGTATAGTAATAGTCAGAGCTTGGGATGTACCAATAGCACTTTCTTTATAGGACAAGTACGAGTATGAGACTGGGTACCGATATGATTACATACGTACTAAACCCATTAACCCTGAATCACACTCCGCATGCAAACGATACGCGAAGGCTGTGTGGAGCCACAAACCTCAGTATGAATGCGAGTACTCCGTGTAGTATCAGACCCAATACTGGTATCAATATCGGCGCATCGCTGAATTATTGTTAATTGCCCCTATTTCACCTATTGGCACAGCGAGCTCATGAATATCCGTTGTGCACCTTAGATTTGGGGGCATGTTATTTTATAATTGTCAATCTATGAGCAGATGTAAGAAATACAGCCCTCCGAATCTACCCCCATTCATAGTTATAGCACTGGCGATGAAGAATTTCTCTTATCTATCAATAAATTATGTTCTTTTCTAATAACCAGAAAGAGTTTATCATCCAGATTAATAGCACTGATAAAGAAGCTTAACTGAAGGCTCTGTACACAAGGGAGGAAACATGAGTTTACGCAGGACTTGAACTGCACCGATTGAATACTGCACACGATTCCCTGCACATGGAAACAGTAACAACATTAAAATATTTCTTGCTCAGTGTATTTTGGAAGCCCACCAATTGGGAAGAAAAGTACAAACAGCTTTGATGAAAAGTCCTGGTGTGACATGTGACTGGCTGCATGAGGTTAATGTGACATTCTAAAAAGCCCACGAGGAGAGGAGAGACATGGTGAATCAGAGATGTTTGATTGTAATTCTCAGTTGCAAAAAAAAAAAAAAAAAAAAAAAACATGTTGAAATTTTGTGTTTGCATGTGTGGGAGTGTGTTTTTCCAGCTAAATATATCCGGAATGGTGTTTTGGCAGATTTTGGAAAGTTTCCAGCTTGAGTTTCAGACCAGGGTCGTGCCATGAAAAGTTATGAAGAGTAAACAGGCCTGACTCTTGCTGACTTTCCCTTCCAAACTTGTTTTCATTTGGAATTTTTCAATGCTGATCCTTTTGTCGAATATGTATTACATTTTTTTTTTTAACTCCCAGCGGTGCCGTAAGGTTGGGCTTTTTTTTTTTTTTTTTTTACCATGGAGCTTTACGGGCCACGCAGTAAATGTGGTAAATACGGTATTTGTGCACACGGATCATGCTTATCCCATTTGTGTGCGTGAGCGGATTCCTTTCTCGTGGGTGGGAAGCAAAAAGCAAGAGCTGCTCTAAATACTCTCTGCGTATGATGATCTTCATGCGTGTGTTTGTGCTGCCACATCAATGGATGAGACAGATGGCAAGGTAAAGTGAGCCGAGGAAATGAAAAGTGCTCTATTAAACGTTTCGATCATGCAATTCCAAAAAGGCTAGGATGCTTTAAAGCTTCAGCCCCACCAATGGAGGGGGAAAAAACAAACGTGAATCGTTTCCACAAAAATATTTTCGGGGCAGTGGTGGATTATGTCACTCTGCAAGGTAATATCTTGTCCTCCAGACTGTGCTCCTTTGTGATCTATGGTTTTTATTTCCTGTAGTTCTTCTCTTTTGCTTTTGTGTTGTCTTGTTTTTGCACAACGAGCCTCCACTTATCTGATCCTTTACCCTCCTTCACATTTATCTAATTTGTTTCTGTCTCTCCGTTCCCTCCTGAAGCCTTGGTGACCTCTCTCCCACTTCAGTCTCTGTGGAGTTCTATACAGATCACTAAGGAAAAGTTTAACGTGCCTTAAAGGGATAATTATCAAACAGTAAAACTCCCACACAGCTCTCACTGGGTAATTACACCCCCCCTCCCCCCATCTCTACTCCTCTTGTTTTGTTTTTTTTCTTCTTCAAATGAAACCATCAGTTTTTAAAAGCCTTGACAATCAACAATTCCCTGGCGTTGTAGCCGCTCACACCTCTGAATGAAAACTCTGACGAGTAAGGGTTGCTCTCTCTCTCTCTCTCTCTCTCTCGCTCTCGTACACAGACACACACATTTTCCTGCTTGGTCTCACATTCACACAAACAACAGCCCAGCCCCATTTGCATTCTGGGCAATTACATTCAATTTGTAAACTGGCGCTGAACTTTAGTAGAATTAGATTTTGCTAACAGGCGTAATGACATTTAATGGAGCATGATTTATTCATTTCTCTTTCATCAGGTCAAGATATGCCCCAACTGGGAATTGAATAATAGCAGATGTTTTTGTTTGCTGCATTTTTTTTATTTATTTCCTTCCCGCTGTCAAATGTTTGCTCCTTTGTCCTTAGACCAAGAAAACTTGTTACCACAGCCTCACCCAGGCTGTGCCCTAATAACCTCCCATTGCTTATTGATTCAGCAATTGAGCATGCAAGTGGAATCCATTGTTTTGCACTGAATGTGGCACTGGATTCTCAAGGAGGAGACTTAGAAAACATCTGCAGACTGAGCATCCTTGATGCAGCTACTGTTTGTGGATCCTAATAAAATCATGCTTCTTTCCCAAGTATTTCTAGAATAGTATAATAAATAAATACCGTACACACATTACTGTATATTGGCTATACATCTTTTCCACCACTTCATCAAAGTTTTGATCTCTATTCTACACCTATATTCAGCTGTTTGGTGCGGTTTGCATTAAAGTAGACTGGACATTGGTTTTAACGATGATAAAGAGCAGCTTTCCTGCAGCAAGCGTAGCGGCGAGGTTCTGACTGTATCGCTGGAGCACTTGAGTGTTCACGTACTGCGGCTGCTTTCCTTTGAAGTGGTTAAGAAAAAAAACCAACATTCATTATGTTTCCATTGGATGTGAAAATGTAATCTTTGCAGTGATTGAAAATAGGAGTCTTGTCCACTGTCAGCTGAGGACAATTTAAAAAAAAAAAGAAAAAAGAAAGAAATGTGACGACCTTTTCATTTGGACAAATAAGGAATTTATGACAACATCTGAAGGAGTGATGTGTGGGTGATTCTTGATAAAGCAAACTAATAATTCCAGAGTTTCAATGTTAATATTCAATTTGTTATTCAAGCAAAAATTGTGTTTTAAATCTTTTAAAGGTTTTGAAGGGTATATATCAAGATTTATCATGACTTCGTAACTCCGCCTAACTAACACATTATTAATATTATATTCACCTGAAACACTTTAGAAACTATAGCATTTAATTACATAATAATTGCTGGTGTGACGCGAAACATTTAGAGTCTGTTGTTTGATTTTTGCACCCATGCTTGAGAGTTTGCGGCTATATTTGGCTCATAATTTAAAATGCATGCATGATGTGTTATTGTTTTGTTTTTTTTAGTCTATCATTACTTACAACGAGTGGTAAATATTTTGTCCTGCCGTAAATTTATTTCCATAGAAAAGGCGGGAATGACCTCAACTCCCTGCAAATCACTCCTGGTCACATTGCCTCTCACGGCCATACCGTGTCCTCTATGATGAGGATCAATTTGTTCCACTGAGGTCATACCGAGAAAAGTTCTTTTCAATTGTGAGAAAACGTATGTCTGATTCTCAGCCATGATTCATATGGATTGTGTTACATCATCGTCCCTGAAGATGTTTTCTCCCTCACATACGGCCACTTTGTCTTTGCCTTTATGGAATTGCTCCATTCTTCTTGCACAGACAAGCGGTAAACCCAGCCTGGTGCTTATAGATTCTACAGTACATTCCTATATTGTTTCCTCAAATGTGTTTTTACTTCAGTGGGCAGAGGGGAAAAGGTAAGGGGAAAATACAATAAAACAGAAGTCATAGTGGATTGACAGTGGAGCAGGTTGATGAAGTGAAATGAACAAACAAACAAACATAATGACGAGGATAGGGACTTTGAGCTTGGCCAGCAACAAGTGCCGGCCAGCTTGTCTGCAGATCCAGTCAGAAACCAAATGCTTTCAAATGATATTCGAGCATCTGTCTTTGAGATTTTCCGGCACAAATCAACTATATTAAAGATGAGTGGGCCCCCTCCTTCACTTCCTCTTTTGCTTCATAAATGTTTACTCAGAGACACACACAGACACACACACACACACACACACACACACACACACACACACACACACACACACACACACACACACACACACACACACACACGCACACACGCACACACACACACTTTGCTGTTTTGTATACACACTGCAGTTTGGAAAAGCAGCTTCCTCTCTGAAACAGTACACTCTTTCAGAAGCTCCTCGTCTCTCCGAGAAGCATTCTCACCTTCCCCAGCACCCTCCTTCATCTCCCAAAGTGTTCTAATTTAGGGAGACGACGGTGCCTTGGGACATACTCAGACAGGCTGGGAGACAGACAGAAAGTTCTTCTTCTATCCTCCATCTCTTCCTTCTTTTCCCGTCTTTCCCTTTTGACCGAAGTGAGTGAAGTTCTTCCCAACGTGTCATCGCTGCGTCTGTCACTGTCGTCTCGATGATGAAGAGACGCCGGGTTGTGTCTGCAGTTCACTATCTCTATCCTGCTTTCTGGCTCCTCCTGTAACTGTGCCAGGTTGTGTCTGCAGTTTGATATCTCAATCTGGTTTTCTGGCTGTTTGCGGAGCTGTGTCTATCACGCCGGAGAAAAGTATACAGCTGACATCGCAGCAGCAGCCCAAAATGGAGCCATATGTGCCTCTTTTGTCTTTCAGTTTGAATAAGCTTCTTTATTTTATTTGCACACCCAAGGCATTCTCAAAACGACTTTGTGTGCTAAAAAGATATAAAAAAAATAACTAAAAAGATCATTTTAATGAAACAAAAATGTGTAAAGAAATGGCCAAAAATGACTAAAATCACAAAACTATTTCAAATAGGAAATAATATCCCAAAGAGTCAGCTAAAATCAGTCCAACACACTCAGATCGCTGTGATAGCTTGAAAATAAAAACTTGGATGTGCCATTTAAACCACTCATGGGAGGCGGCCGGGGGCATCCTCATCAGATTCCAAAAACCACCTCAACTATCTCCAACTACATGTAGAGGAGTAGCAGCTTGACTTTGACTCTCCTGAATAGCTTCGTCACTCTACTGAAGAGGCATGCCAACCAAGAAACTCCCACCATATCTATGACTTTAAGCAACAGAGCCTCAGCAGCAGCGGATGTCTTCTCTTGCTGAACACAGCTTGAGTATGAACCCTCCGACCCCCCCGAGCCGCCGGGGGGGGAAGCCAGAGCCGGTGTGGGAGGTTGAGGTACTTCCTGTTGCTGGCGGCAATATAGGCAACGTTTCTCCTGGTGGGCGAAAGGGTCACCTCCCTCTGGCTGAAGGTGGCAGGGAAGAAAATTGACTGTTGTGTGTGCTTATGCACTAAACAGCGAGTGGGGAACGCTGACGTTGGCAGCAATTTGGTGACCTGGGGGGGGGGGGTCTAAGTCCCTGTTCAAGACCTTCACTGTGTGATTGATAGATAGTCTGCAACTGTCACACATACTTTAAATTGTCTTCATTGGATTTACATGAAACAAACTATTTGTTTTAGGCTTTTTCTCTATTGTACCGTCTCGTTGCTCTCACTCTTTTCTTCCTGACTTCAGCACTTGAGTGCTGTTTGCATGTTCTCACTGGCCCTCGCGTTCTCTTTCTTTACACGCACACATGCGTGCGCTTGCTTGCATATCCTTAATGCACACACATTAATTCACTTCAGACTTTATCCCTGTGGCCTCTCATGCAGCAGTGCAGAACATTCATCTACATTGATCAAGGCAGTCTATCTGCCCCACTGTTCGTCTTTCCCTTCTCATGCTGCTTAATGAACTAGCTGGGACTTAATGCTGCCGACCAGACCCCCATGCTCATACCAATGAGCCGCCACACGCTCCTCCACCATCAACTTTTGATGTAGTTACGCCGAGATATAGGCAGGTGCAGTCTTTCAGGCCAAGGATTCACTGCCTTAAGTCGGCGTGATTGGCAGATGAATTTAAAGCCGCTCATTAAGTCCATATCAAGGTGATTGGGACAGTTTAGCTTTGCTCCATTCTGCAGGGTTTGGCAGACCTCCGTGGAGGGAATACTTGATTATGACTAAGCCATTTCATCTCCACCTATGTATGTGATTGTGTTGCCTGAAATAGAAGCGTCATCACAGACAGAGAGTGGGCTGTTGTTATGGAGCGTCTGACTCCTGCATCTGTGTTCCAATCACTGACAAATGTGCCAATGTACTTGAAAGTGTTCATGAAAAATAACCTTCTACTCTGAGAATGCATTATTTACAGCGTGCCATGTGACACCAGCTACATCTTCAGCAATCAGAAATGTGCTTGCAGCAGTTCTGAGAGTATGATCATTATTTTCACTTTCCCGTTGAGGAAATACATTTTATATCATTTAATAAATGATTCAAACATTTCTTAACAACTTGAAAAAAATCCTCATACTATTTCTCTTTTGTTTTTCTGGTTCATGCGTTACAAGCGACAAATATCAAATAGAATCATGAAGACATATATATATATATATATATATATATATATATATATAAAGGGAAAACTGTTCCCAAGGAGCAGACATATGAAATAGCATTAGAGACTCATTTTTCACTTTTCTATTCCCTTGAATTAGACTTTGAATATCTTTATCTGAACCACTTATGTGTCTTGTCGGTTGGAGACCTACAGTAAAGCCAGCAGGGGGCAACGTGTCCAACTCAGGAAGGCGTGTGGGAAGGTGACATGGCAGCCCATCACTAAGCTCGTGACATAATTATAGCACATCTGTATTCCTCCCAAGGCGATGGCAGCGTCCATTCACTCTAGTTATGCTGTTGTCAGACCTCTTTATTTGTGCCGATGGCCAAGCATTCGTTATCCCTGACATACTGCAATTAGCCCGGGCCAAACACCGCAATGATATTGATGACACACACTGATGAGGAAGGCTGTGTGTCTTTGCAGTTCGTCCACCTGCGCACGCAAACAAACTGCGCGCCCACAGCCGCACAGCTGTACGCAGCAAGACACAGCGCTGTCATTCTGTGGGCAGTAACTGTGTTGGATGATGGGTCTCTCTTTCTCCCACTGTCTGCCTTTCCATTTATATCTTTCTCCGAGACCACCCCATCCATCCATCTCTGACCTCCCTCCTCACCCGTCTTCCACTCGCTGTCTCACTTTTCTTTTCTTTTCTTTTTTCTCTCGCAGACCACATGAAGTAACTTCAGCAGCCCCGGTGTTGCTGAAATGGAAATGCACTTTATAGCCCCGTGGAAGTCTGTCTTGTACGCATGTGTGTGCACATGCGTCTGACCCTGGTTCTTTTTCCATTATTGCCTCATTACAAAACTCTGGGGTTGTCTGAGCATATGGATGAACTGCTGTGACTATTCCAGTTTGAAAATGGAACTAATGCCCCGACTCAGGCTATAAATTACTGTGCAGATTCTCATTATAGCTGCGTGGCAGTCAGATATGAACCAGTGAACTCTGCCCCATTGAGGTAGTTCACTTTTTAAAATGCTTGGAAAATGTTTTTGTCACATATCCGATACTTTTAAAGACAAACCACTGTTGTCAGGACAATCTATTTCCTTAAAACATCGCTTTTGTAGCAATCATATGAATAGTAGATTTTAGCGGTTGCAGATGTGAGCCACATATTTTATGCCCTCTATTAACTCAGCCTGTATTTATTTCCATGCCGAATCCCTTCTTTTCCATTGTAAGGACCCAATTTTCCCCACAGGGATCATTAGCGTTTAATCTAATCTCATCAAATACAGCCATTTAGTACCAAGGTATTTTGTCCCTAAACCATTTCAGGCTCTCTGCATGTTTTTTCTGTTGTGTGGAAGAAACACAGTGAAGGCATTGCAGTCCTGAATAATAAAAGAGGGGGAAAAAAAATGTTTTACTGTGCTAAAAAAAAACAAAAAAATATTGTTCTCCATCTCAGGTGCTGTTGCTCACACCCAAAGTACGACTGATTTTACCACCCATACTGCCTCTTTTGTTCCTCTACACGCTCCACTGGAAGCAGCAGGAGGACCAGACTGTGAAAGATAGAGCTGGGGGGTAAAAAAAAAAAAAAAAAAAGGAATGAGACGGGAGACAGCAAGCTAAAGCGACGGGAGAGGGCAGGAGAAAGATAACTTTGAGATAAAGACAGCTGAAAATGGTGCTGGAGATGGACAGAAAGACAAACTGATGGAGAAGTGTACAGTGAGAAGATAAGAAAAGAAAATGGCAGTGGCGACGGTAGAAAAGTAACAACTGAGGCGGCGCCGAGGGCAGCGGGCGGGCGCACGAAGAGGGGAACTGTTGGGTCAGGGACGTTTGACACGGGAGGAGCGGTGGTGGACGGCAGGCAGGTGATCGATGGCTAGGGAGCCCCTGCACTCGCATTGTAGAAGCTTTATTCATTCCTCCCCCTAATCTAGCTTACCCCAGCCAGACGTGCTTAAGGTAATGGCCGCAGCCAGCTGCCTGCAAGGCCGCCGGCACCGAGTCGACCAGGCGAGACCGCCGCATAGCGCCGAAACATTGGGAGGACGACACCAGTGAAGAAAAATAATATACAATACGACCACATTAAAATACATGTTACATATTCTGTTCTATAATTTAGCCCTCAGAAAACCCAGCAAAAAAACATACAGATAATCATCTGTGTATTTTCCATTTACATTTCTAAGCATGCCACATCTTTTCATGCAAATTTGTAAAGGTAATTGGATGTATGCAGTATACACGCTGTATACTTCTCGGCAAGCGGGAGGGAGGTACCAGCTGGGAGGGAATACGGGGAGGTGATGGAGGACAATGGCTCCAGAGAAAGGGAAGCAATTTAAAGAAAGGGAATTTAGATGGAGGAATAAAAGGGGGAGAGGTCGTGATAGCCAGTGTAAGTGAGAGAGAAATTGAAAGCGGACAGATAATCAGAGCTTGGAGGAAAGGTTGACTGCAGATTAATCTAGTGTGTGTGTGTGTGTGTGTGTGTGTGTGTGTGTGTGTGTGTGTGTGTGTGTGTGTGTGTGTGTGTGTGTGTGTGTGTGTGTGTGTGTGTGTGTGTGTGTGTGTGTGTGTGTGTGTGTGTGTGTGTGTGTGTGTGTGTGTTTGGCGGGTTTGTGGTTGCAGTTTCATGGGTCTAACTTGGCTCTCTCATAAGTGACATTATTGTATATTTATAATTGAAGTCTTTTGCTTTTATCTGCAAACCTGACTTGGACAGCTTTTCCTCTTTCCTGTCCGTTTTCTTCTCACTCGTCCTCTTTTTCTTTTTCTTTTTCTTTTTCTTTTTCTTTCATGTTTGCTTGATTTGCTCCCTGCGAGGAGAGACAACATTCTGGATGTGCCCGGTGCTGATAAATGGGTGCCAGCAGCCGCCCTGTCGTACAGACCCTTGCTCAGAGGGGTAGATCATTTTGTGCCACTGAGAGGTTGTGTGTAGCAGAGAGAGAGAGAGAGAGAGAGAGAGAGAGGGAGGGAAAGAGAGAGAGAGAGAGATGTTGGCCGCCTGTCTGTCCTTGCTTATGGCATCTGTGATTGCAACAGCAAGCCATTTGCATCGATCCACTTCTGAGAAAATCTGGCATCTGGGTGGGACTGTTGTCCAAATACTGCGAGATGGAGCAACCGCACATACTGTGTACTCTATGAATGCAAAACACACACACACACACACACACACACACACACACACACACACACACACACACACACACACACACACACACACACACACACACACACACACACGCACACACACACACAAACGTGGCTTGCATACAGCACATTTTTGTACTGCCTTTTATGAGATTAGGTTTGATATTCACATGAACCCGGCAGCGTTTGTGTTTTAACAGGCTGTGGGAGACCATAATGGATCAGCACTTTAAGACTTCCAGTCAGAGATAAAGCTGGGTATTTCGATTACTTTGATTTTCAAAAGCCGGAACAATGCCACTGTCTAAATATTATTTATGGCACAGCACTGCTCATTATGCAGACTCCCAAGTGAAAAAAATAACAGTCTTTTTCAGAACAATGGCGCCAACACAGAATTTGTCTTTTCCATTGTCCTCTTGATTCTGATTTAATACAATTAACAACTAGCGATTACAATAACGCACAAGCGCCGTGTAGTCATTAAAAGCTATTTGGATAGAAGACAAATTATTGAGCTTAATCGTTTGTAGTGGTGTGCGATTCATATTTTACAAACTGTGATTCACTGTCTTGACATGCACGGACAAATTCATGTTTCAGAAATTATACTGTAATTGTGTGAAGTGGAAATGACAAAAAAAAACCTTGCAAAATGTTGACAATTTGTTCATTGTGAAGTCCAAAGGCCTCAGTGGAGGTAACTGATATAGTGAATAGTGTAATGATAATTAGTGTTGTGATAATAGTAGAGGATGATGAGCGAATTTCAGACGATGGAGAAATTAATTCAGTGTTTCTTGTATTCATTATCTCATCACAGCCACTGACTCACATTACATCGTGCAAACATTGAAAAAGCACTATTTTCTCCATTAAAAGCACAATATGGAACATTATTAGCATTAAGAATTATAAAAGGACCAACACCAGTGAATCAGAAGCATGTTTTGCATGATGTGTCCAGGGTACCTGTGGAGAATGATACAGCTCCTGATCTCTGGGAGTAGAACTTGTTATACCACCTCTGTACACTCGCCGCTGAGTGAGTCACTTCTCAGCTTGAAATAAGAGGTGGAAGTGACTCTGCCATCACCCTGACAGCGTCAAGGACGACCTCACGGCAGTTTTAAAAGCAGCGGAAGTGAGTCTGAACTTTACATTCAGTGCAGACAAAACATACAAATTGGTTGAATACTGTTTGCAGAAATATACTTTTTTTTTTTCTCCTGTGGGAAAGGAGTAAAGCAATGATTCAAGGTTTTTGACAGAACGAGCGGAACATTTTGACACTCGTGTTGACAAAGTTCACATTTTAAACCGTTTTCTTGAGGCAATTAAAGCCCTGATTGTCCGTTTTTTCCATCCCAAATGACCTTGTTTGAACGTCATCTGTCATTCAAAGATTATGTTTCTTCTTCATCATTAAAATAGGATTGTAAAATTCTGTTGGTTTTACATGGAAACAGAGGATGGTGTAACTGGCCGCAGTCATGGGCGTCAAGTCCAAATCCTTCTACGCAATATTATCACTTTTTTTTTTTAAAGTACAAAGACATCGTTCTAACTATGATAGTAGAAATGTTTCTGGGGATTATACCAAATCATGATGCAAAAATGTACATGAAATCAACATTTTCGCCTTACACTAAATAATGAATGTGGCAGAAGGAGTCATTCTTTAAGTGTAGATTGAGTGTGGCAAGGTTATACAAAGATCTTCATCGTCTCTGTTGCCAAAAAACCTGGCAGAGCTTTGAAGGACTTCCTGCCTCTCTGCCATGCATTATTAAAATCACCTCTCATTGACTCTTATACCTCAGGGTCCACTTACAAAGCTCTCTGTCTTTAACTGTTTTCAAAGAAGCAATTAGGAATTTCTTAAAAAAAAAAGGTGGCTGGGGTTATGACTTCATCTTACGTATCAATTTGTTCAACACGGCTACTGTTTAGCAACTCGCACATCAATAAAAATGTTGAAAAATACTCATAAAACTTCAGTATAATGACATTGAGTGGAGCTTAGAGGAAAAGACGCAGCAGTTGCCAACTACGTGCTCCTCGGTAAAGTTTGATCAGTCAACTCTCCTGAAGGGAAAAAAAAATCAGATGAGTGGGAAATAAAAGAATGAAATCGACATCTCACCCCCCTGCTGCAAAGAGTTTCTCTCATGCGCCCCATGGTTTCTCTGTGTATTTTAACAAGTCTTTTCTTCAAACTTTCAGTTTGCAAGCTTCCCACTTCACAAGCTTCACGTAGATCCAGTTTGCTCTACGGAATGTAAGAGGCTGTAGAGCAAGTGTAAGGTAGGAACAAATAATAAAGGCCAAATGCACTTTTAAAAAGGGTCAAACATGCAGATATTTTAAAGTTCTATTACTGTATTATATTGCACTTTTAGTTACACTTAACTTGCACTTAACTCCTTCGGGTTCATTTGTACAAGAAAGAAAAACAGCTTTCAGCCCATTTTCCTCTGGAGGAACAATTTTCATTGTGGTTTCACGAATATATATATAGCGAGGCAAGGTAGTCCACACTGAAGCCGTCTCACTCCCAGAAGGAACAATAGCAGACATTGAGGATAGTTACAAGTACCTGGGAATACCACAGGCAAATGGCAACCTTGAACAGGCAACAAGGAAAGCGGCAACGGCCAAATACCTCCAGCGAGTGAGGCAAGTCCTAAGAAGCCAGCTCAATGGCAAGAACAAGTCCAGGGCAATAAACAGCTACGCCCTGCCAGTGATCAGGTACCCTGCGGGTATAATAAGGTGGCCAAAGGAAGAGATACAGACCACGGATGTTAAAACACGAAAGCTCCTCACCATGCATGGTGCAGGGTGCAAGATGCTGGCTGGGAAAGCATACATGGAACGCCATAACCAAGTGGCTGGCATAGTGTACCGAAACATCTGTGCGGAGTATGGTCTGGAAACCCCAAGGTCACAGTGGGAGACCCCCCCAAAGGTGGTGGAGAATGACCGAGCCAAGATCCTGTGGGACTTCCAGATACAGACAGACAGGATGGTAATGGTATATATATATATATATATACATTTTGTATTTTTATTTAATCCGTTGGTCTTTTTCAAATGTTTTAATATATATAATAATGTGAATATGTGTTGTGTAGAAACAAAAATGCCATTCTTGATGTTGCATCCACCCCAAATCCACATTCTCACCCGACAGCATTGTCTAAGATTTTTTTTTTCCTTCCCCTGTGCTCCTGCTATACCTAATATGACCATTAGGGTGTACCGTTATTAGTCCCGGAACTCTTTAACATGGAGCATACACAACTTTAAATTTGATTACACTCACTTGACATGGGGCTTGAAATGGGCTATATGGTGTGTGTGTGTGTGTGTATATATATATATATATATATATGTCCAGACTGATGTTGTTCGAGCATTCTTCGAAAGAAGTGATGTCACCCTGTGCAGTAGAAACCATTGCGTAGTGACCTTGCAATGTTAATGCACTTCGAGCGTGTAACTCTCTGTGAATAATTCATAAAACGTATTTGTTCACGACTGCTGGAGCAACATTATTTTTTCATGAATGCCAACACAGAACAAAGAAACATGCTTCTATTGTCTACATTCAGTGTTTTTTTTTGCTTTGTTTTTTTTTGACCAGGCATTCTCCCGAGTGTTTGTACCCTATAACAGCATTTCTCTCTGTGGTCTCTGATCTTTGCTCTTCTCGTAATTTATGTGACCACTGGAGGGCACTGTCACTCAAATGTGAACACAAACTATTGTTCAAACTATTGATGCTATAGTTCTGTGGGTCAATAATCCCTGAAGTTTGTTTAGTCCTGACGTATTATTGACATTGGGATTGTTCATACAGCCAACCCAGACAGTATCTGCTTTCCTCAGTGGCGATCTGCTGCACAATAACAAAACCCATTGCACCAAGGATCCAAGGCCTTGTATATCATGTCATTCACTTCAGGACTTGGAAAAACGACAGAATTCAAGAATGACATTGTCGCCGGAAAAATTGTTTTTGTCTGTTGCAGCTCTTTTGACAGTTTTCAAATCCCAGGCTTGCCAAAGTCAAGAGTTGACATTTGACAGGTTTTGTCTCAATACAGATTCATAAAAACTAACCCCATGCTCATCAAAACCTATCAAAAAGACTTTTTTCCCCCCTCATTTCTCACTTGCTATTTGATTTAAAATAAATTCTACCGTCTGAATGGGAATGCCATATATTTTCTTGAGATCACACGGTGATTACTGTGAGTCACATAAATTAACTAGCAAATTGGTGTGAAACCACTCCGAGAGGATGAGAGGACACCAATCGAAGCGGTTGAGTGTTTTGAAGCCTCCCCTCGTTGTTCAGAATGGTACTTTAATTCTGACATTTTTATGGCCTCCTTGATTCCTTCTCCTTATTGCTGTTGACTGTGCATATTAGCCTGTTCTAGTCACTAATCCGGAACAAATGTCGCCTGCGTCGTGGTTCTGTCTTCCTTGCTTGATCCAATGAAGAGACACACAGTCACGTTTATACCGACGGTCCAATTGCACTTGTTGATTTTACTCAATCACACGTTTTTTAGACACTGCAAGGAAACCAGGATATCTGGGGGGAAATACCTTATTACTATTATTACCTTATTAGCAGTAAAGCTTTGTGACTATACTTTGTACTATGGCTGTTCTGAAACTGTACAGTATTAGGGGGTTCCCTTTCGTTATGCACCAGACTCATCTTCTGTGCGCTTGCATGTGTTTATGCTCTAAATTGTTGAATAGATGGGCAATCTGCTAACCTCTAACCACTAACATTTCCCTAATGCTCTCCCGAATCCCTGAGCTTGAATTTAACCATCACAATAACTGACTCTGACTCGATTCGTTTAACCCCAACTTAATTGTAACCTCTAACAGCCGCAACTTAACCTTTTAAATGCATTTAAAGCAGCATGGGGCGGGTGGGGGGTTGTTGCATTTCGTTTAATGTGGTCTGCCCCCAAAGGGGTCCAACAAAATGAGAAATACAACACACACGCACATTTGTTTTCCACGGGCTTACTTTAAAGTCAGCCAAAATACATGAGATTTGCACTATAGAGACCTCGAATTCTGCTCCCAGGAGTGTCGATGGGTCAGTGCGCAATTCCCATCTGTATAAAAAAAAACAAAAAACAAGCTCACACTCAAGTGAGTAACGCGGCTAATTAAAGCATTTTTACCTACTGCTCAATGCTTTAAAAAAGCCATTTATATCATTTCTTTCTTACACATAAGGTGCAATACATTAACCACGAGTCTTTTGCCCGCATCCTCCCCAATGGACATCCTGGGAATACGCTGCCAATTATTCGATCCTCTTTGAAGGCCCATGCATTATACTCTGATGGCAAAGCTACATGGTCACATGCTCCTATGTACACATACACCAACAAGCATTTTGTATTACTGACATAATGGAGGGAACACTGAAAACCTTTTATGTAACCTGTGTTTAATGCATATGTGATGTGTGTCTGGGCCCCATCAAGTGCGAGCCCGGCTCATATCTCATCTGGAGAGTGATCACTGTTGACATTTGTTCTCAGCTGTGAATAAATCTTCTTGAGTATCACCTATGGCCTACTCTAATAGTCAGCCACACTTATTTCAATTTATCTGAAATCATTGTTCTTTATGCGACCAGGGTTGGAGATTTTCTCTCCTGTGCTGAAACTGTCAGTCAATTCCACTCGTCTTCACATGAGTCTCATTTGCCAATATCTCCCGGGGTAGTCTTTTACAAATAGTTGCTGAAGTAGCTTCTTCTTCTTAAGATTGTATCTACATCCATCATGTGATTTGCTTTGTGAGCGTTGGGGTTGTTTTTCCTCAATACGAAAGTGTCCTTTTGTTACGAGGAAAGTATTGGCGAGAACCCTGCTGAGCAAAAGCTGAAAAACAAGACAACAACAACAACAAAAAGATGCACACTCAGACAAATCAGCCAAGAGGCTTGTGCACTTATTTCTCTATTTTGTCTTTCTGCTTCATTATGAGAGACTAATTTTTGTGCGCTGCGGTAGAAAAGAGGGGTTTGCTGCAGATGGATTCTTGTCTGATGCTGAGCCACGAAGCTGAAAGAAGTCGTTTCAAAACATTTTCTTTGCCATCTCTACCGTGGGAATAGGAGAAAAGCTCAGGATGATGAGAGAGTTAGAGAGCAAGATTAGGGCTTGTATAATGGTTATCATGAGCTCACCTGTTCAACAAAGGACAACGTCGCTTTAAAAAAAAAAGACTCCCAGAGTGAAAACAACACATACGCTTGAGAAAGTGCACTTTAAAAATCAGTTTGTTTATGTGCACCTGATTGTGATAGTAGGCTTTAGAAGGGGGGTTGTTAGGTGTGTGTGTGTGTGTGTGTGTGTGTGTGTGTGTGTGTGTGTGTGTGTGTGTGTGTGTGTGTGTGTGTGTGTGTGTGTGTGTGTGTGTGTGTGTGTCATGTTTTGAAGTTAAAAAGAGACAACACTGTGTTTAAAAGTTAAAGGTGTGTTTCTTCTTGTACTGAGACTTTTCACTTGAAACCAGTTTGTGTGTGTGTGTATATATATAATTTGACAATCCCGTTTACATAATCATATAATTTACATCCTGGCTGGCAGACACCGGCTTATTTTTAGCCAAAGCTTTCTGTCTTATCCTTTTTCTCCACAATTAGACGAGCAAGTAAAAAAAAAAAGAAAGAAAGAAAGAAAGAAAGAAAATGCATTTACCATATAAGCATCTCTTTCTGGGTCATAGATAAAAAGTGATGGCGGGCAATTAAACAAGACATGATTTTTGGATTACTGCTCCGTCGATGTAAAACGTTGAATATAACCATAAAAAGATCTCTGGAGAAAATAGAGCAAAAAAAAAAAAAAGAGGCTGCTTCAGTCGACTTTCTACATTTAGGAGAAGTAGTGCAGCTTAATTAATTTGATTTATCTTATTAACTTTTACGTTACGGCTCCCTCTTCCTCGCTCTCTCTCTGCTGACAGTTAAACTGAATCTGACATCTGACTTATCAGGTGTGCCATTAAGGAGATCAATCTTGAGGGGGGGATTGATTAATTAATCGCGGCAGACACAAGGAAATGTGTGAGGCTTTGAGCGGACAGAGACGGAAGTCTTTCAAAAATATTTGTCTGCCATTCCACTGGCTGAGCGATCGCGCACAACCTCAAGGTTTACCCTTGCTAAATGTTGCATGGTGCAGTGTTGCAGCATGTCCTATTTCCAGATACGCGGTGAGTATTATTATTATCACAGCCGTGGCATCCTTCACAACCCAAGGGGCTCCCATTTTGTCACAGGTACACGGCACATTCCATTACCTCCCTCAACGCTGGCACAAACACACCATCCAGGTTTCCCCATAGAGACGGCTGGCGGTGCGTTTGGCTCGCCTGAGTGTAACCTAGCCGGGCCCACTATCGCCCGTCTCATCGTTACACTCTGCTCCCATTCAATCAGAGCCCCACGCCTCAGAGGAGCCGCAGATAAAATTCTCATTATCTAAGCTCGCAGAATTAAAGGGGACCAGGATCGGGGGGGGGGGGGGGGGGGGGGGGTGGGGGTACACACATACAAATGCACACTGGTACAGTACAGTACCACTCACACACACATTGAGTCCCGCAATCCATAATTTGTGCACACGAGGAGGAAGGCTTTATCACGGGAACAATTTGTTTCCGTCTCACTGTTTCTCTTAGAGAACAGATTGTAACAAAGCAGCATTACTTCAAAGCTGTTTGTGCATTTTTTTTTTTTTTTTTGTATGTGACCATTATCCAAATTTGTGTTCGCTGCGGTTTTCACTGTCACACTGTACTCTGCTGTGAGCAAGTCATTTCCAGCTCCCCTTTTGCACGTCCATAAAACTGTGGTTGTCAGATTTGGTGGGCGTCACTGAGCGTGAGTAAAATCCATCCAACTGTTTTTTTGTTGTTTTTTGTGTGTGTGTGTGTGTGTGTGTTTTTTCCATTTCGCTTTCTATGTGTCAGAATATCTCTGTTAGAGTCACTGATTAGAGATATTTTGGGTGAGCAGATATTCCACATCGTGTCAGTGTTCATAACTCCAAATATCTTTATCCGGTTTGTGTGTGTGTTTGTGTGTGTGTCGCACAGAGCGAGCATGAACTCCACACGTGTGCGGGAGTATCGGCCACAGAGCGGCTGAGTGAATGTCGGCAGGGGAAATTTCCTACAGCACATGGAAACCCCATTGTTTATTCATGCCTTCTAAATTGAAGGTGTGCATCCCTGTACTCTCCAGGCTGCGCTCTCCTGAGCATCGCAGGCGGTGAAGGAGGGAGTGAAAGAAAAGGCAAAGGAGGGACGAGATGGAGAGCCCTCTCGAATCAGATTTCCCTTCGTTAAAGGCCTCCTCCGCTAACTGGTATTCGGCGCATGAGAAGATAATGAGAGCCATTTGTCCAGATTAAAGGTGATTCAGTGGAAGTTCTCCCCACTCCAAATAAGAATCCATCCGCCGTTCCCATTCAGAGCTGCAGCTTCTAAGTTGCCCATGAGCCCCTCCACGGCTCCAGGTGGTACATTGACACTTACCTCAATAGCAATCCGAGTTAGCCGGGACATTGGAGTGCTTTCTCCGTTGACCCGCTCCTGCCAGAAATGTTTACGTGATATTGATTGTTTCTATTTACAGTTGCCTTGACTTCTATTGTTCCTCTCGCTCTCTCTCTCATACAGACTCTTGATTTCAAGCAGGGCTTTTTTCCACTTGAATGTTCAATCAATTGATGATAGCTGCACTCATCAGTGGTTTGGCAATAGAGCTTTCGGAAGGCATTAGGTGATGAAAATGTTCATCGGAATACCATAATACGATCTGAGTTATAAACGCGGCTTGGTGTGACGGGGGGGAGCGAAGGCGCTTCATACACTGCGTAGAATGCAAATCGGGCGCACTTATGATGAATGCCTTTGTTACCGTAGCTGACGTGTGAATTGAATAAATCAGCATCGGTGTAATTTAAAAGCATTGCTTTCACCGGGGAAATGCCAGGGGCTCTAAAATATTTGTGCCACAACGTGTACCGAAGGCACAGCAAGGACGAATGGCTTTCTTTGGCAAAGCCTACACACACACACACACACACACACACACACACACACACACACACACACACACACACACACACACACACACACACACACACACACACACACACACACACACACACACACACACACACACACACACACACACACCCTTCCCGTTCCCCTATTCATTAAAAGCAGAAGTAGGTCATCTACAAAATGGCTGTCAGTTGGACACCCTATCTGTCCCCCCCTTCATGTTAGCATATGTTTCTCTCCGGCCTCGGCCAAAACAGGCTCTTGAATAATACACGCCAACAAAGCACCCTAAAGACAGACAGACAGCAGATTTATAGCCCCAACATTCCCAGTTCCCTTCAACATGCAATCCTCGGCCAGTTTTCCTTTTGCGCAGCCTTTAATTACCTGTCTTAATAGGATCCCCTCAAGAGTGGCAGGATGTCTCCACTAATGTCAACTTGAGAGCGGACAGGAAAATCACGCAGCCGTGTAATTCCCTTTTTTTTTTTTTTCGGGAGGAAAACGGCGACCGAGTGTGAGAGGTTCAGCGCGGCGTCCTCGTTTCGCGGCCTCCGAATTTTACATGGTCTTAATTTTCCGAATGTGCAGTTTTTTTAATTGGGTAAGCTGTTAATTTGTTGTTTTGCAACGTGAGCGCTTCCGGATTCGCGGATTCCCTGGGAATTGTCTTTTCACGTTGACGTGCTCCTGCGTTCACGTCTGCTATCGAAGATGTCTTCTGGGCTTTTCCCCTCAAGCTATAACCTAAATTCAGGCAGCCCCAGCATAAACATGCCCCACATACCCTCATGTTCCTGTTTATTTATGCTAATACACTGAAATTCACCTGTTTGACCCAGATCCAATGCACTGTAACTTTTAGCATTGTCTAACTTTCTCTGCTCTGTCATCTGGCGGCGGGAGATATTCAGTCATGTGACTGTTTGGATGATGTTTCCCATTCCTCATGTGCAATGTATTTATCCAAGACATATGAGCTCCTGCTTGGCAGATAAATCTGCTAAGCTGCACTTGTTGATTTAATACATATAAGAGCCAGAGCTTTGGTTTCCCATTGGCACAGAGACAGTTCAGTTTCGTACTCCTTGCTAGTGCGAGCAGACCTTGATGGACCTGACTTGTCTTTCACCGCTCATCCCACTGGCAGGCTGCCCGGTGAAACTACTTCTTCACCTCCTTATTCACAGAACAGCAGCTGCGTACCTGCATCGGTGTGTAGCCAGGGTGTTTATAATATTCTGCCCACTGAATGTTTACCTTTTCCTCATCAGATTAAATGCAAATCAGGTCATTGTCTGTTTAACTCGATTAAAAAAAAAAAAAATGCATGGGAATATTTACAGTGATGCAGCTCAGTTTCATCGTGGGTCATTCCTCCTCGGGTCGTACTTTTTTTTTTGGGTGGTGGAGAAGCATCATCTCATCTGCCGGTGCATAATCATCCTGTCCTCTCTGCATATGCTCTACATTAACGCAGAGATTTAACATAACCAGCCGGCCTGCAGACAGGTGCCATGTTCCTGCTGCCGCATGAATATGTATAAGACGCTGTTGCAGCACTCAAACAATTTGCATAAAAGATGATGGCTGCATAACGTAAGCATGATTTGCAATGCATAGGGAGCATATGAAGGTTGCGTGCTCCATCTCCTCTCATTTATTTGCATTCAGTGGCCCGAGCCCTCCTTTCTTTTCCCCGTTGCTCCCTTCATTTCAACCCCTTAATAGTAACAGGACACAGAGGACATTTTCTCCATTCAGTTTCATGACTCTTTCCCTGCTTTTTGTAGCGGTAGGAAGAGGTTGTTGTTGAGGTTTTTTTTTTCACACAGAGCAAAGGAAGTAGTTTATAAATACAGAGAAGTGGAGAGGATTGCTCGCAGTGTTCACTGGGGCTTCTGGCAGGACAGCTGGTAATTCACAATAAATTGGAGGTTGAAGAAAGCCTCCTGCCCTACAGGGGATGGGGAAAACGTGAGTGGAGAAAGAGCGAATTTGGAAGCGTGTGCGCGGCTGTATGTACCTATGTAAGTGTGTTTCTTGTGGAGCTTAACCAAAGTCCTCGGCGGCCCTTTGGGGAAAGTGCTCTCCATCGTATGAGGTGGAAGTGTGTACTTGAGTGTCTCAGTTTGCTGCGGTTTGATTTCTACTTTGGATGTATTGATTCTGTCAGCGCTCCAGAGGCATGCGGAGGCTTGCTCGGATCACACCTCAGCTTTACAAAATAATCGCCTCCATCTGGAGCCACTGCTCAGTGGCATCAACAACTGTGAAGCTCGCACCGCTTTGTGAAACAGGAAAAAAAAAATATAGATGGCCAACACACTTGTCAGCACCTTGTCACAGTCTGAGACGTCGGCCCAGTCCCCAAACACAAGCAACACTTTAACTTTCATCAAGACTTTCATCAACTCGTAAGAGGCTGGAAAATCAATGTTAAGTTTCTCGTATGATATGACAGGGAAGTTGTTTAGTATTTGTACTTATTTTTACTTTGACCAAAATATCTGTGTGATGATTCAGTTACAGTGAAAGGATTAAATCAGCTTGGTGCAGAAACAGTCAAACTATCGGTTTCAGAAAGACTCCAGAGCATTTTACATAAAGTCCAAGCATCAAATGATGAAAGTGAATAACCGCTTCATTTTCATACAAGTGTCTGTACTTCTACTAATGTGAAGAATATGAATACATTTGTCACTTCCGACCTTAAAACACTTATTTTATTCGTGATTTAACACACAGTAATAAAACTTTATTTGTTAAATATAATGATTTTGCATTTTGCAGCTGGATCCCTTTTATCCGTGAACATAGAAATCCCTCCAACTCAGACTCAACAGGTTCCTCTCTGTGCAGAATAAGTTGTGTGTTCAATAATCACCGGGTGCCTGAACTTGACCGGTTTACCGAGGTGTGTTGTCGATTGAGATATTTCTCTGTCTACCTCTCCATCAGTCCCCGGTCTTCTGCTCCATTTGATATAAAGCCCTGTTATGTGGACTTCAATAAATGTGACTATCAAACTGAAATGACACCCTGTTATTGGTCTACAAATAAATCCGCATTCCAGCCGTGGACTCCTTTGAAACAGTCCGTGCGTGTTCAGACTGAAAACAAAACTCAGTGTAAAAAAGAAAAAAAAAAGAATTTGAAAATGTCAACTTATTGAGAATTGATGCAGTCGCGCTGGTGAGAACTGGCATAATTATCAGTTGCCAGGGTCCCATTTGCAAGTTTACAGCATTTCCATGACGATATCAAAGACGCCACATGGCCGCCTCAGGCTGTGTCGCTTCATTGATGCAGAAAAAACACAAACAAGCTTGTCATCACATAACATCCACCAAAAGAGGAAATGAAGGTCGGGACGTACCATTTATTATCACACTACATCTATATTGAGTTGCTGTATAGAAGCTTCTACTGCTATGATGCTCCAGACATACAAAATATATATTTCAGCAAGCTCTCTGAAACCTCCCACTTTCCAATTTGAAGCCTTATTCCGACTTGGAAGTTTCACTTTTCCAACTTCCACAGTTATCTATGAACTGTGAGGGAAGTTTTTGCAACTTTACATTTCTCCACATCTGGACAATAAGGCCCCGTTTACAAGTTTAAAAGCAAACTCCAGAGCCACTGAACATACAACTTTTTTTAAACAGCTCCTGGGGTGAAACTTTTCAAAAATGCTTTGGCTGCATCTCCGTAAAAAAAATTGTGGAGGAAATGCAACTTTCTGAAAACATCTGTGGCCCATTTCCATGGAGACAGCGGAAGCGCTGTTACTGCATATGTGCACCAGGACGGTAATAAATTGTTCGTCTGCACAAATAACAACAGTAGCGGCCTTCAGAGTTTCACGACTCCCAGTCCATATTCTCCCGGAATAGCGATTTAACTTGCTTGTCTGTTCATACAAATGTCCGACTCGCCACTATTGATGTTTATAGCATATTTTTCTCTGCGCATATGTGTGTGTGGCTTCATTACAAAAACAAAAAAGGAATCAGCAGCATCCGCTTGTGGCTCAACTTGAAAACTACATCATCTTCAGTGTTTCATTTTCAAAACGTTGCTGTGTAAAAGTGAAACTATTCTGAAATGAAACCGCAACAGCGATGCATTTTCACTTGAACCGCTTTGTTTTAAACAGGTTGAAATAAAGTGGAACTTCTCCAGAGATGAGATTGACTGGGTCTACAGACTTGCTTTGTATAACATTGCATTTATTCTACTATTTACTCAGCAATTAGTCCCGTTGAGATCATTAACTGACGCGAACACAGTGCAACACTGATACTCGGCTATTTCAGTTGCATCTTTCCCTTTGATTACATTTAATTAATGGCATTTTTCGAGCTTGTCGCATACTGTCTTTCCTGTCAGAGAGAAGCGGCAAACGTACCTCCCCCACCTGGGGATAAAAAAGATTTACATGATTTATATCCTGCACTTCCTTCCAGTCCTAATTTTTGGACCAAGCATATAATTGACAGACTGACAGCTGAATAATGAATAAGTCTTACAGAGGAAGAAAAAGCTAAATGTGCAGGAACAATCTGAGCCCTTCTGAAGTTAGCCCGTTAGTCGATGTGCTTCAGTATCAGAGTTGGACTTTGATGAACTTGAACACATTCCGATAAATGTCAAGAATAAGCGCGGGTGCTGCAGGGACACAGAGGGATTTTGCTAAGCATCTGGCACTATTTTGTTTAACTTATAACTACACCAAGGAGAATCTGCAGAAGCTTTTTCGGGTTGCAGAACAACTAAACAGGCGTACATTTCCAAATGTATCCTATTCAAACATGCGTGTTTGACGAACCCTTGTGTGAAACAGGGACTTTAACACAGGATGGCCTGCGAAAGTGATTTCGCCCACAAATTTTCATTTGCAGAATTTGCTCCCATTCTGACAGGGCAAGTTATCCATCACAATAAAGAAGTTATCTCGTTTTCTTTATTTAGGTTGTGAGCGAGCGATTCTCTTGCAGCAACAGCTGAGCTCCCTGTGTGAAACTAATTTAGTGCTTGCTCTAGCACGTATGGGTTCCCACCAGGCCGGCTATAAGATGGGTGGTATTTTCCTCTCACTTATGCTCCAATAATCTCGCCTCTGATGTCTGCAGTCCACTTGTGCTTTTTGTCTTGTTTATTCTTGTCATGGCACGTTGCGTTTTCTTGAAAGCTACACTTATTAAAACTCCTTTTCTTCTCTTTGTCAATTCACAGGCATTCATGTCCTCCTTAAAACGGCTTGTCACTTCTTTACGTCTCTGTTTATCTCCCAGCCTTCTCTCTTTTTCTTTTTTTTCTTTTTTTTTTCGTCGTCCCGTGACTCCGCCCACCATCTCACTCACACAGTAAGCAGCTTGGGTTTTTAAACTCTAGGCTATGGCAATAGCACACTGCCCATCTGTCACGGTAGAGACTTGCCATGAAATGGCCAACTCCTCAGCATTGCCGTGTGATCCTCTTATATGCTGTGAGCATAGCAGTCACCCATCTCCCTCTGGGAAGAGTGGAAAAAAAACAAAAAAAAAAACTTCCCTCATCACCCTGTAAGGCAAAAAGACTGTCAGATTTAGGCTGAGCAGTGAAGAGATGGGCTTTCTCATCCTCTCAGGCTCATACCAGAGGGCACAGTTTAAGGGGAGCAGGCAGCCCACAGTTATGGAATTATATGAAAACACAACCCGCACATCAGGTTGAGTCCCAGGCAGGGGGATTATGGGTAAACAGGAAGTGTGCCTTCGCCGCAGCAGCCATTACCGAGTTTCATATCCTGGCAAGCAGGCAAACTCAACGAACCCGACGCTAACCCTTAAAGAAGCGCAACGCCACATAAATAATCTAAAAGCACATTTGGATGTGACTACACTTCAATCCAAAAAGTGTCAAATCTTCCTCCAGACTTTCCTGTGGATTTGAACCTGAAAGGAAAAAAAAAACCCAAAAAACTGGATCGTTAACATCCCACCACCAACCAAGAATTACAATTTTTTACTTCTCTCCGCTCACATGGATCACGAATCCTGATTTCACATTCACGTGCGGCTCAACAGACATAAATCAAGCCGTTTTTAATGTTCATGCGGAGAAAATGATTAGGTAACAAATTTGTGACCTGATTCCCTACCCCCCATCAGACACAATACAAACATGCTTCTCAGCTGGAATTTTGCACGACTTTAATGAGGTGATTATTAAGCTCGTACTTGTCCTACTTGCTGCAGTTTGGTTTGATGATGAATCGGGGGGGTGAAAAAAGGTTTGTGCGATAAGGCAAAGGAATAGAAGTGAGAGTAATACATGAATAATGAGATGATTGGTGACGGGTCAGTTTATAAATGCGACAAGAGACTATTGTCTATTAAAGGCGCTGAGGAGTCCCAAAGTACGGAGTTGGCACGTTACCATATGCAGCGGCTTATTCGGTAGCCTAATAGAGTGTAAACTGTTTGTCTGCTGAAAGTGAATATATTCAGTTAGCTCTGAATTGTGTTCCAATTGAATTTTATTCGGTTTAGGGAGCCGCGTAACATGGAGCGCTGGGATGTGGCATCAGCAAAACTATCACTTTGCTTTAGTACAGTAGCAGCAGTAAAAATGTTCACTTTGAATAATTCCTTTCAAGCTGATATTTGCTCTCGGTCAATAGTGTTCCAGCTCCTTTTCTTTGGATTTTGTTGAACTTTACATTCCTTTAAACTTTACACTGAATCCTATCATTAGGTACATTGCGGCTCTGCCCTGGGGATATAGTCCTCATCTGTTGGCTGCTCCATAATTTATAACACTTGTCTTGTTGTGAACTCTGGCTGCAACCAATGTGTAATCTAGGAAGGATCGATGCCTGACAGCTGAAGTTGGGACAGAATATCTGTCCCGTCTAACCTCGGATGTCCGGTGGGAAATACTGAGGAGACATTTTGAAACTGCAAATAAAATTTGTTGGCGCCTTAATCAAAATGTCAGCTCATTCTTCTCCGTCTCTCTCCCTCTCTGTCCTTCTATCCCTCCATCTAAATCTCTGCTATAAAATTCCGCAATAAAATTCGGCCCCGGGTAAGTGATGCTGAGCACACACTCTAAACTTTCCGCATTATATCGACGCTCTAGGACTCTGCAGCCTTTCCAAGTTTCTGTTGTATAAAATGTGTATTTTACAGTTTACTATAATCCACAGCATTATTGTGTTGTTCTTACATTAATCGTAAAACAAAAAGTAGTAATACGCAAGGAAACAATTGCGAGAACACAATTTTCCTGGAACACTGCCAGCGGATGCGTACCATGGCTGTAGTGATGGGTACTCCTGGTTATTTGCTGCTGTCTTGACAACTTCTTCGTGCTGAATGATAGAAAATCTTCCTGTTCTGAAAACTTTTCAGTTTCACTTGTTTCACCCCAATTTCATCTACAACTTTATTTCAATTTTTTGTGCAGTATTTTGTTCTTACTTTCCGTCGCATAAGTAAGTTCCTCGATTTGATCATGCGCCATACTGCTTGCAATGCGAATGAGTTCCCATGTTGTTGATGATATATTTCATATTTTAAGTGTAAGACATGCAGCATTTTAAAAATCCAACATACAAACACGAAATACCCACAGGATAAGCTTCTCTATGTGTTCATGTCTGAACAAACAAATAAAATTCACACCAAATCCCCTCTGTGGTGTCGAGACACTTCAGAAGAAACTTCAAGCGCTTCTGTTCTTTCTGCGCATTTTCCTCAAGAAAAGTTTACCAAGTGGACAAGTAAGTTTGGGGAATTGGAGCGCTCCCCCTACACATCTTCAAACCTCAAGAATAAAGCATCACCTTGAAAACAAGAACCCATATTCACAGCCTTCCAGCTCCGTAAATGCATTGATATGTTAATCCATCATTTCCTTTTTGCTAGTCCCAGATGTGTATAGATTTGCAGAGCCATTGATTTTCAGTAGGGAATTCTGGAAAATGTCCAGCAAAGTTTTTGTGGTTTCCTGTACTGAATGTCAGGGCTGTGTGGAGAGATGTTCTGTCAGGCAGGTAGAGACACTGTAATGCTCGGAGGCTTGGCACTAGTTTGTACCGTAATTTGTGCTCCTTGGGACTCGGACAGAAGACATACTTGTACAGAAGGAGCTGGAAGATGCAGTGAAATCCAAAATATGTCTGGCATTTTATTTTTTTCTTTAACCTTTTCATTTTTTCCATCATATCAAGGCAGAACAAACTTTTTTTTTTTTTTTTACTATTTGCCCAGTCGGTTTGACTTCGCCAACTGCAGAAAAAAAAAAAGCAAAACAAATACACTATCCAACGTAATCCATACTTACACTGCTGCAAGTCAAGAGTAAGCTGTGCTTTTGCCTTAATGCCATCTTTCAGCACAATAACAGATGAGGACGCTTTGCATCTGGAGCAGGCTTTTCGGAACAAGATTTTGTATCTCAAAAGCCTCTTTATGCTCCCTGCCATGTCTTTGTCTCGGCTACGGTTGGCAAAAGGTTTGCACTCTTAGCTGCAGGCCACACCACAGTGCAGTCCGTAATCTCCACAGTGGCCCGATCAGGCCCGGTTCCAAACACACCACGTTTCTAAAATGCTGTTTACACAATGCCAATTGTTGGTCCCAGACACAGAGCTTCTGAAGTGATGTCGCGAAATGTTGGATGTTTACCGACATTTCATGGAACATTTTTCATCCAAACTTTGTTGCAACAGGATATACCATGGGTAATTTATAGTTACTTTAAAGGGCTCATCTTCAATTTTACCTTCTGTTATGGCTCATTGTCTCAGGATAGAGTATCTGTTGTGTTTTGGACGGACATTTTTAGGTGAAGGATATGTCAACGTATGTCAACGAAGCCACTGAAAACACAACCTTTTTCGCAACCTTTTCTCTGTGTAGATGGTGAAAACTCTGGTACCGTGACTGTGCATGTGCACCATGGCCATTTGGAAGAGTTCTTCTGAACGTGCGTAAGTAGATGGACAATAACGTTTGCTTCCAGTCCCAGTTCTCTTTGGGCTTGATAGGTATATTGTTCAGAGTTACTTGTAATAGTAATCGGATTTGGTTGTCTGTCCATACAAATGTCCGTGTACTCACCATTGTTCCTTCCATTTTCAGAGATAAGAATCTCATAGCAGAAATTCTATAATTTATGACAAATGCCTTACAGAATAGATGTCAGGGGAAGACAATCCATGATAAATATATAGTTATACTGAAAGTGAATTGGTGGCCCACTGCGAGTGTGTGAGTTTACATAATTTGACTGTAGTTTTAGAGTTCACCAAAGAAATGTGGAAAGGGATGAAAGCTGGACTATTTTCGTGTGTTTTGTCTCTTTTATTTTTAGACTGAATTAGGTTTTTTGGGGGGGTAAAATTCATATTTTTCGATCAGTGCCACAGCTCCTTAACCTCTCCATCGTTTATCCCTCCTCTTTCCAGCCTCACTGTAGAGCCGAGGGGTAACAAACCATGTCTTACATGTGGTTGTCCTCGCGCTACGGTACTGCAGCTCCCTTTCGGTTCTTCTGATTTGCCTGCTCTCTGGTCATCTCTCTCTCTCTCTCTCTCTCTCTCTCTCTCACCCTCCTTCTCCCTCTCTCTCCCGCCTCCCGCCTGACATGCTCCGGTAGCCACATGCTTCCCCACAGGGGGGTGGGCCCATCAGCTCACACTGCTGAGCCCTGACTGGAAATCAGTGCCTGGACTCATCTCTGGTGGAGTTCAGGTATCATCTGTTTGCACATCAAAGCTAAAGTCAAACCCCGAGTCCCACAGCCACAGGACCATTGAACATGTTCAGAGGTTGAGCCGTGGATCCACTCTGCAGGGACCGAGGGCTGATTGATTCACATAAAGTCTGATACCATGATAAGGCATCATGAGGTACACTCAGTTATCTACTTGACCAGACAAGGGTCTAAACAAACAATCAAGTGGAAAATGATCGTCGCAACAAGCTATATAATACACCCCATCCGAATGGACAGCATGGCAAACCATGAATGAGGTGGGTGAGGAGAGCTGGAGACCATATCGTGTCCCACTCCCACTAACCAGAGGCCATAGTTGGCACTGACCTGCCCAAATTGAAACATAACAGAGTGGATAGAGCCACACAGCAATCCTGTGGTTTGTTCACTCACCTCACAGCATGATGTTGACTGGTCACTCTTAATTCCTTAACTCGGATTGGTTCCAACCCATTGTGACTAAATTTGTTAAAGCAGTATAGAAGATGGGAAAAGGTTAGCCTGGTTGGACGGTAAGATCGGTGACTCTGGGGGTGTGGAAGATTATTCTTGGCCCACTTTGGTGCTTTACGTCCCATTTAAACACCACATAAGGTGTCAGCTGGCCTTTCAATCCCTTTACGACATCACTGTGCTTATCGTCTAATAGTTGCTTGGAGCAGCCTTAACCACTAAGCCACATAGCTAACTTGAAAATACTCACACGGTCTCAATTCACTACAGGAGCATTGCGACATAGAGAGAAAGATTTATCACATAGTTGCGAAGCTGACATACGTGCATAAATGGCATGATTCCATCATGTCAATATGAACTACTGATGCTGTTGTGTACCTCGTGTGTGTGTGTGTGTGTGTGTGTGTGTGTGTGTGTGTGTGTGTGTGTGTGTGTGTGTGTGTGTGTGTGTGTGTGTGTGTGTGTGTGTGTGTGTGTGTGTGTGTGTGTGTGTGTGTGTGTGTGTGTGTGTGTGTGTGTGTGGTGAGTATAAACCTTAAATTGTTAATGTACCAAATAAATACTAAATTAGAGACAAGACGTCACTTCTTAAAACCTCTATTTATTGCAGTACAGCGACGTGATACGTTCCCTTCGCGTGTCTAAGATGGTGTACTGTGTTTACTCTCTTTGTTTTCTTTGGGACGAATTAAGGTTTCATAGCAAAAAAAAGGACCTGGTATTTTAATGCTTCTGCCTTTTAATGATTTATAGTTACAACTTATTTTGCTCAGGTGCACAAAAACTGAGTTGAGTGATACAATTAGGCTGAACTACATTGGGTTTTAAGTTGGCAAAGTGTAAAATTAAGTCATAATCTTGGACCACCATTCACACGACATTCCGGTGCAACGTACATTTCACCTCTATAGTCTGCAAGCAAAACGTTACGACTTGCTGAGTTTGATTTTTAAAAAATATGGTGTGTCACAATTCACCTGTCTCTGCAAAGCACTCTTGACCCAGAGCTAAAACCTAACGGTGTTGCAGATGCTTACAACCTTGCTGAGTGAAAGCAGCGGTGTGCAGGAGGAAATTCCAAACATGCATTGTAGTAGAAAGGTCTTAATGAAAGGCTGCCCTTCCTCAGACCTTGCCGGCTGCTTTTGCTCTCTTCCCACAGTGCTCATACCATCCTGCTGTGCCCAACTCTCCTTGACCCACTAAGTCCATGGAGGCAGCACTAACACAGATCTGAAGGACTCCTGGATGTTATTTGCACTATTTGGCAGAGCAAAGCTGATTTAGACTTCACAAAATGTGTTATTAGATAGAGTGGTTTTAACCAAATCAATTCAAATGTATCTCACCTTTCAGGTACCTTAAAACAAGAAATGTTACGGATTTATTTGTATAACTAGATAACATCTGACAAAAGAAATTGAAAGACCTTGAACCTTAAATCCACCGCAAGTCTATGAAGTGGCCACATCATGTCTTCAGAATCAACATTCCCTCGTGAAATTTACTGACATTTGCATGATTTAATCTCCTATCTTTAACATTTTCATTGACTTCAACATGCCATTACTCTTCCCCTATTAGGCGCTGCGGCAACAAAACAAATCAGTTCAAGGAAAAAGATAAAGTCAAAAATGATACAAAGGAATGTCTTCTCTGCTCTTTTCTCTCCCCTCGCCATCCTGAAAAATTATATTTCATGCATGATAAGCTCGAGCTAATGATATTATGTTTGTATATCATCTGTTTCTGGCGTGTGCTCAGATCATAATGATGGATAGCTCCTTAGGAATGCCAGTGCACTCTCCGCTCGCCTATTCTCCAAGCTAAGGGATTTTCTAACAGATTCATCTGCGGGTGTCAGTTTGTTGGCATTGATTGGGCCTAACGGGCTTTTTGTGGAGATAGAAGTTTGTTTGGTAAAATTGCAAATCCGGGCTGACAGCTTATGTTTACTGCTTGCCGAGGAAAAGTGTGGAGTAGTTTCCTTCAGGAAATGAAAACAAGAAGAAATCACAGAGGGTGTAATCTTCTCAGTCATTTACATCATTTAGATTTTTCAAAACATTCGCAGGATTCACAATTTTACAGCGATTCGGCCACAAAACGATGCTTCACATCCTTCATGACACTATGTTCAATCTCGAAAAAAAATCCAATATCTAACTCCAGAGCTGAAAGTGTCTCTTTGTTGAAAGTTATTAGTGCACTGTATCTCACCTGGCTTAATGTGCAGAGCTCAGCTCAATTAAAGGTGCATCTCATTTACCACATTAACCACATAGTGTACCTCCCTGCTTATGAGAGGTCGTTAAAACATTCACCTTCACAGGTCAATAAAGATTTTAAAGCCCCATAAGAACGCTGGAGGCTGATCTCAGCAAGCTCGCCACACACACGCACACACACACACACACACACACACACACACACACACACACACACACACACACACACACACACACACACACACACACACACACACACACACACACACACACACACACACACACACACACACACTGGTTTGGTTGGGATCAACCTCAACCTCTCCAGCTCCCAGTTGGAGAGTGATTGGAGAGTGTCCATTGGGCAAACAAGTCTATCTCATTAATGCTGCCGGGGTCAATGAAGTGTACTGTAGGTTTGGTGGCTTTAATGACTTGACTTCTCATCTGCAATGCAGTCAGTGATGGCAGATCTGATTTAAAAGCAAAGGCTGCAGAAAAAAAATAGACTGCCTCCATTGTCCCGACGCACTGTGAGAAATATTACGGCATCTCTCGCCCTCAAATGTCTCCTTCATAATTCACTGAAACACTGTGGTGCAATGTTTTTGTTTTTTGTTTTCCTGTTGCATTTCTTTAATAATTGACAATGGTGATGAATAGCCAAGCATAAAACTAACTCAGATTAAACATGATGTCTGGCGCAATATGAGAGAGACGACTTGGGAGTGTGCATTTGTGTACAATGATTAGCATATTTACTTACACCCACAGCTCCTGCACATGGATACATATATCAAAATGGGAATTTGTCTCACTTGCTTTCTTCCTGCCTTCACATAATACATGTGTGACAAGCTGGCTTATATGAACTCTGATGTGAGGAAAAATGTGTTGAATTCTGTTAGGTTGCGATACCAGGGAATCAATCATGCCTCTTTGTTTGTATTGCATGGCCAGGCCCCAACTGATCGATCACCCCAACCTCTCATGTCTAACCTTGGGGCAATCGCCACACTTCCCATGGGCCCCTTTAATTGATCTGGTGACATCAAAGAGAGATTGTGACTGCACTCCCCCAAAGGTCAAAGACCAAGAGATTTGATACCCACACACCAATAAGGTTTGCGTTGGGTCTATTCTTCTCCAGCTGTGGCACCATGCTTTTTTCCCCCTTCAGACACGGGTATTTATCACTAAGATGTAAGCATTATATACTTCTGCAAGATCCTTCACAAGACTTCACAAGTTTAAAGATTTTTGTACCCCACTTGGCGGATAAGACCACAGTCGAACATACATATTGGACCACAAGGTAATGTATTTGAAAGCACTATCGCAGCAAAGCGAGAAAACCAAGCAGTTTGACTGTAGGACTCCAAGCAAAATAACTAGTTTCAATCTTATCTTTTGCCGCCGCAGTGTCAGATGCAGCTTTACTTCCTGAAAAGACTTTCGAAAGCTGTAACAAAGTCCCAGACCAAATTCAAATCCTGATTTTCTTGGATAGAAAGATATCCTGCAACATTTTGAAAAAACATAAAGGCAAAAAAAAAAAAAAAAAAAATCGAAAGGGACAGTGTCAGCGTGAGAAATGTGGTTTGTTGCCAGAAGGCATTGTTCTGCTGTAGAAAATGTTAAAATGAACAATCGAACGATGGACCAGATGCAAACAATGTCAGAGTTCTCCACCATGTCAAGCTTCCCGTGACTCCAGACTGCAGCTTTGCAGATACTATTTTAAATAGAGCTGCTTTCACGTCAACATTTTCACATCTGAACCAGGTGGTGGACAGTGAATTTCCCGATCATTCATACACCGAAGTGCCCTTTCGGCAATTCGTTGAACCCAAAATTGCACCCAAAGGAGGTTGAGCTCCTTGCATGGCAGCCATTTCTATTGCTCTCTGAAAGTGTGTGGGTATGGGTGAGTGTGTCCAAAATTGTAAAGTGTTTTGAGACTCCTGAGGCATTGAAAACGCGCCATATAAGTGAAATCCATTTACCATTCATTGGTGTAGGTCAGTAGTTTTAAAGTACTGTCAAATACTGATTTAGAGTCACTCAAGCCACCATGGCATTTACCACAATTTTATGACCATGGTAAGAAAAAACCCCAAAACAATTTATATATATATATATATATATATGTGTGTATGTGTGTATATATATATATATATATATATATGTGTGTATGTGTGTATATATATATATATATATATATATATATATATATATATATATATATATATATATATATATATATATATATATATATATATATATATATATATATATATATATACACACACACATTTCTGGCTAGGGGCCTTTCTACTCTTCTTTGAGACCTGGTTTCGTCCTTGGTTTCGATTTCTGTCCAATGGGCCTGACAAGCCCTGAAAAGAGACCCTGCTAATCTCTTCTCGAGTGTCAACTCTCTCTTCTGTTCTTCTGAAAAGACGCTGTTTATCTGACCAAGTCCTTCGCTGTGCCATTTGCGCTGTGGGGTGCTTATCGACCATGAGATAATTCAAAAAGCCCCTCAGCTAGCTTCTTGTTCATTAAAAGTTTCCTCGGACTCCTCTTCAAAAGTGCATCCATCTGTCTGGTAGCAGGAACGATGGGAGTGAATGTGGAGAGCCTTGTGTGTATATGAGGAGGGGTGTGGACGTTATCTCTCTATCTGAGTCCTTGTGTTGTTCCCTTTGATTTAATTCCCTTTGACGCTCCTCCTCTCGCCCTGTTCAGATCCCTGATGGATTGGGTCTGGGTCCTCAACTTAAGATTTGTTTCCCCGCTGCTGGCGCTGCTGTGCTATTTGATCAGCTTTGTTAACTCTGATCAAATAATGTTTGTGAATGTTAAAAAAGGTGTCCGTGACCTACACAGACAGCGACTTTACTGTGAAAGACCTGAACTTTTTTTTTTTTTTTACACTCAAATCTTTGATATTTAGGAAAAAATATAAATAAATAAATTGGCATCTATTTCCTTTAAATCCACTGCGTTACATCTGATATCAGTGAACCAAGACGTCAAAGAAAGCAAAACACTGGCTCCGCATTGAAGAAGCAGTTCCAGTCCAGAGGCTCGGTGGAATTTCAAAGACTTGGGGTTTTTTTGTTGTTTTTTTTCCTGTAACCTTGAGCAGCTGTTGAATTGTAATTCCAGGCTGATATTTGTAGTCTCCAATAAAACAAACACAAACTGAGTATCTTCTGCGTTGCCGATACTTCAAATCACCACTTCAGATTAGCTCTGAGGAATGCTCAAGGACGAAAAAAAAGCGAGGAGAGGACTTACGAGATTGATGCTTTTCATGTGGCCATGTGTTTAATTTATCAATAAAGCTGTCAGGCCTCCACTAACCTGGGCGGGTGTGCCCAGGCATTAATCAACGCACCGGCATCAATCTGTGGGTCCAGAGCTGCCGGCCGGCACTCCATTACATTGACCGGAGCAAGGTTGTCCCTAAGCCAAAGTTTGATGACTGATGTCTATCTTGCTGAAAAAGACACAATGAGCAAAAACATTCCGCAGCTTCTCACAACCGTGTTCATATCAAGGGGAGGGCGGCGGAAAGAGAGAGAGAGACAGTGAGGAGGAGAATCGGTGGGTCTCTCCGCTGTTAACAAGCAGGTAATTATGGATAGTGGTTCGCGCCATCCGTCAGGGGCCGGCAGCGGGTAGATTGATACCAGCAGTGGCCCATCCTCGTTTTCATCCGCCTTGCTTTTAAGATCCTCAGGACGTGATTTGGGAAATGGCAAACTGCAGCTCACTCATCCATCAATTTCCTGCTTGTTCCCCCTGTGGAGTGAACCAACATATTGCTCCCCTGGAAGACGGTGTGCCAAGTGGCACAGGGAGACAGTGGCGGAAATAGTTAAAAAGTGAAAAGTGGGGAACAAAAAGTGGGATGTAATAGATTTGTAGCGGGGACAGAGTTTGTTTATGGTCGGACAAATAGAAGAGGACAGCGGCTGCGATGGAGGTGATGAAGACAATGATGCTGCCAAATCGGCGAGGGGCAAAGACAGATTTGTTTGTAGTTAATGAAATAACTAAATGCACATGCATATGTGTTAATACATTTCTATGCATATATATTGTATATATGTATACTTAAAGTAATTTGTGTCTGTATAATTGAATATGGTCAAACAACAGTATTGTTTTTAGTCTACATTACATATTAAAAAAAAAAAATGTAATCAATTGACACCTTTTTTATCATATAATTTGTCTTAATATAATAGCTCAAACAATAAATTATTAAATTAGTGGAAGCTACAGAAAATTACATATTATTTTTGGAGAAGGGGTGGGATTTAGTAAGTAAAAATAACTCAAATACTTTTTCTTGATTTGTTTTTCACTTTATTTTGAGCATGTCTGAAATAAAAAATGTAAAAAATGTATGAAATGAAGTATATTTTACACTGTAAAGAAAAATAGCTACAGAAGATACAGTAGTTTGTTATACTGACTAATCCTGTACCCTCTGTAGCTGTTTTTCTTTTCAGTGTATGTGAAAATATATTTAATTTCATGGATTTTAACATCGGTTAACAGACAGTTTTCTTTTTTGCGTGAACTCAAGGAGGTGCTGAAAATGTTCCACAGAGATTTTCTTCTATGTTGACGAGCAGGGATCGAACATGGAGGAACATCTAGGATGCAAATCTCCTCATTGTCTATATGGCAACGCTGCTCTTTTAATGTGAAACCTTGAGACGAATGGAAGCCCTTTTGAGTCTTTCTGACATGGTCCATTATTCTGCTGGAAGCTGAATGAATGAATGAATGAATCTTTATTTAGAACATACAAATAGAAAAAGAAAGAAAGGGAAAAACACATTTAGATGAGTAAAAAAAAAAACCCACAATCCATTCAATCTACATTTGCATGAATGAAAAGGAGTAGAGTATATAGTCAGCAGAAGATTGGCACACTGATGTCATATAGGGATGGACACGACCAGATGCAATATTCAGGTATGGCTGTGGCATTTAAATGATGCTCAATTGATCCCACAGGGTCCAAAATATGCCAGAAAAACATCCCCCCCATGACATTAAATCACCAGCAGCAGCAGCAGCAACCGGACATGGTGATACAAAACAAGATCTGTGTTTTCAGGTTGTTTATATCAAACTCTGCCCCTACTGTCTGGATTTATCCAATCTTCTAGTCCAATTTTTCGTTGATCCCGTACAAACTGTAGGATCTACTTTTTCCCAAATACTCAGATGTTTATTAACAGCCACCGTCACTTAAATCACTTTTCTTCTGCTTTTCTTAAGCTTGCCCATGATATACAGACACATTTGCCTTACACATTATGTCCTGCCTTGGACAAGCGCTGGATTTAATTAGAAGATAATTACTAGTTGCAATGCGCTTTACTTCATTAGGTGCAGTACAGTAGCTATATAATGACTTCTTCTTTATTTTCTAAGTGGATCTGGCCCAAGTCGACAGCCTTCCAGTTGGTTGTAATTGAAGAGATGTCCAAAGTGCTCTACCCATAAACAATAATTAGCCTGTCTCACAGACAGAGACAGGGAGATGTAAACTGATGGCTAATGTCAAGTTAATGTTTGTATGACAGGATAAGCTGCTTACCTTTCAAAGCGTTCACGTGAAAACAATTAAGCATGAGTGAGTCAGAAGACAAACACAGCTTTGGCACAATTTTCAATTAACAGAGAGCAAATGATCCACTGCGTGTCCACTTATTGCTGCTTGAACGCCACTGTTTTGGAGCTTGACTGTCTCCAAGGCAACAGGTTGCAGTGGAGCCTCACCACGAGCGCCGGAGGGAAAGAAGAAAAAAAAAAAAACGGGCTGATGAATAAACTGCACTTGAAAACCATCATGGTCGCAGAGTATCAGCCACAATCGTTCACAGGTTTTCGATAATTTTTACGATCTTTTCATCAGACACTTACTTGTTTATCTAATTTATGCAGCATCCTTCGTTTGGGAGTATTTGTTTTCTCCTCAAATAGCAATAGAAATGGGGACAACGTTGTTTTCTGGCACTTCTTGTTAGCTCAATGCGAGTCTGAGCATTCTCACGCATTTCACGCTTTTCGTTGAATGTCCTTTTTGTCCTTGTCACTTTTGCTCAATTGATGACCTAGACAATTATAGGCCAGTCAATCACCACTTCTCACATGAAACCCATCTGAGGAGCTCCTGAGAGCCATCTCATGAATATTGCATGTGCATTTCTGTCACCATCTTAAAGCTCCTTTGCACAAATATTACCACGAGTGAATTGTTTTGACGTGAGCCTGTCATTTCTCTGACTTTCTTTTTTTTTTTCCCTCCCTGACGTCTCTTTCATTCTTGGGTTTTTCCTCGAGCTAGAGAGCTGAAGGGAGGAGGATGAGCGAATGAGAGACAGTAAGGAAGATGGACTCAGATTTTTTTTTTTTCCCACCACATGAATCACCAGTGGGAAAAGGAGGCGAAAGACTGACAGCATGACGAAAATTTAATTAATCGCAATATATGGAGCTCCATAAACAAGTATTGGATTTTCAATTTAGCACAAGAAGTCCATGGTTGACAGACAAGAATGCATTGCTGCTCAAGCTGAGGCTCAGTTTCTCCTGAGTGCTGGCAGGTATCGATCAGCGATCATTTCCATATGTCCTTAACTTTGCCAGCCATCAAAACAAGTCAACGACACAGCACTGACTTTGGGTAGTGAAAGGGAACCCAAAAAAAAAAAAAAAATCTGTGGAAGTCACGACAGCCCCCGCGCATCTTGTTAACATCGCAGTCATTTTCGCAGTTTTCTCTCTCTGTGTGGGGCTCTCCTCTGCCAACTCCATGTGATGCACGAGCTCAGAAAACTTAACTAAGCCCAGACAGAAGTGTTGGCCTGCACCCAGGGGAGTCATGTCCAATTTTGCACTTCATAGCCAATAAGCTTCTCAGAGGAAGCAGCATTCAGAATACCTAATCGCCTATCGAGAAGTGACTCTGTACTTTATAAAACAAACAAGCTGTAATAAGATAAGCATGGAGAAAGAGGACATAAACGACATTGTGTAATGCAATGAAATACGCCAATACTTTTATAATAACTGTGTTTGATTTGATGGGAGTTCCTCACAAGTTTAACTGACTGCATTTTTGCAGTTTGAAAATTACATAGTGAAACCTTTTGAAAACCTCCGGAAATCCCACTAAATACTCTTAATACCTAAACAAAGTATTATCACAGAGTTCTTGTTGTTGTGGGCGGCTCACCTGTCAAAGAGGAAAGTGGAACTGAAGACCTTTAGTGTTGTTATTTGATTATGGGTGAGGCTATTCCCCCACCGGCTAAGCACCTCACGCTTGTACGACACTTCATGAAATCTGCATTTAGAGTGGCTTTTCGGAAGTATCTTTGCTGATAACGACAAGCCCTTTGCCGAGATCGCAACCGTCCTCCAAATGGCTACCAAATAATTCACCCACCTCCGGGTATACGAGGTGCTTGTTGTGTGAGTGCATTTGCAGCGTTGATGAGGCGTTGCAGGAGAAGCCTGAGCGGCATCAGAGGGCTCCGGCGCGTCAGACAATATGGCCTCTGATGACGTCGCGCGTGTGCGTTGATTTTATTTTTACTCCTCGTGGTGGGCGGCTGAAACAGAGATATTTCTGGAAATGTGACCGCCACATCAGCATTTCGAGTCATTCTCCTCTGGGCAAGCTCCGCATTTGTACAGATGGGTGGACAGTGAATACAACCCCCCCCCCCAATATGTCAATTCAATCCAGAGGTTGTATCTTTGGGGATGCAGATGTCAATGGATGGACAAAATAAATTTTTTTATTGGAGTTTACATCAGTTTTAGTGCTTCTTGTGTCTTTTCTCTGCACACTTTTGCCCCGGCTTTGTTCCTTAACGCAAATGAATCCATCCGCACTGTAGAGAAGCTTGATTGACGTGTTTTCCTGCACGTATGAGCTGAAGAATTGAGACAAAGATAATCATGCGCTGCATCCCACAATGCTTATTATGTAGTATGGGCATGTGCTCCTCACAGTACATTAATGAACACCGCATAACGGATGCGAGTGCGGCAGCCATTTTGCAGCTCGGCATTTGGCGCTTGATTGTGTAAATGAATCACGATCCCCCACAATGAAATTACAACTTCATGTTATTCAAACTCTCCTAATCAATAAAGGAGACATCGTTTTCATGCACAACACACGCCCAAAGCAACCGCGCAAGGCCGACCTCCAGACATACATCTTAAACACGCCTGTGAACTTCCCGATGCAAAATGGCTGTCATTCATTTTCATTAACTGCAATAAATGAGGCTGACATCTGCTGTATTAAAAATGTAATTATCAGAATACATAAATATGTAATTGCTGCCACCTGCATAATTGATGTGCACTAATGCACAGTGTTGAAGGTATAAAGTTCCACTTAGCAGGCGCATGCCACCTGAACAATGGGTGGGCTCCTGAGTGATAATTGAACCCGCAGACGAATCCCGAGCCTGGGAAAATGTTAATCACAGAAGATGGATCCTTCATTAGCAGGCTCATCCATAAAAGCACCATTCATACTGGTGAAGGAGAGAGGTGGAGGTGGAGTGTGATAGAGAGAGAGAGAGAGAGAGAGAGAGAGGGAGAGATAGTCCCAGTATGAGCAGAGGTGAGGGATAGCCCCCAACACTTCCCCGAGCTCAGTCGAGAACGATGACCTCAAATTCACACTGAGGGAAGTGAAACACCAAATCAGGCATGCACTGTGGGGGGAAAAAAATCTAATTATGTTTGAGTCATCTTTATGGTGATTAAGATGTTAGCTAATGCATGATAGATGACATTGCAACCAATGGACAGGCGGTCGGTGGTGAAGAGATGTTTCTGTATCCGAATGCAGCTGAGAAGGAGGTCACGTCGTCTCTCTGGTTCTCAATTAATCATGCGTTGCATTAAACTAATATCACTCCGTGTGCGTGATGGTTGTGCTGGTAAGCATATCTCGGGCTTTTTTTTTTTTGCAGAAATATGCAAGAAGCCCCGACTTATCAATGTATGCATGCATGCAGGAACATGGAGGGGCAAAGTGAATGTGTTTTGACTGTATCTAGGCGCTCGTAATAAGAAGTGCCTTTTTATGGGCTTGGATATTGTAGAGGTGGTGTTTTGATCAGTCACAGACAGTATTCAGGTGGAGAATCTGGTAAATATGGATTACTCTTACTAACGCAAACAGACACAAGATATTTGAGGAGGTAATGGCTTCAGTTTATGTAAAAAAAATATATTTATAAACCGGTTTATTTGGCCATTTCCACCTGGAAACAATGATTACCCCTTCAACAAACCGGTCATAGATCTCTTCAAAACATTCCTAATATTATGACCCAAAAGGGAAATGCTTTTCACAGTGAGATACAGAGTTCAATTCAGACGATATCTTATCCAATTTTACCGTGGGAGGGAAACCACGCTGGTGACTGCCGTTGATGAATGTCTGTGCAGCGTAATTTCGGCTGCTTATCGACCTTAGTTTGAGGACAAACCCGCAACGTCTGTGATCTCACAGGCTGCCTCCAGAAATGCCGCAGCCAATCAGGGATCTCCGTTGTGACCCATCCCTCCCCCACCCCCCCCACCCCAGCCACCCCACCACCCCCCCCCCGGAGCTCGTCGGCCCATTCAGAGGAGCCAGTCAGCGGGCCACTGAGCTGTGGCACGTCGGACCGCATTACCCAAAATTCTCTGTGTATCCCCAAGGCTCTACTACGCTGGGAGTGTGTGGTGTCGTCTGAGGCCTGTCTGCGAGCTCGCCTCATTTTTCATCAGCTTTCTCTCTCTCTTTCTCTTGCTCTCTCTCTCTCCCTCTATGTGACCTCTCAGCTTGCCACTCTCTGGCTAAATTTGGCATGTATCCCTTTAGTGTATGCCTTTGTGTCCCTGTGTGTGTGTGTGTGTGTGTGTGTGTGTGTGTGTGTGTGTGTGTGTGTGTGTGTGTGTGTGTGTGTGTGTGTGTGTGTGTGTGTGTGTGTGTGTGTGTGTGTGTGTGTGTGTGTGTGTGTTTTTTCCTCGCTGTCCTCTTTCCTCTCGCCCCACACCGCAGTAGCTTTCTTCTTTCCCATCTGACCCCCCACGGGACGCTGGTGTTGGGGATTGTGTGCATGTTCTGTTGCTTTTTGTAACCGAACATCTCTTTGAAATCAACACATACACACACATACACGCACACTGAACCCCCCCCCCCCCCACTCCAATTATCTCTGTGTCTTAATTAGGGCCTCATCCTGTGTGGCGACTCTCCCTGGCGACTATGTGCAAGTCTGCGACTGTGTGTACGTTTGCAGGAGAAGCTTCTCTGAACTCTAATTCGGCTGTAGCTGTCCTCACTTGCCATGGGATGTTCTGTCAGGCTGACTAATTACCAACTGGTGTGTGTCTTCCTCTATATGTGAGTGCAATCGCTGTGGAATAATTCATTTTAAAGCACCCCCGGCCTGTTTTGGGGGATCTCTGCTCTCGCTGCAGCTCGGAACGCAATGTCACCACACTCAAGATGTACCTAAGTAATGATTTAGTATTGTTGAGGAATCGACACTTAGAGGAACGCGATCATATGAGTGGGTGTTGTTTCTGTGGGTTGAAACATGCATACAAGAGCTATTAGTTAGTCCTTCCGTGTTTTTTCTCTGGATCTGCAGCATTCCTCCAGGCAACTGATTGACAGCGCGTTGCCCCTGTGGCAGGAAATCTATGGCCTTCTCCCCTCACCTTTACTCTTACTGCTGCCTCTCTATTGGTGATTTATAGTGATGCTAATTTGATTTTGGCTCAGTAGCCGCCTACTCTTTTTTTTTTTATTTTTTTTTTTTATCGCCTACATGAAGACTCCATGCTGCATTTAAGATTCTTAGAATGCAAAATAAGAATTGTGAGGGCTTCATAGTTTCAATCTGTTTGTCAATCCACTTATCACCACTAATGTGATGCCTCCAAGCTCATTCACTCAGCAGTACATACGCAGTACTGCAGTCTAAACGTTGTCCGTTCAAAAGTCACTGAGACTTCACCTATAAATATATGATATTGTAGGAACATGTGTGCATATTGCTCTACTAACTGGCAGCCCTTATTTTACTTAATATAAAATATCAGGCGTGCCGCCCACATCACACAGGATCATAAGAGTAGTATATGTTAATTTGTACGATACACAATGTGATTCACTATAAAAATCAGTTTTTACTGCGTTTGAAAAGGAGTTAAAATCCTTCTGCAGAAATGTAGCAGTTATTCTGTGCACTTTATTATAATATATAATACCTCAGGCACATAATCTTCTATACTGCATTTTTTTTTCTTGTTAAATTTGAATTTATTTGCTGTAACGCTACGATATGTTTGATAACTTCCTCAACACATCAATTTGCACATGTTTGTGCTTGTGGGGTTTCAGCAGCACTCCATTCAATCACTCCATGATGACAGCAGGCAAATTAACGTAAATAGATTCTAATGCATGCAGAACTCCCATTTAAACGCTCCTGTTTGCATGTGATGTCACTAATGGTGTTGTTCGGAGTAAATCACCACACAAATCATCTATTTGCATGAGCCTGCAATTTAGTGTGCTTTATGCAGGATCTTGGCAAATCAGGTCCATAATATTGTCAACGTGATCCAACGGAGCCTTTTATTTATTGTCATTTAGAAAAAAAAACAGGCTTTGGTGTCCAATAATCAATATTATGAGGTAGTGAATTGTCAAACGTGTGTGCATTTTTTAGGAAATCATTAGTTTTGAGGTCTGCACGGCAGAATTTGAAAAAGTGCTGAATCTTCTCACATGCACAGGTAAAAGTAGAAATGCATGTTTAACTTTATTTCTACACAGTGGCATGCATTATTTCTTTTAAAATAGAAACGGGAAGTCTCAGCGTTCAACTATTACTACTAAATTAATCCATTCCTTCACCTTAAGTGTTGATGCTGGTTTATCTGCAGCTATTGAATTGTCTTATATTGAGGTTGAAAGAGGTAATGAGCCAGTAGTAAATTATATCATATTTATGAAAGTAAAAATTCATCAGACAAATAAGTAGTGTCAAGATAAATGTAAAATCTTCATCATCAACTGCAATTAATTAATGTAGACTGCCAGTTCATGGCATAAACAGTTTTATTATTCAACTTTTTAAAAAAAAGTGTAATTGTTTGCTTGTGTTCAGAAGTCAGGTGCATCTTAAATTAAACACTAACTTTAAGGTTAAATAGTGGACTTTCAGCTTGAATATAAGATTGTGTTCATTCTAAATAAAGCTTTTTTTCCCTGCACAATGTGACCCAGTGATTGGGACCTAAAAGTGAATTAAAAAATCAACTAGAATTAAGTTAACTGAAGTCAGAAATTGTGGACAATGTATGATTTTAACGGGCCAACGAAAACAAGGATGATAGAATGAGTGATGACTCGTACACAGCTGAACAGGGAGGTCAAGTTCAGTATATTTACCTTTCAGCTACTGGATGCACCCAAAGTCATCAGATTGGATATTTCTTTAAAGAACGTCAGGGGTTTATTCACTGGTGGAAGTCTTTGACCTGTAAACATCAGCTAATGGCTGAAAATGAATACTGAGGTCTTGAGTACAAGTGTACACATTCCCTCATGTTTACTCTGTTCTCCTGTGTTTTCCACTCTCTTTATCACCACTCTGCAGTGTTTCCTGCTCCTCATGTTTCCTGTTTGCTTTTCTCTTTGGATGTTCCCACTTTCTCAATGGGAACTTCCTACTTTGATTGCATTTATGTGCATTGCACCTGCTCAGATATGGGATTCTTTCACACAACCATGAGCACAACGAAAGTCTAATGGCACTTTTCCATTACGTTGCCTTTGTACTACTCAGATGCACTGGACTTGCTTTCCTCATTTTAGGTCATTTTCCAATACAATCGAGTACAATAATATGCAACATAAACAGAAGAATATTGGAGGACATCAATTTGACTATATATCTGCTGCTTTGTCTTTGCTTTTTGTCAAATAAGTTCCCATTCAGATCTGCCGTTAACATGTGTTTCGGGTGATCAGATCACAAGTCGTGAGCCCGAAGGACAAGTGTGCTTTGTTTTTCTTTTCCTCACTCGGAAGCAGAGTTGATGTGTTTGTCACACTGGGATCAGTTCAGCCTCTGACTCAGGAAATGCAGTTGCCAGGTCCAGTTTTGTGTGTGTGTGTGTGTGTGTGTGTGTGTGTGTGTGTGTGTGTGTGTGTGTGTGTGTGTGTGTGTGTGTGTGTGTGTGTGTGTGTGTGTGTGTGTGTGTGTGTGTGTGTGTGTGTGTGTGTGTGTGTGTGTGTGTGTTTTCTATCTTCCTGAGATAAAATAAAAATTATTAAAAAAAAAAAAAAAAAAAACAAGGAAATATACTTGGAACTAAAATCCACAAACTCTGATAATATTGTATTTTTTTTTATACAAGGATGTTTGGCTTAAATAGATAGACTACATTTGAAATTTGTACATTTAGGTTGAACCTAAACTAAAACTAAAATGTCTCGTGAAACTCAGAGGTGGGGACATCTTAGTCGGAGCAGGGTGGGAATCTTGAAGGAAAATACACAGAGAACTTCTGTATAGCATGAAGTTGCAATACATAATGGTTTCTAGCCTGTAAAAACACGAGTTTCTCAGGTGTTTTTGACATCAGACTTTACATTTGGCTCTGAAATACTTAGTTAACAAGCTCTTGTGTACCTTATTGCTTCTCAGTTGCTTGAGCTTCTCCTGGTATTGCTTCAGTGGAGACTTTCTCATGCGTCAAGCTGTGTAGAGCTTCATAAGTACTAGTGGCAATGCCTTATACCTCTGCCTATTGACTTTGTCTGTCCACCTGTGTTGCCTGTCTGAGTATGAGTCTTATGTCATGGAGATTTGGAGATTTTGGTTAATATCTACAAGTCATCGAGAGCTTGTCAGACTGTGAATCAGGGTTCAAAAAACAGAGAAAACAAAAACAAGACTTCTTGAGTAAGTAAAATAGGCTGCCATTATTTGACCCAAGACACAAGTAGAACCGGAAAAGACACTCAACACACCGTCTTTATATTAGTGTACACTGGTCAACAAGAGACTTAACGGTATTGAGACTTTCACTGAGAGGATGTAGGCAATCACAGTTAATAAAATAGGGAAAGCAGGAAGTGATAGAAAGTCATTATATAATAATCCTTTGAGGTGATGCTCAATGTGACTGTTTGTCTACCATTCATTCACATTTACCATTTTCCTTTACAAGATTTATCAAGGTCGGGAGAATTTCTTGCCTGATCAAAAATCATTCAACTCTTTAGTCCTAATGAAACTTTAAATGACATTTATTGACTAATGTTGTCCTCTTATTTATTTTACAGTAAAATATGAAAAAATCAGCCATGATTTAAAACCCAGTGTGCTGGAATAAGGAAGTAATAAACTATGAACAAATATTTTACACTCCAAACACTCCCAGACAAACACATCAGGAAATTAAAAAAAAAAAAAAAATACGAAACAGATCATATTGTTTATGGGCCGCTAAATCTCTTTCAATCTCCATAGCAGTTGCTCTTGTGTGTTTAAATAATAACCCTTTGTCTGGTTCACAAGTAGCAATTGATACCCGAAACTCCCGGCTTTGGAGGTGTTCTACTTTTGCCTTCCATGCACCGTCAGTTTTTACATCATGCTGGCGAAATGAAAAATCCCACCGGGTGAAGGACCTGCATGTTATTACCCAATGAATCATGTCTGTCCACATTTGTATTCTCTGCCTCCTGAGTCATGCTCGCCGTGCTGCTCTCTGATAAGAGCTTCGATGATGAGGGGGGCCCAATATAAGAGGCAACTTACAGGGTTCCTCCTCTTCCTCTCCATCACCCAGTATCTCTCTCAATCTTTCCTCCACTCTCTTTGTCAGTCTTCCAGTGGTTTGATGGGTGTAGCTGACAGATGACAATCTCATTTCCATTCAGGCGTGGTTCCCCCTGCTATCTGGAGGCTAAGCCATGCAATAGCTATAAGTGTCACATTAAATCCCAGCCGGGGAGACGGGAATGGCAGAGTGACAGAGAAGCCAGTCACAGCCGCCATTATCTGTGTCTCTGTGGGTGACACCCACAGATAGAAATGTGCAGCTGCAGTGTGCCTGTGCGGTGGCCGAGGCATGTTTAGGTAGCCATGATCTTTACTGTGTCCCAGAGCAATCTCCTGCTTGACAACCGACTGCGGTTCGCTTCACAAGTTTTAAAGTGATGCGAGTTCTCCCTCTGACAGCGTCAACCGGCGGTGACAGTGGCGGTGATGACAGTGATCACGATGGTCATGCCGATGCTGATCGATGATGTTAATGATGATGATGATTTCGGGCAGGATGATTACGACGAGCGCTTTGAATAACTGTAATAGAGACGATCAATATCGGCGCGTGTGCGGCGATGATAATGCATATACATGTTATTCGTGATAGATTCGTCAAGAAAATTGCCCCAACTATCAGGGGAGTGGGAACGAATTTGAATATATTGAAGTGCATTACATTAGCTGCGGGGTGTAATTACCTTTGCTCACACGCAGACGGGAGAGACGGCGCCCGGATTTCCAGTGGATGGAGTCACGAGATTGGTGCTCCCTGTTCAACGATGATTAAATCCGCAATCCAAGTGAAGAAACTTCAGAAGTCGTATAATTATTCCTGTCATTACACACGGTAACCTGGCTTCTATTCCTCTATCCATATTCTGACTGTAAGCTTTCGGTTCCAGGCCTCTAATAGGCGCCATTATTGCCATGTGGGGGGGGGGGACAGATAGCATGACATCCTCATTGTCTGGCACCCATACACTCAAAAGTTCCCCAAATTAACCAGCCTAATAGAAACAATGTTGGGTGGAAGAAAAAAACTTTGCCTTGCAGTCGAAGACAATTACCCGTGTCCAAAAAGCAAAAAAAAAAAAAAAAAAAAGGACGAAGAAGAAGAATGCGCTTCTCTGCATTTAGCTGATGAGATTTTTGGTCAGGTGCAATGAGAAGAAGTGGAGGGGAAAGGAAGAAAAAAAAAATCCCAGTCCAATTACTGCGACCCTGAAGAGATTTGGAAGCTCTCGGGATAGCGTGTGAGGGGGTTGTTTGAATGGAACAGTGGCAGAAAAGGGGAAAATGAATTATCGATTCTAATTACACAGGCCCGCGATTCTCTGCGCTCCGTGTGACAGGCTTCTTCTCAGTTCTGTCATTGTAGAACCTGTTTATGGGAGAGGCTGAGACGTTAACATTGTGCACCGTTCAGGGGCTGGTAAGTGACTGAAGTTGTTAACATTGATTATTTAGTTAGTGCTTAAATTGCGTGATAGTTTATGGTTTTTAGGTTTAATTTGAAAGATTGGTGCTTGAATTGTCCTGCCCCACGTTGTCACATTCCGCCCCTTTTGAAGCCACGGCTGCATGCCGGCCGGGACAGTACAGCTCCTTCATGTGAGGAATGCAGCATTTCTGCAAATATCTTGTTCGAGTTCATAATGCTCGTCTGGGTATCTCTGTTCCCTCTTCTACAGCGGAAGTCAGCTGTGTCTGCCTTGCATAGTTTATTAGCATATGCATAGAACATATTTGCATGCGGTGTCTTTTAAAAAGTTCCCAGGCAAACTGCTTGAAACTCCACCTGGGTTTGCGTTACATAATCCTCCGACTGGAGCCAAAAGTAAAGGGATTTAAATGCAATCATGCAGCGGTTTCACATCCCGTCGTTTTCCTCCTTTGGCGCATAAAAATCTTAAGTACAAGCTTTCTTTTGTCTTGTTTTAATTGCAGAAAACAAATGCATAACACCAGCTCTCCTAACTGCCTTTGTTTGAGTTTCATTTGCAGTGCAAATTACAGCTATTGCTCCATGCTTCTTCATTGTCTCAAGTTGTGTTATTGCAGCTTTCCCCACTTGTCTCCGAGCTGACTTTGGATGCACACTTGAAACACATACACACACACACACACACGCACACACACACGCACGTGCACGAGCTTTGCATCACGGAGATGGGAACTGGGGGTGGGCATGAGGCGTCTGATAGAAACAGGACACACTCATTCAGAATACTGATGAGACGTGTTGCAGCAAATTCTGTGTATGTGAAAGACTGAAAGACACACACACACACACACACACACACACACACACACACACACACACACACACACACACACACACACACACACACACACACACACACACACACACACACAGACACGGTCACACATGCAAACAATATATACATAAAACCAACCTCCACCTGTGTTAGCCTTGCTGTGACTTACTCTCTTTTGTATTTCTTTCTAATACATTATTGTGATATATGAATGCCAAAAGACTGTGAATGCTCAGAGTTGTGGTCTCTAACGCGCCGATAACAGAAAAAAAAAATACAGTTCAATTCCTCCATTCACGATAGCATAATGGAGTTTCGCTCCTGAAGTCTTGTTGAATGTGTTTTGAAATGGATGGTTATATTTTACGAGCCATCAGAAGTCATCCTCCCCAGATATATTATTGGTGAAATCCTGATGATGCACCACAGAGAGCAGATGAACAATATAAACCGGTGGGTAATATTTTTAACGGCTTCCTCACAAAAGATTTAATCACGCTCGCTGTGTGACCAGGGTTGCTTCACCCAGCGTTGCTTCTTGTTCCAATGCAGAGAGTTTAGGAACATCAGGGATACTTATCCAAGAGTGAGAGTATACAGTGTAAGACGAGTGGGCCCGGTAGGCAGTAATAGATTAATATTCCCCCAGCCATGTTCACAGTCTTTGATAGGGTATGTGCTGTGATGATTATTAACCTTTCCTTCAAAAAAGAGCTTGTCAGTGGAGGCAGAAATCTCAGAAGCCCTAACCATGGCGCATTACGGCTACAAGAACTGAAGGACTAAATTATTGGTATTAAAAGTACAAATGGGTTTTTTTGACTTTAAGAGAAGAAATGATTCATCATTATACATTTTCCTTTTGATACCATGATTGTTTGCCATGTAAGAAAGAATTATTATTATTTTTTTTTCAAAATGAATGTCAGGCTATCCAAAGCCCCGTTGTTGGCCACCCCACTGCCATTTCAATCTGTCTCTCTCCCCGTGATGTTTGTAATATCGAATGTGTGACTAGAATGAATATTAATCACTTACATATAAATTGATGAATTATATTTTCATTATCAGTAATACTCCCCGTGCTGTTATACAAGAAATTACATGCTGCATTGGTCTCAGCACTGTGGGTTGCGCTTGTATGTGGTTGAATTTCTGTCCCTTGGAGAAAGCATCGGGTTATTTTTGAAGGTCCGCAATCTAATTACTGAGTGAGACTTTGTGTTTATGCAACAGCATTGTTTTAAAGAGCGTGAGCATTCCACTCTTGGTCTATGTTACCTTGTCTTCAAGGCTCTTCAGGGTTCCAAAGGAACGTTTTTCCGCGATAAGAATCCTCAGCTTGTTCTGAAACTACCAGTATTTACTAAGTTTTGGAGAGAAACTGCAAGTGCCCGGGATGCTATTTGGGGGAGGATCTTTTTTTTTACCCTGCAATCCTGCAAAACTGCTGGGACGGATTGTAGACTTGTGTATAATAACATATAAATAGTAACCAGTATTGTTTCTCAATAAATACTATTTTTGTTTTGCAAAGTTCAAAAGCTCTATTGGGCATGTCTTTTTGATGCACGCATTAACGATGATTGGGTGTTTGTGCAGTATATAAAAATATGCAGACAGCAGCAAACAGGTCCTATAAAAGAAAAGTTATTATTATTCTGGCTGTTGATGCACCCGTGTGGATAGAGGCTAATGGTTATGTTGCTGCTACGTTAGTTCATAATTAATGAGACATTCTTCCTCTATTAACTATGGGAAAAAGCTATTGAGAGAACTAACAGTTCATTCACTTACTGACAAAGACTGGAGCTTTGCTTTAACTTATACTAGAGTAATTACAACTTCTTGTATTTTTTAACGGTATTTAATCACTAACTTGTTACTGCAAGTCGTGTCGTGACAGGCACTTTTTAATTTTTTTTATTTGGACTATTTCAAAGCTCTCCGCTTCCAGTCTGGCTGCTTTTCAGGTCTTTCTTTGCCTTCCGCCTTTGTTGTCCTGTTGACGGATGCAGTGATTTGTGCTCTGATGTACTGTACATCTGAGTGTTTTTCTGTGGATGTGTGATCCTTGTCGGGCCACGGTGGGAAGAAGCGGAAGGCGCACATACATCACCGCGTATGTATTTGCAGCAAAGCGCAGCCAAGTCCAGGAGCGGTAATGCAGGACACCGTGCAGTGATAAGGGCACAAAAATTGTGTGTTCACTCGGGTGTTTGTGCTTGTGCGTGTGCTCAGGGGTGTGTGATGGGACGTGTGTGTGTGTGTGTGGGGGGGGGGGGGGGGGGGGGGATCTCACTTCTATTGCTTAGCAGGGTATCGGCGGAGAGCGAGCAGTGTGAGGATGCCGCAGTGGGCTTGACAGGTCACCAAGCACGCCACCGATCCCATATTTACTGTACCCGCTGATTCATTACATCACATGCTGTAATGTATAATCCTGGAATGAGGAGGGCGAGATGAGCTCAGAGGGAGGAAAAGGAGGAGGTGAAGGGAGATACTGGAGAAGAAAGGCAGACCCTGCGTGTCTGTGACAGGCCTTTGAAAATGGGTCTGGAGATAATACTTTAAAAGCATTAAAGTAATATTCAATATCAGCAGTATGGGCTTCATCTTGTCAGATCGAATGTTTCCTTATTATTTCATTTTGTGTCTCTTTTCTCTCCGTCTGTCTGTCCTCACTCACCAATTCCTTTGAGAAATGTGCAAAAGAAGGGGCATTTGAAAAGAAATCAGACATCCCCTGAGCCAGTGCACTTACACGCACAGATTTACTGGCTTCACACTCCCTCTCCCACCCCGCCGCACCTCATCACCACCACCACCACCACCACCACCACCTACTCTGCTCTGCTCTCTCTCTCTCTCTCTCTCTCTCCATCTCCCTCAATCTCTCTCGCTATCTCTCTCCCCGTTCCCCCTTCTCTCCCCCAAAAATTCAATCTTGTATTTGCTAGTGATGGAGAGCATCGCAGCAGTTTTATGCCAAGCGCAGTAGAATATATTAAACTGCGATGGGGGAAAAAAATAAATAAAGAGGGCATCTATCTGTCCTAGTTTCTCTTCATTGAATGAGCATGATTTGGTCGTGCATGCTGTTTTATTTACTTTTTTTTCTCTCTCTCTCTCTCTCTTTCCAATGAATACATTGTGGTCTTCTGTACAGTTCGTAACCGAATATTGATATTGATGGAAGGTGACGGTGAGAAATGGGACAGTTCACTGGTAAAAAATGGAAAGTTTGGAGAAGAAAACTTATCCAAGCAGAGATTGTAGTTTATATTGACTAATCTTGTAGAGACTGAGAGTTTAAATACACACGTTAGTCTGTGAGGTAAAGCACTGACCAGGTCATCGTTCATCATAATGGACTAGAGAAATATTGATTTTGGTCTTTGCGTTAAAAGGACGATCCACAAGACAGTGGCAGAGATTAAGACGATGACATTCTCTGATGGACTGGGCAGGAAGAGAAGCAGAACATTTTTAGAGATAAAGCTCCAGACACCAGATTGAGATGGTATATATGGATTTGAACTGAAGAGAGACAGTGGATATATTGAACAAAGGATGTAGCTGCCGGGTGAAAGGAGAGGATGAAGACGTCAAAAAAGGTTTCTAGGGAAACCGTTGAAAAAACGGAAATACATTCACACTTGAGATGTATTATTGAAATTGAAAAAAAAAAAATTCTTTTCCAGTTCATATGGGTCCATATTCTGTAACTTTCACCTTTCTGTTTCTTCAAAACTAACGATTTCGACACTTCTCAGCACAGCTGTCGCTGCTCTGTCGTTGATGGCCTTAATCTGTTATTTTGTGCCACCGTATAACATTTTATTTAACATGAAGTCCCTCAAACCGCCTGAGTCAGAAAATATTACCATCGAACAGATGGAGGCATGAGTAGACCAGCACCTCCTGTGTTTTCAGAGTTTAAACGGCTGACATTGTAGTTGGCTGGTACGGGGAGCTGACGGAGTTGCTAACAAAACATATAACCACCAAAAGAAAATACCTTTCGACTCAACTGTACATGTGATATTTAATATTTTCCAACCATTGAGGTACTTTGACATGAACAGTCACTTTTCATTGCCGTATTTTATAGCATGTCACAGTAATGTTCATTTAACAAGGTTAATGTCCCACATGGCGTTTCAACATTACTAATTCACGGGGAGCTGCATCTAATTCACAGAACATCAACATTGCGGTGTAAGTTGTCCGTGTTTGACATTTAGTTAATTGTTGCCTTGGACTCTTTTGTGAGGGGAATGTGTTACTTGACAGCTTTCCATGTCATTTCAAAGTTCCTTGACAGCATCTTTTTGTACACAAGAAGAAGCTGCAGGGAATAATGCTGCTGAATATATGAGTATTTTGTGCATTTTATTTTGAAGAAAATCAAATCAAATCAGGACCGCAGGGTTGACAATATCCCTGGTTTCAAGTTAACTGATCTAAATTTTCCGTAAGTGTGAATTTGTGAGTGGCTGCTTCTTTCTCTGTTTCCTGTGATGCACTGGTGACCATTTAGTTTGTTTATAAGAGAAAACAGGGAAAATACTTGTCAAGGTACTGAATGTTAAAATACATATTTAGAATGGTCAATTCTCCTCTGTAACGGTTGCTATATAATGGGTTGATGTTCCAGCACGAGTGGTATGGTGTTCATATTTATGTGAAAGGCTGTTGAAGAGCCACTTCCACTGCATGTGCCAGTGATGATCCGATGTTTCCTGCACCAGAGAAACTCCAATCAAACCACATGAAGAGGTCAAACATCGGACATAGAAGGATTTTAAGTCGGACTCTTGCTGGGATACCGGAGAACGGACACCTTGGGAAGAAAGTACAGCATGACTCCTTTGCTGAATTTCTGTGTGTATGTGCATGTGTGAGGTCCCCACAATACAGTACGATGTTCTCCACACTCATTTCAAAAGCGGGAAATAAGAAATGAAAGAACTGGTCATTTTTGCGTGGGCCGCCATCTCTCTGGCAGCAAACACTTAGCTTTATAGAATCTTTTTGCTGTGGCTTGAATCAGCAGATGCATTGATGGAGAGATGAAAAGAGGAGGAGGGAGTGCGGAAGAGGTAGAGATTGAATGAGGGTATGAAAGCTGGGCTTGGGAGGGGAGATGAAAAGGAGCTTCAGAAAGAGGATAAGCTTCAGAAAATCAGGTACGGGTGTCTGAAATGTGTTACACAAGTGGAAGAGAGCATGTGACGGAAGAACTGGAAGGCAAAGAAGGACAGGCCAAAACAAACAAACAAACACGGTAAACCACAAACCCGTCTGACAGAGCTGATTGATAGGGATGAGCCGGAGGGAGACGGGTCGTGGTTATTGAAGGAGAGTGCAGCCAATAACCTCCCGCGGGTCCGTTGTGTCAAGTCCATATCCACAGCCAGCAAGGCAGCAACTGTAATAGGGAATCCCTATTGACCTGTCGATAGGAGGCAGGTGGGAGGCTGTGGATCCATTCTCTTTGCTCGGAGAAGAGAGTACCAGCTGACACCATCTGCAGTTATCAGATTTTTCCATACCCCCCCCCCCCACCTGTCATCTGTCTTCCCTGGTTTCTCTTCCCTTCTTAGTCAAAGCATCCCCCTTTCCTTTGCCTCCCCTCCACATATGTCTCTCCTCCTCATCGTTCCTCCTCAGAGGTACAGCTTTTTCAGGGGGCTTAGATCAATACCTCATGTGTCTTTTGCAGCCTTGACATTGCTGTGAAACAGAGGAAGCGTCAAGCGCTCCGACAAGAGAGGGTTGTTTTGACTCAGTTGAGGGCGTTGTGGGTAAGTCATAAAAAATGTCACAGGTGAATATCACTTCAGAGTGTGACCTACCTTCATTCCCTCGAACCAAAAACCTCCTCTTCTGCACTGCATCCACCTGAAAGTTTCACGACTGAACTGTCAGTCAAGCGCCAGCGCATGCCCACTCACTGCCTCGCTCTCGGCTTCGCTCATTGTTCTCAGGTGCCTGACACAAAAACACACCCCTCCGTTTGCGCTTGTGCATGCAACTCCTCGCCATTCATCTTTTGTGCTTGTTGGATGCTCAAAAGCACTCCAGACGTGTTGCACTTTCAGCTGGGGGGGTGGGTTACTCTTGGTATCATCTCCCTCTGTTTCTGAGGCGCCTTAGAGGTCGTTGATTGACGCGGCGGCAGTATCATGGGTGACATGACAAGACAAGTGACGGGTGACACTCTGACACCCCGAGTCTCACGCCAGAGTTGACGGCGCCTCATGGATGACAACGTGTTCTCCCAGACTGTCTGCACACAGCAAAGCTCATGCACAGAAGTGCGTTTTTGTAGACAATGGGTGCCGTATAGATCTTATAGGTCATGCGCGTGCCACCCACACATTTTACAGAGTTCTTCTCCAGACCGTACGTCTTCGAGGCATATATCTCGTTCGCGCACAGACATGCACACAAACAACGTCCTATCTTCCAAATCTGTCTTTTCCACGGCTCATTTCCTCTTTCCTCCCATCCAAAAATGACAGTGGCAGATATTTCCACTTACTTGGGAGGCAAAAAAGAGCAGATATATCTGGTTGAGTCCCAAAATTGGGTTTAAATTATATTGCTCTGTCATGGCAGTCATGACTCCTTTTTACCGGACTTGATATTTGGAGTTCGTCTGTGGGACGCCAATTTTGCTTTATTCGTCCAGACATGGCATATTCAATAAAGTTTTACTGGCAGGATGTTTTCTTTGAGTCTTGTTCACACCATTTCTCAGGTCACAATGAATGCATAGTACTTTCATATTTTTTTTCCTGTCGTCAGCTTTGTCAAGTGACTGTGTTGTGACCTTTACAACAGAACACTTGATGAGATTGGATTTGATAAAACTTAACCGATCTCTGTGAGATATTGTAGCGGTAAAGGTGAGGAAATAACAATAGCTCCGTCGACAAACTCGAGTGCCCTCAAAAGTACAATTGCAAGTTTATTTCTTGGTTTTTTATCACTATTTAGGAAATTTTCTGAATCTTAAGGGATTATTAAAGATGACTAGAAATAAAATGGGACTGCACCATCTGCAAGGTTGTCGTCAGGCAAAAATTATACGGGTTATGTCTTGGAGCTGGGGACTCACAGAAGCAGATGTTTCGGCTATGTACTAACTGGACATCCCCTTTAATAAGTCGCTGAAATGTCCGCACACTGATTCATCTGCTCCTGCTGTTTGTGTCTCTTAGGATCAAACCTGATACCTGTAGACAGCTGCTTGCAAGTGTTAGGCGGAGACTAATTGACAGAATGAAAACCACGCGGTTCTGTCAGATCCCACATTCTCAACCTGAATTGGCTAACTCTTTGAGAAAACCTTGTGGAAACTCATTACCCTAAACCAGTGGTTATTAAAGTGAGCGGCATGCTTTCACTTGGGGGAGCCTGAGAACTTCACAAAGGCCAGAGTCGCCGGAAAAGTAGACCAGAAAAAAGTAATTACAGTCGTTTGATCAGCATATTTCAGTTTTGCTTGAGACACAACGCATTAGTCTTTTGTATTTTCTAAAACACAGACAGTCTGAATTGAGTAGTAGATGATTCCTCAAAATCTTAAATGCTGACTGTGTGGGAGTGTTGTTTGCAGAGAAAGAAGTGCTTGCTAATGACATAACGTCATTATTTCACAAATATATCAATGACGTGCAGGACTGAATTACAAATATATGAACCCGACAGAGTGGATTAGTAACCATTCGCTCTGCAGCAGTTAACAGGTTGTGTTTCAGATCTCAGCTCAGCATTGTTTACACATAGAGAATCCATTATGAATAACATATTTAAGAGCAAAGAGCATCTAAACATCAAAGTTTTTCAACATTTTACAAATTCTTACAATCATGTAAAGTTTCATGCGGCCCCAATTTTGCAGCCTTGTTTTTGACACTCCACTTCTCAGCACAGCTGCCATTGATAGCCTTGATCTGTTATTTTGTGCAGCCGTGTAACGTTTTTATCGAACCTGAAGTCCCTTAAACCACCTGAGTCACAAAATATTACCATCGAACAGATGGAGGCATGAGTCGACCAGCACCTCCTGTGTTTTGAAAGTTAAAATGACTCATATAATCTTTGTAGTTGGCAGGTTTGCAGAGTTGACAGAGTAGCAAACAAGACATATGACCTCCAAAAGAAAATAGGCATCTACTCTGTACTGTATGCTTGATCCATTAAGTTCCTTTGAACTTTCCTTTTGGTTGTATTTTTGATTTTAAGATAACGACGTAGTGTTTCAAGATTACTTGTTTGCAGAATCACAGGTTCTACAACCTACAGAACTTCAGCGATACAGAGTGACGTGGCTGTGGTTGACATTTAATTAACACGTTGTCTTGGACTCAGTCTCTTATGAGGGGAATGTGCTACTTGACAGCTTTCTATGTGATTTTAAAGTTCCTTGATGACATCGTATTGTACACAACAAGAAGCTGCAGGATGAATTTGAATGGACCCATATGCTGATGTACAAAACATACATTCTTAAGTATATGCTGCTAAATATTTGAGTGTTTTTTGTATCTATTTTGAGATGGATAAGTTCATGAGATAAGTCATGAAATAGTTTTTCCACATATAAAAATGTTGGTAGTGATTACAAAAACAGAAATCTTGGTTGACAGAGCATGATATATAAATCAGAGCACATGTTATCTCATGCAGCCATAAGATTCAGTGTGAGATGTTTAACAGACATCCTGTTGTTTATTGCTCTGCCATGTCTGTGGAGAATCTATATATGGAGAGACAAAACAGACACGGCAAAACAAATTTGTAAAAGTTTACGTCATTAGAAGCACGATAAAAGATATGTACAAACTCTGGAGTCTGTTCAGTGATTAAACAAAAATGTGCGCTTATACAGCATGCCTAAATACAAAGTTATATTGTGAGACTTCCTGCATTTGTTTGGATCGTCATTTTAAAACTGTCCAACCTCCCAGGATCCACCATGCTAACACCGTGTCACCAACTTTCCCTGCAGCACAAACCTCTGCTAAATGCTCTTTTCCCAACTTAAGATTAGTGTCAGTAACACTCCTGAGTCTGAAAAACCTAAACGAGAGAATCCAAGAGTCAGGCTAATTGAGAAATAGCTGATCCACTCCTCGGGATAGGTTAATGCAAATTCTTCCTCTTTCTGCCTGGAATCCATTTCCAGGTTTCTTTTTTTTTTTTTTACCATAACCTATCTGCCACCCTGCAGCCAGCTCCTGCTGAACTCTTTTTAACTATTATGGTAAAATGATGCTTAACGGTACTCCATTCAAAATAGAAACACTATATGACAAGTAGGATGTTACATTTATTTCAATTGACTGACAAGGATGGGGAAGAAAACAAAGACGACATATTTCGTCATCATTAACATGAAACAAAGCAGGATAGAAGCAATAAAAAAGGCACAAACAGAATTGCCCTGGCATTGCCCACAGAGAAGCTTCTTAAAAACAACAAAACAAAACACAACAAAAACAAGCAGCTTTAAAGTGAGAATCTCTTCATACAAAGTCCTCGAGCTTTGACACGGGATACAGGGATTTGAAGCCAGACCATAGGTTAAACTATACAAGCTGCACTTTTGATTTTGGATCTCTTCCACACATCAGAGCAAATTTAGAACTGAGTAGGTTTAAACCGTTGGCTTTATTTATTTCAGATCAAATAAAGACTGAAGAAGATCTTTAGCGCCGCGTTACGGCTAAAGAACCAATCCTTACAGATTCAGGTGTTCCCCCTTCGAGGCTGTCTCTTTAAACCTTCAAATCTCAGCCCAGTCAAGACCTTTCTGAATGGCAAAGGCCACCGCAATGAACATGTTAAACAAAGTTCAAACACCTCTGATTCTCGCATCCAGAACAAGATGGCAGCACGTTGCCCGCCTGACGGAGCGGTGCCATCGAGGGGAAACTGCTGAGTCCTCTGACAGGCGCAGTGTGTGTGTGTGTGTGTGTGTGCGTGTGTGTGTGTGTGTGTGTGTGTGTGTGTGTGTGTGTGTGTGTGTGTGTGTGTGTGTGTGTGTGTGTGTGTGTGTGTGTGTGTGTGTGTGTGTGTGTGTGTGAAGTGTAAGTGATATGTACGTGACAGCAGAGGAGGCTGTTGGACAGCCAGGGCGGAGCATGATGACAGCTCCATTAGTGGCCCTCCTGGGGCTCCCGTTGGGGTCCTCTAATCAATCTGGCCACTGCTTGGCCCTTGGCCTCGCCGTGTCTGAGGCCCCCGGCTCATCCTCGCACGTCTGCTGTATTGGCAGGTGTTGTTTATACAAGGGCAAACCCACAACACAAGGATAGAGAGGTATTATGCATACATAGACGCACGGCGATACCTGTATACCTGTAGTCCATGTGGGTGCCATTAATATGCATGTATACGTTTTACATAGTAAATATAATGTATGTGCATGTGTATGAACTTATATTACGTTAAGTGAAATTGATTTTGATTTCACTGAAAGAGCAGAAATCATGTGAATTCTTACTTTGTACATTAACTTCACCTCAAATTCCCCGATGAGTTTTTCAACTATTATCCATCTGCTATAAAATGGCACTTTTTTTGTTGTTGTTTTTTTATTGTGATTGTTACAGAAACTGTTAACTGTTAAGTCATGGCACACTTTTCCAGAATTTTCCACACATTGTGGTGTGCTTTTCATGTACAGTACAGCTCCCATCAAAAATCCAGTGAAAGATTTTTTTTTTTTTATTACACGGTATAAATCTTCTTGGTTGAAAATCATTGATTTGTTCAACCATATTGTCAACATTGTTCATTCAGAAAAAAAATAAATAAATGTTCCTCCACTTGGGCCTGTCTCTGAAGTCTGATAAGGGAAAGAGCCCGATCTGCCAGCTTGTCATGACCTCAGCTTTGTGAAGCTAAAAGTGTGATCACAGCAAGGTCAAAGTGAACGGTTCAGAGGTCAGGCGGATCAATAGCCGTGTTGTTTCCTGACCCTGTCTGATTGTTTGGCCTCGCATGTGGCTGCTCGGTGTGCGGATGATTGATCCCCAGAAAATGTGAAGTTGTCAACTACCGCGCCCGTCAAATTGCCTGTCGGAGCCATTTGTCTTATTTATGTGTGTCAGCAGGGGGACGCGCGTCCACGAGGCAGACCCACACTCTTTCTTGCGGTCCGCCGTGATGGACAGCTGCTCGCCGGCGCCTTTGCATTGATCATGTCTGCGCCAGGTGTGGCCAGTGCTCGACGGTGATGTTACTGAATCAATGAATAAACAGATGAACCTGCGGTTCGCTCGCAGGCAAAGCATAATGCTCTCAGTGGGTATATCTATCACGAAACCCCAAACTTGGCTTGAAGAGCTGTTTGCACACTAAATCTCTGGAAGGCTCGCTCACTCATTACATTCGCCTCCTCTATTCCGATGTCTTTCCCAGGTTATGGGGCTAATTCCTCACGTCTCCTCCTATATCTCCAATCTCCCTCTCCGGGTGTTAAATTATGGATGAAACCTACCTGACAAGGCACCGAGTTACATAAGCCTCTCTCCGTCCTCTCACCTGGATCCCGGTGGCTTCATTATTCTGTGTGAGGATCATTTGGCTGTGTGTAAGCCCTACCCCACCACATGGGAGTCGATATTAATATGTAGTAGAGAGGCTTTTTGGAGAGTGGAGATACAGAGGGGGGATGGAAAAGGAACGTGTGTGTGTGTGTCGTAAAGATGTTTGTCGGAGTGTGTAGCTCATCGTGACGGGTTCAGCCGACAGTCGAAGGTTCTGGGAGGTGGACAAACCTGAGACGTAGAGGACGAAGCAACCATCTGTTCCTGGCATTTCTTTTTTCTTTACGGTTTATTTTAGGGGGACAAAAACTAATAGTGTGTGTGTTATCTCCAGGCTAACAGCATGTTGTGTTATTTATTCATAAATGTGACACAGTGTGCCAAGAATGTACCCTATTTTTTTTTTTTTTCTCTGCAGAGGCTGGCACTGTCTCAGCTCCTCTCCTTGACCTCACCATATGGACTCATGAACCTTGGCCCCACAAGACTTTTAAACTGAGGCAGCCTTAATTTAATATGGAATTTAATTATATTCCAGCAAAAAAAACATGCTTTTTCTTCTAACCATATATATGCTGTGGAAAGCCCACCTATCACCCATAACATTATGCACACCAACATTCTTCGTGCTCCAACGGATCTCTGCAGATGTTCTATGGTTTTGACACCCAGATGTTCTTTTAATGTTGTTATTTTCGAGGTTCAGTTTCTTGGAATTGGACTATGGTGTTCTTTGCACGCATGCGTGTGTGGTTTTAATACAAAACCAACCAACAGAACCAACTCATCTCCCAACATGAAAACTACATAATTTTCACTGTTTCTGCCATTTCTGACTAATGCGCATTGTTTTCAAAACGTTGCCATGTAAATGCAAAACTAAAGAAAAAACACAAACACTATAGGTTTTCATTTAAAACACTATCATATAAAGGACCTAAGAGGGGCCACTACCGTTGTGGAGTCCATATTTGGTCTGCAGTGGTATATGTATATGTTGGTAGCATCAATTCAGAGTAGCACTCACATGGATGGACTTCTTCTCTGAAGCCTCGTGTTCACCCAACAAATGATGCTCACGGACCCATCCATCCATTAATACATGAGTCATCAGAGCAGGCCATGTTTTTTCCACTTCTGCTGAAGGTTTCAGGGGTCAACGTTTGACGTGCGGCTGTGGCCACATCCACCGCAAGCTGTGACACTGTGAGTGCTTTGACACCTTTTTATTAGACACAGAAATAAATTCTGAAGTAGTTTGTGCTTCATTTCTCTGTTGAATTGAACCACACGAGGCCAACTTTGCACCAATGTTTACAAATCTTTTAAACTACTGTAATGGATTTTAACATACCTCACAGGAGCTGCAGTTTTGAGTTTTGATTCTATGATTATTTGTATAAAGGTTATATTTGATTGCAACATTAGCGATAAAGTAAGTGTTGATCTCTCAATCAAAAAGGAAGGGTAAGACAAACAAAACTGGTCCATACACATCACTATCTGAATTCAACCTGCTTAGTCTGTTTTGGCATGACTCGCGAAAACATTCCCCGAAGGTTGGCTACTCAGAATTGGAATCGGGGGGCCTCTCTCTCTCTCTCTGAATCCTAAGTTTTAATGTAACTTCATCTGTAATAAACTCTCTGCATCATCCCAGAGTCCAGTAAATTCCCTCCAGCTCTTCTACGATTAAATGAAATCCCTACCGTTTCTGCATAATTTTTTATCGTCCAACTCATCAAGTTTGAGGACAGACTACTCTTGAAGATATCCCACCCACTAACAGGGGATATGCATTTCTTATTCACCTGTTGGTGGTCCTGTCACACTCCCCTCTTACTTAGATACTTCACGTAACTCATGATGAGCGCCACTGTTTCCTCTGCTATATTACCTTCCACATGCACTGAAATGAACCTCTCATATTTGAATGCATAATGTTATTTTCTACAAATAGTATTTGAGATCAGGTCCCATATTGGCTCTTCTTAAAAAAGAAAAAAAAAGTAAATAAATGGTTTGGCCGCATTGAATTCCTGGATGACAATCACTTTAGTACGTCTCTCACCTCCTGCTTAACCACACACCATCACCTCATGTTGAGAGACATAATCATATATTTAACCACAGTGGCACTGAGTGTCGGTCTGTGGCGGTTCCAAACCGTGTAATCCCATTTGTTGTTTGGGCCCGCTGGCTCTTGGGCTGGCGCATATTCAGAGCAGGTCTCCCTCCTCTCAGGCCTGTTGTGCTCCCTTTTGCACTAACAAGATTCAATTACTGCGTGCGCGCGGTGTGATTACATTTGAGTATGTTGGTTGGGAGCTCCTGCTGTGGCTGTCGTCCCAGACAGGTGCATAAGTTTACGGTTATGTATATGCAGTCAGGGTGTGCAGCAGAGCTGCTATAACCTTGGAAGTTATCATGATTGTTTATGGACGCGCTTTAAAACGCAATCCTTCGACTGGGGGCAGTTTCAACACAGAAGTTTGTAGTTTCCACTTTGCTTCGTCGCCAGTTTGACAAATTATATCAGCAGTGGATTTTATATGAATGAATTGATGCCTATGCAAAGCATTCCTGTCATTTGTCCTTCAGTTAAGGATTTCCTGCTTTCTCAACACCGTGTTTTTTCCTCTGGCAACATTGAATTCTCACTCAACTACTCGAGGTTTAAAAATACCACATTTGACTGCTTTTCGCCACATCGTATGAACAAGAGGCATACCTACAATGTATGAGTCATGCGAAGCGGCTGGGGAACACAGCAGGACGGCTTTTAATCTACTCCTCACCCAACTTCAGCAGCAGTGTTGAACAGAATATTCCATGATACAATCCATGATTTTGGTTTCAGCAGGCAAAAATCCTTTGTAAAATAAATGCTGAATTTATGCAGCAGGAAGTTAATTAGGTGAACTAGGACCATTGAAAATAAAAACATCAAGTCATGTTTGCTCTGAAGGCATTTTGAAGCATTTACAAGTGAAGGAAGAAGTGGTCATTGGCGTGTTTTGTTGCCATACATAAAAGCATTCATCCTTCCTCACAGCTGCGCAGGCATATGGCCGACCCGAGCAGCAGCCATCTTTTCTCGAGAGTGATGTGTTTTTTCCCTCCCAGCTGCTTGGTGTAGCACTCTCCCAACTAAAAGAAACTGCGCTCCAAGATGACAACAAATCAATTCTGAATCGCCTCTCGCGGCGCAACTCTTGTCACACAGCATTCAAACATAGTGCTGAAAAGTCATCTTACCACTTGGCTTGTAATTACATGTCCATTAAGGCCTACCTTTCAGATTGTGACGCTTAGAAGCACATGATTACGGTTGAGAATTTTTTTTTCTTCCCTTTTGCGTCTTATTAAAGCCGGTGAGTCAGAAAGAGTCGAGGGTGGAACAGTTTTTAGAACCAATGCAGGCAGACAGTTTGGGTGATAATTTGAACAATTAGCTGGATATCCATCTGTCGGTTGTTTACCACTCCACCTCGGCACTGAAAACAACACGTTAATTGACATATTTCCTTCTGCCGTTGAGTTTTTTTTTTTAATGAAAATCATTGATTTACTGTGTGATTTTAACAAATTGATTAAAGCTCATTTCCAGACACAATGTTTCTGCTCTACTACCATTAATTACCATATCTAACTTGATGCACTAGGAAGATACTAGACCAAGATCTTGAAATTGTACTCATGATACTGGTGTAGTACAACACTACTAGACATTCTCACGCTCGTTTGACACTTTTAAAGGTTCGTATCCTGTCTATTCTGAGAAGAAAACTCGGCTAATCACGATGATGACTAATTTGGATAATGTAATACAGTAGCAAGTGTGTGTGTGTGTGTGTGTGTGTGTGTGTGTGTGTGTGTGTGTGTGTGTGTGTGTGTGTGTGTGTGTGTGTGTGTGTGTGTGTGCGTGTGTGCAATATGATGCAGTGAAATGAATATGGATTTGACAAAAACCTGACAGACTGAGGTTAGATCTGATGTTGAGGCTGAGCAAAAGATTGTCGGAAAGTATTCCACTTGTATGAAATCAAACTGCATCAGATGGGGGGGGGGGGGGGGGGGGGGGAGAGATAGCCAGGAAGTGATTACATTTCTGAATAGCCTCCTCATTGATACACCGGCTCTGAGGCGCTCATTCACAGTTCCCTTGCAGAAATGAATGAACCAGGTGTGTTGGTTTGAAGGTGAGCCTTTGAAAAGAAAAATTGAGCTTTGCACACATCAAGTTGGTCTCTGGAAAGTTGCATCTCTGGGTTTGCAAACACAGAGTCGTATTAAAAAGATACAGTACGTTCATGATACAGGGGTTAGGGGAGGCAGCCGCTCCACTTTAAGACTGTGAACCTCCAATTTGTCCCTGTGACCACCTCGCTGAAAGAAAACCTGCGGACCGCTGCACAGGGATTTCTCCACGGTTACTTTATAAAAATGTGACAAATCCTGGAAACAAGGAAACACAGATAGAAACCAAACAAATGCTAATGAAATATGTTTGCAGTGGAAAACAAAACATTTTTAAACAAATGTTTTCCACCTTTACTCATGAAAATGTGGGCTAGAATTATACAGCTACACCAGGATGTGATTTGCTGGAAAAATGGCAGGAGAATATATGCTTTGTTTTGCACTCTTATTTTCTTTCATTTTCGGGTTCATACCAAACTTGCAAATGTTTCTCTCCATTGTAATAGTTTTTGCTAATGGCTGTTGGGATTAATAGACAAGTCATTAAAATAAAATCAGAGTTGAAATGTAATTTTAATGGTTTATATAAAATTTGGTCACAATTGTTGCTCTCATATGTGGCCATTAAAACACTCTTAGCATGATATGTTACTTTTCTACTGTGTAGAGTCCACAGGATAACACTTCAGTTGTCTGAAAGCAGCACTAAATAGGTATACTAGCACATTTTTAGCGTTGAAACATAACCCTTCTTATCTTCGACACGACACCAGCCATGAGCTTCAGCCGTTGTTGTATTAACTATTCATCCAGTTGCTTGTCTGAGTGACTCAAGACAACACCTTGTGGCGTAAACTCATACTGCAAGACTCAACCGGCTTTGACAATTTGGAAAACTAGCAGCTACTCCAGCTTTTAGGCTACCGCCCCCCCAAAAATACTGTAACGTATATTGATTTATGTTCAACAAAAACATTATGTATTGCAAGTGAAACAGTCGACCTGCAACTCCAAGCAGTTACCACATCCATATGTAAATAAAATAACTGATGAGCTTACAAAGTTGATAACTCACTAAACCTTAAAAAACGATTGGTTTTCCAGGTATATAAATCGGTAACTACACACCTAAGTCTTGAGTAGACCTTCTTTTTATTGGCTATCCTGTGCAGAAGCGTGTGCATTTCAAAGCTAAATTAACCCTGCGGCAATTGCAAAAGATTGCACTTTGACTCCTACAATAAAGAGGATGTAAATATCAGTATTTGAAAAGACAAGATGTAAATTTGTTTGCCTTTGATTGTCGCCCCCCCCCCCCCTCCATTATAGTTTTCTTTTCAAAACAACTGCCCACAAAAACATTATACATTCCACAGTGCCAAAGCAGAAAAAAAAGCATCTTATTGTTGTTCATCAGCATGTAGATGAGAGGTAAATGTATTCATCCCCTACTGAGGGGAGGCCTGATCTGTATTCATATCTGCATTTGCATATTTTCCAATGATCTCTCTTTATCTGCCCTCTCACTTGCTCGCTCTGTTTGTTCTATCATTGAGAAGTGACAGTGAATTTCCTTTGTTTTTTTTATTCTACATTTAAAAAAAAAAAAAAGAAAGACTAATAAAGTTTGATACCCAGAGGGAGGACATGGATTTTCTCTTCGTTTTTCTGATAGGGTACATGTTAATTAAAGTAGTAACATTTTTAGCCGACAGTGCTCTTGGGGTGTCACAGTTCTACCTCACAGCATCATTATGTATGCAATAACTGAGCCAGTTAGATCAAGTGTCTGTCAAATGGGAAATGCCCCACCAAGCAAACATGCTGACTAGGTGAAATATAGATGTATATCTTCTCTTTGTGCTTATTATAGATATCAGTCGGTGGTTTTCAACGAACCTATTTTGATAATGTGTTCCACAGCTTAACCTTACTGCAAAGTCTTCTTACACAGTCGTGCACGTACATCTTCTTATCCCTATTGTTTTACTCCAGATTAATATATGCATTCAGGTGACACTACAAAAGTCCCACAGCTGTGAGGGTTTTGTTTTTTTGTTTACATATCAGAGGTTTCTGGATTCACATCAAAGATTGCCACTGTGTGTGACAATAGAAGCCCCACTGCAATTGCGAATGTATCTGATCCCAATACATTATTCAAGACTTGCTCCTATACATATTCACCAATCTGGAGTCAATTGAGCTGCAAGCCTGCACATGTGCACAGATGTTTCCGGTCTGGCAAATGTAATAAATGCAGGCTACCAGAAACGAGAGGAGTCAAACAGTAATAAGATTTGATGAGGATTTCTCGTGTGCAATGCTATACACAGGAAGTTCCAGGCTGGCCATGAAATATTTTCTCTTTTCACAGCTGTTAAAGCGTTAGTTATGAACTCACAAACCGCTTTCATAACTTGTCCTCTGTGGTATTTATCCACTGTACTCGTCGTCTTTGAGGGACGTTCGCTGCCGTCGACAATGCAAGGTAAAAATATGGCCTGAAAGGATAGTCACGACATGTTCTTCAGATATTTGAATGATCATGGAAATGTTTTCAATGAAAAGTCCCTGCGTTCCAGAAAAAAATTAATAAATGCATAAAACATCCACTGACTGCAGTTTCTTCCTATTTTGCACTCCACCTTGGAGTCACTGCGTACATGTGCTCCACTTCCCAGCGTGAATCAATATACTTTGAGTCAAATGTCAACATTGGTTAGAGAGAACGCCGTGTGCAGAGGAGACCAAAATACAGAGAAGGCACATTGATTCATTCTATAAGGTGTTTTGTGACATTATACAGTGAATCTCTGGTCAGAAGTCCTGCGTCTTTGAAAGGGCATTCCGATTCATTTAGTAGCATGACAGGAAAACTTGAGGGTGTTTTGGTCCGTGTTTCACAGTCAGCCCGCTCGAGAGGGTGCTATTTCTCTTAATTTTTAACTCGTTTCTCTCAGATTTAACAGGCAGCCGTCTCTAGATTATTGATCGCTGAGCATTCGGCAGACTTCATTAGAGCGGCGCTTACTAGTGGCAGCATGCTTTGTTTGATCAGTCATTAGCAGGTGATCATTATTTGTGTGAACATTTTCCTTTTTATCTTTCAGACAGATTTATCTAGGGAGGCTTTCGATAAGTGCAGCATGGCAAGGTTGAAGAATACATTTGGGCTTTTTTTTTTTTTTTTTCGCGATCAAAACTTATTATCTTCTGCTCAGCTCCCGCAGTATAGATCTCCAGCCGGTTGAGATAGGAGAAGTCAATGAAAAGGTGTGTGAATCAAAGATTATTTAGTTAGGAGTGGAAAGGACAGAGGGGATTCTTGTGTCTCTTATCAGCAGAGGATTAAATCTTTTTCATGTGGGATCACATTTTGTAAACAGTACGTCTGCGCTAGACAATTGATTTGTATCGTCGCTATTTTCCTCCTTGTTGTGCAGAGCACACTGTGGATCAGTTATGCATGATTTTAGCTCCATATGTGTTGATTATCTTCCTTAATTAATCAGTTTGCACACGTATGCGGTGAAGCAGCCATAGAGGAAGATGGTTGAGGGGGATAATTAATTGGATCTTAGTTGTAGTCGACTTTGACACACGGTAATGCTTTAGTATTACTAATGTCATGTTCTGCATCTGTTAAAGGATCGTGCATGCATTACTGTGTGTCGACAACATCCTCCTCGGATTAATTGGGTTATGGTAAAAGGGAGATGAACTCCACTCTATGTGTTTTGCTTTTGTGGCGCTTCGGCAGTCACAAAGTGCGTCACATGATCAGTCACATTTGCTCAATCACTTGCACACTGAAGGTAGGAGCTCCCCAGCAAGAACCCTTCACACTCTACCAGGAGCTACTTCCGCTTCAGTGTCTTGCCCAAGGACACTTCGACACATGGACCGGTGGAAATTAGAATCAAAAACCAATCTTGAGATTCAAAAATAGGAGCAACTGGCTTTACCAGTTGAAAGAGTAACCCTTTTGTTTTTTTTCTTCAGGTTCGGTCAGTCATGCAAAAGTGAATATTGCAGCTTTCTCTGGATATGATCTGGATCATATATATATATATATATAACTCAAATGAAGGTAAATTGATTCTTCATGGGCGTGCAAGACGAAGGCCACGATTACACTTACCTGGATTTTTACAAAAACTGATTATTAAATAAAAACTCTTCATTGACTTGACTCCACATATACACCTGATTTATAGCTATCATCAGCACGCCCAACCTGTAGGGGGCAGTGTAACAAGGCGCATAAAGCCATGGTAGCCAATCGGAATCCTGGGGAAAAAAACACCAAATCACAAATTGTGATGTAAATATCCACCTACCCCGATTTAGATGCAACCGGAGACACGGAGTAAATCCAGTGTTTTCAGTAATCATCGTTTGTGGTGAGTCGTAACAGCGTTTACGTGTAAATGCCCAAATGCAGAGGAATATCATAGTTTTTTTCAAACTGTGCTGTACGTGAAAACATGTCTTAACTTATTAATCTTTCATGTTGCTCTCGGGAGCACTGCATTAGTTATGGATTAACGACACGCTTCAAGCAAACAGGATTTTAGTGTAATAGTAGCTGTCATGAAGCGCCTATGATCCAAATATGCTATGCTGTGCTTTGTATGTATGTGCGCTTCAAATGTTGCCATCCCTTCATACTGTCATGTGGCGAGGTTATTAAGCAGTACATCCAGTAGAGGGGAGTGCAATTTGGGGTAGTGTAATATCAGTAGCCCTGTCAGATGTTCTGTATGGCTACTTTGTCCCAAAGCCCAGACGAGGTGTTGTGTTAGATTTGTTTATATCCGCACATGCATTTTGCACAGTCATTCCTCAAAGAGATCTGTCATTTCTGTTATTGTCTTTGCTTCTGTCGCTGGTAGTACCTTAGGTCTGCATCCACAAGCTCCCTGAATACATATAAAAAAAAAATCCATATTACAAACGCAGGAGGCTGCATATTTAACATTGAGCACGATGGAGACAGCAACTGTGCAGCACTGTGTCTGATTTCCCCCAAAAATGTATTCCCACAGTCCAAACTCATTTGTTGGAGGTTAATTGGTGACGCTGAAAACTGTCTGTAGGTGTGAATGTGTGTGTGTGTGTGTGTGTGTGTGTGTGTGTGTGTGTGTGTGTGTGTGTGTGTGTGTGTGTGTGTGTGTGTGTGTGTGTGTGTGTGTGTGTGTGTGTGTGTGTGTGTGTGTGTGTGTGTGTGTGTGTGTGTGTGTGTGTGTGTGTGTGTGGACTGCAGACCTGTCCAGGGTGTATGCTGACTTTACAGATGGTCAGCTGGGATTGGTTCCAGTACTCCACTTCCCTGAATTGGATATAGAAATAAATTGGTATAGAATATGCATTGGACGCAGGGTTTATGGTGTCTTTGTAATGTTTCAGTCTTTCTGACTGCTCCCATTCTCCTTTTTCCCAATGTCCTTCCTGTATCTCTGCTTCTCTCTGACCAAGATACGTTCCCATTTAGTCTCCCGTTTTCTTCATCGCATTCTTCTCCATCTGTAGAATGGCCCAGACGGTCTGTGTGAGCGCAAGCTGCAGCCAGTGACTCTGTGATTGATAAATCCCTCTGTGTCGGTGACAGGGGGGCTCCTCAGCACCAATCACAACACAAATTGGATAAAATGCCTGCTGGTGTTTATGTAGAGACAAAACTTAGAATAGCTGGAGATTCCGAATGAATGGAGCTATTGAAATACTGAGCCTGAAATGTTACAATCAGAATATGCATTAACATATAGGTAACCCAAAACAAATGGGTGGCTCAGGGCTGAACGCTGATGAATGTGTAATCACTCTGCACCGTGTTCGATGGGGCTTCATTAATAAGGCCGCGGCGACACAAAGAGCCGGCACTTTCCATCCTGAGTGCGTCTGTACAAGAACAATCGCCACACATCCGTAAACTGGCATGTTAACAGAAAGCCCTCTGCTCTGCCACACAATGATAGGCTTTATGAGAAATTTAATAAGCCCCTATCCGTGTATTGCCCACATGCCTTATCACTGCCAATAGAAAAATATCCATTTGGCCTCTGACATCTGCAGAATTATGAGCCGCTGCTATTTACGAGCCCGGCTCTATTCTTTAGCCCACATCCTGCATCATCACCCGTCCAACTCACATCCTGACTTCATGCATCTGCGCCCCCTTTTTCTTTTCTTTTTTTTTCTTTTTCTAATGCTGTCGGGGCCAAACACGAGCATTTGCTAATAAGCATTAGCCATTCAGCCACTAAAGCCGAGGGCCTCAAAGTGGGGTGCCTCTGATCTGGATCTGCTTTAGACAAGAGGTTAATGGTATCTTTGAGAATCGTCGCTCGCAACGGGACCTGGCAGGGCCTCCTCCACTGATCAGTGCTGTAGCGGGGCGGGATCGGGGCGGGGTGAAGCGGGCATGGGCTGCTTTGCATACTTGTGTGCCAAGAGCTGATATTTAATTACCCGCCTGCCAAAATGGCGGGATCAGTTTGCGCGTTGTTCCATTTTTGATCACTGCCATCTCGTGAGGCTTCCGCCTTCAGGAGGGGCCAAGGACGTTGGCAACGGATTACACCGAGCACACACAGCAGGCACGAGTGACTGGTGTGCACATGTGTTCCGGCCCAACACGGGGATTTTGTTGCGGTTATATAATTATGAATCATAGCAGACCCAAGCTTTCAATTGTACTCCATTATGTGAGCTCAATCTTCATTCCCTTTCCCCCAGTGTGTGTGTGTGTGTGTGTGTGTGTGCGCGTGTGTGTGTGTGTGTGTGTGTGTGTGTGTCGCTGCCCATTTTGTACCCCAGTCCTGAAAAAGTAATGAGAGCAGTCTATAGTATTCCGAATACAATCTGAAAAGCTCCCTGTCAAAGTCACTTCATCAAATCACGATCTCATTGTTTACATTTGACAGCAGCAGGTTTGAGCTGTTGCCTTCAGGGTGGAGTCTCTTTGGATTAAAATATACACACTCATACACACTCTCTCTCTCTCTCTCTCTCTCTCTCTCTCTCTCTCTCTCTCTCTCTCTCTCTCTCTCTCGGCTCCTTTTGCTTGTGCAGTGACGCACAGAGCAAAGAGCCAAGAATAGAACAGTTCACTTGCATTCCTCCACAGTCCCCCTCCAGGATTAATGGGCTCAATTGGGCAAAAAACGTATTTCACGTCAGTTAGCTAGTTTTGGTTTCGTAAGGGTGGTGCTCGGAGTGAACACGGGGTCACGGAAATATGAACTCTCCAACCTCTCAGGCTATACTCAACTTTAATTGGTTGTTCAGCAAGTTATTCAACTGCTTTTTTCCCCTTCTTTTGACTATCTGTCAATCAAACAATCCAGCGGCATGACTTTTTAGTAATGATTTCAAACACTTTACCATTTTCTCTTTCAATCGGATCGTGCAAACATATTTTAGAGCTGCTAAGAAAAAATCAATTCCAGATAAATGCAGTTCCATTCAACTGTCCACACATGATGTCAGGTTGCCCTATAGATTTGTCGGAAAAATGAGACAGGCAGGGAACATGCATTTCAGTTTAAATGAAGCTCCTATAGCCTATTTTCTACTTCCCCCTGTGTTTCCTTCAGATGGAAGTGTCCTTCAGTCGACAGGGCTGAGAATGGTTTTGTGAAAAATTGTGACAGAGAAATTGCCACAACAAAGGGAACATTTTTCAAAAGATTGGCGCGTCTATTTGAATTGTTGCAAGTCTGCTTCGATAAATGATGATAAACAGTTGTTAAATAGCCACCAAACACAATAATTGTGAATTTAAGCACATATTTGCAGCTTCTACCTATATGTAGTCTTCCATGATCTTTTTCATAGCCTCTCCAATGCCTCCAATCTCAGCAATGCATTTCAAAAAAGACTTTTCTAGCTGTTTTTTAAATGATTAAATCAAAATTCTTCAAGGATTTCAGAATGTGGCGATTGGATTCGTTTGAACACACCAAACATAGATTGAAAGATGCCTTGATGGTAGTGGTCCCTTTCGCCGAGACAGAGCGCCTTGACAAAGCAGAAATGGTTTGCAGAATACAAAAATGAGTTTTTGGTCTTGAGTTGGCCTCTATGTTTCCAAGATATGAACGATACAGAGTGTGCTGGACAAACAAAATTCAGTTCAATTCAATATAACACAGATATCTTAAGGTGCATTTACAGAGGAAAAACTCAAGTATTTCGCTTGAGCAAGCATAGTGAAAAGGAAAATCTCCTTTTTAACGGGAACAGCTTCAAGGTTCAGAAAGAGAGGAGAGAGACACAACACAAACTAAAGGAAATGGACAGAATGTTAGTGATATATAATAATGAAATAGGAATGTATGGAGAGTGAGAGGACAAAAGAGCACCTTGGTGCAGTGTCAGTTCCCAGGCTGTTTAAACCTACAGCAGCTTCACTAGAAAATGGTCCAGGTTCTACTTGTAGAAAACCTAAGAACCACCAGTAAGCCAGCACTCTGAGAACAAAGTGTTCTGCCAGGGTAATATGGCACCAACAGATCTTTATGATAAGATGGAGCCTGGATGTTGAGAGCTTTTGAGTTTAAAAGAAAGATTTTAAATTCTATTCTAACAGGAAGCCAATGATGAGACGCTAATACTCTGGCTGCAGCATTTTGAATGGATTGGAGACTCGTTAGACAGTTATAATAGGGAATTACCGTAGTCTCATCGAGAAGTAGCAAGTGCTGATTTTAGAGGCTGATTTTAAAACGCATTTTAACGTAAATCCTCACAAGTTAAATGACTGAAATTGTCTGCAGCTAACCTGCTGTGCATCAGCATTAGCGGAGTCTGTGCATGAGTCAGGCTCGCCTAAGCAGCGAGAGGGGAATCGGCAAATTAGAAGGCAGGTGGTTGTAATGTTCTGGCTGATGGGTGTATGGTCTCAAAGTGAGGCTGAAAAGATCGCATGGAGTTGAATAGAAAATCAGGATGATTACCAGGCTTTTTAGAGAGATTATGAATAAAGTTTAAAAGGGATTTGATTATCTTGTGAAGACATTTTTTGGCATTCCTCAGTCACATCCTTTTTTTTTTTCTTTCCCCAACATCTTCAAAAATAATTTCTTTCAGAATCGTCACGTTATTCAGAGTTGCTTTGCTCAGACGTCCTTGACTTGTAGCGGCAAAATCTGAGGCCTATGATAAACATTTTAGAAACACAAAATTGTCACATTTAAATGCTAAAACCAATTAATTTGTTGGGGTCTCGCTTTGAAAAATTGCAGCTCTTGACATTAATTGCTTAATAATTCTTGTGTCATTTCAGCCCCAATCAGTTTGTTCATCCTAACAACCCCCTGTCGTGGCAACGCAGCATTCAGTGTATTACAGACTTATTAGTTCCCTAAATCTTTGAAAAACGACTCAAGCGGGTATTAAAACCCGCCACAGGCATGTTTAAGTAATGTACAATTAATTTCAGACAGGAGCTGATGTACTTTGGCAGCACAGAGGGTGGTGGTGGTGGGTGGGGGGGTCAAGGTCTCTAATCATTTAATAATTTCCACCCAACGTGACTGGATGTAAGAGTAGCATTGTTAGGTGAAGGAGGTCGGCGGGGCGAGAGAGAGGCAAGTCAGCAATGACATCTCGAGTCTCATTATACCAAGGAGACGGGTTTTTTTTTTACACTCGATGACATTAATGCCTCCCCAAAGTCAAAGTGAGGAATTCAATTAAAGTCATTGTAATTTTAGCAATTAAATGGAGACGTAAGAAGAATAAGATGCAATATGACAGAGTACTTAAAATTCTGTCTTGGGCCCCCGGAGTTTGACATTCAGGACGTCACAGGTTCACGCGGGGTTCGAGACACACAAAAAACCACAAAAAAAAAACGCAGTTTGGCTGCAGAATTACCCACATTAGACCACATTTATTTTGATCAAAGTCATATGTCTGTCTTTAGAGTGCACTGAGGCGTAATCTGTTGGGCATTCATTCATTTTATTTGGCAGCTTTTATTTAAATTTTGTCATTGAAATGTTGTGCCTCTTAGTAATAAGATGTATGCAACATTCAGTTTGCTTAAAATGAAATTACAATGAGTATATCTATCACAAATTGAGGGAGTGGGGGTGGGGCGGTGTCTTTTGACATTGCAATTCTTGCTTGTCCAGCAACTTCTTTCTGTTCTTTTTGGAAGAAGTAAGTTTCACTCAGTGAGTTGCCCGGGCCACAAGAGTACAGCTGTACTTTTCACAGTATCACGTAGTGTTTTTCTCTCTTCAGTATAAGCATTGAAAAGATTACAGCTTTTAGAACGGGAGTCTGGTTTTGAACCAACTCACGGAAAGACTCTGTAGAAGTTAGTTTGCTAAATCAAAGCACCTAAAAGCACACATCAAAGAAATATATAAAACCATCGATGTTTTGTTTGCTTTTTGGGGGGGGTGGAGGGGGTGTAATAGAGCACAACTAGATGCTATAGTAGAAGATACCTTGCAAAGTTTTAAAAAAAAACCAAAAAACTCATGGGGTAATTTAATACCAAATCACATAGGGCAGAAAACTGCTGCTGCTCTGCTCTCTGTGAGTTTGAGCTTTCAAGCAAGTGGCATTTCTGGCTGCACCCTGCTGAGTGATGTCACAGTGCTTGTTTTTGCCTTCGACATATAAAGGCGCCGCTGTAGCGTCGCCGAACAAGGCGGCCCTGCGAGCGCGCCGTACTGTGCTTTCAAGTTTGGGGCCCTCGGAGAATCGCCGTATCAGCAGTTTTTCCCGCAGCAATTCATTTGCACTTTACACGTGGTTAGTGCCATGCCGTTTTTCATATTTCCCTTAACACGAAATAATGGATTCTTGTTATGCTGTCACTCTGCACCACGACGGCAGTACGGACACTCATTATTGGAGACTTCGGTGTGAACCTATTAGTATTGATTGCAGTTGGTAAAACCCACATGGGTTGAATGCTGCTTCATATCGATTCTGTGATTCTTGTCATTTTGTTTTGCATGTGAGCACATTTGAACCGTTGGCTATCACAAACATGCATCATAGACCTCGTCCATTGTCTTTTTTAAGTGTAGTTTGCTGTCCTGCGCAGTTTCTGTCATTCCTTCTGAACAAAAGTGAGGAGGCAGATGTGAAGGGGGCCGGACAGCGCTGGCAGCTAGCCCACGTATCTTAGTTAAAGGGCAGCGTGCGCATAATGCTGGCGCGGCGGAGAATCAGGGTCTATAATCTCTTCTGGAGCCGTGTCATCATGGCGGGGTCAGAGTCCCCCCTCTCTCCCCAGCACAGAGGGAGAAGGAGAGTGGAGTGGAGCTGACAGTCTGGACACCCTAGGCCATGCTCGGTGGAGCTGCCGGCCAGCCAGGCACAAGGACAAATGACATATTGCAGCACACATTAGCATTTTTAGTTTGGCATAGTGTTTCGTGTTGGAGTTAGGAAATGATGCAAATTCACCATATGTATGTGATTGGTGCAGCGGAATTAGCATTGTGGCTTTCTAGACAGTTTTTTGTATTTTTTTCCCCTTTATTTTTCCGAGGCCACACTGACTGAATAACTTTCAACACACGGATTTGAAGTGTCAAAACGAATCAGTGAATTTCTACCACCGGCGAAGTCTTAGGTGAGTCTATTGTGTCCTGGGAAAAGGGTTCCACCGCTTAGGGTAGCATTGAATAGGCTACTGTTACACAGCTTAGTCTAGCAGCTTACTGTAGCGCCGAGCTCAGCACGAGCAAGGAAGTGTTATGGAAATAGAACTGCAGCAGCTGCAGATGTTCCAACAACGTTGAGAAAACAGGCCGCGCGCGTGTGTGTGTGTGTGTGTGTGTGTGTGTGTGTGTGTGTGTGTGTGTGTGTGTGTGTGTGTGCGTTTCCAGTTTTTTCAGATGATTACCTCAATAAGCTGCTGGTGCATATGATGAGGAGTGGGGAAATATACTCAGCAGCATCCTTCAACAGATGCAGCTTGCTCATGTACTCTGGGATAAAAAAAATAAAAAAAACCAACAACAAAAAACTCCTCTTTCTGCAAAGTCGACTATTTAAAACCGTCGCTAGTTTATTTTTTACTCACACGTTTACTCATCTTTCGTCTCCTTGAGAGAGCTGGCTTCTTAAAATATTCATCCCCACCCCTTTATTTTCCTCCTTTTTCACTTCTCAACTAACTTTTTGTCAAGAGAAGAATTTTTAGCCCCCCCCCTTTTTTTTTTCTTCTCTCCCTCTGTCTTTACATCTCTCTCTCTCTCTCTCCCTCTCCTCTGTGTGGACTGTTTTTGTGTGCCCCTCCAGACTTTGGCTTTCTGCTGTTGTTATCTGGGTCAGTTTGTGAGCAGAGTTTCTTCCTTTATTTATTTTTCTCACCCCCACCCCCCCCCCCCCCCACCAAAAAAAAGACAAAAGGGGGCTACATCTATTCTTGGCGTTACACTAGTAACAGGGGTTGTCCTCCTTTCATTGTTCTAGGTGACATGAATATTGCAGGCGAGAGGACGAACTGTGTGGGAAATGAATTAGTGCTATTTTTCCACATGAAAAAGGCCTGTCAGTCTCTGTTACACGTGTGCACCTGACTTTCTCTCAGTCACGCTCTCTCTCTTACTCTTTTTCTTCAACCTCAGCATTACAAATTGAATGATGAATGTTTTATTATATTATTTCCCATAGTTGCCAGGAGGTATACGCAGGAGGCATTTCGACAGTGCCTTTGTGACATTCCCCCAGGGTTGTACAGAGGATTGAAGCATAGCAGAGAAGATTAACGCGTGCCTGTTTTGTATTATTCCTCTAAACCCTGGGAGGTGAATGTGGAAGGTCACCATTGTATACTGTATAATATAAAGTACGCGTCCCATTGTCAAAGATTAAGGCCTGTCCAATGGAATTATAATAGCTGCCATGAAATAACATAGCAGGAGTGTGCAACGTCTCAAAGGCAAACGACACAGCCGCCATATTGCGAGCTAATATGTAATACAATAATGCGAGCGTGGCGCGCTATTTTGCACATAGTTTAAACGCTAAATGGTATTTCAATCGTGGGCGGGAATTGAAAACCGATCTGAAAATTGCTTTATTATCGTCACACCTTGTAATAATTTCAAACCTGTACAGATTCCTGGGATTACCGTAATGAAAGGTCAACCCTCAAGGTCAAACCATTTAGCTTAACTCTCCTATACTTCAGTGCGTTACCTGTACTGCAGTTGATCAAGTTCAGCTCTCATCCGCCATCTCGCCTAACCCTAGCGTGGCGTCGTCCGACTGATTGCGCTTATCTGCAATGCTTTTTTCTCTCTTTCTCTTCTTGCTCTCAACGCCTCGTCTCTTATTGCCTGATTGCTTTTGCCGCACTTGATAGGTTCTGTGTACCATCAATATTTTAGTCAGAGATTAATTTCGCAGCTGAATCGAAGCATCGGAAAGCCCTCAGCAATCAGATAACATTTATAAAGCTGTGGTTGACCCTGTATGCTGGAGGATGGAGAGAGAGACAGAGAGGTGAGGTGGGTTTGTGGGGCAGAGGTGGAGGGGGGGGGGGGGGGGGGGGGGGTATACAGCTCATTACTCTCATCCCTGACTTTTATTTTTTCACCCCTAATGGGATCCTCATCCTTTGCTTTGACAGATTGATCAGCCCGTCCAAGTTGAACCTTTACAGACACATTTCTAACCGGCCCTGCCCGAAAATTGCCCCAAACCAGATGCTGGACAAACCCCCCCCCACACACACACACACACACCACCTCTTTTTCATACCTATGAGCACAATGTTGACTTTTCTCATTTTGAGGGAACATACGGGCAACATCACGTTAATCCCTCACTAAGACTGCACGGTCAATCATATTAAGTCCTAATACTTCCAAGGTGACCCTGGGCATGGATTCGCGGCGCATATGGTCCCGTTTTAAGCCGTGTAACCCGCAATGTGCAGGGAGGGATAGACATTTATCTTTTTATTACATTCAAATCAACAATATTTATGATCTTGCAGCCGAAAATCATTGTGAGCTGTTCCCTCTCATTTTGTTGTGCGGGCTGCAGTAATAACAATGATTCCCCTCCAGGGCTCTACAGCCTGTGATTTTTTTATTTTTTTTTCCTTTTACATGCTTTTTGTTAATTGTTTTTCTTGTTTGTTTGTTTTTTTTTTTTTTCTAATTTCAAGTAGCGGTTGGATTAACGCAAAGATCACAATGTGTTGCTTGGCGCAAAAAAAATAAAAACAACAACGAAATAAAGAAAGCTGTAATCCAGTGGACGAACACACCCTTCCAGCCACCATTAGCTTCAATTAGCCGCCTTTGATATTTAGATTTTGCTCAATTAGGACTTTATTTGTCAACCTGGAGCAGAATAAATGGGATTTCAAAGAGGCCTATTATGACGGCATAGAGCATACCCCAACAGGAAGGGAAACTACACCCCCCTATTAGTGCTCCTCCACACAGCTACAAAGGGCTGGTGCACTTAACCCAACAAAAATACTATACAGCACAGTTGAGGATTATTGATCGCAGAGGCACCTATACATCATCTAGTGTCGTTATTGACAGTTTTGTTCAAGGAGAAGTGTTTATATTTGTAGAATGTAAAGTCCATAGTGTGGTCTTTTGTCCCATTGCGGCGCGGATGATTGAGATGTTTTCCTGTGCCTCCGGAGCCCAGAGTGCCTCTATTGGCTGTTCCAAGGATTGTATGCTGTTGCCACAGTTATATTCATTGATTTCAGAATGTGATTTATACTCATTCAGCATTACGTAATTGTTAGGTGGGGACTTAAACGTTCAGTCTTTCAGGTAAATAAATTAGTTCCCCCAACAGGATCTGGCAAGCTGTAAAACAAGCTTGGTTGTTTCACGCTGCTGGAAACATTGCGTTCCAAGGACATGTTGTGTATTCCAGTTGCTGCGTCTTATTCATTCTCTACCTCTACATACTTGGAATTCACATGGGCTCAGCCCTCCAAGGGAGCTCGCAGCCTCCGCCAATGTCTGTAATTGACATTTTTAGTCAATCAGGCGTTAGGACGATCCTTCCTTTAACAAGAAAAGGATGTGAAAATATTGCAAAGAGGCATATTTTTTTTTTTTTTACCCAGAGTGAAAAATTACCTTATTATCTTTGTTATGTCATACAGCAACATCCCAAGCAATGTGAATATCTATGGAAAGCAAGAAATCGATTATTGGTTGAGCTCATCAGAATGCTGTCCCACTTTTAAATCAATGGATGGCCTACAAACATTTTTTAAAAAGCCCGTCACAAAAGAGGGCCTCCACTCACAATTCCCAGCCCAACTTTCAGTGTACCAGCCAATCAATCAGTCCTGCAGATGGAACCAAGGACCATTAAGATGACGACGTCGCAACAAGCCACATCAAAGTAACGGAGGTGCAAGTCTGAAAATTACATTATTCCACGCTTTTGACGTGCAGTTGTCAACAAGGCCAGGGGTTACCATTTCACACTATGTGTGATTATATATGTTCGTCTCCAGTGTATTGATTTATTTCCAGGTGCCGCGGCTTGTTAAATGTGAATATACCCACTGGTGACAGCTGGGACCGCTTTTATCCGTGTCTGCATTGAAAAGTGTAATTTTCACTGTGTTGTCAATGGAGATAATAGAGTGGACTTGACACAGCAGGGCAAATAATGAAGTTTACTTATGGCGAGATTGCACTGCAGAAGCTGCTGTTTAATTTTCTCGAAAGCATTCTACAATTTATCTCTGATTTTCTCAACCGTCTTTCCCTGAATGACCTCCTAATGTCATCCACCTAATTTATGAAAACATGCCTGAAGTACACATTGGTCATACAATCCTTTTGTTATTGTTCCGTCTTCCAGACTTGAATACAAAGTGATGAAGTTTCTTTACAGGAGACATTCCTTCATGTGTGCTGTATGCACAGCATAGGCTGGACTTTGAGAGGCTGAAACGTGTTCTTATATTTAAAATTGGAGCTGAAATGTGTGTTTCTAATGAGTTTGGTTTGAAAGAAAATACAGATTTCTATAGAGCTAGGATTAGCCTCATGCATGCTTTTGAAAGTATTAATGCCGTATTGATGTCAGTTATACCAGCTACAGCTTTATTTGGTGATTGATTGGAAAAGAGATCGGTGGTTTATGGATTATGCTCACGGTCAGCTTCTTTGGCATGATGCAGCTTTAACTTGTATGTATGGAAATTCACAACACATGGCTCACAGGTTCTGAGCCCGTGGTCCGGTTTTCATGTGCAGATTCATGCCTCTGCTTAATTCATGACCGCCTGAGGACAAGAAGATCACAAGCGTTCAATGGTGACCTTCATCTTTGTTCCTTGTGCACAGACATTTTCTGCTGAGCCTATAAAAATCACCGCGTGACATAATGTATTGCAGATGGAAGGGTCTGAATTCTGCCCATCATAACTTCTGAAAGACATTCCATGTCTAAGGTTTACAGGACAAAGATTGAAGTGAAAACACAGAGATTTTGCGTTTTCGTTTCAGAAATGTTTCGCGTTTTCCTCAACATGTTATTAAGAATGTTTATATATTGGATTCCTTTCTGTAGTGAAGTTGAACATTTCCTATAATTGAAAATGCTGTCGAACATGAAGGCAACATGTACAGACCCCGGGAACATATAGCAAACCTGATGCCTTCAAAACAATTTTGCAAAAGCTTTTCAATATGCTCACGGTGCCAAGTCCTACTAGTGGGTGACGTAGTTTGCCCGGTGGGTCTTTTCAGAAAATGATCACATGCATTAAAAGGCGAATAAATCAGGCAGTGCACAAACTTCAAACCAAGGGACTCTCGTGAAACCTTTTAATCATACACCGCACAAGCAGGGACTAATAGAATAATCTACACAAGCAAGCAGATGACTGATTGGCCTTCCCATCTCCCCATCAGGCTTTAACAACTGCGCATAACTCAAAACACCATCACACACTGCCTTAATAGCTGGTATGCATGGCCGTGATGCATTAGACAGCCATTAATGATCGGTGACCTGCCGGCACCGTGATTTAGACCAGTGAAAGACTGATGACTCGTCACTCTGCGATATGATTGATTTACTAGTTGCATTTTGATCAGTACATTGTTGAGCACTCACTGTACGTGCACATGATATGATGTATTTAGATACGTACTAATTAACTTGAGGTGTGTGCAAGCTCTCCTGTCTGTCAGAGGCAGTAGGGTAAGGGTTTAAAAAATAATAAAATAAATTCTACTTTAAAACGTCAACAATGTGTGATTAGCTGTTTATTACCGATGTTTCATCGTGTAGTTTTGCACTCCGCGGTGCTATTTGTCCCAGTTTTGTTTTGTTTTTTTGTCAAAACTGCCATCACACAAGTGTCTTGAATGAATCATACTGAGAAGCCAATAGTTCCCCGTGGTTGTGGCAAACTATAGCGATAGAGAAAAGCGAAAGCTTTCCACCGGCGCGGTTGGCAGGGAACCCGCTACCACTGTGACTGTGCTGCTCCCTTCTCACTCCGAAACGCCAAAAGATTGATGTGTTCATTTAACATTAGCCTCCAGCGCCACAAAGAGGATAAGCACCTGGGCGCTAAAAATACCTCTTTTTCAGATCATCCGAGGAAGGGAAAATCAGATGAAGTGAAATTACACTGCCGAATGGAAGCCCATTCATATTACACTGTCCTCCGTGCCAGCCCTCCACTGTGCTCACAGTAACGCCTGACTTGCTGCTGAAATATTGATATTCACATGGAAATTCTACCCTTTATTAACATAATAACATAAACAAATTGGGGGATTTGATTTGGGTCCAAGGAAAGAGGTAGTGGGGCAATTCTGGCAAGCTTACCAGTCAACAGCTGTGCGTCTCGACCCAGCGTGATGTATGCTTAGTCGAGAAGTCTTTGCAGCTGTATATAGAAGAAAAAAATGTGTGTGTGTCTTAGCATTTTCTGTCGGGTGGGGGGTTGTCGAGTGTGATTATATATCTATAAGCTTGTTGTCATAGTAACTGTACCAGGCCGTGCTTACTCTTTTTTTTAAATTTTTTTTTTTTTTTATATTCTACGAAAAACAGCCCCTGGGACTCCAAAGCCAACAATTAACTGAGCTGCGTGAGCCATTTCAGTGTTTTTTTTCTTTTTTCTCCAAAATTACATGTTAGTAAAAATAGTGTCACACTGGTGAGAAAAAAAAATGTATATATAAAAGGGGGCTACTTTTGAAGACCCTCCATTTCCTGAGGATTTACATTTACAAGTGGATAATCCCTCTGTGAAACCAGTTGACATTTACATTAAAAAAGGGTATGAGTCACTTTTACGTGAGCATTGTTCACACGGCAGTATCATGGCGATTCAACAAGCTTTCAAGTGGTTGCGATTTTGCTCCACAACCCCTCGATTCCACTCACTCCACTGCAAGATGAGGGAGCTGGTAAAGGTCAAACACTTAGAATAGATCCTTCCTTGTATGGGCACATGGTGACAAAAATAAAGCGTAACAGGTCCAGTCTGACTGCCTTCCTCTGTGCTTTATTTTATCTTTTTAAGGAGATATTATTTAGAAGCTACGTCCCCTCTCATCACTCAGTGCTTCTCTCCATGTGAGTGAGATGGAAAGAATGGGGATGTGGTCAGTCAGTCATGTCTAAGAAGACCTTGGAGGGCCAGAGAGCTTTGCCGCCGGGACTTGACAGCACAAAGCTGATAGATTGGTTCGCCCAACAGACAAGCTTGGGCAAGAAAAAGAAAAAGAAGCAACATACCATGACCACACCTGGGATATTAAATCATACTGGAATCTCATTAGGTTGGTTCGGAGGTGATGATTTGACCATTTTACACCTAAACAAGTTGGGGGAATGAATCACGTCAATGTTAAATCACAACGGCTGGTAAGAGCATGCTATGTGACACATTTCAAATGGAGAAGGGAAGAAAAAAAAAATTCACGAGTCTTGCAATGCCATTTTCAGAAAATGGGACTATTGTGCTCACACTCACCTGATCACCTTGATGTCAGAGGATAAAGACGGAGCTTTTCAGTCTTCTTCCTGCAGGACATTGTGCATAGCAGCACAAGCTGAACCTATCAGGGTTTAGTTTTGACTGAATGCGATTAAATGGATTTTTAAGCGGTTGAATAACCTTGCTTCATCCATGTTATTTAATACATCGATTCACTCATTAGGACCTCGTATTTTTTTCTTCTGTTTTTGTCCATATTTATGCTTGGATTTCATTTTGCTTGGTGAAATGATTTCCTATACTGATTCATTCATGTTTATAAACATTACATCACTTGGATCAAGGTTGAGTGAAAGTTATTGAAACTCAGTACAGTTTTCTGCCGTTGTCATTTTTGCACTCTTTCAGCACTGATTTTCTCATCGCATTCAACTAATGATGCACGGTTTGAGGAAGAAATTTGTAAAAATGGTTTTTCCACTGTATTCTGCAACAGGTTTTATTGAAATATCCTTTATGTTGCAATTGTAGTCATTTTGTATAGGAAATGTTTGGTTGCATCCTCAATGAAACAATGAAACATTTTGAATTCAAAGGTTATTATGACACTATTTTACCCGTCCGGAACACTCGAGATAAAATTAGGCTTCATGTGGCCCCTCAACTAAAATGTGTTTGACACCTCGAGCATGGTATCTTGAGAGAAACTGATTTATGAACCAATCTAAATGAGAAGAAGCAGCAGAACTTCACTCCCCCATGCAGACGGCCATCATAAAGACAAGCTAACACTTATTTTTAATATGGTTTTTAAATTATCTCAGTTGTTAATGTTAATGTCTGTCATGTTTCTTTCAGGAGGAATCGGCTGTTAAGAATTAATGAAACTCTTTTCATGAAAGTTCTTGATACAAAAACTAAAGTCATTTGGTGACTGACTTTGAGGATTTTTATCATAATAGTTGTTCATATCAGATATTTGATTATCACTATAAATATGGATTACCCAAGATTTCAGCCACACTATTTTAACAATTGTGCAGATTTGTCTGAAGGCCCTCTTCTAATTACGTCAATTTAACTTTACACCATTTTGTAGTACACAAACGGTGTGTTTGTAGTGATTTTATTTCATTTAATAAAATGCAATGCTGCTGCATGAGGACTGTTTGTTTTGATAAACCATTGCAAAAATTGCAGACTTGCAAACTTCTTTTGAATATTTTGCTCATCCAAAATGACTCCTTTGACTTTGTACCCACGCCACTCTGTTCAGCTCCGATGTGCCGATAATTTTTGCGTTCAGTATCCGGCAGCAGCCGACGCATTTCCATCTGCCCGACGTGAAGGACGAATAGCAGGAAGCGAGTTTTGATTCATGTGCCCCCTGGTGAGTGAAGCTCCCGTCGCTACGCCGTTTATCCCAAAACCTAATCCGGTGTCGCGAGCTCCAGGGGCATTCCGACTCCCTCTGTAGTCATCAGTCGCTTTGACACCTAATGGGAGGAAGAGAAGCGGGAGATGAGGTTTGCTAATTAGGCCAACGTTGGCATGTTCGGTCTAATCCAAGCAAACGACGTGCCGCACGCTCCAGCCGGCAGCGAAATGACCTGCGCTCGGTATTAGTGGCTGCCTCTTCAGTTCGAATCACAATCAACTCCAGATGCTACAAACATATCAGACTTTTTTTTTCTCTTCTCTTTCTTTCTTTTTCTTTGTTGTTGTCATACTTGCTTGTGAGAAAGTCTCCAAACTTGAAAATGCTTGAGAAACTGATATCGCATCAAGATTAATGAATGGAGCAGCAGGTTTACTATGTCCTTGAGCATTATCATGAAAATTACTATAAATGTGGAGGGGAAAACTCATTTGGCTAATACCATCATTTTGTTCTTAATCTCTCTAATTACTTACAATAATACAATATTAAACAGTCGCCAAATGTAAAACAGAGAAAAGTTGTACTGTAGTGGTGAGTGTCCCTCTCTGCCGACCCTGTTTGCACAACACTAAAGTTTTCTTGTGTTTTGGACCTACATTTACACGACGACGGTGGCTTTTTGAAAACGGCTCCAGACTTTTTGAAAATGCTTTGACTCCATCTCAACGGGTTAAAGACAACTTTTCCGAAACGCTGCATGCACGCATGCACACAGTGGCCTGTAACGTCAAAATCAACAACGTAGAAAGAGGTAGGGCTCCAATGGAAAAAGCCCCTGAAGGTAAAAAACTAGGTTTAATCCTAAACTGCACGTCAACCAACGAGGAAATATCTGGATTAAGAAACACTGAAACAGCAAAATATACGATCCCATGATATTGAATTGGTAAAACAAAAACACAATCTCTTTAAACTGAACGTTTTACAATGAAGGCAATTTTTTAAAAAGCGGCGCCTTCTTAAATAAAGCTTATTTTTGTCGACACTTGTAATGAGCAGCCGATAGCTGGCCAAACTATCTGGAGATGTGCTCAAACAACACACTCGACACAGGAATGTTTCCATGAAAAGACCTCATTTGTTAAATAACCATTTTTCTTTCTCTGTAGCCGGTGTCCGTCCATAGACGGCTCAGATCAATATTAGATGGTTGATGGATGTTTGATAGTATGGATGAATGGTTTAAAAAAAAAAGAAAAGTGCAGAGCACTCTGTTATGTTATTATCAGAGACATGTCTGAGTCACAGACGTTTAACACCCAAACTGGACTAATTACACCCTGTTAGCAGTTTGGCAGAGCACGAGCCAGATTGTTTCAGATTTGGAGGATAATCAAAGGACCAAAGAGATTAAAGAGTCCCTCACCTAAGCTAATTATTCCTGACGGAGAGACGGCCAAGATGAGGCCTTAAAATGTTGTGCAGAACAACAGAATTATGCCGCGCGATTACAAAAGAGATGTTTCCACATGCAGCTCCGTGGACAGGTCAGAGCCTCTGTCAGAGCGGAAAGGCGAGGGCCGGGATTCAGACTGACAATATGAGGTCCTCTTGACACTTGTGATGGATCTGCATTGTTCCCTGAATGTTTAATCACTCGCCCCCAGTGTGGCACAGAGGAGATGGATAATTCTCCTGCATTTTTGTTAAAGCCTCGGTTGTTAACTGGCCAAAGATTAATTCAAGTGCCGTGCTTGAAAATAATTTAGTTTTGAGAGGAAATAGAAAAATGGGGCTGCGTCACAGGCTCACTGTGGGCTTTCAGGGGGGTTTTTTCTCTAGAAATTTAAATAAATCCCACCCAAAATTTTACTTTAATCGCAAACAAAAAAAAGAATTCCATCACATATGAGATGTATTAAGTTACAGCCATTGAAAACCAACTAGAGCCCCTGTTTTAATTGCAAGAAAGAAGCACATTCATCAGAACTAACGATTGTTCATCAAAAATCCATCTACAAAAACATTCATCCTTTTTTTTTTTTTTTTTGCAATTTGCAATTTGCAGTGAATCATGTTTGAATGGTCGCTCTTAAAGAGCTGCAGAGAACATTGATGTGGTTTTGCATTCGACAAGATGAAATTTGTCAGGAAGAACAAAAAGTGAATGACTGATCTGGTTTAAAACTTTGCTTTTTAGTGATTGAGATGCAATTAAAATGACAGATATAAAATTTGAACACATGGTATAACCATCATCCACAGTATACCCATCCATGGAGTCGATCCTGGTTTAGCATTACATTTTTGGATCGTGGTTCAGATTGAGGTACATAAAAAAAAAAATATATATATACATAATACACATACACATGAAAAACTTCAGATAGTGATCCTCATGCCCAGAATCAAAGACTATATCGCTGTGATGCACATGACCTCTTTGCAACCTTTATTTATTGATCCAAACGTTCAAATGCAGCTGAAATAACCTGCTGCTCTATCAGAATGTCTGATTGGTGGAAAACCAGTGCACATATCTGTGAATGTTTAAGTTGGTATAGTAACCTTTCCACACGCTGTTATAAAGCCTCACCGAGAGACTGATGAAAATATGACAATCTATATACTGCAGGAGTTCTTACACTGGAAAAAAGCTGTCGTTCGACACTGGATCCCTGCAAGGTTTTGTTCCATCTCACTCGGAGCTACCCTCCAAGAACTCTGCACAAGGACAAAGTGAAAGAAGGACTTTCTGTGGGATCAATGAGGTATCACTTTATTTTTATGAACACTGCCCAAGGCCTCTATGCTCACAACTTGTTTTCAGCATCAGCTGTAATGGAGTGTTTGCTTGGGCGCTCGTGTTTCCCCCGCCCTGTGCTGTATGCATGGCGAGCTCCCCAATATAAATGTTTTAGTCAATTTATCTGTCGCTGCTTTGGACATTTTGCTTTAAAAAAAACAAAAAAAAAACAAATAAGAATGCATAAACACTCTGCTGTCAGCCAGCATTTACCAACTACATAACTGTGAAAGATTTAGTAAAGCGCAGCAGAGAGCTAGAGGGCTTATAAGACTGTTAAAAGCTGATCACTGCTTGGGGATGGTAACAGTTTTTGAATAGTAAAGTACAAAGCACAGGCTTTGGCAACACTTTTTTGACGTGGGGCCAGTTTTGGCCCACAGAGAGTGACACAGCAATGATTTCTTTCCTGTGCAAGTCAATGCGAGACTCTGAGGGAATAGTTTGTTTGAAGCAATTTGCTTGTTTTTTTCCCCAAAATTTTACATTGTGATGTAATTTAAACTGGAAACATATGTTATAAATTTTAAAAAAGCCATTTTTATTATTTGAAGGTCCTGCCACCTTTTATGGGTTTGAGCTACGTTAACGTAGAATTGTGCCTGAAACAACACATTGACTTGCTTAATTGTCTTAATAGAATCTCATTAGCATGAATGGTTGTGTTAAGTCATAATTATGGCAGCACATTAGTCAATTCAAGTCCCCCTGTAACATTTTTGCGTCATTCCCGTTGGATTAATTTTTTCTTTTTCTTTTGATTCAATGGCTCAGATTATCCCCAATGACACCTGAGGCAAGAATAGATGGTCGTCGTGACAACTGTGTTTCGAAGAGAAAGAGAGAGCAATTAAGTTTTCTGAATATCTGAGCCAGAGTATAATTGGTTTCTCTTTCTTTCAGACACTATTTATCTTTCAGCCGTTTGTGTCTGCGTGTTTGAGCCGCGCCGTCACGACCACTAACACATTGTTGACTGCTTGGGTTTTTCTTCTTGAACTTTTTGTTTCAACTTTTGTTAAGTTAATGACTAGGGTCAGCAAAACGGTATTTATGGTGACGCAGGAAATAAGCGCGAGTCAAAACAATGTCCTCAGAAGGCGAGTTACAAACACGGCGGCGCCCACAGTGGCTTGACTCACAGTCCATATTCTAATTTTATAGTCGATGTTGGCAGTTTCTTAACGTTTATAGTGTATTGTTCTCTGCATACATGTTATGTGTAGGTTCAATAAAACAAGCGAGAGCGCCCTCCCGTGGCCCGGCATACTAACTACGCTGTTGTCCGTGTGTCCGCTGCTGCAGTGTAAATGCAACACTTTTTTTTTTCACGGTCATGGTGTTCTCACACGAAATGTCAAAAAGTTAGCTGACTGAAGGTCATATTTAAATGTGTCATTCTGTCAATCACACTTCATGTTGAAGCGTTTTATCAGACACATTCATTCATGGGAAGAAAATAAAAAGGACATTATGTCCTTTTTTTTTCAGTTGTCTGGGGGCTCCGTGCTCTCAACTAGGATCAACGCGCAAATTCCTGGGATAAAACACTTTTGCAGTGTTTTTGCTGAGGTTGAAGTCGGGGTTAGGAGGAGGGAAGGAGCAGTCATAGCTGAGTTTAAAGTAGGTCTGCAGGAAATGATTGGAGGTTAAAGTAATGTCAGGATGAGGGCAGAAAAAAAAAACCCATATATAACTGATTGTAATTTTCATTCAAAGTCATATTATGGAATTATTCTGTCCAGATAATCAAGCGTGCAGTGTCGACAATGAAATTAATGTTGATTTGTGGTCCACATAAGGCATAGAAATACCACTTGTCTGTGTGCGCAAAAGACTGTACATCCATTTGTAAGTCAAGTCAACTCCTGTGCAGAGTCCCGTGAGTCATCTGTCGCCATCATTCTTCTGATTGACTCGTCCATGGCTACATGCACACGGCTGAATGTGTGCAGAAGTGAAAGGAAAAGCCGTGTGTTGAAGCGAGCGCTCCCTGTCCCCTCAGCAGATTGTGTCGCTCCTGCTTAGACCCCATCCGAGCTCAATCCAAAGTGAGCAGTGCTGGTCTTTTCTGCAGCCTCACTTCCTCTGGTAAAAGGCTGGCTGAGTGGCGGTAATTGCCTCCCGCCCCACTAGTTCATGCTTTTGAAAAAGCTGCAGCAGTGAGATTCAAACCATAGCTCCCATTAGATTACCCCCAGCGTGGCGGGATATCCCAGCGACTGTCGCAGTGTGACTTTCAAAGTGCCCTAGAGAAACGGGAAACGCGGGCATCGCACGGAGACGTCGGCTTATTTAAACAGAACGGTCATTAGCAGGAGATGTAAAGAAGCTCTGACAAATACAGTCAAGTCCAGTTAACACTCTATTCTTAGAAAGAAGTGGAAAAAATAGACAAACGGAAAAATAGCCCACAGTGCATATAATTCTAATTCCAACAAAAGTGGAGCTTCTGAACCAAGCTTCCCGAGAATGAAGGAAATAAACTGTATATTGCACACCATATATACACTGTGTTTTCCTTTCATATCCCTCAAACCGCCAGCATATCCCAAACATCCCCCAGGCAGGCGCTCATTTGATTTCCAACCAATATTGTATTCTCAATATATGATGGTGCAATGCTTCTTTCTCGCATTTCTAGCTCAGACATCTGTTTGTATGGATGAACAGATGGGGGAAGAATACTCAAGAGGGTCTTGGCTATTGAGAAAAATGCTTGCGTGACTCCCCCCCCCCCCCCCCCTCCTCCTAACGCTTCTGCTTTCTCAGAGCATCTTGCCCTGGAGGACACAAGTGCACAACTGGCACATGCGACTATCCCACCTACTGCGTACTCCTAAAACACACACACACACACACACACACACACACACACACACACACACACACACACACACACACACACACACACACACACACACACATATACATACACTCACTCACACACATATGCATCTGACTATACAGTCCATGTTTGTGCGCATGGACACACACACAATGCCCACAGGAGGAACGCACATGCTTGCTGGTGGCTCACGGTCACATGTGTAGGTCAAGGATGTGTGAGAGGACACGTGCGTATGTCAGTATGATTTCTTCAATCATGCTAAAAATGTGCATGTTTTTGTGTGACGGGACACAAGAGCGGCACATCAGAGTGTAAGGGGAAAATACTCGGGGCACGCGTGACGCTGCTGACGTGCACATGTGCACCGGAGTAAGTGATTGCTCCCGAACATGCCTTCATATATACAATGGTTTCTTCCTCTCGATCTCTCCTTCTTACTCTGTGTGTCTGTCTGTGTGTGTGTGTGTGTGTGTGTCGTCTCATGGGAGCCCCCCCCCCCCCCCCCCCCCCCCATCTCACCACCACCACCAGCTCATCAAAGTAGCATATTAAAATGAGATGACTCAGACTGATGATGACGCTGTGAGACTCGCTGCGCCAGCAGTGTAGCAAAGGATAACATGTTTGTCTCCTTCTTTCCCGTCCCCACTCTCCCTTACTTTTGATTTTTTTTGGTCACATAAGGGGAAGATTTTTGCGCTAACTGGGCGGGGTGCACAACTCACAGACTTACTGATAACGTGGATAGAAGCTTTACTAGCAGGTGCAGAAAATATTGCATGAAGAGGCTCAGGGAGATCATTTCATAGTACTTGGGATCCTTAAACTATATACTATGTACACTCCTCTGAGTTGGAAGATTCCCTCTGGTATGAGTTACACATTCACCTACTTCAGATCAAAACAACAACAGCAATCGTAAATAACAGCAATCTGGTTCGACAGGCATGAGAGGAGATGCGTCACACTAATTGAGAAAGTTTCCCAATGAATCGAGGAAGTGGTGGGTGTTGTACATTATGAACTAGCAAATTGGAAAGACCACGGAGACCTCTTCAAGTCAGCTTTGTGTTGTTTAGAGTTTTTAAAGATTTCACTTGGCTTTCATACGCCTCCGCCGACCCAGTGATTATTTTCTAATCGGCATAAATGTCTCTCCAGACCCATATAATATATGTAAGGAAAACTTGTTAATGAATTGAATAAAGAGGTGTTGATTGCAGGGTTTCTTGAGAGATAACAGTCATGAAAAGAATATAAGCATATGCTCACAATAACTGACCTTTGACCACGGAAATCTGACTTGATTCTTCACAAAGTCTGTGTGCATTGAATGTGAAGGTTTCCAAATGTTTCTGGAGACGTTGCTTTTACAAGTGATCTTGAATTTTGACCGCTGTTGATGTCTATTCAGTTTATCCATGGGTTTGGGTGAGCATGGCTGTCTTGTTTGAAAATACTTATTCAAGCTGTTGTGGAGATATATTGATGAATGCAGTCATTACTGGGACGATGGGTGAAAACAGTTACTTAAGGGGGGGGGAAAGGACATTTTATGGGTTTTTGAGCTTCTACTTTGAGGCAACACAGGTTTTATGCTTAACCAACTGAAATCATGGAGAAACCAAACAACCATATTTCTGCAAATGTCAGGTTGTCCTTTCGCCTTGCCTCTTCGCCACGGTTTAGATTCTCTGTTAACCACCGAAAGTAATCCAGGATTACGTAACAGCAGCTGCATGGCAGATGTTGTGACCCACTTGTCTATTCACTTGAGTGTCACAGTTGTGACTGGTATGGATTTGGAGTGATTATTCAATGTTTAATCGGATTTGCATGTGAGATCAGAGACAGGTGTGAAAGACAAATGGTGAACCAATGGTGACCTGACAGTGGGATTTTGTGTTGGCAAACAATGAGCTCTCGCTGAGTAGGTCATCCATGCATTTTTATTTTTCCCCCCTTGCACAGTTGGAGTGACCTTCTGGACATTATTGTTGGTCAGTAACACCAAGCTGCTTGTCAGGTGCTGTAAATGATTGAGTTTCACAATATTTTTGTTTTTCATATCTCACATGTTGGTAGAGTTAATCGTTGCCACGTGTAAAACAAACCCCCAAAAAAATACCTTTATGATCATTATTAAAAATAGGGATCTGTCCTTAATATGCAAATGCACCTTTACTCAATAACTTTACAATATCAGCCTCAGCATTTGAATCTTTCACTGCATGGGTTCGGATTTTTTCCCCCCGACACACCATTACCGTGAGTTCTTGGCAAAGTCATTGCTTATTTGACCCACGGATAAATGTCCGTCTATAAAACAGCTCCCAACCAGTATGACCAGTGACTCCGACACCACTGAGTGCATATAATAATATATGCCCTTGACATGACAACAAGAGGTGGGGTTCTGAAAGTGGTCACATTGCATTAGCGTCTTGTGTGCTTGACTGGCTGACAGGGCAATCTGACTGGAGCCCAGTGGTGGTAAAGGCAGCGTGCAGGAGGTGAGAGGCGGCGGGTCTACCGACGCTTGGGGCAAAGACCAGGACAGTCGGATGGGGTCAGTCAGCAAAACCAAGCAGCCACCCATCAATAATTAAATCAGTCACAGTCAATATAATTTGGCATGAGCGCCTGAACACTTTGATCATAGCAGAAGACCCATTTAACCGGCTTAAGAGAGGCAAAATTAGGCTCTCTGTCTGAGGGATGTGGCATCTTTAAAAAAAAGTTAAAATTGGTGTTTGCACAGAAGCTGGAAGCTTCTTGAGAAGCCTGCTTGTTTCCTTTGTTTGTGAAAGTGTGCACAGCGAGCAGTCCATTGCTCTTTATGGAGACGATGGCTTTTCAGCACAACTCCGGCCTCTCTGTCAAATTAGATTAAGGGCTGCTTACTCATTATTGACAGGAGCCGCTTGCAGTAATGACCCATGGTGAGAGAGTCATTTCCTTTGATGGTAAGAACACAGCCTTGACTGGACATTTCCCACAGCGCATCTCTTTAGGGAGAAAGACCCCCTTTGATGGCCATTAGATTTTTTTGTGGATTATTCCACATTGTAAAGCTCGTTCTGCATCTGGACAACTTTGATCTTAAAAGCGTCTGTCTGATGTGTTTTCTTTTTCTTTTCTTTTTTTTCTTCTTCCAACTCCCCTTTTGTGGCCCACCCTAAAGTCAGTTGACAGGGAGGTTAGATCTCATAAAGGCCCCTAGGAGTGTGTGTCTGCATTTCATTTGTTTGAGTTGGAAAGATGACAGAAGTCACATTTAATTACAGGGTTCTTGTGTCAGCCTTAGAGATAAGGGGGTATGTTGCAAATGAGCGGTGCATACAAAGCGCTTGGCGGCCCTTTTTCTCCTTCATATTTCAAAGGGGGGGGAAAAAAAGCATCTGACCAATTGGCTCGATTGTAAAGCACGTCTTTGGTGCCTTTGAATTTCCCATTTCTCCCACGTCTGCCTATGCGCTCGCACCCTCGTGTGCATCCATGCATCGCGTGCTGCCATGTGTATGTTTGCATTATCTATTTGCACACCTGCTCGAGTCTCCATCGTGCATTTCTGAGTGCGGGCCATTCCACCGCCCCAGAGCTCAGCAGCCACCCTGTTTAAACAGCAGGGTGCCCAATGAGACACTAAAGAGGAAGCTTGATATTGTGTGTGACGGCACTGTGTGATTAACACCAGCCGGGCTGCCGGAGGAGGAGGAGGAGGAGGAGGAGGAGGAGGGGGAAACGGCGATCTGCCAGAGATTAACTGTTACCCGCCAAGATTGCCCCTTTTAAAATACACCAGTCCACTTTTCCATTAGGAGCTAAGTTAGAGAAGTGGTAAGTCATTTTCATGCTATTGTTAAGCCTCTATTCACATCAGATCTACAGAGGAAATAGTGCAGCGAGAGCTCTCGATTGGTCCTGGCAGTTGGACGAAACAAGTAGTTGCTAATCAAGGCCCTGATTCCAGTGCTGACAGCACGGTTTACCACCGGTGGCGTAGACTGAGCGAGAAACATAGCGGCGGTACACCGCACAGATTTGAAAGTGAGAGCTGAGACGTCCTCCCTGCAATCTACAAACTGGTACATCTTATTTCAGTCTGACCTTTACAAGGCAGGTACTGACAGGATAGTAACATTTTGCAATATGTTTTCGGGGACTTATTGAAAAATTTGAGGAGATTTTTTTTTGTCCCGTGGAATTATTAAATTGAGCGGTGCACTTCGTCACAACCAGCAATCACTTGTGAAAATACCAAGGGTGACAAAAGGCGATGCGTCCACTGGTCTGCAATCATCTGGATGGTAGCTTGTGTTATTTCTGTTATCATTAGTGCTCATGCCATCCGCCTTTAAATTCAGCTGCAGATCAGGATTTAGACCTTTGAAGTTTAAAAAAAAATATTATTAAACTTTGTTCAAACATGACTGCTGGCAGTACTACACTGAACAACTTTTTGGCATCAGGTCTGTAGTGGAAATACATTGTGCAGGAATGAAGAGGAGAAAAAAAAAATAGAAAACTGTCAATTTCATTTATAAAATAAACGACCTCGCCCTGTTTTTCGCCCCGCAGCCTCTGTGGCTATATCCGGCACACGGTACTCAGTTCAAAGCAATCTGGCAGGTGGAGTTAGGAAAGAGCACAATGTTGTCAAACAGAAATCAGATTTGCTCCACTCTCCATTAGCCGCAGCCCCCTTCACTCTCCCCTCTGGAGATCACATTAAATGACATCTGCTATCATCAGGATAACCTGTGTCAGCTCCGTGATGAGACTGCAGATGCCCGGCCACAGATTGTAAAGGGACAAGGGAAAGAGAATAGAGATAAAGGAGACACAGCTAGCTTAGGAGTCCTCACACTTACATTAGAGCTTGTTAGATCTGTCCCTGGATATAATTAACATATAAATCGAAGCTGGTTCATAAAGCAGTCATGCTACAGTTGAGAGCAGGTTTATACCACTGGGGAGGATAGAAACGAAGGACGTATTCACGGTGTATGGCTCCAGCTACAGCCCGCATCGCCGCTCTAATAAGGTACCGCCGGACATCGGGAATGTGATCAGAAATCGTGCATGTTTCACGGGAGCATTTCTGGGGAATGTGGTGGGCTTCCGCAGTCGAGCTCGGTGCGATAAGAGGATCCGCTGAGTGACAGCAGCCTGAACAGTTGTCAAAAGTAGTGATGCATGACCTGGCAGAGCAGCATCAGCCACATCCAAACAGCTCACCTTATCTTCTGACAGTACCATTTGGAGAGCTCACATTCTTGTATCTCTCTCTCTCTCTCTTTGCATTTACCCCTCCTCTTTGCTCTTGGCAGTGGAAACAGGCCACTTCTCTCTGCTCGGTAATGAGAAGATGGGTGTCTTTGTCACTCCGCTTCTTGAGCTTCCACTTCGTTTTAAGCCGTTTCTTTTTGTTGCCTTTTTGAACATGTTTTCCATCTCTTTCTAGCTCTCAAAGGACGCTTTATCTCATGTCACCTCTTTAAATGCTATAGCTATGTAACTCAGCAGGTATTTTTCATTTAAATATTTTTAACTCTGGTGCTTTCAAACTTGACTCTCTCTAGAACATGTATGCATTGTGTTTCTCTACAAGTCATTGAACAACCCTTCAGACACTAATTGTAGTTTTCGGTGCAGTATAGTATGCATGCTTTGTGGCTCTTCGGTGGATCTAACACGACCTCCAGGCTTCTGTCCAAGATGCTCCTATCGAGTACTAATCACATGGCAGAATGTGAATTCTGCTTTTCTGGAGGAAATCATTAAAAAGACTCACACACACACACACAAAAAGCACCCTCCAAACAGCCAGGGCTCAGACATTGTTGGACTGAGGCGTCTGCACAGACGCCTGATTAAAAAAGAAGCATGAGCATTAATTGGCCAGCTGATGTTAGGTTGTCAGCAGTAGCTGATGGCTCATTATGCTGCTGGAGCTGAATAGCAGGAGGATGGGAGATGAGTGTGCCCCCTCACACATCCTATTTTGGCCATCCCGAAACTAAGCATGCCCTGTAATTTCAGCATCAAGCCATCACTCAAAGGGTCGGGGGGGGGGGGTATTGGATAGACAAAATCTGTCATTCCCAGGGATGGAAGCTTGGTAGGCTCCGTGATGGAGGGATGGGTATGGTCCTGAATGCGTGTCTGTCTGTTTGCGGAGCTGGAATTCACGGGGACAGTTTGCTTGGCTAATGGGGTTGGCGGGCACCACAGTGCTCTCTCAGGCGAGCAGCTAATTAGCAGGAGCAGATGAGAACATGGAGAGCGAGCGTCCAGGAACCGCAGACAACCAACCAGGAGCGAGCTGCTTCCCCCTCTGGCCAATCAAAAGCCAGAGTCCCCCTTCCTCGTTGAGTGTCCGACCAGCCAATCTCTGGCATTTTCACCTATCTTGTTTAATAAAGTGATTCAGATTGTGGATTTCAAGTAGAGCGTCAGCATGGTAACAGCACGTGTCAAACTGCCTACTTAGTCCAGGGGGAATCTTAAAAAAAACAAAAAAACAAACAAACCAGAATCCAATAGGTTCAGGGTCATTTACCGTCCACATTCTCTGCTGCCACTGCGGATGAACAATTGGAGTGTAAGGATTGTCCTTGAGATGATGCTCTTTCTTTTTTTTATAAGAGGCACGAATGTAGGAGAAGAAAGGCCCAGTCTTTATGAAATGCCTGACCCTGTAGCATTTTGCACAACAATTCATTCCGTGTGCTACTTCCCATGGCTTATTATTCCAAGAAAAAAAACAAAAACAAGAACAAATAACCACACAAAAAGAAATGTCTCTACACAACACCGCAGGCTGTCATTTAAGAGAAAAAAAAAACATATTAGTACATGGGACTTCAGATGCCAGTGAACTATTGAAATGGTGGTTCACGTCTCTACATCTTTGAGATAGTGATTATCCTTACACACACAAGCAAAAGGCTCATGTTTCATCGGTTACCATGGCGATGAGTGCTGTCTCCTTGAAAGAATGAACAGTTCCTACTGTTCGACGCCCACTGCAGACCCGGTTTAAATTCACATCAACTTAGTTTTAATTATGTTATGGCAATAGCAAGATCAATACGCACACATGCACAAGCGCACACACAGTATTTGATGGTTTTCTTGATCCCACATGAAGCAGGTAAGACAAAGAAACTGGCCTGCCGCACGGTTTAAAGATGAATTATGAATAAATGTATCAGTAAAAGTGTCAATAATTAATGAGTCACACTATTTAAATAACGCCACACCACACGCTGCCTCCTTCGCGTCGAGAAAAGTTTAGAATCTGTCGCTCAAGGCTGTTAAAATGCCCCGAGAAAGTCAAGGTACAGCATTAACCTGAGCAAATGCAGTACAAGTTCAAATCATTCACTGCCATTTTGAATGCTACACAAATTCAAGGAGAAACAACAAGCCACAAATGAGCATAATTAAATGCAGATTAATGCAAAAAGTAAAAAAAAAATGTTTTAACTTGTTGAGGTTTTTAAGACTTTTTCAAAAAACATTGGAGTTGTTATACAAGATATGCAATCATTTTAGTCTTTTTACCCATTTAATACGAAACTGGGCAAAACAACAAACAGCAGAGACAGAAGGTTATTGATGTGAAATTGAGATTAAGAGTAAAAAGCTATGCAGTTTAAACTTAGAACAGCTGAACTAAGGAAGTGTTCCAGGCTGAGTGGAGCCAGAACTACAAACCTCATGAAATAATAAAGTTTTAAACCCGATCTGAAGACTGAATAAACCTTCTGAACCAGAAAACTAAAACCTGCCGTCTGATAGTTCTACTTCTAGAAACAGAAATCTCCAACTCGGCAGAGAACAACATGTTAAGAAAAAGTTGGATTCTAAATTTTGCTGAAAATCCTAAAGTGAAACCAGAATGTGAGAAATGCACTGTCTCCTGCAAGTTTCTGTCGTTTCTTGGAAGAGAGGATCTGGGCCAGACTGTTGCTGAATGATGCAAGTGCATTACATGTTGCTGTAAAGATTTGTGTGAAATGGGAAGGAGATAGTTTCTAAATATTCATCTTGTGCAGCTGCTCTGCGCGCGTGGTCAAAATGACTCCTCACAGCTTTATTCTTTTTTTTCCCCTCTCTCCCTCTTTTGAATCACAGCAGTCATGTGACGGCAGCCGTGCTGACAGTTATGGTATGGGTGAGGGTTGTGCACAAGACCTCGGATTTAACAGCTCATTTATCATTCATCTGAGGTTGGCCCAAGCCAACCTGAAAATATGGGGGAATAAGATTTCCCTGGCCTCCTGGCAAGCTATCTCGGTGACAGCCTTGCAGCATTAGCAGCACCGTTTCTCTCCCCTTGCAGATATGAATGCTGCTCGTCGTCACATGTTTTATAGTGGAATTCACCTGAGCATTGAGCTGGCAGCCTCCGGTTTTGTGTACTTCCAGGCTGGCACCAATCTGAACCAAGGATCTGGCCATTTTCTCTCCAATTTTGAGATAGCGGATGATGGAGGGCTAGCGCATGCTATAATTTGCCATGTTATTAGGGATTCTACTGTTAAAAATAAGTTTGATGTGCTATCTGGCCCTGAGATAATGAAATATGTCCATTATCGTACTCATCTTGGCCCATCCTTTGTGCGGCTCTGGCCGAGGATAAAATCCCATCATTACATTCTCTGCTGTGTCTTGCTCTGCCTTTCTGTATCCCTCTCATCTCCCCGACCGTCTCAGTAAAGAGAGCAGAAAGAGTTAAGAAGGTTAGACAACCCACTTGGTGAAAATAACTTTGATTCTGAATCAGATTGGAAAAAAAAAAAAAAAAAATGTGCTGTTGTCCGTAGTGGGTAATTTCATTGCCACTTGTGAGATGATGAGAAACTCTTGTGTCTAAGAAGAAAGTCCTGGTTCTGATAAGATATATTGAGGAGTGCTGACCCGGGCCTCGAAGGTGACGGACACTTGTTTAAAACACAAGACGGCCTCATTCCAGTCTCGGGTAAACAAAGCAGAGCACATGTCAGACATTCCCCAACGGGCTGTGCTGACACTGCGGGGAAACGCACCTCGGTCGCCGGCGTCACACACACTGTCGTCACACGGCGCACATACTGTACACTGCATCTATATTTAACCAGATTCCAATGTATATTTCAGCAGTGAGAGCTTCTTGATGGCAACCTCCGCAGCACAGCGGTCAGAGCAGTTCAACAATGTATCACGCAGCATGTCATCCAATCACGATGCTGGATTTCCACTTTCCTCCTGCTCACACATGGGGGGGGGGGGAATCAGAGCTGCTTCATCTTCCCTGAAGACAGCGAGGGAGATGAGCATCTATTATACATGTTATATGCGATTATGTGGAATGAACCGGCCGCAGCAAATTGGGCACATTTTGCCCCGACGCGAGCCAGTCTCCAAGGGGAGCCAATTACTACATTTCTCCGTCGGAGCGGGGGCCAAAATAACCAAAATTCCCACATCTTCCCTTGAGCGTGAAGCGGGAGCAGTGAGGAAAATGTCCACTCCCCAGTTTCCCATTCAGTTCAGCCCTACAGACACCTGCTGAAATCACACATCCCTGGCATTCATTACCTGCTAATGACTCAGTGATCCTGAGAGACCACATGGAGAGAGAAGAAAATGTAAGAAAAACCAGCCACGGGGAGGGCGTGCACTGAAAATAGGTGGAGAAGGAGGTGCCGAAGTCCATCATCACAAAAAGATGGATGTGTCCCCGGAGCGGGCGATTTCCAGACTGGAACAGTGAGCATTGAAGACATGGAAATATCTGACATGGCTGGTTACTTCCTGTCGGCTGGTGGCCGAGGAGTGTCCACAGCAGCCTGGCTCTGAAACCTGAACTGCCCCCGAACACATGCGCCGACCTTGGAAACACACCTCAAGCCACCGCTCAGCCTAATGTTTCGAATCAGGCAGCATTTTTCTGAGTGAATATGACCAAAATTCCCAACAAATCTTTTTTTTTTTTTTGCACCAATGCGCAAAACAGTTTCTTTTTTTTTTACATTAACAGCCTTAAATCCACATCCATAGTCAACCACTTGGCCTCTTTTCAGAATAATTATTGTGTCTATTCAGCAAACAAGGCCTTTAACACACCGGCAGACCTTAAAATCATGCATGTACGTACTGGAGTAGTTAACCCCAACCCTGTGTATACCGTCACACCATTAGCAATGTGCAGAGAAAATGATTTAACAAAAAGGTTGAGGAGTTCTATAATGAGGCATTATTTCTTGTGCCAGTATCATTGTGAACTCTACTCTTTCAAATTCTGCATTCGTTCAATGCTGGGACTGTTTTGCCACAGAAGCCACAGAAGCCAATGCTGCTACAGTTTCTCATCTTTGTATTTCAAACAAAGGGACACGCTGTGAGAATACCACCAGGCACTCTTTACATACATGGTGTGAATGTGTGATCCGAGCTGCGTGACGCTGAAACGTGATCAGTGTTTTATTTTCAGCCTTTATAATCATTTTAGAAGCAGGAGTGGGATTTAGCTAATGAGATATTAAAATTCCTACACATGTGTAAATGTTTTGAATTGAGTTTTGGAACGGTTAATATTGTTTCCGCGTTTTTGGGCCCTCTGGTTGTAGAATTTTTATAAAACAGCTTAAGTTTGAGAAAGAAACTCTCGGGTAAGGGCTATAATTACAATTGAGGACATGATTTATTGCTGTGTAAAGCGTGCTAAATTGCAAGTTCATGCAAATTCAATTTGATTCAATTTGATTTGTGTAGCACCAAATACAACACAGTCATTTATAGGCATTTAAAGGCACTTTTACAGAGAAAAACCCAACTCTTCCACATGCGCAGGGCGGGAAACAGGCCAGGTCTTCCTAATATAATCTGCTTTCTCTGCATTTTTTACCCTAAGTTCTGTGCTTTTTGTCAGATTTTAAGGTTTTGTGAATAAACCCTGATTGTTTTATTTCTACACGTCTGTGTGTTGTGTTCTACCGCCGTATCTGGGTCTCAGGATTGCCCCTGAAGTAGAATGGAAAGAAGCTCAGCGCAGTAGAGGCCTCCCTGCAGCCTTAACCTATAGCAGCTTCAGTAGAAAATGGCCTGAAACCAGCCCTCAGAAGGCGGAGTCAAAAGTTAAGTCCTGGTCAAAAATTTCGTTTAGATAATATCTCTCTCAGATATTTTGTGGCAAATATAGTAAATTCTCTTCTATCTCAGTTGAGAAGCAGAAAATCACAGCTCATCCGAGCCTTTATGTCTTTAAGACGAGCTTCTAATTCAACAAGTTGATCATTATCATCTGGTTTCACAGAAAATGTAAAAAGCGTTGGTTCCTAATATGGAACCCTGTGGAACTACTAGACTGCGCTTTCAGTTGACGTGTGGTTTTCAAGTACGAACATTAACATCATGAGTTACATCACGTACAAATGTGCATTTAAATAAGTATTTAGCATGTTTTGCATGCTGCTCACACACAAAGACGATCTCTTTTTTTTTTATCATGCTGATTTCCTTGCAGTCGCTGTGGAGTGTTTGAGCACTGAGGGCCTGCTTCATTGTGTTTTGGGTTCCCGTTGCCATGACAATGATGGTCGGAGCATAAAAACTGCAATGTTTTCTGTCTTTCCGCCGTGTCCGTTTAAAAAGACCACAGTTTTCAAATCTTTGTAAAACTATATTCAAGTGTGCAAGTAGATCAGGCCATGACTGAACTAAGACTTTGGTTGTGGCCTTGAAAGTGAAGCTTCTATTGTCGTGACACAGAGAAGCCAATCAGAGAATTCTTTAATCAACCCAAAGACTTCAATTCCTATTAAATTATTGCCGCTTCCGCTGCTGCTGCTGCTGTGGGTCATGTAAACCACACACAGTGCTGCAGTTGATCAATAGTTTTAATACTGATGCTGCTAATTGTTTCCTCAGGTAGCCGCGTGGATTTGTTATTTAATGTTGTGTCAAACATTTTGTTATTTTCATAGAGCCCAAGGTGCCATGTTTAAGCCCTTCAATTAACGTTGATAGCCGCTCCTAAACTCGCATGTGTATAGTTTAATGTTTTATACAAGCAAAGCTGCAAAACACTTTTCAAAGCTTTTTGATCAAATTACAATTAATTGACTTTTATGTCGATAAACTAAGCCTTTGAGATTCAAGGTTTTAAGATACTTTATTGACCACCTTGGGGAAATTATTCCTCTATTTTTAGCCTATCCTTAACTATTAAATAGATCATGAATCAGTGCTGGTGTAGCACCACCCGGGGAGAAGCTCGGTCTTAAGCGTCTTGTTCAGGAGCCTATCAGCTGTTGGGATTCGAACAAGTGGACTTCCGCATGCGTTTGTGTGTATCTGAGTCTATAATCTGTCAAACCTGGCACAAATGTGGTCTGTGGTTTCGTTATACATTGAAAAATTGCCCTTCCGTGTCGGCAAGAGTGTACCAGGGAGGATAGCAGCTATTTGGCCAAACTGCTGGACCTTCACGTTGCCCACATCCACCGCAGCAGCAAGCACAAGAAAGAGCGCTGAGCAACGAGGGATCCGTGCTCAGCCCAAAATTGTGCATCCCACTGTTAAATGTACTTTGGCTGGACAATAGATCTATCTTCTGTAACCTGCTTTATGTGAGGAGCTGGAACTGCTCCAAAAAGAATAAACACAGTTTGGTTTATTCCAAGCCCAAAAAAAAGATTACTGAGATGAAGTATGCTTGGATGTGTGATGCAAAAACATCATTGAGCCTGAGGTCTTAGAAGTGAACAGTCACATCCAAAGTTATAGTATCTTCCTCTACCATTCATTTGGGGTTATGGATGATTGCCATCTATAATTCTTTCCCAAAATTTACTTGCAATCATCTGTCTATTCTCCATGACGAAAGTAGTATCTTGGCTGTTGTTGGTATTTTGAGGCGTGTCTAAAAGAGGAACTTCTGCGCTTGTTTTATGCTTTACTAATGTTTGGTTTTTGCTCATCGTTTGGCTATTACATAGCCAGACATAGCTAAAAGAAGGCTATATCACTGGCTGTAGCTGTTTAAATAAATCAATACTTGGGAAAGTATTATCGCTGAAATGTGCCAATCCAACTCCCAGGAATCGACTTACTGACATTTAAAATAAAAAGCACTGAATTGTTTGTTTGTTTTTTTCAACAAACAGATTATTCTCTCAGTCTGTGTGTGATTGTGCGTTATCTTATTCCCCGTTTACACAAGAAAATTTGAAGTGACAAACATAATTTTTTGTGTCTTTGTTTAAAAGAAAATGTGAAAATTATGTAGTTTTTCATGTCGTGCCAGTAGGGGGTGCTGTAGTTGGTTTTTGTCATGAAAACAGGTGCAGAGAACAGTTTTCTGTGGCGATCATGTGTGGTAGCATCTCGCATCTTCCTCTAATCTTGTGTGTGTGTGTGTGTGTGTGTGTGTGTGTGTATTCCACTGCCCACAATTGAAAAATGAAATCTGATCAGTTGGACTCTGAAGTGTTGGTGGAGAAAATTAACAAACGATCCCGGTGCAGATCAACATTTGCATTTAATATCAAGCCTGCACACAAATCATTAGTAAATCTGGTGTGATGAACATTTAAGAGCTTCCTGGACGAGGGAATGCATAATCTCTCACGGATTTCCACGCTGTCTTTTAAAAGCACGCATTTGTTTTTTCCACCGGTGCCTCTATATTCGTAAATTGACAGACAGGCATGGAGTTTTCAGTCTCTAACAAAGTGAAACTCAGAGACTGCACTGTGAACCGAAAGCCGAATAACAGCTGTGTTTTACTAAACACCTTCCACTCCGCCAAACCTAAAGTTGCTCACAATTAGCACTAAAGTCAAAACCGCAAGGTGGGTTGAATTATTTCCACCGACTTTCCATAGCATCAAATGAGTGTGTTTAGAGAGCAAAAAAAAAGGTGTTTTTGTTTTGTTTTTTTTTCTTTGGCGGGATTGACTCACACCTTGTTCCCTAAAGCAGGAGAGATAAGGTGGCTGTTCACAGCGATAGGATGTATCTCTTCTGTAAGAGGTCTGCAGGGCAACTCGTGGAGACATATGAGCTTCTACTCTTTTCTTTGTCTGGCTACCTTTTCTTCCTTTTGCACAGAACAGAAAGCGTGTGTGTGTGTGTGTGTGTGTGTGTGTGTGTGTGTGTGTGTGAGAGAGAGAGACGGGAAGCCTGTGCTCAAAAGAAAGTGTATCTGTAAATCCAAAATAAAAAAAAATAAATACACAGTGTGTGTGAAGGAGTGGTGATCTCTGAGCTGGAGAGTTTGCCCGTGGGCTTCTCTCTGTCTGCTGTCATTCACTGAGCTCAAACCTCAGAGGGCAGAAACTCTTGTGCCATGCCACAAAAAAAAAAAAAAAAAAAAAAATCCCCAACTGATAAACCATGACAGCTTTTTCTTTGTGAGCTGTTTCTCTAAAATTACAATCCGCTCTGAAGAGGAATCTTGTGTTTTTTTTTGCCTGCTTTTTTTTTTTTTTTTTTTAATATCCAAATCCTTCAAAACAAGCGCCGCATGACATTCATCACGCTGAAGAGACGGGCTTTGTCACGCAGACGCAGACGGCAGGTCTCAGTTACTTAGGAAAACATTTATTCAAACGTGACATTTTAAGTGAGCGCCGTAATGCTTTTATTGGGGGGTACATGAGACAGCGGTGATATGAGAGGGAGAGCATCTACTGTACTCCAACGGACTGACTCGCTCATGGATTTTCAACCTGACTCCGACTACAAAACCATATTTCAGGGATTTTTTTTTTCTCTCCTCCTGCATTTTCCCTGTAATTTCGTCATTTATTAGAAAGAGTGTTCATCAGTTTATTTTATGATGCCGAGACCTGGAGCTGAAGTAATTCCTCCATTCATTTATTACTCCTTCTCCACACGTGATTTCGCCTACAGAAATGTCACATTCATCAAAACTTGCTCTTTCCCTCTGTTTAAAAGTCACAAATGAGGGAAAATACAGCGTCCATGGGAGGGAAGGGAGGGAATGTGATTTACCCGCGTGGTGTGACAGGAGCTAATTCAGCAGAATAACTTTATTATCAAATCAAATCCAAATTTAACAACTTTTTTCTTGGATTTGACTGAAGCGTTATAATAATGCTGTGAAGCCTTTTTGTTTTGAATTCAGTTATTCAGCAGATGTATAATCAATTATATAAAGTGGAGAAGTTACAGTCGCTCTTGGTGTCAGTTGCTCAAACAACCAGAGTTTGAGATGAGGAAATGCTTTACTTTCATTATATAATGTCACAATAGCATTAACTTTTTGGTTTTCCATGAATTTTACCCGAAAGCTGAATATTATTTTTTATTTGACCTGCAATAAGGAAGATTTATGAACATAGATCTGCAAATAGAGGCGTGTTGAAAGTCAAATTTTATTCTTGAAGTGTTACTGTTTTTGTTACTGCTCAGACTGACATACTGGGAATAGTTCCTTATTTCTTTTCTACTTATAAAGTACATTATATGCCGACCTTGGAGAAGGAAAGCAATTTAAAGAAATTTTCAGAATTGTTCCGGTTTAAACAAATACAGAGGTGGAGGAAATGAAAGCGCCCACGTCGAGCTCAGCAAGGCGGACTCTGCTTCCTGCGGTCGTCCTCAAACTGACATGACACAAATCGTTCATAAAGGTTAGGGCGTGCGTCACGGGAGAGGTGCGCGAACAGAAAGGGAGTCTAACCACAGCGACAGCGAAAACCAATGTTTATTACTTAAGGCAGAAGCACATCTCTTATTCTCTTTTCAGTCTCTCCATCAAAGGATTGACGGCAAGACAGCCAAGGTGAAAGAGAGAGAGAGGGAGAGAGAGAGAGAGTGGACACAGAACTCGCCCCTACCTTCATTCGCACGCCAAGTCGATCTTATGTGTTTAAACAATATGCAATTACCAGCATTTAAGCAGCTAAACTCGTTAAAATGATTAGCCGGTGTTTACCATGAGCAATATTTTGTACACAAGATAAAAGCTCTCATTTGCATATGCTAATGCGAGGTAATTAGCTATGCTCCAGCGGGTAATTCCTATTCAGCCCAAACCTACAGGCGGATTTTTTATTTATTATATATATTTTTTTTGTTGTTCAGATTTTTAAAAACAATAAATAGATAAATAACTTTGATCAATCATGTAAAGGCTAATATATGCATGACAAATGGCAAGGGGAGAGTTTTAATGTCAGAAATCAAAAGGATACTCTGAGGCATAAAAAGGCAGAGCTGCTGCCGAGGTGCGTTTAATTGTCTGTCTGTGTGTGCGTGTCACCCTGTTTCGTGGATTTGGGGATGACGGTTGTAATGCTTAGTCTTTGGCTGGGAACGACAAGATAGGCACTTCATCGCAAAACCTTCCCTGTAATCACTTGCAAACCTGTTGATGATGTTGTTTCAATACGAGAAGCAGCCGAATGGCTTTTTGTGTGCTTTTGGAATTAAGGTAAAACCTCATTTGCCCCGCGGGCAAGACATGACTGGGAAGCGCTGATGTAATTTAAGTTTAATGTGTATTTGTGCTCCTAATCTACTCTCTTCTCAGCCATCGTGAGCGTGATAAACTCCGAGAACTGTTTGGCTGGGAGGAGGGAAGGCGGGCTGCTCATCTCTTCGGTCCCGTTTCGCCTCACACTGGGTATTACAACGCCCGGCGATCCATCCATTCTCATCACAGCGTCCGTATGCTGTACGTGTTTGTGCACGAACCTGGACGAGTTGTCTTCGCCTGAAGAAATGAGGCTCGCTCCTGTAAAAGTGGGAATTTAACGGTTTATTAAAGAACCAGCCGGAGAAGGGAAACTTAAACGTGTTATTTCTGTAAATTCACTGCCGCTGCAGGTGGAGCGTGTCAATGCACACCTGACAACAGGGCCTGTTCCTATGGCGACAAGGAATTAAAGCGTATTATTCCAGCTTCACAGCATGTGAAAGAGAGAAAAATGTGATCAGCTTTCTTTGGATCAATTAGGTTTTGGCTGAAATGATCCAGAACATATGCATAAGATGATGTATATTCACACTGACCAGCCAATACATTACAACTGAAAGATTCAAAGCAACATTCACGTATTTTATATTAGCTTGGGGTTGTTGTACATAATTTATCCAAGAGAAAAACTACTTAATGCGTTTGAAAATCACCCATTTCTGCTGTACGTGGTCTGCAGCAGGGGCGTCGAACATATATCCGTCATCCTGAGTGGATCAAAGTGTTGCCAGAGTGCCATAATTACCTAAAGTTTCAATTACTTTTCTTTGTTGTGACGGTGTCATGTGTTCTCCAAATACACAAAAATGCACTCACCCAGCCATCCACATGAAAAGAGACAAACGTGAGTCAACAGCCTGACCCGCCTTCTTTTGTTGCTTTCGTTGTCCACTTCGGATGGTCAAGTGGCCATTGTTGGTGCTCAGCTCTGTTGCCCCCTAACGCAACAAGCTGTGATGACCCTTTCTATCAGCGCTTCTGCTGCAATTTGAGCTCAAATAAATCAATGATCCTTTGCCTCCCATCAACCTGGTTCACCGCTTTACCTCCCTTGGAGTACAGATACTAAAGTCTGGGAACGCTTGAAGGCGTGAAGCCCAATGCACATATGCATGTAACTTTCTGATTTCTGGAAAAAAAAACAACTTTCTGATTTCAATCGTTTTTCATTGCAACCATTAATTATTTTACATTTTAATGTTTTTTTTGTTTGTTTTTTTGAAGCACAACAGAGATTTACACAATTGTAAGTTGTTGTTAATTTCATTCCATAATGCGACTCCCAGAAATGAATCACATCCATATTTCACATTGGTTCTCACACTACCTCTTATCAAAGACACCCAATCCTGTTAAATTATAATATTTTTGTCTTAATTAAGCAAAGAAATTGAATACCGATGGGAAGAATTTTTATTTTTGAATTGAAATAATATTTCAAGTCACAATATCTACGAATTTTCAGGTGCAAGATTGATAGAATATTGCTCCATGAAATTCATAGATATTGTATATCGATCATGTGTAAAAGTATACAAGTGAAATGAAACACCAAAGTTGTGACTAATAGGTGTGTCCCAGTTGATGTGTGTGTCCAGTGAGTCCTCCGGTCCTCCTTCATGCATTCAGACAGAGTGACTGGTTGTGTTGGCACACAATGAAATTACCCAGATGCCTGCATGACAAGGTAAACACAGTGAATCTAATCTGCTTTCCATCGAGTTCAGGCCGGGATAATGAGTTCTGGAGGCTTTCGAGGTAAACAGCAAATGGACAAATCTCCCGGACACAGTATGTCCTCTCAGTAACGACTGATCGCTCAGATGAAGAACATCGCAGGCCTGTTTCCAACTTTCTTGACGTCTTTGGGAGCTCAGGACGGAATTAAAAAAAACAAAAACATTCCTGTATCAGAAAACTAAAAAAGAGAGATAACAACGCTAAAAGTGTTCGGGTCACACTTCCCCGTCGCGCGGCGTGAGTCGGCGGCATTTCTGCCGACGAGCGTTTGTGCGGAACCTGTTATGTAACCGCGCCACGTCGGCGCGCTACATTTCAACACGCGGACTCCCCAAACCGAGAGGCTCACTCGAAGGCCCGCGATGTCCCCAGCTGCCACCTGCCGCGGCAAGCGCCGTCCCCGGAGTTGCGGGGCATCGGCGTGGCATGAAGCTGGCACAGCACAACAAGAACTTGCACACAACCCCTCTGGGAGGAACAGGAAGGGTGTTTTATTCATTTATTTATTTATTTCTCCTCTGTTTTTTCTTTTTTTTCTTTTGGGAAGCGGTTGGGAGTGTTCCCGGGCAGAGGCCTCCCCGGGAGCAGTTTTTACGACGTACAAGAGAAAACTCGCAAACCGCAGCAGGCACCACCAAGGAGGACCGGCATGCCACTTGATAACGCCCGCTTCCCTCGGGTGGCTTATGGGATTGGCAAGCACATGTGAGCTCGGAGCGATGGCACTCAGCGAGGGGATGTGGAGGAACGAGTGCCGAAAGACGTGTGTGTGTGTGTGTGTGTGTGTGTAGAGGGGAAGATACTCGAAAGTGTGCGTGCATGTGTGCACATATGGCCCAGTACATGTGGTGACAACCTGCAGGGCACGAAGAGAGCATGTGCCGCGATGCCATTGTGTGATTTGCTTTTCACTTGTGTATGCATGCGTGTTATACGTAATGCGACGGCCTCTCTCCGACCGGAAGTCCCGCGAGGTGGGAGAAGCGTGCCGTGGCTTTGCACCCCCCCACCCCCACCCCCCACCCCCACCCCCCACCCCCCACCCCCGGTGTGGCCTGTCACTTCGGTGGAGGGCTCCTCCCTGCCGACAAGGTGCGAAAGGGAGACGACAAGCAGCCTCTTTTCTACTCCCGCCAGCGTTCGTCCTCGCCGCCCCTCGTCTCCAACATCGTCCGGCCTCCTGATCAAACTGATTAATTTGTGTTCTCAGGTCTGTACAGGTGCAGACATTTAGATTGCTGGAGGCATATTGTCTTAAATTATACGTGAGGCGGATAATTACCCCCTTTCCCCGTGAAATGTCATGGAAACGCTCTGCGAGCAGATGCACGGTGTGCCGACTCCATTTAGTAGAACTCAAAGCTCGTGTTTCGGTCTAATTGACGTACAAAAAATGAATAAATAAAAAAATGTACTTCAGTGCAAATTCAAGATAGTTGAAGTTGTATTTGTCATTTAATGTAACCGTCTATAATAAAGAGTGGGCACTTTGTAGGATTATTGCAAAATGTGTTGTGTTTTAGATGACTCATTTTTGCACATATGAAAAAACAACAACAACACAATGTTCTTATATAATAAGAAGTTTTGTTGTCACTGTTGGATCCTTTCCAACACTGAGTGTATGCGGAGATGGAATAACAAACTTTCCTCGACACCAAACCGAACATGCATGCCTCAGAACTGTGAGAGGAAGTACTCAGAGAATACTGGTGCATGCACACGGCGACTATTTCCTGTTTCGTTTTAACATTATTTTATGTCTTAAGTGTGTTTGAAATATGTGTTTTATTGTTTAGGGCCTTGTTAAAGAAAAAAAAAATATTTTACTGATGATAATTATTATTCGTTTTTGGTTGTAAACAGAGAGAAACTCATGTTATGTGACACATATCTGGGTGCCAATGGAAGAATAAAAATGTTTTGTGATAATTAAATGTTAAGTGGATTTCACATAAATAGCGCTTTTAAACTGTTTGAGCCGTTAGTCACATTCACACATCCAATTCAGGTTTCAGTGTCTGTTGCAGTTCAGGCATCAACATGTGAATGCTTTTGATCATGTGACGCTCTTTGACACGGAGCATCAAGGTCGTTTACATAAACTGAAGCGTTCTCGCCTCGTCTATATAAAATCAATACTACATTTGCATCTGTTTTTCTATGTGTTTGCATCACATCTGTGTGATTGTTCACTCACGTGATTTATCTGCATTTTCAGCTTGAACTTGTGCCCGATTTTTCTATTACGGTTGAACCGAGTATGGATCAATCTAATAGATGTGTAAAACCTGCTTTAATAAAACAGACTGTAGATACTAAGCAAGTGGCTGAAGACACGTATAAATCTATCTTTATGAAGTAGCGTGTGGAAGGAAAAAAAAAAAGATTAAAAGAGCCAGTCAATGTCAATCCCCTCGACAGGATCAATACAGTGATGATTATGAAGTTTACTTCATTCTAGCATCTAACGAATATGACTTCTGACCACCGGTTCGAGACGATTCCATAAAATAAAATAAAAAAGCAACAAAAAAAAAGCTAATTTGACTCCAAAATTGCTTTTTTTGATATTTTCAAGTGCAGAATAAGTTCCATTAAGGCTACTTAAACTGCATTTTTAAATCAGTCTGGTTGCAAGGTCTGCTGGCGACGCACACACACAAGAAATAGTTTGGCGTATTAAAGAAACATGGACTCATGCAGGAATAAATATTGGAAAGGCAACCTCGCACTGAGGGTAGGAAAACAAATAAATAGCAAAATTGCCTCCCTGCGTTGCATTGGGTGTAGCGTGAGTCACACCGAGAATGAGGCTCGCTGCTGCTGCAGCACCACGGGGAAATAACATGTCCAGACCGCCGTGCCCGGCCTCGCCGGTACACACACACACACACACACACACACACACACACACACACACTTAAATACTTCTAAAGACACAGAGGAGTTCAGCCGTCCAAACGAAGACTGTGACGTCTGAATCGCGGCGCGATCCGATCACGATTATTAGGATTATTATTGCTTCCCGGAGCCTCCGAGGAATCTCTGCCCTATTGGAGACGTGGTTAATCTGTGAGCAAATTATTGCTCGGCATCCTCGGAGGGCTCTTTTTTTTTTTAAATTGCACTGCGGTGCCCCGTCGCAGAGTGACAAAAACCTGCGGTCGGCACGCCATTTTGTGCGGATAGAGTTCCCCTTTGGTCCCCGTTTCCCCCCGCCTCCCCACGGCGAATACCTGCCCGCGCTGCCACGCCGACGGTACATAAGTGGATTATGTAATGTCCAACCAACCAATAGACGCATTAGTGTCACGCTCATGCGATGGTAGACTTACTGTACCGCACGTCCAAGTGGATCAGTGCGTCTGGCACGGATCAACAGTTAATTGCTCGGCGAAGACTCTGAAGTTCGCCCTCTCTTTACATTCCCATCCAGCCGACGCCGGGGTGGGAGGGGAACGGCGGCGGCGGCGGCGGGAGCCGTGTGAACGACGCCTGCGTCTCGTTCCTTCCTCCCCCCCGCCGTCTGTCGCAGATCATGATAGCTTGGCAGCGTCGCGTTTGGCCAATCGTGCTGCGCGTACGTATATTTTTTATCTCTTTCTCTTCTTCTGCAGTTGACAGATTTTTAACAAGCAGATTTCTTGATGTATTTCGTGGTGGGAACAAAGGAAGACAGTCTCAACACTTTGTTACGACCTTTCTCTTTTGAGTTTGCATATTCAGGTTACGTCATTGTTAGACATTTTCTTGTGAGCCCTTGTGTGTGAAGTTGGTCTTACTGCATTTCTGTTTCCTTCTACGGTCTAAGTCAGATCGTGACCTGTCTTGGAAAATAGTCAACTGAGTGACTTCCAACATTCTGCAGGCCTGTAACCAAGCTGTAATCTTAATAAGAGAGAATTAAAGAAAACCAAATAAAAACTTGGGGAGACAGAATACACAAGAGTCAGACAATTTTATTGTCCAGGAGTTTGTCTAACTTGCTGCACCGAAGACTATGAAGGTTACAAAAAGTAGCACAGAGGCTCAGACAGTTCTGACACGAGGAATCCTTGAAGCTCAGACTGTTAAATCACACATCATTCAACAACAAAGATAGAGAGATGTTCAATCATCTTCTGTAAGCTTTGAATCTCGAGAGGAAGATGACGACTTCCCTTCCTGACCACTATATTACGGCCAAAGCAGGAAAAGTTCATCGCCACTGTAATGATTTTGGATGAAACAAAACCTCCTGAATGACTCCCATTGGAAGCAGAATTGCATTTTCCTCTTTATGTGAGCTAAAGTAATCTCCCAGGCCGATGTCTTCACCTTATTTCCTCGGCGGTCCAGAAGCAAAACAAAGCATTTACTCAATTTATTGCAATTTGAGGTGTTACAGCATTTGTTTGTCGGCAACTGCAGCTGAAACTGTACTTACTTCAGTTTACTCTTTTCAAAGCGTTGACTCATACCAACATTTCTCATAATGGTGCATTTATTTATTTGTTATTTTTTAGTCAAAAACATGTGCTTTCTGTCCATTTAGCTCCGACACGGTACACACCAGCGAATAGACGGGTTTGGATCAGAGATCACAGGCAGTGTGTTCGAGTTCAAGCAGAATATAAGTTCAGCAGCTCGCATGGTTTTTGGCAGAAAGTGTTTAGATTTGATCTGAGAGCGTTTGCAGTTATTGCTGCTGTTTTGCTCGCAGACTCCACTTGTTCTGCCGCCGTCTCGCTCGCTCGCTCCTTTTTGTTTCTACCTCTGCACTCTAAGTCCTTGTTGATTATTGACTGGTGTAGCCTTGTGGAAAAAGAAAGAAAGAAAGAAACATCCTCTCTCTGCGCTTTGACTTTACGTGCATCTTGATGTCTTTTTCTGTTTCAGTAATGAGTGACAATGTCCCCCCCCCCCCCCCCCCACCGGCGGAATTGTTGTAGCCCCTCAGATCCTGCCTTCTCCAACAGACACGTCAAACATTTTCCATAAATTCTCCGTCTGAGCGCAGGATTTGCATCTGAAGAGGAAACACTTTCGCGGCCTTTCGCTTTCAAACTGTGCAGCTCCGCTTCAAACCTCCCCCTGCCGATTTTTACACATATTAGCATTTAAAAGAATTTAAGGTACTCTATTGCACAGAAGAAGCTTCTGGGAGCTCAACAGGCTTTAATTAAATTAGGAAAAAAATCCCCATTTTTGTGTCCACCAACAATAACTTCATCACTATCTGGACCCACATTAGTAATAGAAGCTTACTGGAAAGAAAAAAAACACAAAAAAAAAACCTCTGTGGTAGTGAAATGTTAAGAAGCAGGATTACCCTGAAAACTCAAAAGGACTTACATGTGAATCTATATATTCCGGACAATGTCTACCTAATTAAACTTGAATTCCGGCTCTCTCGGGTGTCTTCCCGCCAAGCACTAATTCTTCAAGTAGGTTGTTATTGAGGGATTATTTTTTAAGGCCGGACCGGCTTCATTTGTGTTTTCAAAACAGTAAATTCACTTTATAGCCGGAATAATGAGCGCGTACAGTAGGGCTGCCCGCTAGAAAGAGATGTCATCTTAATAAATCCTCATCTATGAGCAGCAGTTAAGACGACTGCAAAGGTGAATTCATTTAAATAATGATGAACGATAAGACAAGCTGTGCGGCTCTGTGGCCAAATGTGGACAGGAGCAGCCCGGAGGGGGTTTTAACGGTGGACTCGGATCCCAGAGGCCGAGTCCAATACCTGGTGCTTTATTAATGACGCTCTGGGCGCGAGAAGGTTCAAATACAAAGGCTGAAGAGTTCACAGGCAGCCCAAGGGGTACGAGAAAGCGAACGCGACGTAAAAATGGATTTGAATCCACCTTTTCCTTCAGCCAGTTTAATTAAAGTGTCTAATTGTTTAAGATTACCATAAAGGTTGAGATCGTTTGGGAAGGCCATTAACACCTGAAGGATTATCCTGTTATTTTTAATTATTATGCAAATGTAGTCAACAGTCTGTCAACGTGATTATGTATTTCTTTAGTTATGACTCTATATCAATCAATCAGTGAGTTAATTAATCAGTTACACCTCACGGGTTGATTATTACCACAATGTTATGTGATGGTAAAACATAACATACAAATTTAAAAAGAAAATTTCAAAAATACCCATGGCACCTTGCTGCTAGTGTATTAAATATAAGCCAGAATTTCTTAATTAAAATATTTAATTTAACGTAAATCATTCACAAAATAATAATTGAAAAAATAAACCATTTACAATGTCATCTCGGAGATAATTCATGTCGTGTTGTCGATTCTGTCACGTTGTCTTGGAAGATTTTGTTTTCCTTCAAACTATTTAATCCAAAAAGTTGAGCAAAAACTCAAAAATCCAGGAAGACTGGCTCTAACGTGACTCAAAACCGCCATCTACTGGTGAATGGTGGCATTATTTAGTTTCTGCAAAGAGCCACTTTAATAAAACTTGGTTTTAATTCACTTTTTGAGGCTATGAACAAAGTGTGATTCTTTTTTTTTTTATTATTAAAACGTGTAAAACAGCAGAGTTTATCTCTGATATTTTCACTTTTGTGAAATTAGGAAAACTTGAGATGCGTTTTATATCATTAGATACAGACCAAAGCTGAACTTTTTTGAAAACGTTCCATCTCTGTGTAAATAGGGGGGGGAGATATTTATTCTGAGGCTAATAATGGGAAAACCTCGCCTTTTCAGTTGACGTTGCAATGGAAAGGGGGCCTTAGTGCGCATGTAGCTTCTGACGCGTAACAAGCCCTCGCCATTAATTTTTTTCTTTTCACAAATATGTTTATTGAAATTTTCAATTTAAGGACAAAACATATAAAACACACACACACAAATACAACAAAATTAAATAAAATCCCTCCCCCCACCCTAAAACCCACCCTTCACTCAATTACAACAAAATGATTTTCTACAAGTCAAAGTCTTTTACAAGGGCAACCAAATGTCTTTAAAGTCCTCCAGTTTGCCTTTGGCAATATATGTCAGTTTCTCCAAGGCCAAGTTACTGGACATCATTTCAATCCACTGTTTCGCTCCAGGTCTTTCTGTGTCCTTCCATTTCAAAGCAATAACATATTTTGTCTGCACCAAACAAAAATTGACAAGTTTCTTGTTTTTTGCATTGCCATTTAAAGCTATTTGGAAAAATGTGCAATATACAGAGTTTACCATCTAAGGGCATTTTACATTCAATTAAATCTTCCTCACACTGCCACATACAATGACAACGTGTCCTCTTTTCTTTACCACATTAGACACAATCATCAGGTATATGAGGGTTGAAATGATGGAGTTTCACTGGCGTGACGTCGGTTCTAAACAACCACTTGTACTGCACTAATCGGAATCTTGTGTTGATAGTTTGTTTTTGTGTGAGTAAACAAGAGTTATTCCATTCCTCAACTGAAATGTTTGTAGCCCTCGCCATTATAAACTCACTGAACTGTTGTTTACTTAATCTTTAACAACGCACACGTGACGCGGTAAGTTACTTTCTTTTCTACTGTAACTAAGAAAGTAGCTTCACTTTTAATAATTTAATTTAATGAATGATTTATTATTTGTGAACCACAAACGTTAAATGAAGTGCACCGATGTAGTAAATACATTCTTGAACCTTTTCGCTTCACACTGATGTTTCCACTATTAAACCTCGGGAGGTTCGGCGGATTATAGGTCCGCTTCCCCCGCAGCCTTTTGTTAGCTGGTACTTACAAACGAGAGAAGAAATTCCAATCCAGATGAGATTCTTCTGCAAAAAAAAAAAAAAAAAAAAAATTGCTGGGCCATCAACCCGGTTTGAATCCCGCTCGGATCCAAATTGTCCGAAAATAAGATGATGAAGAGCACGGAAGCGCTCGGAGGGATGAATCTCGTCGGCTGCTCTGGAGGTGGACTCCGATTGCTCAACACCCAGGGCACACTGGAATTCAAACGGCAATTTAACTAAAAAAATACACACAAAAAATCAACAACAACAAGAGGAGGATAAAAGAGAGGGAGGAAGTGGAGGAAGCTCATCCTGTTAAACACGAGGGTTTTCAACGTCCTCTGATTTGTACATTTTTGACGACGTGCTGCTGGAAACTATGAAGCTGCTGGCGTCTCAACACTATAATATCTCTTTCAAGGTAGATTTCATCTCAGACGGTTGCGAAAACACATTATTTTTCTGTGCCGCTCCGGCTTAAAACAACCCGACAAGTAAACAGACTGAAATTGTAGGAAAATCAAAACGTTGCGCAGGGAAAATGATAATAATTTGTGCCTTTTCTGTGTAACTCAAATACTTCAGGAAGCTTTCATGCCACTTTTAAAAAGATATTTCCCTTCATTTACAAATTGTGACCTTCCCTGGCCGCTCTGCACCAAACAGAGAACGTCATGATAAGAACACGTTTAATTAGAGTGAATTCACTCGCACTTTGCATGATGTGTGTTGAAGCAAGTTAAAACATTTCAAACCTGAAACGAATGTGAAACAAGGTAATTATCCAAAAAGCCAAAACACTCGGGAATCGGAAAGCTTTTTGCAGATCATTAATAAAAAAATACATTAATTAATTAATTAATTAAACGAGACATATTTAATTGAATAATTGAGGTTAGCTATAAAAGCTCTTCGTTGTTTGAATTATTCATATTTAATGAAGGGAGAGAAAAAAAAATAGTTTTTCTGAATTCTTATTAAGCAGCAATTGTAATAGTTTCACCTCAAAGTCATTTCCCAATAAATACTGTTTCTTTATTTCCAATAAAGCTTTTGTGAAATCATATTTTGTGAATCTCTGAATCATTTGTACAACAACGCCTGTTTGTGACATCGGATCACAGCTAATTGTTGTTTACATGATTTCAATGATAAACAAGGAGAACCGTCATGTGTGTGAAAATACACAGACGTCACACACATATACGTCTGTCTTTTACATTCATCAAGCCTTACCAATGCGGAGCAGTACCGCTGATCACCTGTAGGGGCAGTGTTTAGCAGTGCAGCTCACATGCGACTGGTGAAAGGAACATGTACTTATGTGTACAAGCAAATCTGCATTATATCAAAAAGACGAATTGTTTAAATCATTTATATTGTTGACAAACTGCTGCAAGAAATTATCCCCTCAGACCAAATTTAAATACTACCAGAGGCACAATTTTTAACAGTTTCGAGCCTGTTTCATTGTTTTTGATGGATCAACGGAGATTTTTGTTTTCGCTCTAATGACCAAAAGTACTTTCACTTACGGTTTTAGTTGTTTTTTTGGCGACGTATTGATTAACGATGGCAAGGGTTCGAAACACATGAACCGATTCACCTTCGTAAAGAAGGTAAACTTTCCTCCCTTTGTTCTACAGTTTGTTCAGCGTGTAAATCCAACGCTAGAATCACATTAAAACTTCCCAACTGCAGTTTGTTTATTGTTGTTGGCAGTGAAACACGAACCCTCGCTTGTGCATTCACAGAAATTACAATTGTGTTATCGGAGCGCTTTGATTTGGTTTTCCGTCAGGTTTTCATACTCATTTTCCCGCCGACCTAATTAAACACGCAGAGTTTTTTCCCCCCACAAATATGAATCCCGCTCTCGAATTTCAACAAGTACAACAACTAATTAACACCAATTCCACTCCCAAATAGCTGCAATATCCCCCTTTGGCAAAGAGCGTAGCGAGGCCTGATGTGGTGCAGAGTGCCAGACTGGCGAGACGAGGCCTCTTCCCGAATTGATGAATAAATGTGGATCCAGGATGTGTGAATGTGATGCAGGCTGCAGGAACTGAAAGGAGGTGAGTTCTGGACACGAAGTGGACCGGGGGAGGATGGATAGTGGGTGGAGGGCGGGTGGAGGGCGGGCGGCTGTCAGAGCGAGATAAGCAAAGACCAGGGCGATATATTGTGGAGAAGGGAGGCATAAAATTAAGAGGCATGAACAATAAATGAAGAACTCGGAGAAGATTGACATTATAAACTGGATTTTTTTTTTTTAAAGACCAAGAAAAAAGAAGAGAAACCAAAAAAAGAAAAATAAAGAAACTGGATTATCTTAAATCCGGGAACATTTTAGCGCCGCAGAACACCACAGACTCAAACCGGGGCTCCTCTCCCTGTGCGGTGGCGATGCTAACCACTAAGCTGGGAGGGCTGCGACTTTATTTCCAAAGCACATTTGAGAAAAATGTGAAACGCCGACGGAAGATTAAACCATCAACAAACCGTCTGGAATTAAGAACTGTGCAGTAAAGGAAAACTAACAAATATATATGGTAAGTGTGTGCACACACGCACACAAGAAAACTGTATAATTATGAGTATCATGTATTGATATTAAAGCAATTTAGTGAAAAAAAGCAATCAAATGTGATTAATAGCTTTAAATTAATAAGCAATCGGGGGAAAGGGTCAAATGTTGAAAACTTAAAACAGAATTTCATTTGTATAAATGTTTCGAATAGATTTTTAACAAAGCGCTTGAAACACATGTTACGCTACGTATGTACACGTAAACAGTGGAAGCTGTTTAAGTCAGCTATTATATTCAAACAGTTTCCACTGAATCGGTTCTGGAGAAACTTTGAGAACCATAGTTCTCCCGGTGCATTGAGTCAAGTAGCTCAAATTTACATTAGTGCCGTCACACGGTTTATAATTAGATTAATCACATGGTTGCTGTGGATGAATTCTGATTAATCACGATTAAACAGCATTCATTTTTAATGTGTATGAATCACGTACAGACTCAAGAAATACATTCCTGCTCTCAATGTGTTAACCCTAACCCAGTTTTGGTCTATTAGGGTTAATCTAATACAATTTTAATCAGATTAATCATGATGATGGACTAATTTAGGCTTAATCTATCTATCTATCTATCTATCTATCTAAAGTTCAGGGTGAAAAGTTTCTGTATGATGTGATGCTCCTGTACGGTCTCATGCAAGCATGTTTTTTTTTTCCTGGATTCCTGATGTGTCGACCCGCTCCGTAAGCAAGAAAATGGTTCGTTACTAAAATACGCGAGTGAACATGCGACTGAAATTCCTTCTGACACTGAGGTTGTTTTTTTTTTGTTTTTTTTCCATCTCTTCAAACCGTTGAAAGAAAACATGTCTTCAGTTTAGAAAGAAAGAAAAAAACTTGCCACACACACACACACACACACACGGTTCTCTGTGACGGTTGTTTCTCTCTTTTAAAAAACAAGGCGGCGCTTTAATTGTTGTTGACACAGTTTTGATTTGGCGCTCCTCCTCTAATCATCTTTTTTAAACCAAACAATTTGCTGACGACGCTCCACTGTAATTTGCGGCTTCACAAACAAATCCAAGAGCTTAAACTCACAACTTTTTTTTCTTCTTACATTTCCCACCGCCGCTTCACGCCTTCTTCTTCTTCTTCTTCTCCTTTGGCGGAAGAAGAGCTGCAGCAGCTCGGAAACGCAGCGAAGCAGAGCGACGACGACACGATGGATAGTTTGTGACAAAAAAAGACAAAGGAAGGACACAGATCTAAAAAAAACAAAAAAACAAAAAACCCCAAAGTCGTCTCACCGAATCCATGAGTCAGCTGACGAGACAGACGGGAGGCTTAATTGGCCTTCCAGCGGATTTCTCATCCCGGCGTCTGGTAATTGGACGTGAACACCAGTGATAAATTGCTCGGGCATTCTTTGATTCGGTGGCTGCCGGCTGCTCCTTCTACCTTGTGAATGAAGACGGACGTCCAGAGGAGAACGACTGCTGACATCACAGTTGCTTTCTTGTTTTGTTTTAACCTCGTCGACGCTTCCTGTCGTCACGTTTTTCATTTTTGACATAATCTCAATCATCTACTTCCATGTTTTTGCCATTCAGATGGAACACCTGCAGTTTTGGAAAGTTCTCCCTTACTTTAGTAGTATCATTACCTCTATGTGTATTTTATTTATTTATTGGATACCAAGTTTTCGCAAAAGCTACTCACTTGAATTTCCTGACTCATCATCCAAGGACTAATGAATTATTTTGGACATTAACGGCAAACCATTTGCCGAATAATTCCCAAAAAACTGCAAAATTTGTTTGTTTTTTTTATTTCCGTACAAAGCGGATGAGAGGCACCTCATGAGATCGAAGGAGATCAGCGGCTAGCGATGCTAACTCATGTATTTGGCCAACTTTTCACCAAAAACTATTAACCGGGATTGCATAAAATTTTCGGGGTTGATTCGTCATCATCCAAGGACCAGTCGATTACATTTTGGCACCGTTTCCAAATAAATCCCTCCAAAAATGTCCCGTGTTTAAAGGAGATCAGCATCTGTTGCCATGGAGACGCTCCCTGCTCAGTGTTTCACGCTTATCTCACGGGCAAGTTGGATATGAGCCAACGGCTATCATGCAAGCAATTCTAACTTGGGTTCCACGAACTATTGTGGCGTTGGCGAAGGTCTGCCGCTCTACCGAGTGTAGCTCTAGTTAGAATATCTTTGATCAACAGTGACGAGATCAAATCTGAAAGACTTCATTTCTTTTTATCCATTTTCTTTAATCTGAAAGAAATACGACTGAATATTTGGCTGGTAGGTTCCTTTTTTTTAAAATAAATATATGACTGTTATATACTTAGAATTTCAACCGTTTCTGTTTTAACCATGATTTACCTGATCTGGCTTTTCATCCATCAGAAGCAGTTATCATCCGCCACATCCCTCTGTACAGAACATGAATATTTTCACAGATGTTTTCTTTCACGCTTCACTTCTAACAGTACTATATCATTTTATATGTATTGCATGTAACATACAAAACAGTTTTATTCAATTTAAACACATTTTTCATTAATATATTTGGGTGTTTCAGGCTACATCTTAGTCCGACTTCACACATATTTTGTGATTTTTGAATTAATTCATTTGATTTCTGCTGTGTACCCTGGACCTTGAAGTGGACAAAGCGCTTACAGAAGATGGATGAACGACGACTCGGTCTTTTGCCAAAATTGTGCCTCGTCTGCTTCTTTTTGTTGGACGGGAAATTGAGACCCAGCCAAGGTCAGAGCTGCATCATGTTGGCGGGGGGTTGAAGGGCGGAGGGTCTTTTTTAATTTTTTTGCAGATGATGTTGTCCTTTTCCCTTTCAGCATTCGCCAAGATCTCCAAGTCTGCATTCATAAATTATTTAATGAAAAAATTATCCTCACAAAGTAATTTGTTGCTTACATAAAGTTTAATTTGAAAAGAAAAACAAGCCAGACTCAATTGAAAATACATCTTCAAGGCTCGAGGAGTGCTTAAAGACTCAATTTGAATGTGAAGTACGTACGTTTTATCGTAAGCGGCGCTTCGTTTTTCAGTTTGCATTAACAAACGCCGGCTTCAGCGCCTTTAACTTCGAGGGGAAAAAAACCAAAACAAGCCTGTTTGTTTCTGACTGCAGCTGTTCTACATTTAAGTCCTGCTGAAAAAAACAAAACAAAACACATTTTGTAACAGAACATCACACATACGTTACGATGGATCCTCATTAGTCCATCCATTCTAACGCTCTGCACATGTACAGTTTACGATCCAACTTTAACGTCCATAAAGTGTCTGTAATGAAACTGAACCCGTCTTCAGTCGCACAGCAGCTGCGCCTCATCATGGCCGCCTCCCGTTTAGGCTCGGCGTCGTTTCATGAAGTAACTTTGAAAACCGTTTGAGGACGCAACGACGCGGTTTATGCCAGATTTTGGCAAAAAAATAAATAAAAAATGCGAGCGCCCTGCGCTTTAGCAGTCGTTTAATGTGGAATGGAGCATTTAGTTATATGGCGGCGCACATTAAAGGTTTATGAGCGCTTCATTACAGCCATGTTTTTTTTTTCTCCTTTTACTGTATCATGTTGGATACGACTCCCGAATAGTGCCAGAGAATATGGCGACTGTAAAACTTATAAAATTGATTTAAGATGTACATTTTACATAGATATAACCTGGACGGTGCAGTGGTTTGAACTCTAGCCTCACGGTGGGAAAATTCCTGGTTTGATTCCTGCTTGTAAATTATTTTACATGTTAAATCACAGACTGAGATACATACCCCACATATGCGTTGACAAATAATTCCCCCACACTTGTGGTGTCCCCCAGAGCTCTGTCCTGGGTCCCATTCTCTTTGTTCTTGTTTGTTTTTTTTTATTTAACACAGCTTTTGGTTTGAATGGATTTATGTACGATGTATTTTATGAAATCCTTATGTTGTTTGTGTTTTTTTAACTGCACAAATCTGTTTATAAACTTTACTTTCTTATTTCACAGTGCATGCCAACTTTCCATAAATACGACATACAGGTTACAGCTTGATAAAAGAGTGAAGAAACACAAAATAAATTACCACATCGTGAAAATCCAGCAGTGTGTATGAAGAAGAAAAAAGCCCATTTAAACAGCATTATTTGAAAGTTATTTAGAGAAAGTACTGCAAACTTCACGTACAATTGTTCAAAAAAGTTTTAGCGGCATTAGCCTTGTTAATTTCTAATGTCAAGGAAGAAAGTTGCCAAGCTTTTAGTGAAAGACCTTTTGTTGGAGAATTTTTCTTTTCTTTTTTAACCAGAAGCAAAGCCTTTTATCTGCAAAGAAATACTCAATTCTGGCACACAACTCAAAATCCAGAGGAGAAATCATCAGTCCTGATATTACAGACCACAGGGAGTCGGCAAAAAAAGCCCACCAAAGGTTTAGTTTGCTTATTTTTATTCAGCAGATTTTTAATAGAATGCAAAGGTCCATTATGTGGAAACAAATTCATACACTGTATCTGCTATGGCATACCGAGACAGAAAGAGAAGAGACTGCCAGAGACAGGGTCATTACCGTTATTAGAATGTAAACTTTACAGAAGAGATGATAAAATGCCACATGAAGGCATCTTTATTTACTGGTCATAAAAGTGTGACATAGTGAATAAACGACAAAACACGCCCCACAAAAAAAAAACATCTGCAAAATGTCATCATCACACAGATATACACTGAAGACAAAAATAAACTCGTCATTGTTATTCCGTCTGTGTGGCGCCACCTACAGGATTTCTTAAGAATAAAGCAATTTACATCTTTTTTTTTTTATTTTATTTTCCTCGACATGGTCTTCACCATTTATAAGAAATGTATCTGGGAAATGTTTGATGGAATAAAGGTTTGTTTTTTTTTGCCCCCCCCCCCTCCCCCTCTGAACCACCTGGCCCCGGGGTAAAAGCGCGCGGAGAAAGCGTGGAACATGATTGGCTGAAACATGGAGCGTCACCGTTCAGCGATTATTATCACCCACGACAGGAAGTTTACTGAGAAGGAACGTGGCAGAAAACACAGATTGGCAATAGTGCAGGTTGCTGGAGCTGGCAGTGGCAGCGGACTAGGAAAAAAACCCAACAACAACCAAAACAGGATGAATAAAAGGTTTTTGCATGATAATTCTTTTAACTTTTTTTTTTTTTTTTTTCTATTTTAGCATCGCTGGCATGCTCTAGGGGGCAGCGTAGAGGAAAATAAAAGAGTGTGAGCAGAATGAAAAGCCGAGGCGGAGGGATGGAGCGCCAAATGAAAAGGAAGAGTGAGTCAATGCTTGTCGTTTAGTTTCATCTTCTGTCCAATACATCACTTGCCGTCCACGTTGGTCTTTGGAATGGTGTTTTATCGGATGGTCAATTGTGTTTTTTTTTTTTCTCTCTCTCTCTCTCCATTCTTTCTTGATTTTGTTTTCCTTCCTTTTTTTTTTTTTTTACCACCTTGTTAACGGTTGTAACCAAACTCGTCGGCGTCGTCTGCGCGGAAGTCTCCGTAGCGCCAAATGTTGAGCTGATGGGAAGAGAAGAAGGGCGTGATGTGAGGTTGAACATTCAACCGCTTTGAACGGCCAACTACCCCCCCCAATTGCAGGTTACACATTCAACTGAGAGCGAGCGAGACGGCTGCTTTCACAGTCCAGTGTGAAGGTGGCGGCGGCTGCTTCATCATCATCATCGTTTAATGTGACTCTTTGCGCTTTTGGCCCACAATACTTCAAATACCACTCAATCTATTACTTCTCCGATTCCATTACATAGACGCTTCCTGCATTGCCTCATAAACTATAGGATGCGTCTGCGTGTGTGTGTGTGTGTGTGCTCTTATAGGCATGCGCGCTCAGCTGTTAATGCCGTGATTCATAGCTAATTAGCGACCGTGCTAATTAGCACTTGTTATTAGGATGAATGAAATGAATGGAGCCCCCCCCCACCCCCACTGTTTCACACTTCGCTGCCTTTTCTCAGCTCCTCCCCAACACCCTGAAAAAAAAAAAAACGTGGTGCCAACTCCGACTGTGATTACAGTTCCACCTGACGCTGTGCCGCAGAGCCGATGGCAACAACTTCTTTTTAAGTTTGCGCGAGTCCAGTAATATTCTCATTTGATCGAACACACACACACATATACACACACACACACACAAAAGGCGAGCGATCATGTAAAATGTACAAATAATGCTGAGGTGGTAAAATATTCCGATTTAAAGTGAAGTCCATTCATCACTTTAACATCAAGCTACCTGCAGATGCCGTGATTATTATTTTTCTTATCTTATTCAACTGCACTGTCCTTCAGCTGAATTTATTAACACGCTCAGTCTTGGAACGCGGAGGCACTTTAAAATCTACCACCACTTACAAATAACTTTCCCCTCGATGTTGAAATAAATCATCGGGTGAATTCCAAACTGTCCCGAAATCCCTCGACATGCTCAAAGGCCTCCGCGTTCCTCCTCGCCGACGCCTCGGCCGGCTCTTTAGATCATAGCGTGCTGACACCTCGCACTTGAAATGCGGAGCCTAAATGTCAGAGGTTTAATTAAAGCAGGTTCCTTGTGAAGTTGGAATATTTTCCCCCGCAAAAAAAATCGCAAGCGGATTTTATGGATTTCATGACGTGTGATGACTTCGACCAGAAATGAGGCGAGCAGATTCACAATGTGGGTTTGATGCGACATTTGTTTGGTAAAACAAGGCAACGGGAAACTTTTGATTTTTGAAAATGCCGCTACTGGTCATGTGCACCGCGGCCAGAGTAAATACTTATTCTGCACATGTGCAAGTAAAAGGACAATAACAACAATGGCGGCCTGGAGAGTGCGACGACTCCCTTTTTATATTCTCCTGGGTACTTTTATAGTTTAAGACTGACCCGTGATAACAATCCACATTTTTTCTATACAGATGACTGTGTACTGTCAACGTTTCGTTCATGCGCACTACATTCTGTGCAGGTTTGTTTTTTGTCTGGCCATTTTACAAACGGAAACGAGAAGGTTTAAACAACATTTTTTTTTTACACAAATACGATGTGTTTTCACGTTAAACGGGGCCCTGGTGAATGTTTCTGCCAGCAGGATGAGGAGAACGAACGTGTTCTGAGCTCAACGAGCTGAAGCTTCATAGATCTTACTGAACAGCCATTTTTAGCGTACTCTTCACTCTCTGACCTATTTTCACTTCTGAACGCTCGCTGCCACATGCTTTCCACCCCCCCCACTCCCCCCTTCATGTCCTGTCTGTCCCCAGTGCTTTACCACACAACCCCCCCCCCCCCCCCTCCCCCCACACACACACACACACACACACATTTTCACAGTATGGACCTGGACAGACTGTGGGCAGTAATCCATATGGGACAATGGCGCCTGCCAATGTAATGTGTGACATCTTGAGAAAAGGGAAAAAAAAAAAAAAACACGCAGCAAAAGGGATGAAACACTTTCTCGTGTCGTTGGTGAGGGAAAGTAATTAGTGCTGTAATGTGTTCGTGTTTTGGTGCCATTAGATTTTCTAACAGAGTGTCAGACAAATGCTTGGTTATTAGGACGAGTCGAGAAAACAAGAACCGGGGGGGGGGGGGTAATGAGATGTTTGCAGCGACTTACCCTGGCACTCTTGGCAGATTCTTGACTGTTCAGGTACTCCGTCACCTGCGGCAGAGAACGAGACGAGTCATTAGCATCGCCACATCACTGTGTCACACGTTAGGATTTTAAAGGATTAAGGCGGAATCGATGCGTCCTTTCAACCTGCTCGCAGACAATTCTTTTACCCGCTCATGTGGAAATTCCTTCTTCTTTCTATTTTTTGCCAACGCTCTAGATCTCGGGAACGTAGCAGGTGTAGCAGGTGGGTGGAGGTGGGAGGCATAAGGAGCCCCCTTCGTTAAGGGGGCGACAAGCTTGAAAAATAAAAATTGGAGGGGGAGCCCAAAATTCTGCAAGTGTTTTTGTTTTGTTTTTTGGTAGGAAATCAGAGCGTTGTTGTACAATGCAGCGGAGGACAAGGGGGGGTCGCACAAGTAAGTGTGTAAACTAAACATTACATAACTTTTCAAAAGAGTCTTAGACAAACAGGAGTCACTGATAGTTTCCGGGATGTTTGCCAATAGTCCCTTTTACTGACGTCTAAGCCGGTGGATCCAGTGACTGACGCCAACAAACGAGAGTAGAACCATTTCTTCTCACCAAACATGCTCATTTATGGCTCATTTGGAGAATTTTTTTTTTTTTTTTGAGTTCGGAAAACTTTTTCCCCCCCTGATTCGAGAATGATTAAGAGAATAATTATTCATCTAAATAACAATTTGTCACAGCCTTACAACTCGATGACTCTTTTCTACTTGTGTCACTGTTAGATAAGCTCAACGAGCAACTGACTCGTTGACAGATTGTGTGATAATTTAGTTTCATTTTACGCAGCATTTCGGTCTGAACTTTCTTTTTGTAACCTTTTACTTTTTTTTTTCTTTAAGAAATAGGCAGGCGATAGTTTCTATTTCTAAGCAAGCTGTGTTACTTCCACACAAACTAACTAATGCTGTTCAGGGGTGTGTGCTCATGTTCATTTTTTTTTATTTATTTATTTTTTACATTCATTCCGCAGCGTGGGAACAATTACACTCTCTAATTTGCTCAATATTAATGCTGCTGTTTGTGGACAGGAGTTATAGTGAAAGAGACAAGAGGAGTTGAAAGAGGAAAGCAGAGGAAGTCAGTGTTGAGCATATTGACTGCTTCTGCTAGAACAGCCATTTAGCCTCACTGAATGAACCAGTGATGAGTCACAGGCCAGAGGGTGTGGGGGGTGTGGGGGGGGGGCAGAGAGAGCAGAGAGCGAGAGCGAGAGAATATGTATGGACTGAAGTGGCAGTCCTTCCTGAGTGGGGCTGTCTTCTGCCATCGTAGTGCATACAGTGATCAAGTAATACACAAGAAACACACATATACACACACACACACACAGTTCATGTCACCTCCGCCCACTCCCCGTCTCCGTCTGTGACGTATACGTCTGTAAGTACGATCTGAGCCGCAGATGAATGAGTCGCCACGTGCGCGTCATTCCTGGATCACAAGTAAACATTAGCCTGACAGCAAAAGACTTGAGTTTAAAGAGAGAGCACAAAGAGAGCGCCGGCAGTAAAGAAGAGTCATTGTCTGCATGTAATAGCTTCAATTGTGCACCGGGTTTTTTTTGTTTTTTTTTTGCGCCTGATTATAGTAGCGGATGAGCTGGCGTTCACACTCAGATGCACACACACACACGTCGGAACAAGGATGCCAGATGTTAAAAAAAAAAAAAGTCTAGTGTGGATTGCGCTCCGGAGTTTAATTGCTTAGCCTAGCTGGTGCGCGGAGGTTGAGTTGATAGCTACGCTGCACACGGCTCGGCCAAGATAACAGACCTGCAGCTGGAAACCCACAGCCGCTGTCTGCGCGAGTGCACATGTGAGTGAGAGTGTGCGGCCGGGGAAAGTGCTGCTGCTGCAAAAGTCATCCGTCAAAGCCAACTGCAGGAGAGATTTTTTTTTTGGGGGGGGGGGCGCGCGGGGACGTGGCATCTTGGTCCCATCAGGCAGACGTCACCATATGGAAGACCCAGCCGACGATATTTCACGAGACACAAAAATGGCCGGTGATGGCGTTTGGGCCGCGGCGGGAAGCCGTGCGGCGCTTTGAAAGCTGGAGGGGAAACGCTAAAGAGGTGTGAAAGAAGGTCTCATATCTGCAAAAGCAGATTTGGCAATATTCATAACGCAAAGGAGAGAAATTTGTGAGAAAAAGGAAAAAAAAATAAAATAAATTGGAAAAGCTCAACTTCAGAGGAAATAAACTCCCATCAACAATTTCCCCCAAACTCCACAGTGCCGCGAGTCTGGAAGTATTCTGTGAAGGACTCAAAGTGGAGAGCACTCCAGAATAATGAGCGCAGATGATATGCATCCATATGGAAAGCGCCATGGCGAGCCGCTTTGTACACTGGTTGGGGGGGGGGGGGGGGGTCGTCACCCTCGTCATTCACTGTTCTCAACAGCCAATCAGCACGCAGCTGAACATGGATGATGACTGACTTCGGATTGTGAACAGCTCCACATATCCTGTCGCGGATCCAGCAGGGAGGCATAATGACTCACTAAGAGCGAAACTCACGCGGAGTGGCGAAGAAAAAGGAATGTTTCTCGTATAGAGGAGACAAGAGTGCCGCTGAATAGGAGGAGGGAGAGGGTGGGGGGGGGGGGGGGGGGGGGGGGGTCGCTGCAAACCCAAGGTATAACTGACAGAAACCCTGGTCGAGAAAAAAAGCCAACAAGAAAGTTAGCGGTGATTACGGAGGGAACGAAGCCGTGTGGAGTAACGATGACGGACAAAGAGGAAATGCAGTGTTGGGAGGGGGAGCGGGCAGCAGAAGGCAGTGGGTGACAGTGTGCTTATCTGGATGACCCAACAGAGCTCCCATATGCCAGACAGATGCCATTGTGGTGAGCAGTGGCCACCGACACTGGCAGCAAACAACGTGCTCCTTGGCCAGCGAGGCTTCCCGGAGCGCGAGAGGGTCCCTGAATTTTCACCAGATTAAATCCAACCCACTGCTGACAGGTGAACTAACGACAGCGGCTAACGGAGAATCCTGCCCGACATGGCAGATTTCCCACTAATGTGCATGTTGACTTCAAGCGCAACGTCAAAACGAATGAGTTCCCGCAAAAGAGGCCAAAGTCACGCACCCACATTACATTCACCAGAAACCTGCTTAAATGTCGCGCTGATTGATTTTTCTCGCCAAGTATTAGCGACTGACTTTGCAAAATTGCACCGAGGCTGAAAGCGAGGACCGTGAATATATTCTAATTCCGAGCAGGTAACTTTCACGGTGGGACACTGTGTGTAAGTGTGATGCTTCCCGTAAGATGAACGACAGGTGGTGAGGGTCTGGCAGCTTGGCACTACTTCAGTGTGTCTGACTGGCTGTGAAGAGAGAGAGCGCGAGAGAGAGAGCGAGAGAGAGTGAGAGAGAGTGTATTTCCCGGTGCTGGCCATCATGCCATGCCCAGGTGGTGTTCTGGTAAGCGCGGTGTGAAAGTGACGGATCTGAGCGAAAGCTAACATGGCACTTTTGTGCCAGGTTGTGTTCGTCTGGTGCGTAGCTTAGCCGCCTTTCTCTTATTTGTATTTATTTTTCCTCCCCGTCTCAACTTCATGTGAAAATGCAGAGTGAACCCAGATGATCGAACACATATGAAAAGCGAGTGACTAATCAAAGATGCAGCAGCGGGGTTATGCGCTCCCCCCCCTCTCTCTATCTCGGTCTCTTGCTTCCCGATGCGAGATGTCGGCCAACTTAAAATAACGACCCGAGCGGAAGGGGAACAATGGCGCTCGTCGGCCGAGCGCCTCCAGTGAACGCCGATGACGATCCAAGCTGCCACCGGGTCCCTTCAGTTTTGCTCTTCTTTTTCACGCTGCTCTGGCAACTTCCTCCTCGCATCTCGTGCCCCCTTCTTCTCCTCCTTCTTCTTCTTCTTCCTCCTGCCATCTCGGCCTCCTTTGGACTCCCGAGTGAAAGCCCGAAAACTCCATGCAAGATGGATCGTCGTCGGGAGCGTCTGCCGGAACATGGCGGCTTTTATGTTTGTAACTCACACGGTTTTGGAGTCGAGTGTACTTGGCTGAGCTGTGGATTGTCCTAAGAGACATCTCTTATTCAACATGCCCAGCCATGAATGCTGCATGGCGAGCAGACAGAGAGAAGGTTTTTTGGGGGAAGTCTTTTCAGACATGTTATTGTACAAGTTGTTTGATTTGGGGGGGGGGGGGGGGGGAATCCTCGAAGGGCCAACAGGAAGCAAGCGTGCTCCAAGAAAGCCTCCGACAAAGAAATCTTATATTTTTATAGATGTATCCTCATTCAAAACGTGGCACAATTAATTTCTATATTTCACACACTTGGATAGACTCATAACTTACACCAGGAGCTGAATTGCTTGCGCTCTTCGTTTTTGTCCTATACTTTCTTCTACTGCAAGCATTTCCTGAGCCGTCAGTGGTGCAGGGAAATTGCCGACTCTAAACTGCAGAATTTGCGGTGTTCTTTCAGCAGATTATAAATTTTGCATAGAAGTGGGGTGGAGAAAAAAAAAAAAAAAGTCTTCGTGAAATTGTGCTCCTGCAGCCTCCTGCTCCTTCGTAAATCTGGGGATCGTTCCGAGCAAACAGGAGCGACAAGAGTCACATGCATAATATGTGACGGAGAGTCATCGACCCTTTCTGAGGCAAATTGAGATTGCGTCCTGTTGCATGCTGGTCCCCCTAGCGAGGCTGTCGGAGGGAATCAGACGCTTCGGAGGGAACGCGGCACGACAAGCACACCAGCATGGGTTCATAAAGTTAAAGAGGACACACATGCAAATGCACGCACACGCACACGCACACACACACGTAAAGTACGAATGGCGTCATTTTCCACCGCACTGCCAACAGCGTCGAAGGCAAGCAGAGCTTACGTAAATATTAATGTTTCGTACCGATATGTCGTCGAGATAACTGCCTCCCTCACCTCACACACACACACACACACACTTGTTCAGACGGTGTGTTAAAAGACTTTTCACTCCGTCTCAATATCTTCTTTTCTTTTCCCAGCAAGGTCGCGCAAATCTAAAATAACAGAAGTCTGGATGAACCTATTGCCAGTGCTCCTCTGCCCAACCCAGGGGGTGTGTGTGTGTGTGTGTGTGTGTGTGTGTGTGTGTGTGTGTGTGTGTGTGTGTGTGTGTGTGTGTGTGTGTGTGTGTGTGTAAAGTCTGCAGAAGATGGAATGGCGGCTTGTGAAGTGGCGCATGTCAGACATGTCAAAAGGGCCCTCAGAGTGGTGGCAGCAGGGGAGGAAGATCTGTGTGTGCGTGTGCGTGTGCGTGTGTGTGTGTGTGCGCGCGCGTGTGTGGTCAATATCGGGGGAGCAGAGAAATATCCATTAAACGGCCCCATCTCTAACCCGACTTGTAAATTAGGTATTGAGCCATTGGTGAGGAGCGGTCATGCTGTCATATGCCCATGAAGCCCTGTGTGTGTGTGTGTGTGTGTGTGTGTGTGTGTGTGGTTTTCTTTTGGGGGAGAGGAGGAGGGACGGGCTTGATGGGCCATGACAGGCACTGCGGTTGAAAGGCGAGGCCCGCTAACCCGAAAATCAGTCAATTGGTAGTTGGGGTTTGGCTAAAAGCCATTTTTTGACGACACAGTCTGGACTTCTGGGGGTTGAAAGCGAGAGAAACCCGATCATCCACCAGGAGCTTCTCGCTTCCTCTCTGACACAAACCCCCCACATTTTTTCCTTTACCGTCTTCACAATTCCAACATCGTGGTATTTTTTCTTCCCTTCCGTCTTCCTTGCTTTGAAAGCGCATGAGGGACAAGCAGATGCGTCCTCTGCGCTTGGGGACAGCCCATAAGCCAGAACAGCGGTGCAACGTGAAGGAATGTTGGCCCGCTAGGCCTCGTTTTGTTGCAGCGAACCTGCTGCATGGAGGCAGCGGCATTCCCACAAGGCTTCTCATCAGACTGTCCAAACCAATGGCGGTACAGCAGCCGAGGCCGGCGTCACACGGGCACCGTTTCTGAGGAGTATATGTACCAAACAGCATAATTATGCCGTGATAAATGGAGCAGGCCTTCCCTGGAGGCATCCTGTGTGTGCATGTGTGTGTGTGTGTGTGTGAGGCGCCTTCCTGATTTCCTGTATGGATTCCCCCACATTTAGCTCCAGCCCCATTTTCATCTACACTTTCAAACCCCATTAACACAATTACTCTGCATCGCAACTGCTCTGCCGTTAACGACACGGGGGTCGCTAATAGCAAGTTGGAGGAATACTGCACCACCCATGAGACACTTGGTGTAAAAAGAATCAAGTGGAGTAAAAGGAGGCCATTTAGGTGCGTTTAAATGTTTGGGTTGACGCATTTCCTGCTTGGATTATACAGATGTTTGGATAAAATGCCTTTATTTTTATTTCCACAAGGTTCCTTTTTTAACCTACAATATAAAATCTCTCTTTCGTCCTAGTTTTCCTCCTAAAGATTGGCAGGATTTAGAAACAAAAGAACTTGTCTAATTGGATATTTTAATCTTTTTTATCAAACCTTTAATATCTCATTACTGTCTGTTCCTGCTTCTGACTTGTATTAATTAAAAAATATCAAGACCTTCTTTAAACATTAGTGTGCGTTTTGGTCTTCATGCTTTTAATTGTTGTATAAGAGCAGATTTTGCTTCTAGCTGCTGCAGTTACAATTGGATGTTAACTGATTTACCTGTTCAGCAAAATAAAAGGTAAACAGGTTTCTGTTTTTGTGTCGGAATGAGAGTCTACAGACCGTCTGGAAATCCTGAATCAAATGAGAATTGTGCTTTATTGCATCTAAAATGGTCACACTGTTATCTATTATTATATTATCGTTTGGGTCTAGCATCTTGGCAAGCAGAAAATATATATTTACTTTTTAATTTACTGCATGGAAAAGTCAAGCCAACTTATGTCTCGGCCCTCAATAGTGAGAAAATGTGTCTCCCCACTCCTGGTCTCGGCAGGGTGTCCTTTTTGTATTCAAACCACTGCAAGTTTGACCATTTTAACGATTAAAAATTTGAGGAAGAATAAAAAGCTTAAAACAGGTAGAAAAAAACCTTTAAATAACCTACAAGCTTTCCTTCTGGCAATCAAGTGTTTGGAAATGACATGTGCGCATCAAAGTTTTGAAAATCATAGTTTATTTTCCTCTATTGGAAAACAAATCCACAGGCTTCTGATCAAGAATCCAGGGTGACGGCGTCTCCTGTGTTGACCTAAAATAATGTGTCATCCCTGCAGCACAAAAACAAAAAGTTGCATCTGAGGAATGTCGCCACTTAAATGGTTCTCTTCTGTTCCCTCAAAGCCTTTTTTTTCGTGACTTTAAAGTCCTCTGCTCAACAGTCAGACATGAAAAGGAAGGCCTCTGTGTGAATGGAGCAACAATATGGGAAGGAGATAAAAAGGAAGGAAAAAAAAAAAAGTATATTTCCCGGGAGGGCTCCTGGGTAATTAAAGATTCCAGGGCTCTCACTCTGAGGAGGCCAGCTCACAGCTGTTCTCCCCACAGTCTGCCTTCTGCCGACACACACACATTTCAATACAGATCTCAGGCGCGTGTTCATAAACATTAGTTTAAGGTGTGCGTCTTAATGCGTTCAGTCAGGAACGCAGAGGAAACGGAGTCGATACAACAGCTCTGGCCGCCGCCGCCGCTTCTGCTGATTGACAATAATTGCGCGGGAGAAGTGACGGACGCTGCCGTGCTTGTAAGTGACTTGTAATTAGCCAAATGGAGATTATTAAGATTGCAGCGCTGATGAACTTTTGGTTGGTAGCGCCAGCGTCGGCGGGTGAGACGGCGAGCGGTCGGCCTGGGTTTGCATCAGTCATCTTGGTTGGCAGCCGCCGACAGAAAACGGCGGTTTCTAAAGGCATCGGAGCACAGAAAGATAGTTCCGCTAACCACACCGCCATGTTGAACTGGAGCCGCCGTGACAGACTCATTAAGTCCCAGATAGACAAATATCAGGCTCCCTGTTTGCGACTCAGATAGAGCTGCTGCAGGTTTTTATTACTTCATACTTCTCAAGACAAAAAAAAAAAGATAAAGTGGCACTTCTATTCCAGGTTATCAGGGAGTGTCGAACACGTTTGAGTTCAGGGGCCACATACAGTCCAATAGCCTTTAAATCTAAACTTTAAAGTTTTGTTGTATTTTTTTTTAATTATTCCCCCAATATGTTCTTTTGTTTATTTATTTAAATTTGATAATATGGGGTGAGTGTGGTTAAAAAAAGAGGAAGGGTGGCAGTATCTATATATTTTTCTTTATCTATTTCTATCACTATGATCTTGTCGTGATCCTACAATGTGAACAAGATGAAAACAGTGACCAGTTGTAAAACGTGTACTTCCTCTAAAGTTTGTCTTTTTTTCCCACCACAAAAAATCAAATAATTACGACAAACAATGACTGCAATCTGATCATAAAGCCAAGTTTAGTGAAAACGTTTGGTGCAAAAACACAGTGAAATGTCCTAAACTGTTGCTTTCTGCATGTTTTTCCAAACTCATGCCTGACAGCATGGCTTTAAATGCGAGTTTGAGGGCAACGAGGTCGCCATCTTTCATCACCGATTTCCCAGCTCCAGTTTCTGCGTTGCGTTTGCCACTCTTGAGAAATGCACTTTAAAATTTAAGTCGACGTTTTGAACATGTCTTTGGCGGTTTGGAGCCTCTTGCGGCCCGGTTTTGGCCCACGTGCCTCATGTTTCGACAGCCCCGGTATAGACGTTCAGTCTATATTTTAAAATAACAGCTTACCTCGTGGGGAAAAAAAAAACATTTTCTCCCCATGATGTGAAAGTGCAAAGAAACAATTTTCACAACAGAGTTCACGGTGTACGGTTGCTGTACACGATCGCATAAAATTACACAAAAGAATCATTACCGCCGATTCCAGGGAGAGTTCACAGAGCAGAATGAGCTGAGGCAAGTCACGAATAATTGCTCATAGCTGAGGCCACTAGCAGGTGTGATCTGAGCACCTCTCCACTTTAATTCCTGCAGATTATTACTCAACAGGCCACAGTGCGGCGAGACAAATGCAAATGAGACGCCCGCATCTCCTGTGTGGCCTAAATGACATTCTCAAGCTCCGCGTGGACGACACAAATACCGAGGGTTGAAATAAAAAGAGGACGGAGCGTGTGCGACTGAGTGGAGGGAGAAGAAAGAAATAAAATTATAATAATGACAAGACAGAAGAGAAAGGTAGTGATGTGTGGACGACAGAGACATGGAGGAGCAAGAGGAGTGGAAAACACAGGAGTGAGTAAACAAGAAAGAAGTGATGAAGAGGAAAGTGTTGGAAAGATAAGAGGCGAGAGGACCAAAAAAAAAATAAAAATACGAGTGATTTTTCTGATGGTGGCAAAAAAAAAAAAAAAAAAAGCAGGAGGAGGAAAAAATGGACAAAATCAAACTGTGAACAATGGCTGGAGAAAGACATTGGAGGAATGAAAGGAAAGAGAGACAGAGAAGTGTCTGCCAGTGTGGCAGGGCGCCATGCTCGGAGTGGACGCTTGACGACGCCAGGACAATTTAAGGACGGCTAGGTATATCTGCTGCGCCCGAGGTGGGAAAGACATGAGAGTCAGCCTTTGAGAGTGCAGGTCAGAGCTGGAGAGAGAGAGAGAAAGTAAAAAAAAAAAACCCCCACAAATCTTGATTTCGACACATAAAAAGAGGCCAAGAGGAGATTGTGTGTCTTAAAACATAACATAAGAACAGCAGATGCCAACAGGAGCAATCGGGCAAGAGGACATAATTGACACTCTTCTATATCTGGATGCCTGAGGCGGCGATTACTGAGGTGCTGAGCTTGATTTAACAGCTCGTTTATGTTTACTGACATGAGAACATGCCACTTTGCATCACGGCCAATTGTACCCGACAATCTACAGCAACTTCAGCACCAAGTAAAATGAGGCGAACGCACACCGGCACGATCGCAGACTTCGTCGCCTCCACCTTCAAAAAGGAGCGACGCGGTCCGTGTGTCGGACGGAACGCGACGCAGTCCGGAATTAAAAAGTCGAGGCGACTGCAGTGGAGTTTTTACTTTCTACAATGTACACATCATGGACCATCTGCATCCAAAGCAATGATGCAATTCTCATGATCCACAATAAAACAAAAACAAAAAAAACCCGCCATATTAGTCACAGACAGAAGGACGACACATGATATGCCAGATGCAACACAGATTAAACTTTGCTCTGACATCAAACACTGCCTGATTATATAAACACAGCATGTGCGTGCACAATAAGCACATGTAATGGATATAAACAATTTGTAATGTATATCAATGCTGGCCTGTATTTTTTCCCAATGCTGCCACATTCTAATCCCGCATTTGATCATGCGGGCACACCTCCGGGTCACCCGGTCACGTCCTCTTCGTCTTTTCGCCTCCTCGTTTGCAACGTCCATCCGCCCCAGTGAGGCGGCGGCGGCGGCGGCGTGGCGACAGTAACCGTCCATATGGTGCGCATACCGAGCAACGACAACAGCAGGGCTTAAGGCAGAACGGCACTTGAAAAAAGAAATAAACCCCCAAATGGATGAATATCCCTCTCTGCTCTCGCTCTGTTGGGACAATGCCATCCGCAAAGACTGGTGTTAACCTTCAGTGCACTTATGACTGACTATTAATGGCTGCTGAAGTGCCAGTGAACATTACAGCCCATCTGTTATGTAATGCTTTCGCACCAGAGTAGAGATTACAATGACCATGTTCCAATCCCCAGGAACGGATAATGAATAAAGAACAGAGACAAAATGGAAGAGATAGGAAGGACAAAAGTCACTTTCTACAAGGCGGCTGATAGTCTGGATGAGTGGGAAGAGGGAAAAAAAAAAAAAGTGAGGGAGCTCAGAGTGCAGAGTGAGAAGGCTTGGATACTATGCTATCAAAAGCTTGAAGGGGAACGTTCCGTTAAAAGAGAGGGAGAGCGGAGGCACAGATCCAGAGGTCAAGAAGAGGTTGGATCTTAGAACAGTTTTTGGCTCCGTTGGCCCGGCAAGATAACACGGCGCTCATGAATCTCTGAGTTGGTATGCACCTTGCAATCAAATGCCTCTACATCAGCAGCGGGAGAGCGCTGAGCGAAGTGTTTGCCAAAGGAACAGATGTATTGGTAAATGCATTCATCTGAAGAGGCATATAGGTTAATAAAACATGAAAGAGAAATGAAGGAGCTGACAGGAACTACTGGCTGTGCAACTCCGCTCCCACACACTGCATGGCAACATGCAGGTTGGATGTTTTTTTTTTATTTTAACAAGGTTGTCAGAAAACCTCTGACCTGTCCGGGCGTCGAGTCCACAAGGTAACGCTCTGCGCCCTCCCAGATATGAATGGTAATCTTGCAAAAATGTTTTATCGCATTATGAAAAATTCCATATGAACTAGTCCTTCAACCTTTCCTGAAAAGTTTTATTTTCTGGGGAAATGAGATAAGATTGCTCTCTGGTTGGGTTCACCTCAATGTCATTTTTGTTTTTAGCATTGGAGAACATTTAAGTTAATCATTCTGCGCGGAAACTTTGACGTGGGACTGTTTAAGAAGGTTTACCCGACAGCCTATTAAATGTATGACGACGACAAATCAGTGGCAGTGATCCCTCAGTTCGGTCTGCAGGACTCTGAAGCTCTCAAGTCCCGTTTTCTGTCTGTTCAGAAGTATACTGAGACATGCTTTTCTAATGGACTCTGTTAATCAACTTGCGCAACAAGAGTTTAAACTGACCTGTCAGTGTCCTCAAATACCCGCGGATCCCGCTGCCAGTTTACTGCGTGAAAAACAAAACCACCACCTGCCAAGAATAGCCAACAAACGCTGCAGCTTCAGCGGGCTGACTCAGTCCTGTAGGTCCGTACGCTACCCTACCGTCTCTGCCACCGACACATATCCCACAGAAACCAACGGCCCAATAGATCTCACTCCTTGACAGGTACCCTTGTAAGGACGTGATCAATGCACTCGCGTCTCCTGTCAGTGCTTTTAATGTTGTGGATGATGTGAACGTAATGAAATAAGCCGGCAGACACTGCGAGCACCTCGAGTCCAGCTTGTTTGCACTCAGCAAGAGATATGGAGGATTTATTTTTTTTTTTTTTTTTAACTCCTGATGGCTTTCAGCTGGGAAGCAGACTTGATGTGTGGAATTACCAACAAGAAACGCTGTCGAGCTTTATTTTAACACACTCGTGCAACGCTGCCGTGTGTCGAGCTTTCTCCAGATCAAACTGTTCCCGTCTTCGAACCAGCAAGGAAAAAAAAAAAAGAGGCAAATCTGTGTGGAGGCTGCACAGCTGTTGCATACTAAAGAGAAACCATTTGATCCAACGAAACCGAAATCTGTGCAGTCCATAAGCCTATTAGTCGAGTGGGCAGGAGGCTTTAATCACCGTCCTTTGTCTATAGGGTCCATTACCCAGAGACTGCATTATGGTGGCTGGCCACTCTGCGGAGGTCAGAGGTCGGAGCTCTCGCAATGATGCACGGTGTTTTATTGACTGGCTCTGAAGTGGGAAGCGAGCTGGTAAATACGTTCCACCAGAGTGAATAAATTGTTTGAAAGATGCCGTTGACATGTCCCCTCTTCCCACTAGCCTCTAATTTAGACGAGTGTCCGCGGCGATTATATTTAGGAACAATTACACTCGGCTGGACATATTTCACTGTTGCGTTGCCCCTTTCATTTCTTTAAATACACCAGAGTGACTAATTTCGGGAGTTGTTTTTTTTTTTTTTTTTTGGCAGAAGCCGTAATTGTGGCAGGAGTAAATATCCTCCATTTTTCTTTATCTTTCATGTACAGAGTGTCAAGAGCCGAGCAAATTACCATAATGGGAGGGGGAGCAAACGAGCGATGTGTCATGGTTTGACGAAACGGCCACCGCATGAGGTAAACCATAGAGGTCTTCTAATGCACGACTGCAGAGTGACAAGTGAGCCTCCTGTGGAAGCTTGTACAGCTTTCACCTGCAGGCATGGAACATATTACTGGCTTTCATGGATCCAGAATTAAAATCTCTAAAAGGACAAACTCTGAGGGGAATAAGAAAGTGGAAGCATGCTCACATTGGAATGTAGTAATTAGCAGAACAGTGAGAAGCAATAGGTGGCATATTCACTGTAAATAGTGAAGCTCCAGAGCACTTTCACACTGATTTGCAGCGCTGTCCATTTTGAAAAGTGGCAGCTTATTGATCCCAAGTATTTTACTAATTAGCAAGAGGCGAGTAAATGTTTCCTTGAGATGAACACTTTGATCTCCTGCTGGTTTCGTAGTCGGCTTTCGTCTGAAACGTCGAAATTTGACCGACAATCACCTCACGGTTCTGACTCGTCTTTTAAGCAGGCAAGTTGTCGATTCATCCAAAAGTGCAACAACAACATCGCATCTCTCACCCCGAGTGCAAACAATGAATCACTGTTAGTCATTGTTTTGTAGGTGTGGATTCACGCCAAACACAAAGTCAACAGTGTGTTGTACACAGGAATATGATTAAACCGTGACTGCTCAAGTCTGCAGCCGTGCCGAGACGAGAAACTGTCAATAGCTTGGACAGGGAACGTGACGAGAAAAAAAATAAACCCCAAAGCAGCCGGTTCCCTCGAGAGGAGACACAAAACAAGCATCCGCCACATCGGTCCGGATGACTCGTCCCTCCAGCGTCAAACTCACCATCTTCTGCAGGTACTTCTCCTTGCGGACGTCCACCATGACGAAGCCCTCCTTGACCAAGCCGAGGCCCACGTCGTCCTTGGTGTCCCCGAACTGTATCGTGACGTGTGGACAGGTGGCGCCCGAGTACTCCACGTTCATCAGGCACTGGCTGTTCTGGATGTCGCGCACCACGCAGTCCACCACATCTGCACGGGCGTCGTCCTGGAGCGACAAGGAGTGAGATTTGTGTTACAGCATTAGGGAGATGGGACCACACTGGCGAGGAAAGAAGGGACGAGGTCACACGGATGGTTAGTTTGTCGTCACATTAAAAAAACAAAAAACAACAAAAACATGCAAAAGCCGATAGAAACACTGTTGTTTCATTACAAGCACAATTATGGAAGCCTGTTCACCAGTCAATCACAATCAAAGAAAAACTAATTCAGACATTTATTTCTCACTTCAACAATGATCTAATAAAGCAGCTGAATGGATCCGTTTGGTTGAACTCTGCAACCGTCTGCTATTCAGCCTCCACCTTTTCTTCTCCTCTTCAGTTCGTCACCATGCCTCTCTTTTTTTTTTCTCCCTTTCTTTTATTCCTAACCTTCTTGGATGCTAAAGGCCGGCATTTGATTGAACATGTGGCAGCTGCAAAGCAATCCTGACCTCACGTCCTCCAGCAGCCGCGGTGGAAGACGAGAAAAACAAGGGAGGCGCGTCTTCAAAGGCAAGAAGACACTTAAAAACAAAAAAAAAAACCAGTCCCTGGCCATCATCCATCCCTCCCCTACACCATCCATCTCTTCGCTTCCCTTCGTTCTAGTCCTGGTCTTGTCTCCATGGCAACCCCCTTCGAGCTAGCCGCCCTTGGGTATGTGTGTGTGTGTGTGTGTGTGCAGGGAAGCTTGTTTAAGGCACAAAACTAAGGGCCTTTTTTGTCCCCGCTCTACCCCTGGTCAACTTGTCACAGGCGCTGGGGGGAAGCTCAGGGCAAGAAAAAAAAAAAGAGAGAGAGAGAGAGAAGAGCTGTAATGTGACAGAGCCAGATACAGAAGGAGAAACAGCAAACACAGGAGGAGAAAGAAGACACCGGGAGTGTCTATTAAAGAGAGAGGAATGCATTGACACTTGTGAAGAGACAACAAAAGGTTGAGCTTTTCAATGACCTGCTCTTATCCCTTGTTTTTGTCTGACGCCGACTAAAAGCTTTGCCTTATTTTTGGGAAACACAGCTTACTTTAAGTAACCCCCCACCCCCCCTCCCAAAACAAATTAAAATGTTTAGCACATCAAGATCTCATATTCCATTGATTTTTACTTGAAACAACACTTTCACCTTTTCCATCACAAATCAGCAAACCACGCAGCTTCTCTAATATTTGAAAACAACAGCTTGAACTGACACCTGCCATGTTGTATCCTGTGATGAAATGACGAGTTCAGTCTTATTAGCCGACTACCTCATATGCACCAGTGTAACATTTTATCTTAGGATTGAGCGGCGCACCATCTATAATTTTAATTTCAAGTCCTCCCGTGGCCTTTTCTCAGCGATCCCAGCTGATAATCCTGTCTGTGGAGTTCCACATGACCGAGGAAAGGTCGATGGCAATGAAAGATAAGCGAGGTGACTTAAATGAGCGAATTTCACAAAATATTTGAATATAGCGATATCTATATAAATATATGTTATATACCCACACACAGTTAGAAACAGCTAAGGGGAACTGTGCTTAATGCGTCGTATGTGCATATTCCAGGTAGGGTTATTTTTTTGTTTTGTTTTTTCCCCTTGACTGCACCGTAATCTCAACACTTTCTGAGCACAGTGTCTCCTCGTGGTTGCATTTTCCGAAACGACACCTGGAGGCAGCAGAATGATCCCGACGTCTAAGGCGGCGTGACTGAAGACAGACGTTTTTTGGCGGCGGCAGGCTGCGAGAGAAAGGCGACAACCTTCCCTGTGCGCGGCGGCAAAAGGTGCAGTACGAGCCGCACTGCGCTGTCAAGCGGCGGCGATGTGGTAGAAAAGGCTTCAGATCAAGCAGCCGAGCAAACACATGAAAGGAACGGAGGGGGGATGAAAAAAGGGAGAAAAAAAAAAGAACAGAACAGGTGCGGTGTGACAGAGAGAGTGTGTAGGAGACGTGTAAAGGTGGATGTCAGCCACCAACATGTGGTTTAGCTTTTCGTGTTGGTGTGTTTTGTTTGTGTGGGGGCTGTAGAGTGTGGAGGATGCCCGGGTCCCCCTGGGGGTTGGGCCAACAGATGGGCCGCTTCATCACTGAGTCACGAGACAGGTGATGGCGTGGATCAGTGAAAACCTGAAACTGACACAGTAAATTCAAATGTAATAATGCATTAGGTTAAACACTGTGAGCTGTTTCTTGCTCGTGCCCCTTGGAGAACTTGTAAAGTTCTCGGCTTTCCGTGATGTTCTATGAGGAAACGGTGCCATTGCGAATGAGCAAACACTTGTCAAGGTGAAGTGGTGGAGTAAACCTTGAAACACACTTCGTGGCCGGGCATGCTCAGTCCTCTCTTCAATCAGGCAAATACCAAGAGAAAACATGTTTTTTTTTGTTTTTTTTAATCTGCACAGTGTTTGGGATGCAGGATGCTACCAACAGCTTGACCCAGTGACACTTAGAAAACACGGCCGGTCGCACACACACAAGGTTGAGTAAACAATTGTGGATGTAAACAAGAAGATTAGTGCTAGAATGCAAAAAATAAAAAGTGAGAGCTTCTTTGCTATCGGATGGTGAGTTGAATGACTTTAATTGTAGATGTTTTTGAGTTATTGTCTCAAAAGAAATAAAACGCATGTTATGAAATGTTCTCAACTAGTAAGTCAATGATCGGCCAATTTTCTTTTTTGCAGCCAATGCTTCTGTGTTTCAGTCTGTTCTGTCAAACATGTTGTATGTATGAGCATCATTCTCACCAACAGCGACCGGAAGCTCGACCGTCTATCAGCCGGGCTCGGACTCATCGTCCGGCGTGACAAGTCAAACTCAAACACGATTTCAATATCTTGGTCGGAAAGTGGAACTTTCAAAAGGGCTGGCAGAAAAACGAGACCGGACGGGCCGACGTCTCAAAGTTAATTTTCAAAGCTTTCGGCAGAGACACACATCTCCGCCGCTATGTGCTGGCTCGTGCACTTACGTCCTGCGGGACCTGGATGAAGGCGAAGCCATACTCGGTGGCCTGTGCTGGCAGGTTCCTGGTGCTGAAGGCGGGAGGGATGGCCGCCAGATGGGTGGTTGACACAACTTCTCTCTGAGGGAGGAAGGAAGAAAGGCAAAAATTTAAAAAACACACAAAAAAAAAACCCTAAACTTTTTTTTAATTGTTCCAATCATGTGCATTCACTCTTTCTTTTCTCACAAGTTATTATAACTTTGCTGCCGTTAATTTAGAAAGGCAAAACATGTTAAGTCTCTGGAAATGTTTTTGCTCATGAGTGTCGGGGGTTTTAAGATCATAAGACCTCACCGGGATGAAGACGGTGTCAAAGCCAGCCTGACTGAGACATTCGTCGTCAACTGTAAATGCAGTGCGTGAAGCGGAGGGAGATTTACGGAGGATTGTCTGGCGAGCTCACTTATGACACAGATGAATAAAGAGGGAGATGTGCCGCTGAAAGCTTGTAATCAGTGTTTACTTTGGGATTTTTCTGGCATAACAGCGTGCGTCTCTCAGACACAATGCCTCTGCGAGTGGAGGACAGTCTCAGACAAAGCTCACCTCCTACACAGGCTGCAAATTCATTCTGCGGCCGTATTTCTATTTTCCCCTTTATTCTTAATCTATTCTACCATCTGTATGCTACTTTAACAATAATAGCTTCCTACTGTGAAAGAAGGGCAGATGCCATTTTGGAACACAAAGCTGCGGAGTTGTATAAGTCACTTTGGAATCATTTTCCAAGCCATTTGTAAAGAGAATTCTTTTACTTAACTCTGTTCTCCTTCTAGCTCAAATGTATACTAAACCCACAAAAGAATACTTTGAATTATTGGCCTCAAGAAGTGCGTGCATTTTTAGCATCAAAACAAATGCATGCTCCCTTGACTGCAATACATTTCTGAAAACTCTTTCCTGCGACTGGAGTTGACATATCCTGACGCATAGGACCAGTCAGTGATGACCAGAGGAGGCGTGGAGGAGAGTCAAGACAAATACAGCCATTTAAAGTGTGAAGTTAATTTAATAACCTCCCATATCTTAGGTTAATGTGTTCATTGGACTGTACAGTCTAGACAGAGAATACGCTCAACGTTTATTATGGGTGAAACCTTAAGATTTATCGACGCCATACTCGTCTCTGACAGCACTGTAAATGTGGGCTTTAAAAAAAAAAACCTGGATGACAAAAGTGCTCTGCTGTGTTTGCTAATGATCGCATAATAATTCACCAAGTGACCCGCACCTGGGAGAGGTAGCAGTATCGTCGACTAATAGCTCCCGACACCGGCGCATGAAATCAAGGCCAGACTGACTCAACCTGAAATGACGCAAAACTGCAAAGAATGAGGTAGATATCAGCTCGGGGTTTTTTTTTTTTTCCTTTCTTTTTTTTTCCGTCGTGCGCCAGGTCGGCCTCGGAGAATCACACTTTCAGCAACATGCCAGGATGCATCGCGTCTGCCAGCCCAAAACCTCGATCTGTCCCCTACTCTGAGGTCAGTCACACACTGTGCTGCTCCACTGCATCATGGGAAATCTCCCGCAGGGTGGGAGAGGAGGAGGAGGAGGGGGAGGAGGAGGAGGAGGAGGGGGGTTGGCTGCATGAGCATGGTGATGCAAGCACGTATACGCACGTGGGGAGAGACACAGTAGCTCACTCACAAAGATGTAGTGCCTTCGTCATCGTGGAGAGTGGGAGCTCTTTTTATGTCATGATTAAGAAAGGGAATAAAAACAATACACTGAGTTGTCCAATTACGCCCCGGCCATAAACAATGAAGGGAAAACAAACAAGTGAGCATTCAATTTGGCCTGAAAAATCCTTCAGCTGAAAGGAAACATAAAGACTTCTCTCAACATGAAATTGAGCGAAGAACTGGCGACCGAAATGTGCTTTTTTTTTTTTTTCTTTTTTAAAAGAAATCCTTCTTCATTAGATTGCTCGGCGTTTGCCCACAGCACTACATTTTAATGAAGGCGACGCAACACTCAGACACTTTTCCAGCTCGCGGAGGCTCGTAATCACACGTGCACACGCATACTCACGTTGCCATAGTCAATGTAGAAGACGTGGACCTTTGCCGGCGACTCAACTCTCTCCACTCGGGCTCTGTACCTGCAGCAGCGAAGGAATAATTGGGGGAGAGAGGGTGGGGGTTGAAGCAGAGGGGAAAAATATGGGGGGGGGGGGGAGAAAGGAGATGAGTAAATGATTCAATGCTTATTTCCCTGGAGAGAAGGTGTTGGAGGATCTGTCTGTTGTGACCGGGGAAAGACAGGGGGGGGGGACGGAGGGGCCCATCAAGATGTGGCAGTGCAGCGAAAATTGCACCGAGGCCTCTCCGCAACAAGAGAACAAAATTTTAACCTATCTTTGCCTTGTAGCGAATAACTGGAGTGCATTAGCGGCAATCACAAGAACCCAGAAGTTTCACTTTTGTGGCAGACGATTTTGGAGTACATTTGGTGATCTGTATTTGAGAGAAATAAAACTTGAAGGGCATACCCATCAGTGACAAATTAAATAGCAAAAAAAAAACCCAACATAAAGTGCCTGAGTAATGGCTAAATCCGTCTTATGAATTCCAGCCTGTTTTCTTCCCACTTGATTCGGTACGTCTCCTCGTCTGACCGTCACTCCGACGACTCAACTCCCAACAAACGAGAGCAACGAAGACAAATTGGCCGACGACCGAGTACATTGAGTGAAGAAGCCAAATAATTAGACTCACACGAGCAGAGAAAGAGACAAGGGAACAAAGTTGGACCTAAATAAGTGATTAACAGGGAGACTAAAGAACAGCAAGGAGTGAGAATGAGAAAGAGTGACGAACAGGGGGTTGTTTTTTATTCTTTCTTTTCCTTCCTCCTTTTCTATTCTCTGTGACTCCATGGCGTTCCGACAAGCCTTGAAAGGCGACAAATTTCTAATTAGCCCCCTTATAAAATGAGTCGACATTCCGCATGCATCACAGAATACTAAGATATGGACACAGAACAATGCAAACACCAACATAATTGGCTCGTTGAATAATATAAGGACGGCTTAAAGAGAGAGACACAAATCTCACAGTGGATTACAAAGTTGTTGTTTTTTAAACAATGGGATGGAGAAGGTAAAGGATTGCAGGAGATGGATGGTTCATAACGCTCGAACTTGTAGATGTGAGTATTTAAAAGTATCTGTACTTTTTGCAAGCATTCCTTTTCACTTCGTCTCCCAACGTGTTTCTACTTTCTACAGTGTATATTCTTAAAACTGGCTTAATACTTTTCACAGATGATTCAAAGTTGGAAGGATCAAAGCAGCGAGTCCAACTAAAACGGAAGAATTTACTTTAGTACGTCTGCATTTCTTGAATTGGTAAATAAATCATATTATGTGAATACTTTTGGCCACACTGCTGGTTTGCATTATCACCGGGGCTATGAAAATAACTTTCATTTTACCCCCAAAAACCCCAGACAAGAAGACAGAAAGAAGGATGGGAGGTAAAAAGGAAAGGACGGCACCTGTGTGGGGTGAACATTTGGTTTTTAATCAGCTGCTGAATCTGTTTTTTTCTTCCCCACCTCCACTGTCACCTCCTTGACAGAGTCGCTCTCCCTCCCTCGATCACTGTGACTTCTATCTGTCCCCATGACCATCTGTAAAATTCCAACCATCCAGCGAAGAAACGAGATGAAGAGGGGTGTGTGTGTGTGTGTGTGTGTGTGTGTGTGTGTGTGTGTGTGTGTGTGTGTGTGTGTGTGTGTGTGTGTGTGTGTGTCCCACTGTCAAGCGACTGCTGATTCTAAAAGGGCCAAAGCAGTGGCAGTGAGCTAATTACACCCTGTGGGTGGCTGGAGTCAAACGCGTCGCAGGCTTAAATAGATACAAGGTAAAAATGAAATGTCACGTATTTCCAAGGGGGAGATAAGTGAAACATGCCAGTATATGTGAACTTCAACAAAACTCTGTTTCTCTGGAGCAGCAGACCATTTCGCCAATGTTGATAGATCACAAGCCTGCAGGTAAGGATGCTACAATCCGATCCTGTCCTTGGAGCTTCTGCTGATAAATCGGCAGCGATGCGTTGCGTGTAGTGAGTAATACAGGCGCCGTGAAATGGAAAAGGACCTTTACTCAGTGGTTTAGTCCGCGTTTGTGGTTTAATTGTTATATATCATCTCCTAATAACTCTCAGAACGACAACGCTGCAAAAAAAGTTGAAGGTCAAATTCCCTTTTATGTCTTACCGTTGAATGCTTGAACACTCGGACGCCGTTACAAGGCAACGTCAGGAGTGAAAAAGCTTGACAAAGTTTTGAAAAACGATACGTTAACATGCCAAGCCACGAGTGGGTGCGGTTCTATTTTTTTGGAATGAAAACACACACACGCGTGCAGAGAACAACACGATATAAACTAACAATGGCGAGTACACGGAAATTGGTATGGACAGACGGCGTCTGGTGGAGGCGATGCCGAGGCTCTCTTACCATTCTCCATCAGCGAACTTGGCTATGCAGTAGTCCCCTCGGCGTGCAGAGAAAGACCCTTCCACTGGAGGCTGGGCGGCGATCTCTGCTCTCATGGTTTCCATCAGACTCTCCAACTGCGCTCCTGTGGAAAACACACACACACACACGTGTTAATTCAATCTAAATTTCCAGGGCGATTAGAGATTTGGTCACATTTCATCACGCCGCTGCAGCCTCATTCTGCTGCTCCTTTGACGCCGACGACGTGTTGTAGTCTTTTCCTCTTATTAGCAGCCGTTAAAAATCCTCAGCATCCACTCTGGGCAGACAAGCCGGTTGGAAATGCTCGACGCCGACGTGCAATGCGGATCTGGATCTCCATTTAATTCTCCGCAGAGAGTCGTCCCTGCAAAGGTGAAAGCACTCTGCCTTCACTTTGCATGTTGGCCTGACTGTATGTGATTGACAGAGGGTGGGTCCTGAGGCTACGGCAGAGACGGCAAACACTTGTATCTAACCCCATGCAGAGGTAGTAAATAAATGTATGAATACAAATGAAGTGAGGTCTGACGGAGCTTTGCAGAGCACGACTTGTGCCTCTCAAGCACCGACAGGCTGACGCTTTCTCTCAGGGCTGTGCGGAACTGAAAAGGGCCGTTAGCGCAAATAATTGCCGTGCCTTTTGTTATGATTTAATTAATTACTTTATTGCCTGCTGCAGCATAATAACCCTTAAATTTGAGTCGAATTGAATTAATGCCTGAAAGAGGGTACTTCATTTGCTTGAGTAAAAATAATCGATCTTGCCAAGAAGCGGGACTGAACAACAAACTTCCATTTTAAACTTGGAAGAAAGAACAATGGTATTAATAGTAGAGATCTAATGGGATGGTACAAAAGACTATTTTAACCCTTTTAGCGACCAACACTAATAGCCCACCTTATCGCGTATCACCGTGCAGCTAGCGCAGATAGAGCTTTTAGAAAAGCCAGCCAGCTTCCCCCAATGGACTTTATGGCCTATCAAGCCATTACATCCCGTGCAACGGACCCATAGAAAGAGAGAATGTCTGTGTCGATGCGGTGCTAGACGCAGAATTAAAACTATAGCAAAGCCCCGATGACTGCGGTTAAGAGGCAGCCTAATTCGGACCAATCGGTTGCACCTCCAAGAGAGGCACTCTGGTGTTGTTTGCGTACTGTGTAGAGGATTTGTTTGCGCGAGAGCGAAATGTTTACGCACACGTCTGTGAGTGGCTCGCAAGTGGCTATGCGTTGAGCCCTATGAAGAGCTTGGAAGCAATTACCGCCGCGAGTTTAGTAAAGCGGCCTGTGTGAATATCCATGGTGTGATTCTGAGAGGGCACTTTCTGCCACCTGGAGGAGGTTGGTGGGCAGGAGGGCCAGAATCAAGTGAGCATGCAAGATAAGCTCAATAAATATGCTTAAAAAGTCATTTGCATTATGTTATGAGGAGTATCCTCATTCAAAATGCATATAAATGTATTGTTTTTAATGACAGGAACAGCCTATAGCTTTGTAGCAATAATTACTTTATTTACACATTAACCATATATTTTAGACCAGAGGGGCAAAATTATGGAATGAAAATGTCTATTTTTTTTTTATCAAAACCAAATTACAACCAATGCCCCATGCCTTATGTTCGACACTCCTGTTTTAATGCTTTGGTACAGAGAGTGTACAGACTACTGAAATGCATAAAAGTAACATGTTTTATGGAGAAAAAAAAAGTAAATTTTTGGTCGTCAAAGTCAGAGTGGTATGAATATATACTCCAAAAATAGTCAACATTCATGTCATGCATACTGGTTTTAACTCTTCATTGCATGAGAAAACTATACAATGCAAACAATGTTCAATAGAGACATGCTTCCTTCATAACTAACATACAATTCAACTACGTACACAGTGAGGAAACTGGCTGATGTGAGAAACTGTTTCACTAATGCGTATCACTTCTTTTCTTCTTCAGGTAACTGGCTTTTCCTCTCAAATAAATGCACTCTGAGCATGTTCAAGTGCAAAAACTAGTGAGTTGTGCTTACTACGCATGTTACTATCAAACAGCTTGGAGGCAGACATTGCACACACACACACCTTTCTACGTCTGCGCCGCTGCTGTGAGTTGTCATTAACACCTAATATTATTGATGCCGCTGGAGAACAAGAAAATATAAATAATGATGCTGTTTTCCCACGGTTATCTGTGCTGAGGCAGGCAGGCAGCTGCCAACCAGCAGCAGACAGGGAAGCTTCATTTGCATGATGTCAAACTTGGAGAAAACACCGAGCAGGGGTACAATGCTGGGAGCTTGGTTTGAGAGAGTGTGTGTGTGTGTGTGTGTGTGTGTGTGTGTGTGTGTGTGTGTGTGTGTGTGTGTGTGTGTGTGTGTGTGTGTGTGTGTGTGTGTGTGTGTGTGTGTGTGTGTGTGTGTGTGTTGGGGGGGGGCAGTAGCTTGGTCTCACCGAGTTCCTGGAATGGCTAAAGGATCACAGCCATCTCCTTGATTTATTAATCTAATTAAGAAAAGTTGGTGTGTGTGTGTGTGTGTGTGTGTGTGCGCACGTAATTGAAAATGCCTCCATCATGTAACTGGACTTTAGAATACTTTGAAACGAGGCCGATTATTCACATTGGGCCTGCGTGACATGACGAACATCATATATCGGTAAACATATAGGGATGATATTACCCCCCACTTAGGGCTGCTCAATTAATCCAATTTTAATCGTGATCACTTTCAGCTCCAGACGATCTCAAAATTCATATAATCGAGGAAGAACGATTATGTGGTGCATTTCCGGTCCACAGAGAAATAATCGTGATTTCAATATTGCCCAAAATAATCGCGATTATGATTTTTTTCCCCATAATTGAGCAGCCCTACTCGCACTATATGTCTTTTAATAGCTTCAGGCAAGACTGTCTCTTCACCAATAGGTCTTAGTTAGCCGTATTTTCCTCCTAACCAAAGTGATGGCGATTAATCTCGGGGTGGCTGGCAGGTCTATAAGCTGGGCCTGATGGGAGTGTGAATGCATGGTGCATGTAAATGAATGCTCAAGATTTGTTTTTTTTTATTCTGCCTCACTGTGGTCTCTCCATCGCCGGTGATCCCGTCGTGATGATGATGATGAAAAACACTTGTTTTCCAGTCAGCATTAGATCAACCCTCCTCAGTACGTTGACAGCTAATGTATGTTAGTTGAAGGATTGAGTACAGAAAGCATCGTTGATCATGTTTCTCGCCTCAATACATTGCGTATCGGTACAGTGGATGGGGGGGGGGGGGGGGGGGGGGACCTCAGATTTCCTCCACAAAAGATTCACTCTGTGGTCTGGAGAAGCCACGGGAGACCGTATAGGCTCTTGATGGGGTTGTGCAGTCAAAGGGCAGCGACAGTCCAGTGTTATGGATCAGCAATCTTAATACGCTGATTTATGATCTGCTCTGACCCGTACAGTCCCTCCAATTACTATGAAGTCAAGTCCGGTCACACTTTAACAATAAATCCATGTTCAAGACCTCTGAGTTTTGTCAAATCTTGCTCATATTGATGAGAAAACAGGTTGATGCATTTTTGGTGTGCTTTGTTATTTTTTGATTCATTTATAACTTAACACAATTTGTACAACCGATGAATCCGGAATGACAATTTAACCAGGTTGCAGTTGGCCGTGAGCCGTCTTTTTTGTTTTGTTTCCAGATTCACACACAAGCTTATCCTCTGACGCCCCGCCGAGTGAGATGGGAAACATGAGACACGAGGAGCTTGTGTGCATCTGTGAGAAACAATTAAAAAAAATAAAAAATAAGAATAAGAATTTGCCATCACTAGTTTTGACAGATACAGATGGTTCAGGTCGGCATGGAAGGTGGGCGGTTCGTCACTTGAGTCAAAGGATTCAGAATAAACAAGATGTCCGTGTGTGTTTGTGTCTCCATGTGTAATTACACACTCATACATTATGTTAATCTGTGGTGTGGAATTAAACAAATGACTCCAGTTTTAACGATATTTTTCATGCAATCAATAGAGTTAAAAAAAAAAAAGAAGCTTTTATATTGCAGGTGAGCACACAGAAGAAGAAGAAGAACAATCGGCCATCTGGTGCGCGAATCCTCATGCGAGCGCACCGCACAAATTGTGAATGAATTGGAAACGGACACATTAGGGAGGGAAGTATGCGGAGAACACTGCACTGCATCACGGAGGCAGATTCACATTTGATGTTGGCGCGAAGACAAGCTAAATATCTGCATGCGGAAGGGGTAAACCATGTCAAGCGTGAGTGCTCATTTTGTGTTGAGGAGAGAGCCAACGCCATGATCCAAAAAGCAGCCAAACCACTGACTGTCTCTGATTCTCGCCAATTTCGGTCTGTCTTCATTCTTTTTATTGTTGTTTTTTTATCTCCTCTTTCTAGTTCTGTCATTTGTTTATACACCATTATGGCTGCAGCTGTTTGTAAATCATATATAATTACATTCTGCATGCCCAGTGCATAGCGAGGGAGAGATTACACTTTTAAACAGGAGGACAATGGAGAAGAAGAGGATGAGAGAGGGGGGGGGGGGGGGGTGGAGGAGGAGGAGAGAAGGAGACAGACAGTGGTTTTACAGGTCGGTTATGATTGTATGTGATTATTTTGTGGCGCATGGTGGATGAGCAGAGACAAGGGGGGGTGCAAAAATCCAATGAAAACAGTGAATCAAGCGCCCTTTCACTGTGCTTCCAAAGGCTCCGCCGAATTCTATTAAGTTGTTTACGCAAACCATTAAACCGCAGAAGGGTAAATAATCACAATATGACAGAAGGCCGGGAGAGCAACGGTTGCTTATGAAAGCATTCTAATTTCCTGCTTCATGAGAATGAGGGGAATTACGAGTCAAAGTGGAGCGCCTCTATGAAAAGGACACCTGCCGAGGGGCTCCTGCAGAGGACCCGGAAACACTAACCTAGCAATAATTGACTATAATTAATGGAATGGAAGGCGAACTCTGGAGGGGGGAGGAGACATCAAACTGAAATGTCCGTGCAGCAACTTTTTTGTGTGCTTGCTCTGATGTGCGGCCAGCCCGGGTGGCCAGAGAGAGGCGCATCATCCACCTATGTCAGGGAGATTCACGGCTGCTGAGCAAGGCTCTGTGCTTTACCTCGCGAGTTAGTTTGGGGCGTTAAATATGCATGAGGTTTGGACGGGCTTCATTCTCTGGGGTTGAAGAATGGCTGCGTTTCAGGAAAGCGAAGCAACACTTGAAAGGTAAAAAAAAAAAAAATTTGAAAAAAGGCCGCAATGACTAACAAAGCCGAGCTTCAGCGCGGTGTGCGAGCTGGCTGGGGAGGAGTCGCTCTGCTGGCAAACACACACAGCTGTTCTGAGTCTATTGCCCCCTGTTGTTGGTTAAAAAAAAGAACCAGCGCCCACCTGGGGATATTTGTACAGTTTCCAATGACCGAGTGAGACAGGGAGGGAGCGGAGACAAGAGAAAGGCCATTTACTCCCTTTCCTGAGTGATCTTTAAAGTAGGTTAGTCTGTCGAGCGTTGAGGGAAGTGGCTATAAAAAAACCCAAAACAAAACCAAAAAAAACCAAAACAAAGCAAATGATCCCCTTGCTTGACTAATGCTGCTCCATTCCCACTAGAGATGGATATAGATTAGATCTCCTGCGATACCTCCACACCAGCACCAATTACCCTCTTCCACGCTATCCTTTCCAGCAGTCTGGAGCCTTTTACAGCAAATTACTGGTTCTGTAATTGGAAAAGCCATCAGTGAAAATCTAAACAGAGAGAAGCATCTGTAGCTCCCGTTAAGCATCAGTCTCCCCTGTTCCTCAGTCCACCACCTGTCGAGTCTCTTTGGCTGCCGCTAAATGCCCTGATTTGATTGTGAGGAGACCAAATATACTCATAAGACGGGCCCCTCTCTCCCTGAATGTGCACACATTTGGCCAATTTCGGAGAGCACCCCAGTCGGACCTGGAAGTGGCTCACCGCTGTGAGAAGTCTCACTCAGACATTGGCCTTAATGTGATCAACTCGGACGTCGGCATAACTGGCTTGCAAGAATAGTGGAAAAATGTGAAGAAAGTCAGCCCCTTTTCCACCTGAAGATCAAAAGCATCGCGGCTCAAACCGACAGGTGAGCTGACCTTTTAGAAGCTAAGTTGCATATCTGATTTAATAATAAATGCCTTGGGAGGGGGGGGGGCATCTAGGCAAGGCCTGACCTCTAAATATTGCATCTGCCGCAGTGGCGGGGAGCTGGAGAAGTGGAAAACATCAGCATCAGCTCTGGCCCCTGCTGCAACTTTTATTCACCTGCTTGCTTACGTTGCTCGGTGGAGGTAAACGGCCGGACGGCATCACAACAAGGACTTGCGCACACTTCGGGTAAATTAAACATGAGACACAAGAGGTAGGTGGACACGGATCCGCGCTCGTGGTAGAGACCTCATGGATTTGTTTTTGCAGCCCGTTAACAGCCACACATTCCAATTAGGCTACAACTTAAATTAAAACTAATAAAAGTACTACAGCCAGCTTTAGCTTGAATATGATTGCAGACACATAGAACAGTAAAGCAATTAAAGTAATTCTCTGTTAAAACCACATTACAATATTCAATTAAACCATTCAGACAATCATTTATACGATTGCCACAATTAAGACTTTGTTGACGCTTTTGCCTTTAAATGAAATGTATGATCAATTCCTTTCTTATTGTTTAATTAAGACTATTTGACAGTGACGACAAAAAAATAAAAAAAATCCCCCCACACAATGCATTGGTGTTGGATTTAATTATATCAACTCTTGGCTGGCTTTGGCTTGATGCCTGCAGAGGCAGAAAACCATAATTCAACCCCCTAAAAAAGTTCACACAGCCTTGTGACAAGCACTTCTGAAAGCACACCCTTCTCTTTTTTCTCTTACTATTCGACTATATTCTGTAAAGTAATCATCACTTGGCTGCCTTGACATGATATCCAATTAGCGGGCCACTCACCCTGATCAATATGAAATAATATAGTAATGCTGGTGTTCCCGCAGTGGAATCAACTCTGAATAAAGAACCAGCCGGCACAAGAAATGGGGGGGGAAGAAAGTGACAGAAGACAGAAGTGAAATTGTGTCTAATTACTGAAGAAACACTTGGATGGGAACATACTATTTCAAAGTAATAAGATTACATATTAAGAGACGGGGGGGGGGGGGGTATAATTGAACTCTTGCCAGAGAGAGAACTGCTCTCTGCCTTCCCTGCACCAGCATTAGCCGGGTCCGGCATCATTAGGTGATGAACAGCTGCTGTGTGTAAAAGGTAGAAGTGTGAATAATGTGGACGAAGTGGCACCTGGTTGCAGGGGGGGGGTGGGGGGGGGGGAGGAACGGGACGACTCCACTCATTATGAGTCTGTATGGGTGCCAGGAAACAAGCACTAGACAGGATGTACCGCCAACTGCGCTGCAGCTGAGGCTCGGGGTGAGCAGAGAATGTGTGTTTGCCGGTCGGGGGCCAGGCCGAGCGACACGGCGCCGTGGAGGCGACAACGGAGAGGTGGTCCAAATCACTCGATCAATCGTTCCCACTGATCTAGAGTTCAGTGTTTGTGTGCTTTGCGCCACTGCATCCGACGCTTTGGATGCAGCCCCCCCCCCCCCAACCCTAACCCAGCTCTCTACACACGTCTGGAGCTAATCTGGAGGCCACGTGATGTTTGGAGGTCTGGAGCTATCGGCTGCAGGAAGTTGACAACCTCCGCGCACTGTGTGCCTCAGCATTAATACTTTTGGAAATACAGTGTAGATGGAAAGGCCCATACGTGTCGCCATTGCAAACAGCCACGTGACATATTAATAGGAAGTCGCCAATCCCGACGGAATCTAACAAACATAAGTTTCATCCAAAACAAAGGCTATTTTTACTCCTTAACCACAACAAGCACTGTGCGATCTCTCAGAGCACCGGTGCTGCCCACAAACTATTAAAAACACATCAGCGAGCCACTGGGTGACAGGTTTCTTCATTACAACTAAAATGGGCCCCCGTTTTATTTAGAAACAGCTCGGCGGACTAATAACGGCTTTCACTTTCCTTCCTGGGAGGGCAGCTCCTGCGAGACATGTATTCTGTGTGCTCATGCTGACAGATACAGTTCTGTGGCTGCGTGATGTGATCTCTGCCATTTCCGCACAGCAATTTCTTGTTATTTATGGCCTGGCAAACACATCAATACCAATATGCTTCTACCAAGTGGCCAATTCATCAATTTTTATTCTAAACCTTCCTAAACAAACGCCACGCTGCAGCTCTGCGATTTTGTTTGAGAAAATCTCAGACTCCTGTCCTCGTTTTTGGATATCTTAAAGGTCGCGAAGCGTCCGGTGATCAGGTCGGAGCTATTGTAGTTAAGCACCTGTAAAGGCTCGGACGTGATATTTGCAGCAAGTTTTTAATTATGTTAACTTTTCCAGCATTGTGATCGACCAACGGCGCTGCAGAGTCACTTCCTTCCCTTGTGCCTGGAGTAGCCTCTGTCTTTTGGTGTCCAAGGTCACAGAGATCTATGCAGGTCCCCCTCTGACAGTAATTACATATAGCCTGGAGGGAGCAAGGCACGCAAGGAAATTAAGGGGAGAAGGAGAGACGGCAGCAGAACCAAGGCAAGATAATGTGTGTGTGTGTGTGTGTGGGGGGGGGGGGGGGGGGGCAGTGAGACAATGGGAGATAAATGAATATAGCAATAGATATAGACCCCTTAAAATAAACTGAGGATTAAAGACCAGAATCCCTCAAGCTTCTCAGTGACTTGGAGAAACTGGTTCTAATGTGAAATTAATCTTATCGCATGTGTGTAAAGATATTCACGTATCAAAAAAGGAAAAACACGCAGTTATGAGTAATTAAATGTGAATAATTAAAATGGGGAAAAAAGGGGTGTCAAAAAAAAAATGCAGGGCAGATAGAGGACCCCTGGAGAATAAAATACAGTACAAACTGCATTTCCTCCGCGATGTTTAAGAGTTGCTCAGGAGACGATAGCGTGGAGATTATTTCACAGGCCCGTGTGTGAAGCCTGTTCAATAACCACTGGCCTCTGCAGACCACAATAAATAAATAAATACATCCCAGCCTATTAAACAGCCACAACTCCCACTGGGGTAATGTTTCGGAAACGGCATCTAAATATTAATGGCTGCAACACTCCCACTTCTATATATATATTTTTTTTCCTCCATTCTGTTATCAATTCTCCACTAAGAGCTATAATATCCTTCTATTAAAAATATTATTGCGGCGTGTCACCGTCGCTGAATGCCTCAAACCCTGAAGTCCTGTTTGTATGACGTTTCAAGAGTAAAACGCATTGTTTTGGAAAGAATTTCCATTTTCATGTTGAGCCATTAGTGGGTGCTTTTTTTTAACTACGATGTAAGCAGCAACAATACCGAGTGCAATGACATTGGAAGTGACACAAGTTGGATTGTCCCGGATGTTGTTTAAACGGGCCCTAAATGTCTAAACGTTTTAAAGTGTTGTTTTTGAGCCATTAGTGGCCACTTCACTTCCTTTCCCTCACAGACTTGCGTGTAATCCGTCTATATTCATGCCAACTAAAACACAGCCCCACCGTTGTTACTTGCCTTCAGGAATATTTCACAGCTTTTTTCTTCTTTTTACCCCTCCTGCTTTTGTGACACTTTAATTTTCCCATGTAAAATCAATAAAGCTCATTTTATTTCACTGAGGCGACGATTGAAACAAATGGGAGACTAACTACCGGCAGAAAAACGACTTTCTCCAACAGTCCCAGCTGCGGTGTAATTCTATTTGGGTTCCTATAAATAAAGCCGCCGCTCATAATTACCTCTACATCCGCAATGAGCGATATGAGTTATCTAAGAAAAGTACATGTCATAACCAAAGCTGGGTGATACTGTCTTAAGTCGAAGAGGATGGCTACTGCCTTCCAACACGAACACACACTCCAGTTAGACTCACGGTCCAGATCTTAAGTGTGCTGTGCTTCAGGGATGGTCAATGAGTGCTCAGTGAGGGAAGCTCGCTTCACTGGCAGATGGAGCGGCTACAGCGGATGCCAAAAGTACAGACTGGACTCCGACTGTATCCTTAAGCTGGTCAAAGAGTTCAGGAAGGGAAGAGAGCAGGTAGGAGTTGTGGGAATTAGCGTTTTAGCAAGTAGAATGACGCAAGTCAACTACTTTCCTCTGGGACAATGTTGGTTGGATTGTGTAACGGTGCTTCACGTTTTCTCAAACTTTGAACAAAAATGTGCAGGTTTTCAAGTAAATGTCTGACGTCCTTGGTACTTTGGCCAATAAGAGTCCCGAGCTTTTTCAAAACAAGTGAAGTCTTTCTAGTTTGTTACTGTGGTTAAGTAGAAGCATCATCTGTACTTTGAGTGTTTATTTGTGACGTTTTGACATTACTCCCATGTTTTGTGTTTTAATACAGTGTTTGCACATATTTCATATTTAATGGTTTTCTGTTCAAATTCTATTCTACGGTGATAGCGTGGCACATGGCTGCACTGCATCAACAATTTGGTTGTCATATGTTGAGCAATGATTCAAATCTGCAGTTTATGATTTCAAAAGTGAGCCACGGTATCAAAAATGGTTGAAGAATTTTTGTTGCTATTTTAAAAGTAAAACAGTCATGTTTTATATAAAGTGCAGCAAGGTTATCACCTGGTTATTATTATTATTATTTTAGTTTCTGACTCAAAACTATGGTACAATTTGAGCTGGTGCAAACCAAACTCAGTACATGATGGATTTATGTATAATATACCTTAAGCATATCATAGTATGATATCCATACCACAATAACCCAACATGCGTCATGTTGCGTTTAGTGCAGCACACAACATTACAGAAGTTATAGTGCAGAACGTACAGTTCTGCATGCCTTGTTTACATCCGTTGGTCCAATGTTAAAAAACACCAGTTTAGGCGAGTAAGCCAGACGCCACACATGGAGCCGAATCACCCTAACATGAGGGATCTCTTTGTTTTAGAGCTAAAGCTTTTGTTCTAAAACAAAACTGCCTTACTAAACGGATGTCAGTTGTAAGGGGTAAATATTTGCGAATGAAGTGCTTCACGCGCGCAAAAAGCACAGTTGTAAAGACCTGCAGAAGAGAGCGCGTCGCTACGAAATGTTTCAAAGCAATGGCGGTGGCACAAGGTGTCAAAGCCGCCGTGTTGTTGTTGTGTTTATGTGAAGTGGGATGCTGTCAACATTTGCAATCAGACGGGTGTTCATGGATTCCAGCATCTGCTTCCGAGCTCATCTTTGTATAGAAATTCCGTCACTCCTGAAGTCTTGTGGGGTGGGGCAGCACGGGGCATGTAATGATATTGCAAAGTACTCTGCTCGTATGATTATTACAGGCCCTAATACTTTGATGTTCCCTTTCAAGAGGTTGATGTGGCTTAATGTGGCTTTGAGGGAGCGTCAGCGAAAATGAAAGAAACCTGGGGAGAGAAAGAGGTGGAGGAAGGTTGGGAGGGGCAAACAACATGATAGAGAGGGAGATGAGAAGAGGAGAAACAGGGGGGTGGGGTGGGGTGGGGTGGGGGGGGGGGGGGGGGGGGTCAGGTTTTGCTTCCCTGCTGAGAATAACACTTTTTTTTTTCTTTCATACTAGCACATAAGCCTCTTGGTAGAAGAACATGAGCCAATTAAAAGGAAAAATAAATAAAAAAGAGGCTGGAGCATTGCTGGATCATCTAAAATAAAGCCTTTATATGGGAAAAGATTAAATAACTCACAGCTTTCCTGTCAAAATACACTGAGAACAGCAATATAAAAAATGCAGTTTGTGTACATTTTTTTTTAACGCAATGCCTTCAATGCTTCGGAAAACAAGCTAATAATGCTTTGCAACCTTCTACATCCCTTATACATATAAGAAATTTATGAGAGATGTGCAAAAAAAAAAAAAAAAAATCAATACAACACTATGGTTTAGTCCTTCATGTGTAACCTGAATATATCTTGATTACCAAAACACCTTGATGTGGATACGTGTCTGAGCCCACATCACCACGCGACATTAAAAAAAGTGACACTGGAGGCATTTAACCTCACCTTCAGGTCAACATGTAACCGTACATTTCAGCCTCTTCACGGCGGCACATGATTTTGATCAAGGATAAAAACTTGGTACAAGACCAGAGCTCCTCTCATGACTTGCGGGAGAGTAAAGCCGAAGGCGCTGTAAAGGCTTTAGATTAGAATCTACAGCTCATGGCAAAACCATGAATCGCAGTTTGTTTGTGCAGACTCCCCCAACACCTGGAGATTTCAAGGTTGGGCAGAGGAAGCGACGGGGAAGGGCTGTTTAGACAAACGACTCGGGCCAAAAAGGCACTCCCCACTCTCAGAATATGATTGGATTATTATGCCGTGTGATGCTTGGACTCAGATTGGCAGTAAATGAAGGCAAATTAATTAATTATGGCAGCGAGGCAAATTAAAAGGTGGCCAAAGTCAATTTCATGGGTTCGAACAGTCGACTGCCAGTGAAGACAGATGTGTGGGGCGGCGGGCGGAGGAGAAAGCCCTCGGAATGCCACACTGCCCGAACGCACTGGCAGACGATGAAGGTGCAGTGATTGGCATGAAGGCTTGAAGGCAGATCGGTTACATACAGATTTTTAGCGTACGTACACATTTGTGAATATAAACAAGGCCACAAGCACCGAATTCTGATGCTTTCCATATTGACGACGCGTAATATTAACTAATACCTATCGAAATGCAGGAAAGAAAAAAAAAAGGATTAATTATACAAGTCGTTCATGATTGGAAATATAGACTCCAATTCAAACGGTTGAAAACTGGCTGATCACACAGTGAGGCCACCCTGAGCGGCTCTGCCTTAAACTCTCCGTCAACTCGTCACCGAGCCGCTGACATCTTGAAGAGCGTGCGTCTTCTCCCTCCCTTCTTATCCACGGAAAAGTGACAGGACGGGACGACGTGATTTATTCATGTCATTCAAGTCGTAATAATGAGCAGGATGTCCTTTGTTTTGTCTCCCGTGGAGGGAGGGACGCTGCGGCAAGGGATGAGGTGAATGTCTGAGCTGGGGAGATAATTGTCAATCATAAAGTCAGTCTGGTGCTAAAAGGGAATGTAAAGTGAAGGGATCTTTTCTCGCACCTCTGGATGGAGAGATTGTGGCTTGTAGTGTAAAACTGCAGAGGGTGATCAACTCATCACTGCGGCATGAAGGAAAACAGCGCTTCTACGTCGCTGTAACTGCTTTTCTTTGTCAACAAATGATAGACTTTTGCGCAAAACGATACAGGTGACAAAAAACAGTCATCATGCTGGAGTTTTTCTTGCAGCCTCTACGGTACCTGTCTCCACGTCCTGGGCGTAGATGTGCATGGTGTCGGTGATTTCGGTGACGTATACTGCTCTGTAGTTGGCCACGCGTTCCTTCTCCTCAGACAGATGCACGACCTCCTCCACCGGCTTCTCCTCATAATTGGCCCAGACCTGAAACGCAAGAGTGTCGACGAAAGATCAATGACGATTGCAGTACAAAGATGTCACAGAAACGCAGCCGGTTAAAAATATCATCGGGGCAAAACAAATTTTTTTTATTCTATTTTATAGAAACGTGAACTGTGCATACCTTAATTATTCTTTGTACATCACGTTCTTTTTAAACGTGCTTTATGAATAAAATTGCATGAGAAACATGCGAGTGGTACAGCTTGTAGTTTCTCCCATAGATTCCTGAATTACAAAGACGCTTCAGTCGAGAGCAGATTCCTGTAACGACCTTCCACTTGTCTTCAAGAGGCTATATTAGAATCTGGTCCCAGGTGAAGGGTTAAAATTGGAGTTGAAGCTATGCTTGTAGTGCTTGTGAAAATGTCACAAGCTTGGGAAACAACGCAGCCACTGAGGTTCTCTCACCGGCGTGGCACTTTATGTGTACGTGCGCGCGCGCGTGTGAAGCAGGTTACATCCTCTCTAAGCGGCATCAAGGTTAGTTCTCTTCCAGCTCCCCGGGAGAAACAGAGGGCAGGAGGCTCATTAGGAAGAAGTGCTTTGCCTTGGGCCACATATCAAACCGCGTGGATGTCAGAGGGTGTGTGCAAGTGTGTGTGTGTGTGTGTGTTCACAGAGCAATGATGTGGCAGGAAGAGTGGGTGGTTGTTAAGAGACTACAGCATGTTTGTATGCGGCTTCAAGTGCTGTAATAGTATTAAGCACATGCATAAACACAAGATGGTCAAGATGAAAGCGAACTCGTCAACTGCCTGGAGATAAATCATCGCGGAGTGGCCGACGAGGTCGGCCGGGGAGGAGGGAAGTCAAAAAAAAAAGTGCAGTGGAGCTTCGCGGAGCTGCAAACTTCTCTCACAGCTGCAGCAAAGCAGCTTGTTACCGTTTCATTTCTGCAGGCTGTTTAGGAAGTGTTTACTTTTAAAGGTTACGGGGGGAAAAAAAGGGGGGGGGGGGGCAAAGGAGGCAGACAGATTTTTAACGGCACAGTGATATTACTCAATTAGGTTCTGGGTAATTATTTAACTGCATGGTATCTTGCAGCTAATTGGATTAGTTGGTTTTTTTGTGTTGTCATTTTTTTTTTTTTCTCTCCTTGCGTCTCAGCTCATCTGCTGAGCTACACTGGTGTTTAGGTTTATTTAATCACACCTGAGGCATTTTTTTTGCAACACGACACAGTTCTTACTGAGATGTTGGTGCGTGTGCGCAAATGACAGCAAAATGAGTGAACGAGATTTAGGAATACCCAGACCCCTGCTGTGAAAACCCGAGTGCTGTTACCCAGCATCGCAGGGTCGTGCTCCAAAGATTGAGTTAAATTACTCATCCCACAAATATGAGTTTAATAAAAAGAAAAAGAGTAAAATAAAAAGGGGGGGGGGGCAGAATAAACAGGTTGAAATTCTGGGAATTGAGGTCGGGCAGGGTTAATGAAGACAGAAAATGCAGCCACGCTCCATAAACCCTGAGATCAACCAAGATTTTTTACTTTTTTTTCCCTCTCGTGCATTGGACTCAAATGCACTTCCACAATGTGCTCTTACAAAAGTCTGGTAATACGCATGCCTCTCACATTGCAATCCAGTCGACATGACTGGGCTTTTAATCAAACCTGCAGCACCAATTAGGAATAACAAAGATTAGGGTGTCGACATTCATTAGCCCGGCGGCCATCGCCGCAGCGCTTTAAAGGTGGCAGAGAGTCCTTCGGTTCACGGTGAGAGTAGGAACGAAGCTCGGCCGCGAGGCTTCGCGTCGACCTCTGACCCCGTGGCGAGTCAGGACGTCTCAGTGACAGGAGGAAAAGGCGTCAACTGGAATTACTGCCTTGCAGGTTGCATTCCTCTGACAAAGTCACTGTTGACACTGCAGCGTTTACAATCCGGTAAAACACGGGTGATGAAGATCGATAGCGCCAGGAATCAAATGAGAAGAATGAAACGAGGGGTTTACGGAGGAAATTGGGCAAATGTAAGGTCAAGGTGACCTTGACAAAGATCTGAAGAAGGGTTAACAAGGATTTTACCTTCTAAGCACGAAAACACCCCCCCAAAAAAATGCATAAATTTAAACAGCCACAAGACATTGACCTTTGACATTAGACACACTCACTTATTCTTTAGTTGCAAGAAATTCCTTCAGAGCATTGTGGAGCTATCTTTGGCAGAGAAGCAGAAGGACATTAAAAATATATATATTTTTCTCCCCACTGAAATCGGTTCACATACCTTTTGAAGTGCAGGAGTTTAATTCCCCCCCCCCAGAACACCTTCAGTCTGTATTGGGTATTCGAAAAGAACCAACATCCCACTTCTGCTTCCCTCTTAGTTGCTGTATTAGTTTGTGAGGATAGCGCTTGCAGCCCAGGCGGCTGGAACTCTCCAGTGATCAGTCTGATTGCGAGATAAGAAACTTGCTTTGCGTCTGTGTGTCGACCATCAGAAAGACTGTAAAGCCTCATTTCTTTTTAAAGCAGGAATAAATGTGCAAATTCTCCCCAACACACACACACACACACACACACACTCTTGTGCACACACACACCCCAGGGCTGATGACCTTCGGTGAGCAGCCAACCATCCTGTTTGTTCCACTTGAATGCAGGTATGTGACTGCTGCTTCTGCCGTTCTGCAAACGCAGCCAGACGCTTGAGCCATCGAGCCGCCAGACACAATGAGGGAGAAATAGAGGGGAAGGGAAAGAGAGAGTGGGTGGGGGGGGGGGGGGTTGCGGAACAGAAATATGGGGTGGGGGGGGAAACCCGGCAGGCCATTAAAGCTTGGGTTGAAAGGACAACAAGCCCTAATGATAAAGACCGAGCTGAGAGAGATGGCAGGTTCATCTGACCTTCACAACTCTTGAATGACGATACGCATTTACAGGAAAGTGAGTGACGAGCAGGACCAGAGGGGTGATGTGCTGACGGGGAGAGGCTGCTCTCATGCTGCAGATAGCGTCCAACAAACAAATATCCAACGACAAAAAGGTTGCGATGAGTGAGTGGTAGCTTCCCATGAATCGGCTTTCACCTCGATTCTTCAGATTTTCCTCTATTCTCACCGACTCCTCTTCCTCCGTGTGAACAACGTATACTCTGTTTCTCAATTCTTAATTAAAAGCTGATCTGAGCTTTGAAACCAGACACTTTTAGCCTACGAATGCAAAGGTGCCCACACGCCTGTGGGTTCAACGCTGCAGCAGTGAAACTTGGGAAAACTTGCTATTTCCCAGGCCGATATGTGAGACACCACACTGACCGAGGAGTCTGCTCATTGCTTTAATGCCGATTTAATTTGTACATTTGTAATTTTGCGACGAGCGCGGCATTCCAAAAAAGCCCAGGCTTTGCCGCTATATTCCTAGATTCACACGTTCGAGCACAGGTGGATGAATACACAGACAGATGGATGACTGAACACACAATGCAGTGCCAGGACGAGGGTGTGAGGGCCGGTTTGAACACTGATTAAACGTGGCAGTGTGTCAATTGTAGTAGTGTGTGTGGGACTGTTGAGACACTGGGCACTTTGTTAGCAGGAAAGTGCCCAAATTTGTCAGCAGAGCTTCATGCGGGTACCCACCACCAGAAAAAAAGTGAGGGTTCGGTTTACACACTGGTAACCACGTTTAAGGAAATGATTTATTTTAAGCTGCTGTGAAATCAGAACACTAAACAGCTTGGATGATTAATGCCATGCACTCAGAATGGAGTTCTGTTTCAAAAGAACATTATGTGCACAACTCTGAAACAGTCCCTCTTCGCCATTCCTCGGGAAGCCTTCGTCGCACGCCGCTCTCAAACTCAACACTACATAAAGCCTCCTGGCAGCTGCAGCGCACACGTCACTGCCCTCTGATTGCGGCACACCTCGGTTGGCGAGTCGGCTCAGGCCTTAAAAACCTCCGACAAACTCCCGGGGGGGGGGGGGGGGGGCGACGACAATGCGGCGGTCGCAAACTCACCCGAGTCCTCCGATCATTTAGGTCTTCTTACATGGTCCCATTGTGATTTCATTACCCAATCACAGTTTGAGAACAACTGAAATCAATACGAGTGACATCAAGCTGACATCAAAAGGCTTAAGAATAGAAACGGAACACATTTTCTTGTGATTAATTTGATCCCGTTGAGGTGGGCGAACCTTTACTCATCCAACACATCGAAACGTCAACACGCATATTAAAAAGTACAAAACAAATATTACCAACAAATCTCCCGTAAACGACACTGCCTACACATCAGAGCACTCCGGCCGTCCTTCAAAACATAAATCACAAACGGTTATTTCTGGAAACGGGGTCTGTAGGAGAGTCTGACTGGCATACGGAGTGAGCTCATTCAGAATCTGCCGCAGTGTCATGGCTAATTACCGGGACAGGCATGCATGTTGGAAAGGTGGACAACCCGAGATTTCCTCTTCCCCAATGTTGTTGTCTGTATTGACGAAGCCATTAGAGCTGGAGCATGATCAACAAGACACTGAGACCAACTCAAATCACATCACCACTGCCATAACAACTTATTTTCTTTTCCCACACGAGGCCCTTCCAGTAGACCATTTATGTGGACTTTTCTATTAATATTTTACTTTAACAAATGGCCACAATTTAGCCTGAATGGGTAACATAAGATAAAGCTTGCAAACACTGTTGCTATGAATCAATGTTCCATTTTGGGAAACTGTGCCTTTAGGTTTGATCGAGAGTTCCCACAACGATAATCATGTGCGGGCTGGAAGCAGATTGAGATGATAACTATTTCATAACGCGGGATGAAACTGCATAAGGATTGAAATGCCTGGCGAATATTTCTACACAAAACTACTGACAACCCATAATGGAAGGAATGCTTTCACAGAAGGCTCTAATAATTGTGGTACTTACTTCAAAAACATCTGATTGAATAAGCTTATTATTGTGTAACCTTCATACAGTGACTCCAGAAGAGTATTCTTGTAATACTCCCATTATTTGGAACAATATGATCTGAATGGTAGGAACATTGTTCCTCACTGTGTGGGCTATACGCTCTGCTGATGCACTTCAAGCACATAATTCAAGGTGTGTGAGTGATTTTGCAACTTTCTTGGAGCTTTATTTCATCTAAACTCGTAAATGTACTTGATTCCAACAGCACAAACTCAACCTTCAGGTCAAAACAATACTATTACATAAATAATAAATATGTCATGGACAAAGTATATCATTTATACATTACTGAAAACAAACAAAAAGGTAGCCATAGACAGAAACCTTTATGTCATCAGTGCATATTCACACATTTATCCTAATGAATACATGAAAGGTTAAAGGGAGATAAATGCAGTGATAACTAAAGGAAGCGTTGTTATTGTTGACTAAATGAGGTGATACAAGAGATTGTTGGCGATGAAAATCTAATTTTAGGAGATGGAAGAAAAAAAAAGAAGCTTGAAAATAGTCTCGATGTGACATTTTTAATGACGATCTACACAGAGTTTGTGAAATGAACCTCGCATTCCTCCTCTTTGCTGCCGAGTGCAAATCCTTTTTTCAATTTCAGCTTTCCAAAATGATATGACTCACTGCCAATAACTAATGTGATGAGGTTGGTGTGAGGTAAAATCTCAAAACTTGTTAAAGGTACAATGCAGCTTGTCTGACTGACAGGCCGGCTGCCAGCGCCACACAATTTGATTTATTGACTATTTTAGGGAGTTCATTTGAGGTACGATGATCACAATATATGCAGTGCAACAGGCCCCGGGGGGGGGGGGGGGGGGGGGGGGGGGCGTCTTTGCTGATCTTGATTGGACAGTCTGCTGAGTGACGAGTGTCAAAGTGGCCCGAGACACTGTTGTAGGCTGGCGAGAAGAGACATTAACCCAATGCACCATGTAAACTCTGCTTCCAAGGTTAAGAAGGGCTGCTGATGGTACATTAACCCCGATGTCTCGCCGTGTGGTAGTCGGAGAACTGATTTAGAGGATGTATGCGTGAATCCTTGTCACTTCTCTCCCGATGGCCTCATATTCAGATGTGACGCATGGCGGCGTCACGTCGTAAACTATGCACCGTGGGTTAAGCGTGCCCACACACACACACACACACACGTGTGTGCATGCATGTATGGGTCGGCTGCAGCCTTGGGGGGGGGGGGGTCGGTCCAGGTTGAGCTACAACATGATCGGGACGCCGTTCCTGTCACACTGGGCCAATACAATACGACTGCTTATGAGCCTTCAAGGCCACATTGGTAGGCATGGTAACAAAGCATGTCATCCACACACAGGCTCCTTGGACAAGCAAGCAAAAAAAAAAAATCATGTAACGCCATTATATGAAGTTCGAAGATGCAGTGAGTTTATCCGACAGAAGACAATAACAGATAAAAGCACAGGAAGCCAATATATGGGAAACAACAAAAATAAATGATTTGCAGTCGGACAGTTCTCATCGGAAAATGAAATCTATATAGAGACATAGCTATATAGAGAGGAAACACATTGAGGCCCCAGGAATGTGACAGCGGTGGTTGCAGCCACTAAAAACGCAACTTTTTGAAAAGGGTTACCAAGGTGGAAAACTTAATTGTGAATAAATTTGCTTAGCTTTTCCCAAATCATGAAAATACAACCTTGATCTGCTTAAAAATAAAGTGCCACTAGACATTTTTTCATGTGCTGTTTTTTTTCTTTTTCTTTTTACAACAGAAATATGCTTGATGTAAAACGTGTTTACAAAATAATGTTTTAACAACGATTATTACCCATTTTACGTTTCACATAACCATTTTTTTTTCTTTGTAGTAGAAAACCAGATTTGTTTGGTCATTAATTACTTCATAACATGGAAAATACTTTATAAACTTTGCCTTAAACTTCAAGTCGACATGTTTAATGTGTAGCGTCAGGGCAAAGTCGGTTCTCAGCCTGCTCTGCTGCGAGTTCACAAACATCATTCGAAAAGAAAGATGAACACAAAGTTTTGCTGAACTGCAGTTACAATGTGCAGTAAATTACTCTGCAGCCCCGGAAAGACTCAAGCTATTGCTCAACTTGTGTAAGCCACAGCAGGGGATGTTTATGTGCAAGCACAATGGTCACTGAAAATATAGTAAATCCGACAAAAAAATGTGTATTTGAAGCTGAAGAATCCACAGATGAAAACAAATAAAAACACAGGGCCGAGACAGATTTGGGTTAAAGCTAATGCTGCACACACTGTGGATTTTACCACTAGGTTCCATAGCCCGCCACTGAGATCCAATCAATCCTAATCTGCTTAAATTAAAATAATAGAAAATAGGTGGCTGCTTTCACTTCCACGTCGCCCAGCCAAAGCGTGCTGCGGGCAGAGCGGCAAAGCAGGAGACGGATGGAGGGATGTGGTTACTTAGCAGATAAATTATGCATTAAAACTGCACAGGTGGTGTGGGACATGGTTTTTTTTAGGCGAAGGGAGGGAGTCGAGCAGCTGGGGAATTCATAACAGAGGCGGAAGCACAAGAAAAGGAGAGAGGGAGAGAGAGAGAGAGACAGAGAGAGAGAGAGAGAGAGAGACAGACAGAGAGAGAGAGATACTCCGGAGCTTCATATCACAGCCAACAGATGTTCTCCCATCAAAGAGGCAGCAGGCAGGCGGCAAGGCTACTCAACCCCGGCTTACACGGCTAATATGACCCCCACTTGTGCTGCTGCTGCTGCTGTACACACACACACACACACACACACACACACACACACACACACACACACACACACACACACACACACACACACACACACACACACACACACACACACACACACACACACACACACACACACACACACACACACACACACACACACACACACACACACACACACACACACACACTGCAGTCAAGGGCTTGGAAATGACCTAAGGCTATCACGGTGGCAACTTGTTACACTTTTTAAATTGACATAAATTGATCCACTTAGACGTGTGTGTGTGTGTGTGTGTGTGTGTGTGTGTGTGTGTGTGTGTGTGTGTGTGTGTGTGTGTGTGTGTGTGTGTGTGTGTGTGTGTGGTCGGTGGTGAGAAGCGGGGGCCGCCTGTCCTGCTGACATCCTGCGATTAGCAAGAGGAGCTAACTTGCGCCTGACAAGCGATCAGTGGGACGAGTGCGTTTACTGAACGGGTGGGCGTGGCGTTGCTATAGAAACATGGCATATGTAAGCGATGCACAGGTACCACCCCACTCAGCCAGTGTGTGTGTGTGTGTGTGTGTGTGTGGGGGGGGGGGGGGGGGGGAGCAGGCAGCTGAGGAAAGCCTCCAGAAAACCACACACACTGTCCCGGGAGGTAGTCACTCCAGCATATGGAGCCTTATGTCAAGTGGGCTGTTTCTCTTTAAACAAGAGGAGTGACTGTGTCTATCCGAGGCTATTAAAAGACGTACGAGCCCCGGCAAGATCAGAGTAAACAAAAGCGACGACGCGGAAGAGCAGCGCGATTAACCTCGACAAGCTGAAAGTACGAGGACACAAGCACTGCATCTTCAGAAGTTTGGATTATGAAAAGAGACACGACATAAACATTTCAATATCTCGATCAAAGAATTGAGTGACGTGTGAAGGAGACACGGGAAGTTGGTAAGTACATATTTAGAGGTTTGTCTGATTACTAGAAGTGTTCATTAAGCAAGATTTCTCTTCAGTGTCCAACGACGATAAACTGATGAGTGATTCGTCAAAATGATTTCATCTCTATGATTATCAATTACAGCAACAGGACTCTGTGGCTGCTGCAAAACCTAGTCCAGGAATTAAAGAAGCATTCACGCCGTTAGAAAAGTGAAAGAAAATAAATAAATAAAAAAATAACGGGCAGCTGTGACGAGAGACGGACGCAGTAGAAGCGAAAGAGGAGATTGTTGTGAAAGGAAGCCGCATATTATCTGTGATTTCAAATGATTGCAGTTTCTAAAGCGAGATAAGCAGCGGAGCGACCTGTGTCAGCAAAGACCGGAAACCTTTTCCATCAATTGAAATGGTAATGCTACTATCCCGCTGCGTCCAAACAAAGCCCAAAACACAACAAACCTTTTCAAACAATCTGAAAGGGAAGCATTACCCTGCAGCACATTTTCTGCCATTACTGAGTCAGTGACAGTCCTGTCGCCGTTAGTCAAGTTCTAATTCTAGTTTTTTTTTGTGTGAAGATTATCTAATATATCCATTTTTATTCGAGCGGAGCATCTGTGGCACAATTTGACATTTAACCATGAGATTGGTGGATCTCAGCCACAAAGAGATTGAAAGCAACTTGAAGACAGAATTCTAATTAATCTGCCGCAGTTTGAAATCCCACCAAGGTCATGAAATTCTCCATGTGTAAACCTTTCCTGCTCCTACTTGTTGGCGCTGAGCGTTGTGCTATACATCAGTTCATACTTCCTATTGATTTAAAAAAAAAAGAAAGAAACGTTTCATCACAATTATTCATTGGCAACTTATGCAGCATTACCTAATTTGTGTGTTGTATTAAATGACGGTTGGCTTATTAGGGTAATATTCTGAATACGTGTTATTTATAAAAATAAAAAAGATTAGACTCCGCTTACATGATGCCATTTCAAGTGAAAACGCATTGTTTCAGTAAAGTTTCGCGTTTAAACGGAAACGGCAGGCACTGACAAGGCAAACAAGGCAGTTTCCATGTTGGGCCACTAGTGGACACCGTTTGTTTCTGTGATGAAACAAGGCTCAAGTCCCTTCAACTTTATAATAAGGAGTTTTATTATAGTCAAGCAATCATTGCGTAATTTCAAAACATGATTTTTCAATAATGGTAATAAACTCCTATTGTTCATAATCGCATTGTGCACAGGTATTGTATTAATATCAAACAACATCCAGATATCAGCTGCTCTATCTTTTAGTCCTACTTGTCCTTCAAACCTTTCCTTTGTTTACTACCTCAGACTAGTCTAATGACCTTGAGGCCTACACACTGGAGACGGTCTCTTTCTACAAATGAGTTCGCTCTGCGTCGCAGCATGCGGAGTAAAAGTGGGCTGAAATGAACAATGACTGCACAGCGTTTCGGTCCCCAGCCCCCAGCCCCCACCCCCCCACCTCGTTTGTTTGGTGTTCCTCTGAATGATGTCTTTATCTTATTGTCAGTAAGAGTGCTCCAATCACTGGGAACTAGAGACGCCTTTAAAAGGGAGCAAGAGAATGAATGAGAAAAGAAACAAGTGAGCACAAAGTGCAGTGATTAGGAAAAAGGACTACCTTGACGTTACAATGTATAAGAACGCTATTGAACGGCGATTAATCAACTTTTTAATTAACGCGCTAGTCCGTCCTGGACTGTGTTGCCATGACAACTGGCTTCGCACAGGGTGGCATCGCTGCTCCGTCTCTTGTGTTTTCCCCTCTGTACGGGACTCCCGATCACTGCTGCTGGTGGCGATGAAGGGAAAGGAACAAATGCAGGATCGCAGAGACCGACAGAGAGGTTAATGTGGATCTGGCGGCAGCGAGAAGTTGCAACGGAAAGCAACAAACAGGAGGGGGACCCGGAGAGACAAATGGGAAAGACGAGGGGAGAGGACAAAGGGAGGTGGGGGGGGGGGGGGGGTGGAATGCTAGAATATGACTTCAGAAGTAAAGCCAGTGGAAGTCTGTGAATCGCTATTTGTGTCACAATGGCTTGAAAAACGAGTGTAAACTGTACTTTTTGGTTTTTTATGTGTCATAATGCATGATTAGACTAACACAAAAAATGTTTTAAATCACAAAACACACCTACAATAACAACTTTCTGGGGGGGAAAAAAAAAATGATTCACAATTTTACCCAGAAAGTTGATATTTCACAAAGTAAATAACATACTGGCCAGATGGCCTCTGTGGCTCATTCCTTAAGAGCCCCGATGGAGGTGGAGGAATAGAAACTGGGTGGCTTGGCTGATTGCTCACAGTGCACAGCCGCAGTCAAATCCTAAACGGATGAATAGGCGCCGCTCGCCACGTTGCATATACATACCAGGGTTTCCCTTACCTTAGTGAGACTTGCAAAATGCAACCGGGCAGAAAGTCTCATTTGAATGAAGGGATGAAGAAATATATGGCTGAAAGTTATCCTCGGCTCTGAAGAGAAATTACCGGAAACAAAATATTCTGCAGTGATGGAGAAAAGATTCCTCTCCCCGGGCCAGAATAAGTTGCGTGACAGATGAATCGCCTTTGCTTCAGAGCAAACGAGTCGGCGGCTACACCCACCGAGGATGCGACCCACCCACAGATGGCGAAACCGAAAAGTGATCTTGGTAAGTTATGAACGTTTCATCCACTCAATGTGACTTCAACCTACGGGGGATTTTTTTGGGGGGGGGAAAGAAAAATGTTTGCCGTCAATAAATATCCCAAAATAATCCAAAGATATTAAGTGAAAAACCCTTCATTCGGGTACACGTTTGGTTTGGTCACAAACGTACACGTGTTGCACCTCAAAAAGAGGGAAAACAAGCAGAAAGGGCAACTCATAAACATATACTAACCGGTACATATGGATGAAAGGCAGGAACAAACAGAAAAAGAGAGGAGTGCGATGAAAGACTGGTACAACAGTGGGAATCGGAAGTGCAGAGATGACGAGAGCCTGTTTATGTAACAGTTTCTCCCCAAGGCGAGACAGACAGAGAGAGAGAGAGAGCATAGGAGAAAGAGAGAGAAGGGAAAAGAAAGCTACTCTGTAAAATGTGCAAACCCCCCCCCCCCCCCCCAAAAAAAACACAACACTGTCCCAAAACTAGCGGAGTAGTCCCATTCTCAAGATATAGAGTGTTTTCTGCAGGCGAGCAAGTAAAAGTAAACTGACCTAAATTACAAGGGAACACTTAGGAATTCATCATGCAGTCTTGAAAACCTGAATCTTCACAAAATATGTGTCATGTTGGTGAAAAAGAGGCAGCAGAGTAAGGAGGTTTTTCTTTCTTGTTTGTTTGTTTGTTTTTTCCAAGTAACCCAAATGCCTCGTTAATAAAACCTTCAACTTTATCTCAGTTGGGTCGATGAGATGGGACAGGCCGACCACAACTTGGAGGGTCAGTCAAACCCCCCCCCGGTAAAGTAGTGAGTAAAGAGGTGCAAAAGACAAAACTTTTGGTACGTTTTTGGGTGTCTCTTTACACAACGGTGCATTCCTGGCGTCTCCGTTTCAACGGACATGGTTTTCAAAACGTCGGCGCGGAATCGCAAAACGTTTCCGGAATGAAAATGCCGTGTGAACGGAACGGTTAGACACAGGAAAGAGGAAAAACACAACTGGATCCCTGGTGACCCTTCCATCTACTGCAATCCATCATTTTCCATCGACTGCATACAACAGGACACTATGTTCTATTAAAAGGTCAACGGTTTATGCTCTGACGAACATGATGAACGCCGTGCCACACACACACACGTATAAAAAAAAAAGAAAAAAAAGTTAAATCAAGGGTAATTTCAGTGCAGTGGTATTTCATATTTCAACTTCACTTTTCACTTACATACATGTTGATGCAATGACAACTCCTTTCTCCTGATTCTTTTGAGGTGTGACGTACAAAGCATGCAGATAACATGGATAAAACCTCTGCATGCACGGAGAAAATCTAGAAATCCATGCAGGAGAGCTCGTTCTGGACTTCGACCTGCAACGTTCTTGCTACGGGGCGACAGTGCTAACTCTGAAAACTGTGGGGACCCAAACTTGAATTTGTGACCTCTCAGCAAATCATACATCAAGTGGGAGCCTTTAAAAAAAGAAAAGGACAGTGGAATAAAAATGCCTCAATGAATCAAAAGCACTTTACATTCTCCTCACAATAAGAACGTATTAGAGAGCATGTGAGGTAAGGGAAGAATAATAAATAGGATGCCTAATTCAGGGCTTAGATTGGGAAAGTGTAAGAGGGAGAAGGGGAATAAGGGAGTCAGAAAGACAAAGAGGCTGAATTAAAGATGAGATGGGAAAAGAGAAAGATAGGCATGATAGTGTGTAAGGTACTGAGGCGAGAGCAGATGATTGAAAAGGAAAAAAATAAAACTGAGGCAGAAAAAGGGGAGAAATACAGCAGAACAAGAGGCAGCGGGGAAGCGTTTGAGACGGACAGAGATAAAAAAGAATACGCAAATGCATTTGGGAGTAGAATTGGCTGCTCAACCAAGAGCAGTCTGCTAATGTGTGGGGAAATCTGTCTGTGTGCAGGTAATAAAGAGAACTGATGAAGCGGCTGCAGCCACACCACTTGTACAGCGGGCGTCGACTCCCCATTCCTGGCTTCGAGGAGAACGACCTGCACTAAAATGAGGCTGAAAAGCTCCCGAGTACATCCGCTGAGCAGTGTTATTATAAATGATTATACACATTTGTCAAGGTCAGTGGTGTCAACAGTGTTTCAACCATTTTAATCCACGACGGGGCCAAAGGTGTCATCTTTGACACAGTTTACGCAACGACGTTTTCATGCGAGAAAACACAACTTTTGTTGTGCTGTGCGTGTCGTTATTTGGGCAACTGAAAGTGCACGTTTTTGAAAATGTTCCGACCAAAAGCACAACTTTGCTGAAACGCTGCTACTGCACATGCACACCACGGCCATAGTAAATGGGTCTTCTGGCCTCGAGAGTGTCATGACTCCCAGTTCATACTCTCCTGGGACTTGAGACGCATGTAATAGTAATCCAACTTCGATGTTTCCCATTGCTGTGCTGACAGTTTTAAAAACGTTGCCGTCTGAAGCTAAAATGCAAAAAAATTACGTATTTCCACTTGAAATGATGTGTAAATGGGCCTTTAATGTGGTATGAATAACAGAACTGCTCCTCATTATGTGAATAAGGGATTGAATATCCTGACCAGCACAGAAAACATTTAAAAACTACCCTCAAGAAACAACAAATATTTAACATTTCATTAGAGAGTGGAGGGAATTTTTTTTTTATGAAGCAAGAGAAGCAAAGAAACAGAGAGGCAGGGAGAGGAAAGTGAGGGAGGGGTGGTTCACTGCCGACCCATATTAAATGGAGTTAAGTGTGGCTCCGAGCAGGGGCCCTAAAAAAATGTCAAAGTGTGTGTAAATGACTTGAACTTGCGTGTTGTTGTATTTTTAGCGCGACTGCGAATAGCCTGTCCTGCGTTGCTTCTCCCCTGATTAACTAAGGATGATTAGAAAAGACACCTGAAGCAGGGGGAGGAAAAAGAAGAAAAAAAAACTGTGCAGACGTGATGTTTTCACAGCATCTGCTTGATGACTCTAAAAATATACAAATGTCAATCACCTGCGGGGGGCGGGGGGGGGGTGTCTAACCAGAGAGGGATGTGCACATGAATGGCCCCGGCCAAAATATGAGAGCAGCGACGGCAGGGCTTTCTGTACAAACCACTGGAAGGTTAGAGAGAAGTCAAGGAAGCATGTTGATTTAAATTACCCAAACAATTAAGACAACTCAAAAGCCAGGAACCAGGAAATATGGTTTTAACATTTACAGGATATTGAAAGAAATGTTTTTTAAGAATAGGTTGTTAGAGGTACATATGTACAAGTCATTGTAATAAACAGCCGACACCTACGTCGAGCTCAAGGTAAATGGCCTTTTGCCTTGAAACTGGCTAATCAAAGCACTGCAGTCTGGGGTCAAATATGTCTGTTTTAAAATTCAAGGCTCACTGCCTGCCTCGCATGCACTCATGCTAGTGAAGGTGGGAGGCAGTCAGCCACAACCAGCCCTCACGGCAAACCAAGTGGAAAAGTGTCTCCTTACACTGTCCCAGGAGAGACTAAGCAGGAAGAGGAGGGGGAAAAAAAACAACAAAAACAAAAACACCTACAAGCCCAACTCCAGTCACTATATGTCCTTCACACTTGCTTTAATCGGCAGAGACGGAAGAGAAATCAGGGCAGAGGACAGGAAGGGAAAAGGCGGAAAGCCCCAAGATATAGGATGCAAGGGGGAAATCGGGAGACCTGGAAAAATGGGGGGGTGGCACTTTTTTTTTTTTCTCTTCTGCTGCCGATGGCAAAGTTGAGCATATGTTAATCACTTGTAATGCAAGATACTATGACACACACACACACACACACACACACACACACACACACACACACACACACACACACACACACACACACACACACACACACACACACACACACACACACACACACACACACACACACACACACACACACACACACACACACACACACACACACACACCACCCCGTGTCTTAGACCTTCATCCCAAGAGCAGAGAAAGGGGGGGACCAGAGGGGTTGGAGAGATTGCCCGAGTCATTTCTGCACCGATGAAGCGAATGCAGCCGCAAACCTGCCCCGGAGGACCTCCGCTAAGAGCCCGCAAGAATCCCGTGCATGACTGGAGAGAGAGAGGGGGCTGGGGGGGAGCACGGGGCCAAGGACATGCGGGCTAATGTACAGCAACAAATGCACACAGCCGTTTACGTAACGACCAGATGAACGCAAGTGAGAGGAAATACGACGCCCTTCGGGAGGCGAATAAACTCAAATGTCACCATTTCTCAGGGAAAATATTTCCTCACCTGGATCAAGGCAAAAAATCACAATGGCTCCCACTCGCCATTTGCATGGTGTCATTTTATGAAACGTTTGACATTTAGAGTCACAAGTGAACAATAAAGACACACGCGACAAAATCTGGAACTGTACAAAAAAAAAAAGAAGAAGAAGAAGAAGAAAAAAAGGGCCAACTTCCTGTTTATGTGCTTCATCAAGTAGAAAAATCTCGTTCCGGAGTGTGCGTGTCAGTCTGGACTGGCCTGATGTCCTTGTGGCTGGATGTATTTTTTTTCAGATGACATTTTCAAAGTCAGCGTGTAATCTTGCAACTCATGTCAATGCATAATTCAGTGAGCGGGAGGCGAGACCGCTCGGACGTCACGGGGAGGCGTCTTCGTTGCCTCACTCGGAGGGGGGAGGGGAGGGGGGTGAAAGTGGAATTGCAGGTGACCGACTGACCGCCGGGAGAGCATCGGGCGAAAAACGGTGGAAAAAGTCTGGATTGTGTGTGATTTTACGAAACCAAGAGTGGAGCTGACAGACTGCTGAATTTGCAGTTTAGAATTCGAGAGAGAGAGAGAGAGAGAGAGAGAAAGAGAGAGAGAGTTTGGGTGTAAATAACACACACATCACTGGGTCCACTGATCTCTTCCTCCGTCTTTCTGTCTCTGCCTCGGGGCACTGAGGGTCCAGCTTGCCGACTAAAGTGGGGGGGGGGGGGGGTGGCGTCCCCGGAGAGCGTGTGCATGTGTGCGTCTGCGTGTGCGCCGTCTGTCTGCACGGGCTCAAAGTGTGTTTGGGTAAGCGGGAAAGAGACGGCGAGAGTATGATGCGTGCGCGCGCGCGTATGTGTGTGTGTGTGTCTGCACGTGTGGCGCATCCCTCCATCTGTAGCTGGGCTTGTGCGCGCGTGTGCGGATGTGTACTCAGCACACTGAGAATCACATTATGTAATCTTTTAGCCATATGAAAAAGCCTTTGTCAGCTCTTTGCCTTTGTGTGGTGGTTCAATTTGTGCATACAGTGCTGGGGAGGAAAGATGAAGGCGGGATTAAAGTCGTACACACACACACTCGCGCTCACACACACGCTCACACACACAGACAGACAGAAAAACATCATGGGATAATAAACAGAAACAGAAATGGCATGCAGTCGTATACAAATACACCCTGCCACACTTGCACATCGACTGAAAGCAGAGACACAGACACAGACACGCCTGGGAATCAGGAGGACGTAGAACACGGCACGCTGTCCTCTCCATCTTTTCCAGGGATGCGAGGTCTCTCACGGGTCACCTCTCCCATTGTGACCACCCTGCAGGCAATAATGTCCCCTTGCTGTGATCCCGCTGTCCTTTCACACTTGCCAACAAACCCAGCAACCTTCATCTTGCTTGCTTATTGACACTCTGGCACCGGGGCCAAGCGTTCTCTCTCTCTCTCTCTCTCTCTCTCCCAATGTGTTGATGATTTCTCGCACTGGATGTGAGACTGGAGTCACAGACCTGAAAGGTTATCATCGAGGCGATCATAAAAGCTCTACCCTGAATTGTTATTTTGATTTTTTTTTTTTTGCACATCTCTGAACAGAAAACCTTCTTGCAGCACAACTGAGTACCATCTCCTGGCCTCCTCTGTCCATTTGCAAAATTGATCGAGAGCATTTTTTTATTTATTTTTTGTACAGTACGTGATCTCATGCCAGTTTGTGTGTACATAATTAGAAATGTCCATTTACATGGACACAAGCTTCCCAGAGGAGGTTTAAGTGGTTCTAGCGGCAGCAGTGATCAGGGCCGGGGACCTCCACTCTGTCCGCCTGCACAGTCAATGAGGAGAAAGTGCTGCGGAGATTAAAGAGCGGATAAGAGGTGGCAAACGAACTCAGCTCAGAGTTATCCCTCGTATGACGGCTGCTTTTGACTGGTGAATGTAAGTGCACCGAAGAATTAGATTGTGATTTCTCTCCAGGAGAATATGGAATCTGGACGCCGCCATTGTTATTGTGTGGTACACATGAACGGGAGCCACATTTTCACCGTCTACGCAGAGACAGTTGCATTTTACACGGCAACCGAGTCAGAATGTGGTCCGCTGTCGTTTAAATTCTAAATTATTTTCCACTCGAAAACACTCTTGTGCTCCGTTTGCACTTCCACACAGGTCATTTTTCTGAAAACTCCACTGATGACTTGTTCATTTGTCTTTTCTGTTATTGTCTTTCTTATTCCTTACCACTTTGTTGTTTCCCTCTCAACTAATTAATAAGCTAAAAGTGTCTTAGTCTCATACTATTATATAACCTAATAGCTCTCGAGTATCACAGTGAAGGAGCAAAGTAATGTCCTTGAGAAACTTTCGGTAGTTTGTGAAACTTATTTTCTTGAATTTCAGAGCCTCCGCGTAATGTCGCGCTTTGATTTCCAACTGTGTTTTTGAGGATTGACAATCATCCTAGTCATGATCACAATCGGTAGTATCGCTCATTATTTTTGCTGGGCACAGACACGTGAAAAAATGAGCAATATTGCTTTGGATGTGTCACACAAACACCTGGTTGACAAAAACTGAAAACAAAAGGTGGTTTGACCTCAGTGGGCTTGTGACAGCAGCACCATGAGTCATTATGCCGACTTGTGGTGCTGTTATGTGTTATTTTTTTGTCCTGTAAAATGATCTTTGCCAGAAATTGACAAAGGCTGCAAGATACAAAGGAAATACAAAAGTGCATTTTCATACACCACTGCCTGCAAAAATGATTCATGCAATGATTTGCTATGATAAGAAACATTAGATAGTTCTGTGGGTTCTTTTGGGATCATTTACATGAACAAAAGTTGTTCCTTCACCACATTTTAAACAACGTCGGATATAATCCATCGGACCTGGATCATCTGTATCGCGACGCTTAGGAACGCTTTAATAGTTAATGTGCTTTTATAGATGCAACTTGCGTCACATGAATATTCCATTGGATTTGTTTTATTGTGGTCATACGATTTAAGTTTTTCTGGAGGGTCTGGCCAACCTACTTCCAGCTGCAACACCGAGTTCCATCCAGAGACGTGATAGTGAGAGAAGCCAAGGCCCCTGGAGTTCAGTCACGGCCGCTAAAGGACTATGTAATACTGTGGGAGATATATTTGAAACACGAGCGGGACTCGCATCAATAGATTGCCCATGGGTGAGATGATGAACTGTGACTTTTGGCACATTTGTAGCCACTAATCTCCTAAAGGGCAAAAAAATGCAAATCGCCAGAGACATAACGATTCTCCTGGCCCTCCATCTTTGAGATAACTGAGCAAAACGCCACCACTGACCCCATTTCATTGTCCCATTAGTTTCCTCCTACTTGAAAGGGCCTCTGCACATTGTGAAACATTAATATGTATGTCTTTTCAGACTATTACATAAAGAAAGCACATCAGTGGAGAAACAATACCCACGAGATCTAAAGCTGATGTATGAATGGAAGCTGTTACAAAGACCTACTTTGACAGGGCACTCATTGATATGGAGAAAATCTATTTTCCCAACACTGTCATTTACAGGTACACAACATGTCTGAGTAACTGCTGGGTGTTGTGACATTAGCGAGCTTGAATCAGCAGTTTTAAAAGCCTGTATTATGCGTGGTCCGTACAATGCATGCCATAAGCTTTTTGGTAAAGTCTTAAGCTTCCATTTCAGTCCCTTTTTTACTGGCAGAACATTGCAGGCTGATAAGGAAGAAGGAGAAGAAAAAAAAAAACACACACACAAACAAACCTCAAAACCACTGCTGGCCAAAGTCCAAATGTATTAAATTAAAATGAGTGAGTTTGCTGAAGTTGGCAGAATATGACCAGAAAAAGTGCCTTTCCTTTTTTTTATCTAAAGTTCACCCATTCAAAGTCTGACAGCGGTCTTCTGAAAACGTTCCAAAGAGTGGCTGGGGAAAAAAAAAAAAAAAAAAAAATTCGAACAAGCCATGCATGCTCATGACCGGAGGATATTACCAAAGCTGCAAAGATACATTACAATATATTAAGCATAGCTTTTCTATTATTTTACTATCTCATCCCAGCTGACAGAAGAATTTCCTGAACACAAAAGCCAAAAATTCTATGGAGTAAAAAAAAACAAAAAAAACTATTTCAGACAAGAGCGATCCATATATTAAGAAATGCAGTCTTAAGATACAATGTTTAATCAAAGAAACCTTTTTGGCAATACATGAAACATTTTAAAAGGCAATGAATTTTATCCACCCAGGGAACTACAGTATAGGAATTTTAATATAATATAATAAAAAAAAAAAAAAGGCAAAAAGTTGGAACAAACCTGTCTGTGATGATTAGAAAAGGGAAGGAAAAGAAGTGACAAAATATTCAGACATCAGCACTTTGCTCTTTTCGAACAAGTTCCTTCTCAGTCCTTTCAAACACTGCGGGGACTTTTCATTCTCGTTCGGGCCTGAAAAGCCGTTTCCACAGCCGCCACTCCCGCTACCTCCCAAATGGAGTGGACAGGTGCCGAGCCCACTCATTAGGCCAGTATCACTTCCGGTGATTGGCCGTGTCATGGTCATTGTTCCCGTCTCAACACCGCACGGCCTCCATTTGTTAAACCACAAGGCAGCGACGGCGACATTAAGCAATACGTGGGAGAGATAGCGGCGAGGTATGACTGGAATCGTAATCAGGAGTGCAGAACGCATCCTGTTTTCCACCGAAATGTCATTACCTGGAAAATTCTTCACAAAGCCGCAAGCCATTTGGGAGAAAAATGTCAGAATTATTTCATTTTGGCCAAACGTCTCTCTGAGGAGCGAAACACCCAAAAGGCAGCAGATAAGTGATGATTTGTGAGTAGCAATTTGCCTTGTTATTTATTTTATTTAGTCTGAGAAATAATTTGATACAGACAACCCCAGAATGAGCTAAATTTCCTTTATTTCTCTTGAAGTCTACACAGATGAGCCACTTTAATATTAATCCCCTGCATTTTCCATGATATTGCCTGGCGACTGCCACAGGTTATTTTACTCGGAGAGGCCAAGAAAATGAAAGAAGAAAAATAGATTGCAACCCTGAAAGCATTTCTATTGCTTCGGGGTTTTAAGAAAGCACTGAGCATGGTATTAATAGAAAAAGGACTGTCATCTATGGAAACCAAACAAGGCTACTTGTATGTAATTCAATGTGGAACATTTACAGAAGACTGGGACTTATTATGAATTGTATTATGAATTCCACCGAAAAGAAAGATGGCTTCAGGTAAAACCTACAATGCATATTTCAAAAGGAATGAAAACCAGAGATAATCCTTTGAGTGAACCCAGTCTACCAGAGGTAAACTTGCTTCAGCCCGAACTCAAAGACGGAAACCAATTAGCTTTGCTAAAAGCCCAATTATCCCCGATTCATCCGCGGTGTGTTCCTGTTTAGCCAGGTGTGTGATGTGCTGACTGCAAGAGACGTTGCTTAGATGAGGGGACGGGGAGATGCTTTTGCACACTTTCAAAAAAAAATTAAAAAGCAAACCAACATCAGCAACAAAAAAAAACCCCCAAAGAACAGCAAGAAGGCTTAGATTAAAAGGGGGTAAATTGTTGCTTGCAAGAGTCGCCACCAGACCCTTGAGAGTTTGACAGAAGCGGCTGCAGTGAAATGAGGACACAGAAAACTGCAAAGCACCAAAAATAATTAAAACATGCCTGTGATGTCAGTCAGCCGTCTTGCTCTGAACTTTTCTATGGTTTCTACTGATTCCTCACATAATTCCTTGACACAACTTGCGTTGAATGGCGATTGCATCCCCAAATCAAACTCGGCGCGTGATGAGCAAAACCGATCAAACAAACAAGAGCAGCAGCGCCAGATGGTTGGACTTTAAAGGAAACAGAGTCAATCTGAGCACAAGTCCAGAATAAAGGAAGATGCGCGGACGTCAGAAAACTAAGGAGACCGACAGTCTCGTCAAAAACGTTGACGACACTGGTTCTCATACCTTCCTTTGCACTCCTTGTATATTTCCACTTGCATTCATTTGATACCCACTCGAAAGTGTTAATGTCTATTGCATTTGGGTAATTACACCTAATAAAAGACAGACCTATACTTAACAGAGAGCGCAATTTAGTTGGGGGCAAATTGGAGACTCAACTCTTCATAATTTAGCTGCAGCAATTACCGGCATGCCCCCCACCCCTCCCCCCCCCCTCTGACAATCCATAACTAGGAGGTTTCCTCTTCTGAAGTGTGCTTCGATGTGACACATACAGAACACAGACTTCAAGAAAGGACTCAACGCTGCAAAAATGCTGAAAAGCTGACTCGCCGAGTCCAAACCAAGAGCTTCTGGCAGTGGAAATTGATTTCTGTGTCATCGCGATCCCACTTCTCAATTTCAGAGCATTTCATTTCCCACCCCCCCCCCTTTTTTCTTTTTTTTTTTGACATCTTAAAATCTCTGCGGCATGACTGAATATTGACAGACCAACTCCCGCAACTGTTCCAGTCTTTGGGGAACATAAAAGGGAAGCTGCAGCCAGCATCCTCACTGTCAAAGTCTCTGCTCCCAATCCACTCCGAGCCAAACTGCTGCGATCTTGTCAGATTTATGTCTCTGATCTGCGGCAGGGGAATACTCAAACATCAGGTGAATGGCTGAAATGAGACATCCCATATTACAATGACAAAATGCACTGTTTCTGCAATGAGTCTGCGTTATAGAGATGCCTGGTAAGCAGGAAATTTGTTATTTTTTGTTTTGGATTCCCCCCCCTTCCACTACCCAGGAGAAAGCAAATAAACACAAGAAAGCTTTATAAAACAAGACAGGATATCTGAGCAGAGGACACAAACGCTCCTCAGTAACAGCCGAGTCACTGCTAAAAGAGCATATAAGAATGACAATGAAGATCTTCACTGGGTGACGTGCTTTTAAGAGGAGTTTATGTAAACAATGGCTAAGCCATAAATAAATGTAATTGGAAATAAGAATGGGCCCGGGCCTACGACTTGAGCCCTCGGCATGAAGGGGAAAGTGGGCTTCACACTGCGAGGACTGCTCTAGATATTGTTCCGAGAGATGCTGATCTGCAGGATCCAAATATGCTGAGCTCCTGAAAAGGCTCTTGTTCAAACCCTTTGGAATGCTTCATTTAGAACACAATCACTTTGTCCCATTGGTCTCATTGTAGCAAAATCTCATATTCACTTAACTCACTCGAACTAAGCAGTTTTGGTTCAGGATGCTACTGCAGCAAGCCTCAATCCCCCCCTTGTTGTCCCGGGTCCCTGCTGGACCACCAACGCAAAGTTTCCCTTAATGAGTGTGAGCGTGCACACACACACACACACACTGAGCCCCTCTGTATTACGACAACCTTGTTTTCTTGTGGAGACGCCTGACACAGCAGTACCAACTGATGTCTTCCATATCTACAGCCGGAGGGACAATGAGGAGAGGGCAATGAGAATGAGAGGAAGAGAGGGAGATGTGAAGAGATGCAATCTGCCCTACCTAGCCTCAGCCTACACACAGACAAAAGACCAGCCACAACTTCAAAGGAGAAAGACAGGAAAAAAAAAAAAGAAGAAGTAGAAGAAGATGAAAAAAAATTGCAAAGCTCTCAGCTTTTCTGGAGATGGTCTCTACGGGTTAATTAGAACACCAAGTCCCACCTCATCTGCCTTCAAGTTGCATAGTAGGCATTCATACACAAACTGCCCTGTGCTCCACTAACAAAACACACTCCCCCTCTACACACACACACACACACACACACACAAATCAGGCTGTGGTTGATCTGTTCACCGGTGCCTGTGGCAAACTGACATCAAACGTTATCACCATCTGTCTGGTCAATTCAGGCCCCATTCTGCCGCCTCTCCTCACCGCCGTGTCCACCGCTCAGGTTGGCTCAAGTCAAAACCGTTCTGGTGAAAGTCAATCTGTCTCAACGGCGCAGACGGGCGACGGGAAACCGGGAGTGGAATCGTTATTGTAGGTGTCAGGGACGTGCCTTCCCGCTCTGGGTGAATTCAACATGGCAGAGCCTGTGTTGCTCACATCGCTGGCAAGATGCTTTTTCCTTTCATTTCTTTTTTTTAAATGCCAGACGGAAGTTCACCTGCAGTTTTTATTTTTATTTTTTTATTTTTGGGGATAAAAGAAGCATCCAGACAAGGAGCAACTGCATAAAAGAGAGTCAAGAGCAATCAAGAGAAGGAACAAACTGGTCATGGATATGATAGATTCCGCATATTGAAAGGGAACACAGGCAATACCTTTCATTTCTATTAGGGGATGGAGAGGCATTTGCGTCTCTGCAAAGATCCAAATAGACGAGAGTGGGGGAGGAGAGAGAGAGAGAGAAAGAGAGAGAGAGAGTGGGCAAAGGAAATAAGTTATGGAGATAGAGAGACAGAGGACAACGGCGGCAGCTGGCTGGGCACTTTGTGCATCTGCCAGGGGTGAGCCGCAGAGCTATAATGAAAATGCAGGGCAGATCAGAATCAGTGTGAGAGAGGCCTCCATCCATCACAGGACTCCCATTGAGGAAAGGAAGCCGCGGTGATAACTGCAAATGTGTGGCTATTTGCAACGCGGGGATGGAGCATTTTCACAATTCTGGGGCTTTAAAATGACGTACCACCAGCAAGTGATCCAGTGCGGTGGCAGGTGAAATCCCTCGACCTTTCACCCGCCGCGAGGATGGTAAATAAAAGTAGCCCTGAGCATGTACATGGGATTAATGCGACAGATGGCTAATGTATGATTTGTTTAGTGAATATCAAAACCATAGCACGTAATTGAAGCAAGTGCAAATTGCATCTGTACATCTGTATCGTGTGATCATCTACAGATTGTGAGCATTGACAGTGCAGCGTGAGGTATTCAATGTGCATTACTAATAGTTTTATTATTGGGGAAAGACGAAAGATGATCCAAATGTGAAAAATGAAGCCCGGAATATACAGCTGCTGGGAATCTTGTACTACTATTTATCGTTCTTATATTTCACATGCCTCTATGCCCAATAGCTGCATCAGCCACATTGGCAAGTGGACAAAAAAAACTTCATTTCCAACACTGCTGCGTTGTAAAACATTTAAGCCAAGATTATGTTGCTACTTTGCAATATTTCTCGTCAGTGGAAAATTACTGAAAGTTGAAGTCTGTTTCCCACATTTAGTTTTTAAAACCTTTTCAATCTGGAGGCTTTCTGTCGAGTCTTTACTTTAATGGCCAGAGATATTGAGCTAAACAGTCTCATAGCATAGATGCAGACAAACTGAGGGCATCATAGATCAGGGGTATAAAGTAAATATTGCACAGCCGCGGCCGCTTTACCTCGTGGCACAACTTTACTAATAAAATCAATGATAGACATGACACCGTGGCTATGCTAGATGATATCGCGAGCCTTAAGTACGGCAAAACAATACAAATCTGAGTGTCACATTGGTTATCGGAGTCTTTCTTGAGTGGGATTTAGTGTGGCGTTAAAGTGAGGGATGCTTAAATAAAGTCTTTCACCACTTGAAAGCTTCACGGGGACAGTTTTATATCAGTTGGGAGTCCGGCCATAGTTGTGATGGTTTTATGGGCCGGTACAGTAGCGGGGAGAGCTCGGAATGAGACCTACCTTCTCTTTCCTCTGTCGGCACCCCTCTTCTGCTGAGACCAGGGTTTTGTAGTAGGCGCTGCGCTCTGCTGTGAAGTGCACCTTGGACAGAGCGCCTTCCACCAGCGCCACGGACAGATTCACACCCTCGATGTGCAGCCAGCCAATGAAGTTCCCCGCTTTGTCCATGCTCTCCACTTCAACTTCCACCTGCAATGCACGAGTACAAGGGGAGGGGAGAGAAGAGGGGAGGTTTTGGGTTAATATTTGCAATGTCCGGCTTGAGTCCTTTTACCTGCAGTGAGACGGAGCGAGTCCTGGAAAAGAGGCAGCGATCTTTATAAATAGACGGAAAGCTGTAAAATGTCTATTGACTTGGCAACACACACACACACACACACACACACACAGGTCTTGTTTCCGTCGCGATTCCTCGATGAGAGGATTGTGCAAGTGCATGGTAACCCAGCGGTGGCCTTTCGTAAGCTGCGTCTTCGGTTGAGTCCTTGAAAGCTCTCAAATAAGCATTGCTGTGAGAACGCGACGTGTCTTTTTGCACTTCATCTGAAGAAAACTCAGGGCCTGCACACACAGGAGAGGCCATTAGTGGCTTTAAATTAGTGTTGTGTATGCACTTCAACCTTAATTAACACTCTACCTGTCTTCATCCTACCTTTTTTTTTTTTTTTCTTTTAATATATATATATATATAATGTAAATCATTTTCAATTAGTGACAGCCAAGTTGCCGTTCCCTTAAGTAAACAAACGAGGGCACTGGAATAGCTAACCCTGCTGACAAAGGTGGAAAAAAACTCACAACACTGCCCGTGATGGACCATAACCAAATTCTGCTTATTCAGGCTAATTATCTATTCATTACGTTTTGTTTCATAAGTGATTGACGACAAGGGAAAGAGAGAAAGGGGAAGAAGGGGGGGGGGGGGAATCAATAGATTTATTTTCCACCTTAGTCTAAAGCCTAAAGTCAGCGAGAAAGTGAGAGGGCAGGTGTGCTGAAGTGATAGGGAGAAGTCAAGCGATTAAGACTTGGACTGCTTAGCCCTGCAGTCACAAGGGAAATCTGAAGGGAATTAAGTTTGTAAACTGCACTGCCTTGTTCTCAGCTTGAGTAAAAGCTTTTATTACTGAATGCATAATCTGTTCTATTATTAGGCAGAAAATTGACAACCTTTGCATATAGCAGAGACGCAAGTTTCCACTTCATGGGTCCAGTCGCTATTTGGATAAAGTCTCCTAATCAACAGTCTGGCCAGGAGGCACACGCTGTAACGTCCTGTTCTAATAACACTCGTTACGCCGGCACATCAATGAAGCAATGGCCCAAGGAAGAACTTGTGTTATTAAAAGGCTGTGCTACACTTTATGTCATTTTATTCTGAATCATAAAAATCTAACTGTTCCACTCTTCAACATGTAAAAAAAAAAAAAAAAAAAAAAAAGATAGTTGCAAAGGGTTTCATAAAAGAAACGAGCTGCGTGGATATGGGTCCTCCCCTCCCAGGTCCTATCCGTAATTCAGTCAAAGTTCACTCATGCCTCGTGCGCCTCTGTATTATTATCTGCTTTCTCCGACAGACTCTCTCTTCCTCTCTGCTATCTCAGACACTCACCCCATTTTCACTCTTTTGTCTCTAAGTGCCGAAGCAGTTACATAACTAGGCTATAAGAGCAATACTGGTCCTCCGAGCATCCAAATGCCAAATGGGGAAGTGGGCGAGTGCTGGGATATTTAAAAAAAAAAAAAATAGGCATAAAGTCTGCTTAACTCAACTTAGCAGTTACTGGCTACCGTTTACGCAGCAAATGCAAAACAAGTAAAAGCAACACTCATAACTGGGAAAATGTCCAATTTGACAAAGAAAAGGTTCTGGGAACTTGTTGAGAAACTGCCGACGGATTGGTGAAGTCACAGGCAAGAGCTGCTTCCTTCAAGTGTTGAAGACAAAGTTTGAACATGGAAAACTCCAGAAGCAAAAAAAAAAAATCACCACCTTAAAGAAAAACAACTCCGGTGGCCTTCAAGTATGATGAGTAAGAGCCTCCTGGTATCACAGATTTAATGTTGAGCTGGCGGCTATGGCTCAGTCCGAGTGGGTTCTCTTCTAATCCCTCAGTTGGCAGTACGAATCCCTCACCTCGCCCACTATCTGAGTGTCCTTGAGCAAGACAGGTGAACTCAAAGCTCCTCTAAATCGGTGGTGTCAAACACATTTTAGTTCAGGGATCCACGTACAGGCCAATTCATCTGGAGTGAGTCGGAAATATTGCCACGGTAACTTTTAAATGTGGAGTTTTTCTTTGTTGTGACTGTAAATGTTGATATTTTTCAAGCCAATCTCAACATTAAGCCAATTTTAATGATGCAAAACCAGTGAAAAGTCATAAAACATCGATAACTGTTGGTTTTTGCATCCATGTGCATGCATGTTTTTTGTTTGGTAGCAATGGAGTAGCGAGCTCAGTGTGAAGTTAAGTCAGCTGTGTTAATAATCAATCACTTTCTATGCAATTTGTACAATTTCCTTGGTGGTTTGACCGGCTGGTTTTGGCCCACAGGCCGTATGTTTGACATAACTATGCACCTTGCTGAGCAGAACTCATCAGACATTACAGTCTTTAAATGGGGGGGTGTTGCGCTTCACAGAAAACACAGAAAATCGTGAAGCATTAAAATGTACTATTTAAGCAAAAGGCCAGTGATTGTTTAATGGGATTTCTGAACATGTACCCACGAGTTGAACAGCAGCACCCACATTATCCATTCTAATTGCACAGCCTGCGCCTTTTGATGCTGCTGATAATTAACATCGCACTTCTTGGAAATAAATACTCTCTGGCCTGAGCGTGATGAAGAGAAGCTTCAATGTGGCTCAGACACACTTTGAGAAGCGATGCAATACAAGCGACACAGAGATAACCGAGGTAGAGATTCGCTGGAGGGTGGTAATGGTTCAAAGACGTTGCGGTGACGCAGACTCGCAATCCAACAGGCTTTCAGTCATAGAGAGGGGGAAATGAGTCTGTGTTCTTTCCTGGATCACTTACATGAGAAACTTCATTTACCACATACCGCCAAACCTTATGGAGAGAAAATTAGCCTGTGACTGACGACGGCACATCGATGACGTCGAGATGAGCGCGTGACGGGAGGCGGGGGCGTTGCTTTATGCAGTGCTTATAGCAAAGGGAACTACTGGGGAGAACGAGCACATTACTTGCTGAGGTTAAAGGGCCACGGAGGCTGAACACACACACACACACACACACACACACACACAATCCTTCAAAACACACTAAACTTTGTGGCCCTACAAGCCATTATAAGATCAGCAAAACCAAATAACTAATGGAACAGCATGTCTGTAGTTACATTAATTACACTCATTTGTATAATGCAAACCACACGGACAATCAAGACTTTTCATTCATGTTAAAAAAAACAAAAAAAAAAAACAACAGGACTTCGATCTAAAGGCTTAATTTAAGCATGTCACTAATACACATAAAATGTTAGTTCCTCCTCTCCTCAGAGTAAATAGCTCTGGTCACAATGTAGCGGGGACGGAGGAGGCGGAGTGGAAACTGCTTTGAGTAGAGCCCAGATGGTTCCCAGCGGAGGCCTCCTCCGAGCCAAGATGGCTCCCGCCGGAGCACAAATGGGCTCTGGTAATCTCATAAACGCCGGGATTGTGTCGACACAGTGGACGGGAGAGGAGGAAAAAGCGAAATGCGCATACACACAAAAGCGACACGCGTGTGCGCGCGCGGGCGCAAACACATGTGCGGCCACTCGCGAGCACGAAAAGACAAAGCCATTTGGTACCATTGAAGTGAAACCTCGCCCAAGGGCATGTTTTAAAACTGCAGCAGATTTAATTCACTTAGCTGTTTGAAAGTGAACACAGAAAAAAAAAAAATCGAGTAAGACTGCGGTAGGTGACGCGTCATGTCAGAGCCAAACACTGCACTAAAAGAAAATAGAGGAGCACAGTGGGCCAGCAATTTAAAAATTGGCAAGCAATGGGATTTCCTTTTATCGCCCCATCCAAACAAAACAAATTTTAAATACCTGGAGGGCAGAATGCAAATAGATAAATAATCAGAGGCGACAGAAACGGGGTGTGCCCCTTTAAATTTCCAACCCTTCGATCTGCCTCAGAAGTGAAGAGGCTTGATTCAAGGTTTATGCATCTTTTCATCAAGTAAAGAGAGCAGGATATATGTACGTATATAAAAAAGGCAGCGCACAAAAAAAGATTAATGTGTCAAGTCGGGGCTTTCAATCATCACTGACTGCAGCTCTGCCACAAGTTAAATGAGAGTTTTAATGCACGGTCCAATTACTGACAGCGCTCCTATCGCCACGGAGATTTAGGTTGGTACGACTTGAATTACAGAGTTTGGTCGTAAAAGTTTAGAGTCCCGGGTTCTGAGGGGAGTAAACGCAGTGTTTGTCCTGTGCACTCCGGGCAGCCGCCGTGTGTTTGTGAGTGACGGATGGAGAGAAAAGTGTGAGAAAGCCTGCGTGTACCTTGCTCGCTGACGAGCACGCTGTAATGAGCAGATGCAAGCAGCGAACGGCGGGGGGGGAAAAAAAAAAACCCTGAAGCGGCAGGTGCGGACATTTGAGAATGTCTTCATTCATTCTCATTAGGCTGCGAGGAGGCGGCGGCTTCTGTACCACGATACCTTACTGGGGGCTTCCTCTGGCTGTCTGTGTCAGGAGATGCAGCGCGAAGTCGAGACAATACTGATCATAGGCCTGTGTTCATTAATCTGGATCTGTGCCAAATAATGCCCACAATGATTTCCCTCCGTTTCTCTCCCTCCAAAACGGTGTCAAATGTCTGATGACTCATCCTGCGCTAAAGGTGTTTCCTTATTTTGCTTCTAAAAGAAGTGCAGTTTGGAGTTGTGTCTCCCCTGCACCGTCTCTCTCTCTCTCTCTCTCTCTCTCTCTGCCATGTCAGATCACTTACTTCAAATATCAAGCAATGCGATCGAGTCCCTCAATGTTTGTAGTGTTTTAAGCAAAAAATACAATCAATGAACGAATATACAGAACTTAATAACCGAAGTCTTGTTGCCTGGCTGCAGCCAAGACCAATCCTCTCTACGTCGTCATACTGTCTCATGACCGCCACACATAAGACCTTCATATAGCTAGAAACAATGTGAGAAACTGAAAACCCAACGGCTTGACTCATTCCCACCTACGATCCTCCCCTCCTCCAGCACACTAAGCCATCGTTCAAACCAAGGCTTGGTGGAGATTGAAAGACTGACGTGAAGGAGTTTTGTGTGTATGTCTGCGTGTTCTCCTTTGTGAGACGGGGGGGGGGGGGGGGGGGGGGCGAAAGATCAAGCCTCTTTTAAACGATGAGCGATGCTAAGCCCTGGACCGAGGTGTGTGTGGTGCTGCTGGTGGGGGCAGGAATCAGATAATCCTACACCTTAATTCATATTCCTCACTTTCCCCATTCACTTAATAAAATCAATGGGTCTGAACACTTAATTCAGAGTCATGAATGTCACATGAAAAAGGACAGTTTGTCCTTTCCAACGGCACATGTGAATTTAAGTAGAAGAAGCGGAGCGTCGGCGGGTCAGCTCCGTCGCTCGAAGCCCAGCCTTGCGTGACGATTCCATTTGCAGGTAAGAACGGCTCAATGTGGCAAAAGTCCATCATCTCTCAATAAGGCTTCGCATTCGAGCCGACGGGGATCATTTTCCCGAAAGAACATACAGAGATCCACTATAAGACACACGCGTATCCCTCGAGCAACGCGAAACACCCCTGTGATCAGATTTCAGTAAAAAAAAAATCAATATTTAGTGAGGGTGTTCTGCTAAGTGGGACATAATTAAACGACACGACAATAGAAACCGATCCTGGATGAGAGGTGAGCTTTTAGAGGGATGGACAAAGAGACAATTTCACAAGCTTTTAGTTCTGTTCAACCACATGATTTGTATCTTCAGTATACATGTTCATGTATTTGTTGATCTTTGCCAAATGTTTCTCAATAAATATTGAAATATGGTTATATTATATGTCCTGCTTATTTTTCTTGTGAAACGTGTTCGATGACTCTTCCCACGATCAAGGAGGTTCAATAAAAGTTGTGTTTTCTGTTGCAACCGATTCAAGCCCTGTTTACGTAAAACAAACAAATTGTGCTTTTTTCTCCCCACCCTTTCCGTTCGGGAAGAAATGGTAACGTTTAGTAACTATATCTGGATAGTTCAGAAAAAGTTCAGAAAAGGCGAGTTTCCATAGTTGTGGTACTGTGTATTTAAAATTCAATCAGATTTGGAAAATGCACCTGTAGTGAGACACATTTTCACAAAGAATATAGAAATGACATAAAATATATGACATTTAAATATTGATCGGATTCTATTTCATGAGATGTTTCAGTCTTTGCCTTGTGGTTTCAATTGTTCTTGGATATTTAGTCGCAGTAGTCAAATGCAGCATAAGAGAGACATTAGAAAAGGTTTCAATAAGTAATGTTTTTTGACCCCAAACACAAAATATTTTCCTAGGTATGATGTTCTGTGTATGGTAGATGGGTTAGGGTTAGAAAAGAAATCCTTGTGTTGCAGTCATTGCTTTGGATACTGATATTTGGGAGGGAAAATCCACATGTCACTCTTTAAAAATCCTCCCACAGTCCACTATCAATAGTGCAAAGCCATTATCAAGGTCCATAAACTGCCGTTAATGGGACAGAGTAGCACAGCATGGCGAAGAAACAGGAGCAGGTGCCAACATGCTGATAATAAATGGAACTGATAGTATTAATAGGTCTTGTTGAGATTACGTTTTCTGGATCCTATAGAGATAAGAGGTCTACTTTTCTGATCTGACCAACAGGGATACTTGGACACAACGTGGCTAAATGCGTTTGCATGTTTCGGTGGTGAAGGGGAGAGAGAGGAAAAGGCCAGCCAGTTCTGGGAGGAATCCATAAATATAGATCACCTTTGAGATTAAAAAAACAAAAGAGCAAGGGAGGAAGGGATGAACAGAGAAGAATAAATGAATGAATTAAACAAACCGCTATTGATCTCCTAATGGCACAGAACAGGCAGGGATGTAAATAGTGTGTTAATGGGGCTTGTAATTAAAAAGAATATCTTCACATGGAGAGATCGGATAATGTCGGGGTTAAAGGGAAGTGAAGGGGCAAAGAGATGGCCTATTTGGCACCATGACAAAATATGAAATGTGGGCCGCGGGGACTGAAAAGGAGGTCACCGATCACAAAATGGTGGAAAGAACGTTGGATCACCGACTGAATGACGAGGGTTTCCCTTCCTGACAGTGCAGACTGGTCAAGTGAGGCTGTACCTCCAGGCGATCCCCAAGCCAGGAGCACGGCTGTGGGCGTGAGTTATTGACTGTTGCTGCGTCGCATCCGAGCAGCGCAGCTGAAACCCTGGCACCAAAAACTAGGTTGGTTCATTAACTACGCGACCACAGGGTCAGGACAGACAGCTATTTATCACGTGTTGATGGAGTTTAGCCTGAGGGGAGGAAAGGAGGAGGGGTGGTGAAATGCAACCCGGGTTTATTTTTTGCCAAGACTTGGTCTGTTCGTGCAGAGATGTTCTGAATAGGGCAGACAGGGAGACGTCTACTTTAAGGAGATTTCAGGTGCTTTATAAGAACAAATGGGAGGAAATTGTACAAAGAACGGGTTTCTACTTACAACTAAATGCAAGGTGAGGACTGGCTGTCCAGAGTGTTCACCGCTGAGCTCAAGTGTGTCTCAGTCCGACTGTCGGAACAATCTGGTGGCAGAAGTGCTGTTTTGGGACTCGCACATCCACTTTCCTCACTTGCCCGCCATCGCATACAGGAGTAGTCGCATTAAGAAAAACAAATCTTTCTACTGGCACTATGGGTAAATTAACTTGTGTCGCCCTTCAGTTTTGGAAGATTTGAGCACATGACTCCACAGTGACTGACCCGTTTCTTTAGTGAAGGGTCAAACTCCCAACTCGAGATTGCCAGATACTGAAAACGGACTTTGTCTCACTGAACCACCGGTTGATCCACTTGACTGTTGTAAGGGAGCCGGGCTTTTATTCGAGCCAGCCTTTAACACCCTGTAAGGAACCAGGCGTGACTGGTGTGTCTCGCTCCAGAGCAGCAACATACAAACTGGACAAGAGTTGGTGTGTGTGTGTGTGTGTGTGTATAGAGTCTCCCAGGGTGATCAATGTGGCTCGGGGGGGTCCCATGCATCACTGTCAGCGGTAGGCTGCTGTCTGCTGCTGGCGGGGTTGGGAAAAGTCAAGCAGGTACTAAAATGGCTGGGGGCCATTAACGGCCCGGCGTGCAGCCATGATCCCCACCATTAAACCTGCCTGACGCCTGCTAAAGTGTTTCTCTTTCACCATTGATAAATAATTGATTTTTTTTTTTTTTTTTTGCAATGTATCACATATCTGATAAAAGAGGTGAATACAGGGAAGCTAAGGGGGAGAAGAAAAAAAAATAGAAGTCTGATTTTGTTCAATATGCTTCAGGTTGATGTCGGTTGGGAGATAAAATGATTTGGCCTCGTTACAGGCGGGAGTTTTCGAAGCCGATACGATTTTTTGTCATCACTTGCTTTTCAAGCTAAGATCAGAGACTGCCATAAAAAAAAAGAAAAAAAAAAAAAAAGTTTTTTTCTGCACAGAAGCTCCCTTTAATAAGAGCTGATATGCGAACACAGAGTCCATTAGGCGACCTCCAACAAACACAAAAGACTGGAATTACCGTCACTGCTGCCATGGGCCTGTTGTTGATTTAAGAGAACATGTCGGTCAGCTTTCGTCACAAGAAGCGTCAACAGCTGAAGAACTCCAGGCAACTTTTCGCACAATTTCTATGGTTTCTATCAAAAAAACTGCATAAATCCATAGTTCCTAAACTTTGCATGCATTCCAACAACATCTCTGTGCCCCTGCGACTTCCATCAGATTCCAATTTTAATGCATACAAATCAGATAACTCAACATTCAGGCTCAGACTACACAGGATTTGTTCTTTAATGAGCAGCTCTCCAGTCTCCACAGTCCTTAGAAGCCATCATCTGTCTGTGTATTACACCTCAGCAAAGAGAGAGGGGGAGAAAAAGGAAAAGAAGAGAGAAATGATTCATGCCAGTGTTTCTGTCGAGCGTAAGCCACCGGCAGCAGAAGAGTATTAAGTTAACATAGGGAGAACAGTTTTTTTTCCAGTCGAGAGCTCTGAGACGCGTATAAGGCCTTCACAGGAAATGAGTGGGAGCCAAGATGGAGAGGGAAAGCGGAGGTCAACGGCGAGTCGATCGGGCCACAATCTGGCGTTGTCCTCCGTTAACGACCTGCAGGAGGCCAGCAGACGAAGGCAACGGATTGCAAAAGAGATCTCTCTGGTTGACGGCCGTTCGACTGACTGCACAAGTGTATTGTCAAAACAAATTCGCCGTCTCCAGAGTGACGTGAACTCTAAAACAACCGAAAGACTTTGCATCCTCCCCCCCCCCCCCCCCTAGTGGAGGCTTGATTACAGTTCTGGAGATCTTTACGTTCATCTGTGCATTGAATAAAACCAGCTAATAAACTTTTGTATTACTGACCCGCTCCAAAGCATCATAGACTAAATGAAGCCTCGGGATCAAATCTGCTGGTCTTTTTGATCTTCATTTTCTTTTCTTTTTTTTCAAATGTCATTTCACCTTTAAAGCCAAAACACGTGTAACTATTAGACATGGCACGACCCCCCTGGGGGCCTTGGCGTTTGATAATAGTGAATACAAGACCTCTGGCAATGCAATGAAGACCGATGACATTCAGCGTCAGTCGGTCTTGATCCGACGAGATCGATCAATGGCATTGTCAGGACGGTTAATCATTTAATGTACACGCCAAGGCTCCTGATTTGAGTTCATTGCATGGTTACCATCTTGTGTATAATCACCTATATTCACACAACCTGTATGGTGAAGAAGATTGAATGGGAAAATGGTCACTCAGTACAAGTTTTAGGAATATTTTAGAATGACAAAAAGCCCCAAAACAAATGTAAAATTGGCAAAATCATTTGTTATTCAGATGAAGAAAAAAAGCAAGGCCTCGTACTGCGAGAGGCTGCAGCTCTGCATTGGGCTTTAACAGCCTGGTTATTAAAATCAATATCAGCAATAACTACAATCCATCTCATTTTTGAGAGAGGGGGTGACATGGCACGCCGGTCGATGAATATTGAGCTACATTTGTAATATTACTAATATCACATAATTCCCTCTTAACTGGCTGGTGTGAAAGTGCAGATGGAAGAAGAGAAACTTCACTGGGTTTGAAGTTATTGAACTGGCTGTTAAGAGGACGTCTGCGAATTGAAAACTAGTAATTGGAACCATTTTCATTTTGGTCAGGGCAACTTCACAAACCAGGCTGCAACACGTCAAAGTGAGACACAAAGGCTGGGGGGGGAAGAGCTGCAATGGAGACTCTAATTAGATTTTTTTTTTTTTTTTTTTAAACATGTTTCACTGGTTCCCAGAGGTACATTGCGTTCTGCGTCGAAGACACTCGGGGCGCCGGAAACCCACGAGAGGTAAGAGTCCAAATCTTTAAATCTTCGCCTGAAGCGGTAGAAGCTGGGTGCGAGCAGTTAAGCCACATTGAGCACATTTAGGGGGGGGGGGGGTTAAAAAAGATTGTAGAGGGTACTAAGCCACATTACCTCTCGAAATGACCGCGCTCCTTTCCAAAAGAGATTTCCATATATATACTTAAAGAACCACACCAAGGTGAAATGACCATTATTTAGCAATCAATAAGCAGTACAGCCTGAAAGACGAGAAAGAATCCAAAACAACTAGAATGTATTTTTTTACTACCAATTAGCCAGCATAGTAGATGGGATGATGTAGAAATTGCTGTCTGGAATGTGTTTTTGTTTCAGCTGAAGATGTTTACAATCCATAGTCATAATTTCTTAAGAGATAAATGGTTTTACTACAATGATTATTTATGGGTTATTTTTTAAAGTGAAGAACACAATGAAGTTCCATCTAACCTAAAGTGGAAAACAATGCACACTGAAAGAGACAGTTTGCTTTAATTTTCATAGAGTTGTCATTACAAGTGGGTCTAAGTAGCAATTTTAAGGAGGGGGGGGGGGGGGGAACACACATCTAGGCTTGATGACTGTGTTGTAATTTAGAAGATGGATGATTCTACTACAGATATTTCTGTGTACTAACTCCTTATCCAAAATTGGTTAATATACGGGTTTACCTTTCTGCTGTAGGGAAACTATGACCGCATCCACCATATGAGCAACTGTTACACGAGATTTTGAGATTTTTATAATAGGAAATTTAAATATTTATAATTGTGCGGCGACAATGAGTCAGCCACGGCTTTGTGCCACAAATACTTTCGAACAGAAAAAAGAAAAAGAAATCAGTGATGGTGCATGATTTCTTACCAGACTTTTCAGAGGGCTGGCTGTGCACAGCAGCTGCCAGCGTGATAGCAGAGCTGGAACAAACCCAGATGGGAGTCTCATCAAAACAGAAAATAAAGTACGAAGGGCGACTGGCGACTGATTGACAACACCAGAAACCGGAATACACACATTCGTTTTGATTTCTTTTTCCCCCCCCTTTTCCATTCCAAAGAAAAGGATTTTGGAGAAAGAGTGTACCACTTCAAATTAGCCAGTCATCAACAACAAGGTGCTGTGGATACGGCTTGGTCCATTATGCATGATTGGATTACAGAACCTACTTGAATTTCCAAGTAAGAGCCGAACAAAACCATTTGAGCTGTGAAGAAATTGCATGAAAAATCCTGAAAGGCAACCGATATGAGGCAAAATCCAATTTCAGATGAAGAAATAATAATAAAAAAAAAAACAAAACAAAAAAAAAAACACTGTGACAAACATTCCCACACCTTCTTGCATTGTGGCAATATTACCATGAGTGAATGACCTTGGGGGGGGGGGGGGGGGGGGGGGGGATGGCGGGCGAACGCTAGAGGTGGCACGGGGGCAATCATCGCCGGGCCATCATCATTTGTCTCCACCTCCTTTTCTATCCTCTTTCACCAGTTGACACGGCAAATGGCATAGCCAGCCCGTGTCACTCAAAAAGCCATTTCTGTCCTCCCAGACCCTGCCTGTGCTGACGGAGTGCGAGAATGAGCGAGGGGGAGAAAAAAAAAAAGGAAGAGAGGGGTGGGGGGGTGGGGTGGGGGTTAGACAGGCATTTTTCAACGTGGCTTTTTGTCAATTCCTGTGTGCTTGTCAGAGCGAGAGGCAGTGGCTGGCTGCGGGGCTGGTTGGAGAGTTGTTAGGCAGTATGAGAAGTTGGAGTATGAGAAAAGTGGGCGAGGCGAGCGGCTGGAGAGGCACTCCACGCCGCTACAAACTAGCGCTATAGCAAAAAGAGGCGAGGAAAAAAGGCCCCGCTTGTGCGACGAATTCAAGTGAGAACGCAGAACATTTGTTGTGCTTTGGGGGTCTGTTGACACTTTTTTTCTTTTTTTAAACGTAAAATGCTCCGACTACGTCTTAGTGGGCAACTTTTTGAAAGCTCCATTTCTGTGCATGCGCAACACAGTCGTAGTAAATGGGTATTCTGCACGTGTTTGCCTCCAGAGTGTCGTGACTCCCAGCCCAGATTCTCCTGGAACTTGGTAGTTTTAGAGTTTAGAGTCGCCTGTAACAGCAACTGAACTCCATTATTCGTCCGTACGAACTCATCATTGTTAACGTTTATAGTGTATTGTTCTATATGTGCGCACGTGTGTGTGGTTTCATTACAAAATACAAACAGCACCCACTGGTGGCCCAACGTGAAAACTACATCGTTTTCAGTGCGAGTAGACATGGTTTTCACAACATTATCATGTAAACGTGAAACTTTTCAGAAATGAAAATGCATAAAAAAAATGGATGTGTTTTTGGGGTAGCCAAGATAGGAATTGATATACATTAAAGCTTTCATTCGATATACACATGAATGCGATATATCAAAAGAAATTATCAGTTTTCAGTGACGTTTTGATTTTGCTACGATGTGGAAAAAAAGTGCATCATGTGACAGCCACTGGAAATGGCTCCCCTTTTTTTTCTATCCGGCTTTTCAGAGATCATATAATAGGAAACGACCCGACCCTATTCAGTTGCATCCAAGATAAAAACCTCCGAAGACAAATCATCGTACAATCATTCTTCAGTTTTGGTAATCCAATTCAACCACGCAACATGCTCGCTCACAATAATGGCAAGTGACGATCAACAAATGAGATAGGGGACTGAGGTGCTTGGAACGTGATTGTGTGAAAGCGGGCGAAAGTGGGGATGTGTGTGTGTGTGTGTGTGTGTGTGGGGGGGGGGGGGGGGTGATTCAATCAAGTCATGCCTACTTAGGAGACATGCAGTTGGCGTGTTGCTGGGCTGCGAACGGAATGCAAATATGATTTGGTCTCAGATTATTTTTATTTATTTATTTTTCCACAGCAGCCACACTTGGCACCAGTCGGACGAGTATGTACCTGCTCATGGTAGTTTATTCAATCAGCATTGGTGAAATAAATGAGATTTCTGCCAAACTTGGACGTGTGCGTGGTTAACAGGCCCACCTCGAGGTGTACCAGACCACAGAGCACAGCTCCACCAGAGCAGATGGGAAGGGAGCTGGGGGTTTCATTGCTTTCCAAGTATTTTCTTGTGCATACTTATGAATGTGTGGACAATATAACAAGGCTTATTATAAATAATAACTAATCGCAGTACACAAGATGGCCTTCCAGGGTATGTTCTCCCTCTGTCTTCATGCGAGTTTTCCATTCAACAACATAAAAATGTGCCAGTGAAATGAATTAGGAACTCTCGAGTCGAGCATGAAGAGAGCTGCAACTTCTGAATATAGTGCACAAGCATCAGATGATACCACGAGTCATTTCAGGAGGTCCAAATAAAATACTAAAATGACATCCCAACTCAGAGCGAAGCTCTGTATACGACACTGGTTTGTCTTCATGTTCCCTCTTTCACTCCACTGGTGAAATCCCTTTGTTTGCGTCGCTCCTCTTTACCAACATTTAGAGAAATACATAGAAAAACAAAATCAATGTGCGACAACACAGTGGCTCCAAATGAGTCCATAATGAGGAGACAAGGGACAGGAATTGGGCGAACATTTCTTGGAATAAGACTTAATGCAGAAAGCTGGAGAGATAACTACAAAAAGAAAAGCAGAGGATGGTAAAACAAAGCCAGAGAAAAAAAAAGAGTCACAGATGACTAAAGCCTGTTGAAGGTGCAAAGTCGTTTTTTTCCTCCTCCTTCTTTCTTGGTCGTCCTCCTCTTTCCTCACAAGACTGCGGAAACGCGGGTGCTGTTAATCAGCGGTACCTTAAAAAAAGACATGAACCAGCATGGGGAGCAACAGAAGAGGCGATAAAAAGAGCTTCTTTATTCCCAGGAGCCATGAGGTGACATGACCTAAAATTTATACCAAGGTGGAATTCATACTTCGGACAATAACGATATAATCTTAACCCTCAGGTGACATGATTTAAATGACTTCAAACGCGTTTCTACAGATTGGTTCTCGTCATAATAAGTAGAGCAATGAGTCAGTGGTGAATCAAGACGATGTCAGAATTCCAATCTTGTTTTCCTCTTTTCGCCGGATCTCTGCTTCCGAGGCTCGTCAGAGCCAAAGGCGCGTTCTTGAGCATTGTTCTTGCTTGCCATTCTCTTCACAAGCCGCGAAGGACTGCGAAAGCACGGGTACAAAAGTTCATGGCTCATTCACACGCTCAACATAATAAGTACAGCACGCCGGAAGCTTGAGTCACTCGCCATGGGAACAGAAGGGCGTCAAATACGTCCTCCACGCGAGTGACCTCACAACACAAACCCCATGAGGATTGTCCAGTTCCTCCAGGATCTCACACACCCTTCTGTGTGAACACTGTGGCAAAAGATTTCACAAGAATCACTTCATGGGGTTTTTTGTTTTGGGTTTTTTTTTTTGCAAGAAATTGCAAAACGTGTCAAATGAAAAGGGGCAAGTCATCTATTTCATGCTTGATAAAGAGCAGACAGGTCATCACTTGTTATAATAATAAACACGGGATATTGTAAAAATAGCTACAAATGCTTTCTTAAGATTTATTCATTTAGCTTTGATATATTGGCTTCAATAATGTTGAATAAATAAAAATAAAAAAATTAATCAAAGGACACCAGAAGGCAAATGGAGCCGGTTTAGTCAACAAAACACAGGGAAGACATAATCCTGCATGTTTTCTGACATGTTTTACAACATTCTCAGTCATCTTTCTCACTTTCTTTAACTTGAGGTCAAAGGGTAATGAAGTCATTCTTACCTAAATATAGGCGAGGGCAGTATCATTTGACATTTGGAGTCCATAATTGAATATAAAGCCAGTAATCTCAAAAATTGCTGTAAAATATACTATATATTTGACATGGATACTTTTTTGTTTAAAAAGTTTCAAAATCACAACCTTTATTTTGGAGGGCTTGGTTGTCACAGGAGCAAAGATGCATTGAAATAAGCAAGTTGCTTGGAACTGATCTTGGCCGCTACAACAAACCGTGAACTGGATTCCATTCGGTAAAACAATAATCCAGAATAATTGCACGCGAGATTCAAAAGCAGCATGAATGTAAAAACAGAAATGGGGATTTTAAATACTGCCTTATCCGAATAAAAAAATGAAACGTGAGACTGCCTCACGAATGCTTTTTCTTTTAACGCCAGCAGGTGTGCGGTGCGTTTGTGTTTCCACGAAGCATGAACACCACTTGATTCAAACCAGACAACAGTTCATACGCACACAAACACGCACACACTTCAAATTCAATTTCAACAACGTGGCCACAGGCAAAACCAGACACCTTACACCCCACTGCATCAGGGAGTTACAAGCCACAACAATCATGTGGCCAGCTCGACACTAACACTTACTGCTTGAATACCCACCTTCTAAGAAGTAAGAACCCCGTGCCCGCAGGCTGTTGTCTCGTGGTATTCCCACCGTGTGAGGTGTGGAGAGCGCATTTGTTTACTCGAAAGACAATTCAAACCACTGCGTCTTCGGTGGCTTCATCAATCCTTAGTTATTTAATGCCGTGTGCAGAAAAGGATGGGCAACAACAACAGCAGCGGCACTGGAACAAGACAGTCGAGACTGTTAAGTCAGCAAAGCCTCTCCAGATACACGAGTGCATATTAAAACGCATGTGCAAGCACTCAGTGCTTATCAGGGAACATATTGGAGTTAACGCTTTATAGTCATTAGAGTGATTCAAAACATGACAGCACGGTGTGTTCCCAGCGCGTTCCCAGTAGGGTTTTTTTTTTCGGAATGAGCCGATACCGAAAACCACGCGGCGAGTATTACGTGACTTAACGCGTCGGCATCGTCGTCCGCAGGTACGCAGCCGAGCACAAGCGACTTCTGAGGTTCGGAGATTCTCTAATATTAATGAGAATAACAAAAGTAAGACAGGGTGTGAATTATGTTCTTTCAAAATGTCAAGAGAAGGGATGAAAGCTAATGCAATGCTACATGCTAAATATGATTTAATCATACGCTCTCCATTATGCGTAGGGCAGTTTGTAGATACACTTTGTGTTTTCTAATCATTTCTATCCAATTATTTTCATTGTACAGTAACATGGAATATATTTTTTTTTTTTTTACAAATAGCCAAAAAGTGCACTGGTAGTTTTTTTTTTAACAGCTAAAGGTTTAGAGTTGAAATTATAATTTCCAACTGTGTGTCAAACAGTGTGAGGCAGGATGGTGAAAGTAAAATCAATGTCTGCCTTGGGAAATTACCACTGTTCATCTGTGTGTCAAGCCACTGGTGTGTGAGCCCGTGTGTGTGTGCGTGTGTGTGTGTGTTTATTGTGGAAAAAGAAAAAATAAGTGGGCCACACACCAATAAACACAACTAGGGTGCAAGTGACCTAGACTGATGCTATCAGTCAGAGAGCTGACGGAACACGAGCAGCAGGACTAGTAGGCAGTGGCCTGTGCACAACACCGATCTATAAAACACCAACCGGCAAATAATAACACATTAACAAGGAACGAAAGCACGCGATGATGCTGATAGATGGGACGCACTCCGCCGCCAGATGTAAAGGTGACAGGTGTAAATGTATTGTGAAGGTGCAGTCAAGTTTTCTCTAAGTGTGTGTTTGAAAAGTTAAAGAGCCCCGTGGCTACGGGACAGCTTTGCGCTTCATTTAACCCCATTCGCTGGATATCATGTAAAATTTAAACATTTCATTGCATCATAAAGGCAGAGGCATGCATGAACATATGGGACTTTGTATGCATGTCGTATTATGAAGATCGTGGGGCTGAGAGAACCAGACACTAGGAATGGCGACTCACTTATGAGTTATGAATCCATGTCAGGCACGATGTTCCTCAAGCAGACTCATTCTCCCTCGCTCATATATGCGGGGGGCGGCTGCTCCAAAACTAACATTCCTATGTACAAGCACATTACAACCTTGCCATCAAATGAAATAAGTGGTTTAGTCATACAGTTTGCCTGTAAACAACAGACGAATGCAACAAACCGAAGCGGGTCAGCACAGTATCAGGAACAGAGGGTATTAAAACTGCAGTCCATCGACTTTTTTTCCCCCCCCCCCCAACATTCACTTCAGCAGAAAAAAAGTGCGAGCTCCCAAACAAATCATGCCTGATCCCTGCTGTGCGGATGTGCCAGTAACAGTTACATCGCCGCCGTTAGATCGGCGAGCATGTAACGCAGCGCCACGTCATGTCAGCCGGATGTCTGCCGTCTACCAGTTGCTAATTTCCTCTGCTGCCGCTGCTCGGCGCCGGCCAGCCATACCGGCTTTAATCCCCCCCCCAAAGCTATGTAGAAGTGCTCACATGCGAAAAGGGATTAAAGGCCAAATAAGGCTGTGTGTGCATGTGTCTTTAATATGCCTGCATTAGCAAGATTTCAAAAAGCGGGCCAGATGTAGAATAAATTCACGGCCGCAGATCAGGCGCAGCGGGTTGGTTAAGCCATTTCAGACCCCAAGTTCTTTGTACTTCTCATTTTATAATCGCACGCTCTGGTAAACAGTCACTCCTTGTAAGTACAATTGTCAAAAAAAAAAAAAGTAGATGGCATTGTTGGAGCTCGACCTCTCAGAGTCAGCGCTATATCCTCTTGTGTTCACCTACACAAACACATGTTTCATTGCGTTGTGCTACTTTGGAGCGCTCAATAGACATCCTACCTCCCGACTCTCCTCAGCGGCTCAAAGCCAAACTGTGTGGGAGGACCTGCTCTGATAGAATGGGCTGTTGTGTTATTGACTTCAATTTAGAAAGTGCTGCCTGCTGCTGTTTCCCCTCTTCCTTTCATAGCGAGGACTGGGCTGGCCCCCCGGCCGCAGCCTACCTCCGGGGGAAATCCCGGATTGCATTGCTACAGAAAACACATTTACGCAAGGTCGAAGGGCCCGAGGGCACGATGCGGTGCGGTGAGTGGGTAAAAGTGTGTGTTGTGTTCCTTTTGCCTTACAACTATATTTCTATCTTCCTTCAAACGTGCCTTTTTCACACATTACCTCTTTACTCCCAACAATACGTGGACGACTCGTGGGCCAGGTGGTGCTGCATTTCTAATTTTAACCACATCTTTACACAAATGGCGAAAAAATTAATAAAAATCCACAGTCAGAAAAACAAACAACACCTACTAGTGGCCCAACATGACATTTTTTAGCATTTTCAAGTAAACGGACATAGTTTTCAAAATGATGCTGTGGAAAGGCCGTTGTATAAATGGCGTCGGTATCTCTTTGCTGAGACTTCATCCCTCCCCCTCCCACGACGTCTTCTACCTGCGTGGATGAACAGCGGCTGAAGTATTGTATTGGTATTGTTGGAGTCCGCAGGTACATCGGCACCAAACATTTGACGCTGCGCTGGCTGCGCTCGTAGATTAGACACACTTAGCTTGGCTTCTCAAATCCCCCGTCCGCCGGGGCGGAGGGGGCGGGCGGGGGGGCAGAGAATCGGAGGATATTACACAGGAAAAATAACCGTCTGGGCAGTGAGTAGTCATATTAGAGAAAAGGCAGAATGCATCTCTCGTGCACACAGAGACGTAACGCGTTGCCCTTTTTCCATCAGTAAATACAAGCACAATATTGACTCAACAGTTCAGCAATGACCTCAGACTCATTTCAAGTAGACTTGCCTGGGGTAGAATTCTTATTAATATGCTCGCATTGGGGATCAGATAGACGGGCAACTATCAGTAATGAAATCCAAAGATGAAGTATATTGCAAAAACATATTCCTCACTTTCTAACCTCTTTTCTGCTTTCTAACAGTGGTTAAAATAAAGCAGGGCACGACGATGTGAACCAAGAAATGTGGGAGCAGGCTAAATGCACATGATAGATTTAAGAGCTTAAAAATGGACAAAAAGTAACTGGGAAAAAAATAGGTTGGGTGGGGAGAATCCGACTCTATAATCTGGGTGCGGCCAGGTGGATTTACCAAAAATGAAAAGCTGTTTTATTCTTTTGCGCCGTCCCTCGGTCTGTGCTGTACCAGGACTCAGTCGCAATAATCCCCACAAACACAAAGCTTGATGGAGATTCTGGGATTAAGTGTTATACAGACGCAACACTGTAGAGAAAGTAGCTGTGATTTTTTTTTTTTTTAGAGAAAAACGGAGGATGTTTGAAGGTCAGGGGCTTCGCAGACGGAAGAGAAAGAAATGTGTTCAGAGGTCATTCAGTGACGACTTCATTTGACAAGCTTCCAAACGATAAAGGAATGTCTTCGGTATCAATAATCAAAAAGATATGTGGCTCTTGATGCAAACAATCTTATAGATTGCTACATGTGTGAACCAGTTCTCTCGGTACCTTTTCACAACTCGCATTATAACCGACGGGAAAATTATTTAGTGACTCCCAGCAAGTAGGAGCAAAGCAGAAACCCAACACAGGGGTGCGTAAGCTGCGGCGTAACAGCTTAATAGGAATTCTGTTTTGACCAAACCCAAGGACATAAAAGCAAACAGAGGCGAGGGAGATGGAAGATCTGAATGAAGACGGCTTCTTTGCTCCCAAGGAGCTAAAAGTCGGGAAGATTTAGCAGCTCTCGCTGTGGTGAATTACTGTGTTTTTACCTTCACATTGCTCAGAGAAAGAGACATCAATTTCCTACGCCGAGCAGTTGGCAAGGCAACATTGTGATGAACGCACATAAAGGAATGCTCCATGAATTCTAATGGGGCCAGCTGACCGATGACGTGGCTTGGGTATGCATTAGCATGGGGTGAGAAAAGAGAAGGGGGGAGGGAGGGAGGGAGGGAGGGAGGGAGGGAGAGGGAGAGAGGGAGAGGAGAGAGAGAGAGAGAGAGAGAGAGAGAGAGAGAGAGAGAGAGAGAGAGAGAGCGAAGAGGCACTTCATCACATCACATTAGAAAAAGTTACAAACATTTATTATTTAAAGGTGATTCTATGAATTTTTGAAATGGGATATATGAAAAAAAAAAAAAAAAAGACAACACTCCTAGTTGCAAATGAAGAATCTCTTCGTATCGAGGTATCTTGGCCCATGCTGATTGGGTTAACGGCGCTAACCTCACAATATCTTTCTTCTGCTTCCAACTAACACGGTGCTACAGCTAATCCCTGCTCTGGCAGCCAGCATGAACACAGCTCACCATAATGAAGCCCATTAGTCCGGAGACAATGGCTGCTAGCGAGGCTCAAATGCTGAATAACACAGGATGAGAGCAAAGTAAAATGAAAAAATCAGAGGAGAAAACACTCGTCTTTCACTGGGTGCCTTTAGTGGCCGTGACCCGATGTTGCCTTCATTCTAGAGCACATATCGTCGTACGCACGCATATATAATAAAAAGCTGAATGAGCAAACACAATTAACTTGAGTCGAGCCTGCAAATACTGAACCAAAAGAGCACTGTAGGATGTGGTGAGTTAGAGGAAGAGAGTGAGGGCAAGATGACAGGAGGACAGAGGAGATGTTGGGGGGGCGGGGGGGGGCAAAGTGAATGCAACTATGCAAGTGAATGCAACAAAAGAAGAAGATAAGGGAGGGGGAACAGGACAGAAGCTGTGTAAAGGATGCAAAAAGGCCAAGGTCAAGTGAGGGAGGTAATGAAAGAAAGGAGACCATCCAAGGACAAGTTAAAAAAAAAAAGAAGAAGAAAAACAAACATGACTGAGATGTCAAGTAGGATCAAAAGTTAAACTCCACCACAAAAATGCTATGAGAAAATATGTTTATTTTAAAGGTATAACTAAACAAATATTGACAAAAATAATGCAACTGTTTTTTTCTCTAAAATGTATTAATGTGGTTAAGTGAATGAACGGAGGACACAAAGTCAGCGAGGGCAAAGTACCAAGACAGAGCAGGTATCAGAATGAAACAACTCATCCAGCCAGGCCAGATGGAAGCACTAATATATCCTATTGCCTCTTATAATCTCTGGATATGCCGGCATATGATTGGTGCGTGCTGATGTGTGAGTGTGTGCGATGAGAAAATGAACAGGGGGGGAAAAAAAAAAATACCAAGCACTCTAAGCCTTTAGTGGGACACTGATATTGGTGTGTTTGCGTGTGTATCTGTGCGCGCGCGTGTGTGTGTGTGTGTGTGTCTCATAATCCCAGGCAAAATTAATTCCTGGAATCTGAAATGCAAATGGAAAAGCAACTGTCTAGTAGCAGATCCTTGCGACAAGGTCAAAATTAGACTTTGGTGTGTCTGCAAGTTGGTATGCTAATGCATGTTCTTACTGTAGGACAGTGGCCTCGCAAAAATTGGTTTAAGTTGACATTGTGCCAGGGTGGACCGCTGGGACATGGAGCGAGTTGTGCCCCTGCCCCCGTTTACACAGAGATAGAATCAAAATGTTATAAAACCACTCCACCGTGGGAGCCGCTTCCAAAAAGGTCCTTTTTTTTTTTTTAAATGTGATTTCGAGGATTGTTGTTATGGAAACGTAGAGCCAAAACGCAAAGGAAGGTTTGCATATATGCGTGAAAACGTTAAGAAGTGCTAGCATGCGCAGTGTGCACGCCACAAATTAGTAGATCTAAAAGCACAATACAAAACCCTCCTTGAGATTTTTCTTTATCTGGTTATCGTCATACATAACGGAAACCATGAGTGGTTTTCCCTAAAGTGGCTCCTATCCTACAATACCTGCAATGACACATTATTATATCCATTATTTGACTGAATATTTCTGTAATCTGGTCACCATTGTTGCTATACTATACTGCAGGCCATTCATCCTAATGCAGCTACCGACATGCACACATACAAACACACGCTTACAGACACAGGCTGCTGACCTACATGTAACTGGCCGCAGCCCAGATTTGCTCACTCTCACCTCAGGGGATGGGTTCTGTACCGATCGCATATACCCCTCGAATGTGCTGGTGGACAGCCCACACCAAAGTAGGTCGTGCAGCACCCCCAAACTACACCCGGCGCCCGCCTGGCCTGGTGCAAGGGGTCGACTCCAGAGAGCCGTGGGTGAGGTGGCAGAGGTCAGGGGGTCACACAACAGGCGAAGGGGGCTGGCATGACAGCATGAAGGTCCCACATATCTGACAGCTCATCAAGCCATCATCAGTCAGCAAGTCCTGGAGGTAAAGCCTGACAACACTCTTCTTGTCAAGAGAGTGTATGTTAAACTGTGAACATATGGGACCACTGTTTGACCTGGATGTTGGCGACTCTCCACTGTGGATATACTGGCATACCCCGAAACTGCAGAAGACACTCCACATTAAGCAGTTTGCAATTTCTGAATCAGCCTGAAACACCAAATTAAAACTGACTTACAATCTGGGAAGGCTAATAAAAACAGGACCACTATCTTCAGAAAGTCTTCTCCGATTCACATCCGTGAGTCGGGAGTATCGTGAGCTGGGCACACGCGTACGCCAGAACAACCTTGGGAAAACCTTGCCGTGATAAGAGTTTGGCCGACAATCAAACCGTCTTTGCCATTCCGGGCCAGGATCAAACTAGAACACATGGGGTATACCGCTTTTTGGTCAGTGGAGCATCACTGTGTTTGGCAGGGCTTGACCCAGGCGCCATCAGTAGTGAGCAAGCGCAGTGTCCACTGAAAGACAGAAAACGGGGTGAGAATAGAAAAGACAGCACGGGGAGGAGTGGATGGGGTCGGAGCGAAGGAAAAAACGCTGCCGTCACAGCGCTGGTCATGTTATGGGTCAGTGGATGATTTTGGTTCGATAGTGGTCTCGGCTCTGCAGTGCCGGGCAGGAGCAACTCAACCAAGACCTATTCTGGGTCATTTGTTCATCAAACGGGGGCACACCACACAGAGAGAACGGTTAGTGGACATACAACGCTGGAGAGAAACAAACACCTCATTTTATCATCAACAGTGTAAAAATAAAAATAATCCAGCTCCCTCCCCCATTTCTTTGTTTGTTTGTTGTTGTTTTTTTAAATAGTTTCTGACACTAGATGATATATCTGTTACTCAATGTTAAACTTTCTGTAAAATTGAACAAATGCTTAGCCTACATACTCATCAAAGCCTCTCCTAACAAGGTGGACATACACCTTTCCTTTATATTCTCACTAGAAGTAATGGGCGACTACGAAACTGACAACATAGTGGGTGATTCCAGCCTAAAGAGCACGTCATAGAAAAATTTCACAGCAAGAAAAAGACTCACTTTCCTGACAAAATTTGCTCTTCATCACCATTTTCTCGTCCTTACACTGCTAATATCCACATCTACTCCCTCGGCAATTGTAGATTGCTCTGCCATTGTTTCCCCATCTCTCATACACCAAACCGACACAGCAAGCCAACACGCTATTGTTGCTTACGAACGTGCGTCCATGAATGGCAGGTTTAATCCATTGATTATGTACATAATCCAAGAACATGTGTGATACAAGCGATTACGTAACTGTAACATGATATACTATGACTGTCTCGCAGGCAATTCAACCACAATTTTTTGTACCAGTTAACATTTGCAACGGACGTTAACAAATTAGTAAACTCCCAAGTCTCTTATATGATTTGCATCATAGCCTGGTTCTACGTTCCTGGATATAGGAGTGTCGTCTGATATTTGCTCAGCAGATGCACAAAAGAGGCTGCGTTACATCTTTGATACCCCCCCATCCATACGGCTGTGATGCGATGAATCCCCGTGGAAAAGAAATAGCCGTTCTTTCATAACACACAGGAAAATCTCTCCCATGCTCCTGTGGCTGCCACCTCACCGGTACATGTGCTACATTGAAGCCCATTCGTATTCAACTGCAGTGAAGCCAAGGAGAAAGTCTGCATCTGTATGTGTGTGTATAATATAGGAGTTGGCTCTATACTCCTGTGCCAGTGGGAATAACGTACTGCGCTTCAGGCAGTGTGACCTTTTCTAGCTGGTGAGCTCTCTCTCTGTCTCTCTCTCTCTCTCTCTCTCTTACTCTCAAGCTCAGCCACAAACGCGTACATATACCTCGCAGCAGTGTCACAGCTACCTTTGTTAACCATCAATTACCCACAGCGCTACCTCGTTGAATGGACATGAGGCTTGTGCAAATCATTTGAGATGGAGGGCTGGGCCAGTAGGGTGTGTTCAACTTTCATGTTTTCTTCCGTTTTGTTTAAGATGACCTTTATAGCCATGTTCAACAGTTCCTGTTCAGGCTGAGGATTAAGGTCTGCGTCTTTCCAGCGCTGTGACTACCTTCAAAAGACACACATGATGGATGGCGGGTGGAGAGATGCGACTACAGGACGTGTTTGTTTGAATAAACAAATTATAGTGAAAGGGTTACTTTCAGTATCAAAGAAAAAAGTTTTTGCAATCTAAAGTTTATTTCCAATCCAGTAAAATAAGAAATGCAAAAAAGGCTCAACATGAAACAATACTGAAGAGGGATTCTGCTACTGAAAATGCCTGCAAAACAGTGCGAGTAGAGGTATACCACACCAGATAGGACGTTGAGTGACATACTGATGGACGAAGTGTGAGCAAAGAAGGAAAGACAGTGAGGAGGGAGAGGGTGGAGAGGGAGTTAATGCACATAACACACTGCATCAAACTAAAGCACGGCTCTGAGCAGGATGCGTCAGCAGTCCATTCATGTTCCTCTCATTTCCACGAAAGGACAAAGCAGAGAGAGCCGGGGACCTAAAATAAGAGAGAAATATAGATGGAAGTGAGTATAGGAGCAGAGGAGGAGAAAGAAGAGGGCATTTGGGAGGAAGGAAAGCCAGAGAGCGAGAGAAACTATGTCCCATCTGCCCGCCTTGTCCACCACAGCAATGTTGGAGAGCTTTGGCCAGTTCGTTGGAATAGTTGGATTAATGCAGGACAGGAGGGGGTTAAAATGTGGTTGCTGTGCGGATGCCACTGTCCATCTCTGCCTTGGTCAACCTGTCTATTCCCCGAAGCCACAAAGAGCACCACAAAGTCACAGAAAATGAGACTATGAGCTTAAAAAAGGGGGGGGGGGGGGGGGGAGAAGACAGCGAGAGCAAACTGGTTTGTGAAGAGGTAGATCTCTAAAAAAGGTCTGAGTGCTTTGAGCTCACCCAACTACCTCAGGACACTGCAGAGAGCAGGAGGGAAGCTGGGAACGAGAGAAAGAGAGATAGCGAGAGAGAGAGAGAGAGACAGAGAGAGAGAGAGAGAGAGAGAGAGAGAGAGAGAGAGAGAGAGAGCGAGACAGAGAGAGAGAGAGAGAGAGCGAGAGAGAGGCGCACACGCTCCCTCTTTTGCTGCTACAACGGATCCTTTCCACATCGACGCTACTGGTAACGTCACGCCTGTAAAGCCGCGCTTGCCCAGCGCTTGCCTCCTCTGCCTTGCTCCTCTCCTCAGTTGGACGCTGCATTAGCGAGGGGGTGCTGATCGCCGCAAGAAGAGGAGCGGAGACAGAAAAAGAGAAAAAGAGGGGGAAAAAAAGAACTGGAAACAAGAAGGAAAAAAAAGAAGCACGCCGGAGAGAGGAAGGAGAAACTGTGCGCCACCCCCTCCTCCCTCTAACCCACCTCGATCAACCCAGCTACAATACCCCCCCCCACCACCACCACTCCTCCCGGCACCCCCTTCCATCCCCCATCCCACTCCCCCTCTGAAGAAATTGACGGATTATTGGGAAGTGCATGGGAGGCAGGCTGCAGCTGCCGCTGTGTGTCCTAGCTCCTGCTGCCGCTGTGTGCTTCGCAGGGATGGTGTGTGTGCATTTGCAATTGCTGCCGTCGCCACCGCGGCTGGCGACGCAGGAGCGCGCGGCTCGTTAAGAAGGAAAAAAAGAAGCTAATGAAGGCAGTGTGGGTCGCCTGGCTTTTTCAGACACTGCCAAGCGCTCCCGGAGGAAAAGAAAATTAAGAGAAATCAAGTGGACACGACGCCACGTTGAGAGGGGGAGCGGACAAGAGTGCGAGAGGAAGAAGGGCTGTCAGACTGACCAACCGACCAACTGATTGACTACTAAAAAGTGAACAGAGGAATACAGAGAGGGGTTTTTTTGTTGTTTTTTTTGCTCCGTACTGCTCGTCAATCTTCCCTTCTAACCACTGCAAACAAAAGGCAAAGATCGTTGGAAAGGACTGAGGAATTTCCATTCAACCTTCTGAAAACCCACCCCCACCTACCTCCCTCGTTTTGTCATTCCTGCCTTGGGTTTTGCGGCACAAACACAAAAAAAAGAAAAGAAATTGTGCATTTTTTGGGGGGGGTCGCTGTACTATGGAGACCTGGGTAAGGTGTCTAGCAGGGGGATCAACTGTCGGATTCCAAGGACAAGCAAGAGAAGAGGAGCCGACAGCGAGAAGCGAGCAAGGGAGCACTGCTGCTTTGGGAGCCTGACTGGATTCGTATCTACAGGCTTTTCTTTTTTTTTCTTTTTTCTCCTCCGAATCACATCGGGATCACAAGGGAGACAAACAAACACTCACAAAGGGCCTTTGAACCTTTTCTCTTTGGATGTATGGATTTACAAAAGGGCTCATCTTGGTTAAGCTCTTTGGCATTGATACCTGTTTTGACAGGGCAAATATAAAAGGTTTTCTTTGCTGCCCTTGGATATAAATACATCTGATGCGAATACTACAGCTCTTTCTGATTTCAAAAAGGAGGGAAGCTATATGTCTCAGTTCAAGGACCTGTAATAATAACTTGAGGTAGGTGTCTAGTGTTTCAACCCCTCTTTGCATCAATTTGTAACACCCCCCCCCCCCCACCCCCCCTCTGTCTTTTAATACAGTTTTTGGTTGCTTACTTTACCATCATGTTCTCATACACATGTTGCAGAAAAAACAGGCTTCTCAACCTTCCCCTTTCTTTCTGCCCCTGAGCACAGTCCATGAAAACAAAAGCACTATTTAAGTGAGGATAGGTCAAGTCATCTTGCCCCTGAGCAAGCGGCCAAACCCATATTCCCCACTTGTCCTCTTTAGTTTCCTTAACCTGTTTACTCTGGCCCCCCTTAATAATACTATCAGCCAACCAGCTACTTTCCCTGTCCCTCAAACATCAGTCCCAAACACCCCATCCTCCCCCCCCCCCAGATGATGCTGAATTATGAACGTGCCACATCATGAGTCTCCTGGGGCGGGTAGCTGCGCATCGTGCCAGGAAAGCCGCCCTGCTCTGTGTAGTCTTCCTGATGGCGCGAGCGTGGAGCAGCGCCTCCCTGGCCTTGGCGGGGGCGGCGGTCTCTCAAGGACCCCAGGGCTGTCCACCGCAGTGTTCCTGCAGTAATCAGCAGGGGAAAGTGGTGTGCACCCGACGTGGCCTCACCCGCGTACCCCCTGGGATTCCTGCCAACACGCGACACCTCAATCTAATGGAAAACGCCATTGAGGCGGTGCAGGCTGACTCCTTCCGCCATCTGCACCACCTTGAGGTGCTCCAGCTCGGGCGAAATGCCATACGGCAGATTGAGGTGGGCGCGTTCAATGGACTTACCAGCCTCAACACGTTGGAGTTGTTTGACAACCGGTTAACAGTGGTACCCAGTGGGGCCTTTGAGTACCTGTCTAAACTAAGGGAACTATGGCTGAGGAACAACCCCATTGAGAGTATCCCATCCTACGCCTTCAACCGAGTACCCTCACTCATGCGACTGGACCTGGGAGAGTTAAAGAAACTGGAGTACATCTCAGAAGGCGCTTTCGAGGGCCTACAAAACCTGAAGTACCTCAACCTTGGAATGTGCAACATAAGGGGTGATATGCCAAACCTGATTCCCCTAAAGGGTCTGGAGGAGCTTGAGATCTCTGAAAATCTCTTCCCAGAGATAAAGCCAGGGTCCTTCAAAGGCCTACGCGCCCTAAAAAAGCTATGGGTGATGAACTCTCAAATCACAGTCATTGAGCGCAATGCTTTCGATGACCTATCTTCACTGGTGGAGCTGAACCTTGCCCATAACAATCTGAGCGCTGTGCCACATGATCTGTTCTCCCCGCTCAGGTACCTGGTGGAGCTCCATCTCCACCATAACCCTTGGAATTGTGGCTGTGAGGCGGTGTGGTTAGCGCGTTGGCTAAGGGAGTACATCCCTACAAACTCAACTTGCTGTGGACGCTGTCACTCACCTGCCACAATGAGAGGCAGACAGTTGGTGGAGGTGGATCGAGGCGAGGGGGCTGCGACCCAATGTTCTGCGCCATTCATTGGCGATGCACCCAGGGACTTGAACATCTCAGCAGGCCGAGTTGCTGAGCTTCGTTGTCGCACGGCCCTGATGTCTTCGGTGCGCTGGCTCCTACCCAATGGAACTATACTGACACATGCCTCTGGTCATCCAAGAATATCAGTCCTCAATGACGGAACGCTAAATTTCTCAAATGTCCTGGCAGCAGACACAGGCACTTATACATGCATGGTGTCCAATGCGGCTGGGAACTCCAACGCCTCAGCCTACCTCAACGTGAGTGCAGCTGAGCTTAACACATCCAATTTGAGTTACTTCACCACAGTGACTGTAGAAGTCTTGGGGCCAACCACTGAGATGCCCAAGTCTAAAACTACTACAACGACAGCTGCCGCTTCTGCAGGTGGTGGAGTTGCTGGAGGAGGAGGAGTAGGCCTTGGGACAACAACTACAACGGCCTCTCCTTCTGTCTTTCAGCCAGTCTTCATCTCCACACCAACTGTGTTGCTGCAAAACACAGACAGTCCACCGGGAGCAGCTAAGCCATCAGTTTTGCCAGGAATCCAAGGTGCCACTGGCAAGCCGGGCAAATCTGGTCCAAGCTTGGATGAAGTGATGAAGACCACCAAGATTATAATAGGCTGCTTTGTGGCAGTGACGCTCTTGGCTGCCGTCATGCTCATCGCCTTCTACAAACTGAGAAAGCGCCACCAGCAGAGGAGCACAGTGGCAGCTGCCCGCACTGTGGAGATTATCCAGGTGGATGAGGAGGACCTTCCACCTCCAGCTTCTGCAGCCCAGGAGTCCGCTCTCACGTTGCCTGAAATCCGGGACCACAACAGCATACACAAATTGGATTTCATCAGCCACAAGACTGACTACAGCTTTCACAAACCCAAGGCTGAATACAAACCACAACCCGATTTTACACTCCACAAGCCAAAAGCCGAGTATACCACATATAAGCCAAATATGGACTTCAGCAGCCACAAATCCATCTCTGATTACAACACTCACAAATCTACACCAGATTTTAGCCTTCATAGACCAAAGCCTGACTGCAGCCCATTTAGACCGGACTACAGCACTCACAAGCCGAAAGCCGAATACAGCCCATTCAAACCCGACTTTGGCACTCACCCCAAAATTAAGTCAGACTACAGCCCTTTCAAACCAGACTACAGCACTCATCCGAGGCAGAGAAATGACTTTAGCCCATTCAGATACAACACCCAACCGAAACCGAAACACGACTACAGTCCATTAAAATCAGACTACAACACACAACAAAAGCAGAAAGTTGAATACAGTCCATTCAAGCCTGACTTCGGGACTCACCCAAGATCAAAGCCGGATTACAGTCCATTTAAGCCCGACTACAGCACCCAGCCCAAGCCTAAAATGGACTACAATACACAGAGATCCAAAACAGACCTCTCCTACAAATCTAAGGATCATTACACACCCCATAAGACTGCACCTGATTACAGCGCCTTCAAGACCGAGTTCAGCCCCCACAAAGTGGATTACAGCGCCTTCAAATCGGACTTTAGCCCCCACACACAGAGACCGCAGCTTGATTACAGTCCACATAAAATGGACTACAGCCCCCACAAGGTGGAATACAACACGATGAAGCCCAAATACAACACCTACAAACCGAGTGGCCACGGGGCGAAATGGACAGAAAACAACGTTGGGAACTCTTTGCCTCGAACCTTGCCCAGTGCCATCACAGCAATGGCTGAGCCCTATGTCATAAAAACTCACACGAAGGAGAAAGTACAGGAGACTCAGATTTAAGAATCCCTCCCCCCCAATCAGCTCTCACTCTCACCCTTCCCAAGCCCCTTGCTCCCACCCACCCAAGTTCACTCCACTTTCGGTCCTTTCCTCATCAAAATCATGCAATAGAATGCACAACGAAAAAAAAAAAAAAAAAAAAAGAGGACAGGAAATACTTTTTTTTGTACAGAGTGCAAACTTTAAAAAGACTGATGATTTCTTGTTGTACATGCTTATAAATAAATATATATATATGGACAAACTGAAAATACCATGGGTTGGTGATAGAGAAACATATATTAAAAAGAAATTGAAACTATTTTCTAACTTGTAACTTCTATTTAAAACAATGAGTTGTTTAAGATGCTGTCTTGACTTTGACAAATGAGGGTAGTCTTGTTTAAAAAAAAAGGGGGGGGGGGGGGGCATTCTGTGTGATTTTTACACCGTGCTACAGAGAATGCAGTGATAAGAAAAAAAATATTTATACAGAGAAGACTTTCTTTAACAAAAACCGAAAAAAGGTCAGTGTCGATCTTTACAGGTTTATCTTGTAAAAGCACCAAGAATTTGTACTGTGCCAAATGTTATAAATGCAATAAAAAGAATTTTTGGAAGAAAAAAACAGAAGTATTAGAGAGAGGTGTTTTTTTCCCCCCTTCTCTTTTTCTCCTGGCGTATACTGTAACGATCAGCCAAACGCTTTAGACACTGCAGCAAGACGCTGCAGCTATACTTTAACCCTCAGTGTGCTGAATGACTCAGGCAGAATGAATCACGGTGCAGAAGTGAACGGGGCTTTTTGAAATCTCTCCACCACCTCATGCTGTGTTTTATACACGTACCCAGAAGACTTTGGGCAGGTTTTATCTTAAACTTCTTGTGGCTTGTCATGGTGCTTCAATGTGCAGCTGATCAAACGCAAACATTCAATCCAAGTTACGTAGTTGTTCAAATCTGTTTAAAAAAAATGGGCCAAGTTAGAGGCAAACAAATACTGAAGTATTATAACAATAGAAATTATTGAAATGTTCACATATTTGTATACTGCTTGCAGATATTCAAGATGACTGATTACTTTGCTCACTTTTCTCCACTAAAACAGGGTGTTATTAATCATGAACCTAAAAGGTGATGAATTGTGGTAAAATGATGTTTGGGTGTTCAGACTGTCTTGCACATTGCCGAAAAATATAGATCCTCATTTCACTTTTCATTACATTTCCAGCTGTTGGGCCTTCATCAATCAGCATGGAGGCCTTTTATGGTGACAAATGCATTCAGGTCTCGCTGTTAACTGTGCATTTTTCATTTTCGACAATATCACCCCTCTCAATCATAATATAGCCTTGAATTTCGAGCAAAACTCAGCGCCGGACCTCACCTTTAGCATTAGACAGGTGAATCAGTTATTTGTTATGTGGACCACCTACTGCTGCTCTTTCAGAATCAATAAATGTGGGTATATTGCTTTGCACGCGTGTATTTTAATTAAATAACTGACAAAAAAAGCTAACTACTTGGGAGACATTTCAGTAAAGCAAAGAAAAAGCATAGACTGATGAGTTAATGAATCATCTGATCATCTTGAACACCCTTAAAAGAAAAAAAAAAAACCTTGAAGGAACTGACTGCAAAACGAATTAGTCTCCATTACTCTCTACAAAGCAAAACACAACAAAAGTAATCAAAATACACAACAATGAGCGTCAGATGCAAGACGTGATCAGTTCCACATTCAAGGGCGTGTTGCAGGCAGGCGAAGCTTTCATCTGGTGATGTAGTTGACAGCAGTACTTTACATAACTCGCAAGAACTGTGGCAAATAAAGAGCTGGCCAGGAGACGTATTTGAGGGAAATACGAGGATTTGTCTCTGCATCAACTGTAGGACTTCAACACATGAAGCAGAGGAGCGGAGGAGACCGAGGCAGATATGGTGCATTGCAAAAAGGAATAAGAAAAAAGTGCAGCAGTTAGCTGAGAGCTTTTGTTTGTGCTTTACATGCGGCAGGGGCCGACGGAAGAAGAGAGTGATATGCGTTTGTGAGGGTGAAAGCTCAGCTTGGAGAAGAGAGCAAAGGACACAACATGAGGCAAAATACCCAGATCTTAAATATAGACGTTAAGAGCGGAGTGGTGGGGAGGGAAGGTGAGCAGACTGTGGTTAATCTTCTTAAATTTAGCTTTAGAGGATGTGCTGTGCTTGGAAACACATCACACCCTAAAAAGTCCGAGGAGCAATGTGTATGATGCTCATTCAGTGGGGGGGAGAACAAACGTGCAAAGGTTGTAAAACTGTTGAGGGTGAGATGAAGAGGTGATTAATGTAATCTAAATAGCTACCTCAATCATCTCATACCGTCCATCTGATGAAACTGCAACTCAAGACAGCCTGCCTTTTGTCTTCCACTTCTGTTGTTTACGTGTAATTGTTCTGATAACGTTGCTATGCCATGCCCGATAAGGGCTTCCCGATTGTCTCTAATGTGACACGTGAGAGGAATGTTGGAAGAGACGAGAACAAACAGACGTCAGGATGTTGTTCAGAGGTGCAAAGTGGCGAGATGGATTGTGGCTACACTAGCAGATGTAAGGACATGTGATAAGCGTGACTTTAAAATGCACTTCATATGCTTTTCTGAGGTATGTCAGCATGTGGATTACACCATGCCCTATTTTATTTAAGAAATGAAGTATGTTGTGTGACACTTCCACATATTGAATGGCACTGTGCTATAAAAAGGCTGGATCATATTAATCAGTCTACATGGCTACCGAGTCATCAATCAGCCATTGAAAGCCTCGTCACTATAGGAAATGCTCTTTCCATCCTCGTCCTCCCCCACATGTTTTTTTTTCCTTCTGTCTGTGAGCTTCATTAGCAATCATGAAGCTATTTGGAAGAGGAAGCAATGCAAGATGAACCTATTTAACCATAGCTCACAGAGCCGATGAGAGCAGGGGGGAAGGGGGGGGGGGGGGGGGGGGGGGTGGGGTGGGGGGTGGAAGATTGGACTTGGAAGACAATAATGATAGTGTTTTACAGAAACTGAGAATTGAGAAAGGAGTGGGCAGTAAAGCATGACAGATTACAAGTAGGAAGTTATTAAGGGGCAAGCAAAATGGAGGAATTTGGTCAAAACAGAGAGCAGATCGGGTTAGAAGAGGAAATGATGTAGGAAGCTGATGTACGTGGTGAAATGAGCTGGAGTAGACTACGGAGGCAAAAGACAGAAGTGTTTCTGGGAGAGCAAAAGAAAAAAGAAGACACAAAAAAGGAAAACAACACATAAGGTGAAGGGGATAATTGAGGGAGAATGAGGCGACAAGGAAAAGAAAGGTAAAGTGAGAGAGGTAAGATGTAAAAACAAGAAAGGGACAGAAGAAAGCTGATTGAAGTCAAACGAAGAAGAAGGGGGGGAAAAAAGGAGAAAGTGCCACGGAAAGAAGGGAAAGCCAGGCAGACTGTGAAAAGCAGCAAGAGCAAAGGCACTTGGGAAGGGAGGAAGCAGAGCAAATGTGATGCAAGACTGCCAGCTACAGATGGAATGGGGGATATATAGCTTGGCCGTCATGGCTCTCACATGATTGGGTGAAAGGCCCGGACTGCACCACGAGCAGTTCGGTGGGGGTGGTGGGTGCGGGTGGGAGGGTGGGTGGGTAAAGCAGAGTGATAGGAAGTGCTGATAGGGGAAATGGACTTGACCACTGGGGGTACTTGGGTAACGGAGAAGAGGAGAGGTGAGAGTAAATGGAATTATGGGGAGAACACAGAGCATGTGTGAGCTGCAGGTGACACAGGTCAGAAAGCTTAACTGCCCAGCAAAAAAAACAAAAAAAGACATTATGCTTTCTACTTTTTCTTAAAATAAAAAGCTTATTTTTCAACGCAGAAAGGTTTGCAGTACATTTGAGACTGAAGTACATTTGATACAATCTTTTAATTTGATCTTCCCCCCCCCCCAATGTTAATTACTGTGCACGGTGAGAGAGGATAGCTGGAAATAAAATGTTATTCCATTAACTGACCTCTAAAAGGCATCCTTATTCACAACTGCATCAGCCAATTATCAACTTAATCCTCCATAGCATGTCGACAAACCTGCTTCACGTCTGCTGTGATCCCTTTTCACCAGGTTGCAATTTTGTCTTCAGTTTTAGGTTTGTTTGGTTTTTTTTCCAACAGAGTAAACTAAACCAAGTCATTTGACTTTATTTCTTCAAGAGATGATTAACAATCAGCAAACGGGAGTTTATACATCTACCTTAAAGCTGGGGGATGTTTGCTAGGCTGGGACTTCTGCGTGTGCACTAGATACTATGCTACTGGAGCAGAGAGGAGGCTATTCTAGGCAGGCCTGTGAGCGTGCTGCCTTGTGACTCAAACATGAGTCAGGGCCAAAGAGTGGTTTGGTCCTGATGTCAAGTAAAGGGACCAAACACAGGGGCAGTTGAAGATGGAGACGGCGCGCAATGAACAAGGCTAGACAACACAGGAACTAAACCCAGCTTATGACTAAAGAAAAACTGTTTATCCTTGCGAAGAAGCCGAAGATTAATTTTGCACCATTATTCCGTCTTAACATTAGGAGGAACATGTCTGGAATACAACAGCGGGGATGTTGTTGACAGGCAACAGTAATCGGTACAAACGAGCGCTTGCTTGCTGGTTCGGGGCCGACTTTGACCGCGTGAACGAAAAAGGAAATATGCATATTCAGTTTCCAGCTGGTGGTATGATTTGTTTTTACTGAGGTCACCAGAGGTAGAAGAAGAAGAAGAAGAAGAAGAAGGGAAAAAAATATATAATCACAGTATACGGTTGGCAATGGGCCCAGAGCCGTGGCGACTGTAGTGCTGAATAGGTGCATGCCAACAGACTTGATATATACTGTGGTCAAATTCACACAGATTCCCGTTGCTAAAACTGGAACTGAATGGCAGGTGGGTTGCGCGAGCTATTTTTTGCCACGTGGAGAGGCGCTCGAGTGTGTTACTCCCAGTGAGACAGAGTTTATTGCCCTTTTGGTGGGTGAAAAACATCCTGGTGTTTTCTTAGCAGCCGGAGACGATGAAGCCTCACTTTTACGAGCGCTATCCCGATGGTTGCGGCCGAGGTGTGCGCGGGTCGTAAATCGTGTCCGCTGAGACATAAGCGAGGTGGGGTACATTGAGGTTTTTATGTGCACAAGCAACACAAGTGAAGACGTAGACGCACGCGTCGAACCACCCGGGTACACACACACTGAGGAAGAAGGGTGTGTGTGTGTAGCCACTGACCAGTCATTTCACTGCTTTGGTTGAAATTTACGTACGGAGAGAAATCATGATCACAGGCGCACCATCACCAAGGATACCGTGCTCAGAATCAGCCCTCGCTCACCCACTCACAGACATACGGGAACACATCAACAAGTATCCAGAGCCACACGGTTCAAATGCCTTCGATGTCATCTTTCTCAGGCTGTATTCAAGCTGAACATGTTTTTCTCCTTAATGTCATCTGTTCAAATTAAAACGCATTAGCATGCCATTTTCACTCCATTTACAACTGAACCCTGCTCGAGCTCCCGCAGTTTAATACCGACACGAAAGGACAAAAATCTAATCACTCTGGCTATACAGTAGAATCTTTGGTGAGCGGGCCTGATAAGAGCAGACGCCCGGTACTGAGAACTCGGCGTGCACGGTACAGGATTTAGCCGTTTCCACACCTTAATGAGCGGACCTGTCGAACGTGGACATCATACAGGTTTTTCCTGGCAAATTTCAAGCTAAATTTATGCTTGAAATTACACTCAAATGACAAAAAATACTGGGGCAGGACCCGACTATGTCAATTTACATTAGTTGTAGTGGTTTCCGGACATTAATTTTGAGACCTGAATGATCGCAGCCTCTCCCACAGTGCAGTCCTGCACGTTTTACCTTTCAATTTAAACCAAGAGAGTCAAACATAAGGCCCGTGGGCCAAAACTGGCGAGCAAAATGCTCCAATCTTGCCCCACAAACCCACCAAGCAAGGTGGTTATTTTGGATCTATGGGTGGTTTTTTCCCACATTTCACTGTATTTTGCAGCAGAATGTTTCATTAAAGTTGACTTTATGTTGAGATTGTCGTCATTTTCACTACTAATTATTTGATCCTGCAAAAATACACACAATTTGAACATACACTTTGTTGCCACAACAAAGAAAAACTTGTGAGTGCAAATTTAAAGGTCATTACAGCAAGAGTTTACTGCTCCGGCCCACTCCAAATGAAACTAGACTGTATGTGGTCCCGCTCCTGCGTTACACTGAAATAGACCTGCCGCTACCTGCCTGTGCTTTTAAATCAGTATGTTTCTTCCCCAACACGTTTGGCGTTTGCTTCATTCAGTATCGACGAGTTCTACAATTTGTCATCATGACGTGTTCCTCCGAAGGGAGGACACCTGTCTTCAGAGGACACTTGCCCTTGGATTTTTATGGCATCCCGACATCAAAGGTTTTGTCTGTATATTAACTCCACTGCTTCTCTTCAGTATGTTCTAACTATGTTTCTTCAAACATGTTTATTCCGTCCATCCATCCATCCATCCATCCATCCATCCAAGCCCTCTTTTACTTTGAACCTTAACTAAATTGGGGGAATTTGTCTTCTAACAATTTAAAAAGGCCTGTAAATGTTCATCACGCAGAGCATCCCGATGCCTCTGGGACAGACGGTTAAAAGCCCAGCGATACAGCGCTGGAGCTCAAGCCAGGTTTTTCATGCACAGCTGTAGATATAAAAAAAAAAAAAAAGAAAGAAAGAATATATTAGTCTGGCACAGGGATTGAAGGAAACCACTTGTAAAGTCGCTGTTCGAAACTTCTTCTCAAGCGTTTATCATCACCTCATAGCATGGAGTATATACGAGTGTAAAACTGTAATTTCTTTAACGACGCTTGCACAGATCTTCGAGAACATTTTGTAGTTCAAGTTATTCCTGCTTGTTCCCACTTCAAGACAAACCAAGAAATCCCATACACAGTGTGTCGATATGTAGTTTCTTTAAATGGGGGGGGGGGGGGTGGGGGGGGGTCCTGTTATGCTACATGTACAGACTAAGAAAAGAATTGAGGGCAAAGGAGACTGATGTTTCATGCAATAGGCAGAGGGAGATTGGGGGGGGTTACAGAGACTGTTCTGGGATTTCATCTTTCTCGAGGATGACAATGTGAGGTTTTCTGGGTGTAGACATTTTAGTGATTATGGAGAGGTGGAAGTGGGGTTACAAAATGGCCTCTCGCATTGGGAAATATAGAAGAGAGGAGTTTTGGTGGTAGCAGAGGCAGAGAGAATTAATCAAGTTGGAGAGTTATCTACGATAACCTGCTATAGCAAGTCAGAGGGCAGTGGCGTCATACATGAGGAGGTATGGAGAGATAGAAGTGGGTGAGAAAAGAAGTGGGGGGGGGGGAGATATAGGGCAAGAATAAGGAACAAAGAGCAATACGGACGGAAAGAAAAGAGGAGCTCAGAAAATGTGATGGTAATAGATAAGAAGCTCCTATCTGATACTTTAAGAGGAGCTCAGATTTCATCCTCGAGCTGTAACCCGTGAGATCAGGAATTTACACCGTTGTGGACTTCAAGATGATAAGTGCTGTGCTAATGTCAAAAGACTTGCTGAGAAAATGTGTGCCGCTGAGCTCGGAATGGCAAATGAAAGCGGCGTCGAGATGAAAGCCCTGACAGGCATCGCTGGAGCATCCGCCGGTTGAAACGCTGTTTTCATGTGGTGGCAAAATTATTCCGGTGCTGCAGCAAATGGCTGCGTGTGATTAAATGTGTGTTTGTGTGCAGTGGGGCTCAGTCAAGATCTTGACAGATCAAACAAAGCAATGGCCAAGCTTTGTTTGTCGTGGATGACTCGAGACTTGCTGTAAGTTAGGGAGGGAGGTCTTTATTTTCTCCTTACTTCAGTTGGAATCGTTAAGCCGGGGGCACTCCGAAATCTGCTGGGCTTTGTTAATAACTTAATCTAAGCGGAATAAAATGTAGATGCAACTCTTGTGTACTTAAAAACAGGAGGGGGAATTAGCTCAAAAGCTGTTTTTATGAGGTGGTGGGATCCAGGCACTAATCCTCGCCAGAAGTTTTAATGGAGACCCGAATAAACATCCGGTCCAAAACCGCTTGCCTAAAATATAGTAGAGTTTTAATGAAAGAACGGGAGTTTGATGGCAGAGCCGAGGTGGCAGTGAAAGAATTAAACCGTTTGTAAACAGTTGGCTCGTTTCTGTTTTCCTCTTTCATTCAGACTTCAAACTAAATCTGCTTAGACTTGAGTGGAAAGAGGGAAAAAAAAAGATGGCGCAAGTGAAATGTTTTGTTTTTTTTGTGCACTGATGTAAGTGAGGCATTATTGCCCAATGCTTTATGGTTATATCTTAGAAGAAAAAATAAGGGGGGGGCAAGTAAGTTCTTAGGGCTTATGCTTTATTAAGGGTTGTAATATAATATAGGGTTGTAAATGCAGCTGGAATACAGATGTGCGATTGTATTGTTATTTTGTGGAAGTGCTTGTGTAGGAGTGAATCTGTGCTGCCTCACTATAGCACCTCTGCAGGAGGGGTGAGAAACGCATGATAAACGCATATGCCATCTTCCCGCAAAAAACTCATCCAGCAAAGCAGGTTTGAAACCAGTTCATTGCAGTCACAGGTGAGCAAAACCCTGTGCAATATTATGGATCTGTAAGAGTGAAAAGCATCAAACTTTAAACCTGTTAAATCAAAAGAAAAACCAATACAAAGACAAAAATTGATTATATTTTCGAGAATTACAAAAGCAATAAACTGAAACTTCGCGGCGAGGAGAGCGCTTACATCATTGTATGTGAAGTGACAGTAACCCGTGCTCTGCCTCGTCAGCACTGCAGATACCTCGAGCAGTGGTTTGCGAGGCTGTCTGCAGCAATGTCGAGCCGCAAATCTCCCGGCAACAGGTGGAGTGGGGGGGGGCCGCCGCGTGGCCCCCAAGCTGAGCGGGACCTCGTTCCCGTCACCCCGGGTTGATGCTAAAGTGCCTGCCCAGCAGGGGAGCCGATAATTGAGACAGCGAGTGGCACTGCTTCCCTCACCTCGCTGCTCTCTCTCGTCCAAAACAAGCAGATATCACAGATGTATATGTGCATGCAGGCTGCTGTTTGTCCACCACTTCCACTTTTGTTCGTGTTCCAAGATTGACAGCAGATCAAGGACTGCACAGTTCTCGTTGGGTGGGCGACATTTCAAGTGAAAAATGCATAATTTTTACATTTTCATTCCAGGAAATCTTTGTATTTACATGGCAATGTTTTGAAAACTATGCCAATTTTACAGAAACAACAAGATATGCCTAATACTATGTGTTTTCTCCCGTTTCCATGGAGTTAAACAAAAAGTTGTGCTTGCAATGGCTCCAAGCGTCGCAATTTTTGCGTTTTCACTTGAAAACGTGTAAATGGGGCCTAAGAAGGCAGAAATCAGAATGTAGTGGCACAAGTCAATAGTGGCATGCAGGGATGATTCAAGAAGCTTAATGCCCATAGAGTGGCCTCTGCAGGGGGAATTTACCCGCTATAAAAAGGGACAATGGCGTAAGATGTGGCTCAGCTTGCGTGAAGAATAGACACTTTGTGAGTCGAGGGAAATAATTAAAGAAATGAAAGACACCAAAAGCGGAGACAAAGAAAGGTTAGGGCTTGTGATTGGGAGAGGGAAGAGAGGAGAAATGGAGGAGGCTCGGGGTAGAACAGACTTGGCAAGCGTTCACCATCCCACTCGCTTGGCAGCAGAGCCACAAACTGTTTGCTCACAGCAGTACATGCATCTATTAGTATTGTTCCAGGAGATAATAAGTCTGTGTGTGTGATTGCACGCGGATGCACGCGCGCGCATGTTGAGGGTGTCAATTTGAAGCCAAAAGTGGCAAACGAGTTGCGACGAGGTGGCAGACGAACAGTATGGAGAGGTGATCTGCGAGCGCGACGCGTGCGGAAGCGATCGTTTGTCTGTCTGTGGGTGTGTCAGGCTGTAGCGCTGAATGTCAGCGCTATAGAAACAACCAGAGGCCATGGCGCTAACAAGCACACCGGTCCTGACAACCACAGCTGTCATTAGTCCTGGAAGCAAAGAACAGCCTATCAAAACACTATGTGATCGTTCAACATGTTTGAAACTGGCGAGAAATATGTTACAACTTTGACTGTCAAGTGCAGTGATATCTACTAAGTTATTTAAAGTAACGAGAGAGAGTCATGGTGTGATGGTTCTACAGGTCATAAAGAGTGAGCACAGAAATCCTATCGATGAAATATTGAAAGATGGAAGTTTTTAGGCCAGAAGATATCCTAAAAGGAGAGAGGGTCTATGTTTTCATGTCAGGACTTCACACTGACTGTCAAAGTTACCCGCTTGATTCACAGTATGTACAGATAACTTTCACTTGAAACAAGTAAACAGGGCCTGGGGGGTCAGCTTTCTAAAAAATGACCGCAACTGAAATCTAGTCGAGTGTGATCACTTTTTGGACAAGTTCAACTGCACACCTTAAAACAGCTGAAAAACTACATTTAGGAGAGATACTGCTGGCGTTGAGGGCATTTTAAGAAACTGCAGTGCCCCGGACAGCCTTTCTTGGAACTTCCCCTGCAATACACCCCTGCACATTCAAGACAAGCCTCAGCTAGCGGAGGGGTTTAAAGAAACTACATTTCTATGGCTGGCCTCAATTGAAGCAGTGTCTGCGCACACATACACGTAGCTTCCTGCCTGTCGCCCACTTCTGCCATTAGCTTTATCTGTCTGAATTCTAAGCTGAGAGCCCAATCCCCGTTCATTTTCTGAATAGATTTTGCAAGGCTTGTTCTTCCCTTTATGCCCCCGACTGTCCTCTGGGAAACATAGAAAAAGAAGGAGAAGGCGGAGGAGGAGGAGGGTAGAGATGCCGATCGCTGACACAGCCGCCGAGATAGCCTCTCTCTTGTTGGCGAGGGATATAAAGTAATGGGAATGAGAGAGCGGAGGTAGATGGAAGGAGATGCTGAGATGGGGATAAGAGTGCAGGTGTGGGGACGGTGTGCTGGGTAAGCTGGTGAAGGATTACTGCTTCAAATCTCTCCTCTTCTTGGCCTTTATTTGCGGCGCCGTTTATTCAGATCTCGACGAGACTGTATCCCCCCCCCGGCTCACACCGGGCATGGGCAGAATCTCGCAGACGAGAGCCGGCGTAAAAGTCAAAGGGGTAAAAGAAAAGGACCTGACGAGAGGAGATGAGGGGTCTGAGCCGGTGAGCCCTCGACGCAGCAGGGGCCGGGCGTTGACAACTCAATCAGCCGGCAAGTGACAGCCGGCTGAAACAGGCACTCATGTGGGGAGGGGAGGAGGTGAGGATGGTCTGTGTAAACAGCGGTGTGGGTGTGTGTGTGTGTGTGTGTGTGTGTGTGTGTGTGTGTGTGTGTGTGTGTGTGTGTGTGTGTGTGTGTGTGTGTGTGTGTGTGTGTGTGTGTGTGTGTGTGTGTGTGTGTGTGTGTGTGTGTGTGTGTGTGTGTGTGTGTACAGGTGTGAGGCTCTTAAACCAAAGGCGACCTCTTCAGTTCAGACACGGAAAAAGAGAAAATGGGGAGTGTCGGGCAAAAAAGGCGCAGAGACCCCACCGACTCTGTTAATGATGACAGCTGACTTCAAAGTGTGTGTGTGTGTGTGTGTGTGTGTCCCTGTGGTATGCTCTAACCCCACAGCCAAGACAACATCGATGTGTGGCAACTGCTGTGTTGTCAAGGGAACCATTAGCACCGAGAGGCTGGTGTCATCTCTGCACTTGTCTGCGTGCACACACACACACACACACACACACACACACACACACACACACACACACACACACACACACACACACACACACACACACACACACACACACACACACACACACACACACACACACACACACACACACACACACACACACACACAGTTAGTGATAACTAAGAAAATGATTCCTCTTCAAAACTCATACATATATAGATTCCATGTTGTTGGAGGCTGTGAGGAGAGCTTGTTGATGGTTCCTGCAGTGCAATGTAAACATCAACACGCCACCTGTACTACGCCGAATCCATGTGTTTTGACGTATGTGCGGCGGCGGCACAAAGAGAGACGAAATTTGTATTTGTCCGTCAAAACTGTCGATGTGCTGCGCCGTTGTGTTGTCGGCATCAACGGAACGGAATCAATCTACGCATCAATAAAACATAGAGGCCGAAAGCCATTTCCCCGGGCTGGCTCATCAGCGATTCAGCTGACATATGGAGGACGACACAGTAGATGCCGTTTCAAGTATTGTGCAGCGTCGGGTGAGGAGAATGTGGCATTATTCTTGCAAATTTATTGTAGCGAAGCTTCAAAGCCAAAATAGCCCAACAAAAAAAATGAGAGCGCAGAGGGAGAAAAAAAAAATGTATCAAATTGAGGGCAGAATTTATTTGCTGCTGATGAATGTGAACAGACTGTTAATGTTGCCTCCGATGCCAACTGCGCACCATTTTGTTTGAGTGTCAAACAGTGTTCACGTTTAGATAACAGACACCTAGCGGCCAGCCGCTCAGAAGGACACGCGGGAGGAGGGTTTTGCAATTGATGGACGAGCAAAAACGGCATTTTGTCGTCGGCCAAGGCCGAGTGGGGGGGGGGCCAGGGCGAAAAAGAGGTTTGTCAAAGTGCCATGGGGTGATTAGGGGTGTGGAACACGAGGCCAAAACCAGTCGGCGAGAGGCTCCGATCCGGACAAACCACCAAGAAAATGGTACAAACGACACAGATATTGGTGATGCTGCCATGAAAGAAACACCAACAACAAAAACTAACTTTAGCATTAAAGTTGTGTTAGCAGTGCGTGTTTGTAATAAGAAGCATACTTTTTGGACTTAGGTCTTCTCTATTTTGCGCCACTAAAATTGGCTTTATGTTGAAATTGGAGTTGTTTTATTGTTTGGTTTTTGTGAAAAAAATTTTTACCTTTTCATCATGTATACTTTTTACTACAACAAAGAATACAGCTAAAATCAAGATTTAAAGCTTATTATGTGAATATTTCTACAGAAACTGGGCGGCCTGTGGCCCCTTGAACTAAAACGTGTTCAATAGCAATGACTCTTTGGACTCATCTATATATTTGTTTTTCTCAAAGTTATAGAACGTTAAACGTTGAGTTTTACTCTCAGACTGTGTTTTGATCTGCTAATTATAAGTCTAGTTCTAATGTACATGTAAGTATGATGAGAGATTTGTACAACCTCGATGGTAATGATAATGATAATTAGGCCTAACAAGACACTAACTGGTTCAAGACTCAGGCAGCTGCAGCGCTGCCATCCTCAACTGGTTATATTCCGCTTAATAGACAATATCTCATAGCAACGCCAAAAATAATGGCTTTATTTGCGTTCCTCGGTGACCACAGTCTGCGATGCATAGGCAGGTGGAAGAAAGTGTGAAACTGAAACAGGGAGTAGACAAAGCTCCTCTTTATTAGAACAACAGACAGGCAGAAAAGGTTTTAAAAAGGAATAGATAGAAGAAAAGAAGCAAGATAATAGGACAAGTCGCGATAAGCCTATTGACAGAGCCGCGAGCTATCTGGCGTGCGGGCCGTCGCTATTCACAGCTGGACCAAAATCCAATATGTGGTTTGGCTATTTTTCCTTTTTTTGTAAGTCAGAGGGAGCGGAGTGTAACCGAAGAGGGCAAACACAGGCACAGCAAAGACAACAGAAGTAGGTTTTTTTTTTCTGCTCTCATTCCCGCTGCTTCAGTCCCCTTCGAATAGATCCAGAGTTCTACTGTGACACACAGCAATGATTTAACAAAACACCTTGACGCTCAGTGTCCTGTACCAATCGTTTTGGGTTCGGTTGTTTTTGAAAGTATAATCGAAACGTAGCTCCTGTGAGGATGTTGTGTGAGCAGAGAGTTGGAATGTGATAAAAAAAAAAATAAAAGATTCAGGAAGTAAAATGCAAGTGCATGAGAGCATTATACCGCTGGCCTTATTGTTGTGGAAGAGTGCTGCAGTGCCCTTCATGTGCAGGAAACGGCTAAGAGGATTCAGCTGGTCCCCGAGTACAGCGCGTGTCTGCATCTCTGCGCTCGTTGCAGGTTATGCTTATCAGGGTGGACGGCGGACTTGCAAAAACATCACACATGTGCTGTAAAGAGAAAGACACACACACACACACACACACACACTCTAACGCTTGCTCGCTGCAAGGTCGCCCTCGTAAACGAGTTGGCGATAAAGTGGTGAGCAGGTTTCTTCTTTCCTCTCATCTCTCCATCTCCATTCAGGCCCCATCTATCTCTCCGTCACTGCGACGGCGTGAATGCGTTTATGTGGGCCACTCGGTTCACCTTCAGGCTATAATTCACCACTTTCAAGGAACAATGTCGTCCGGCAGTGAAGCTGAAACGCCTCACGCGTACGCGCCGGGGCTGACGAGTACAAACTGCTGCAGAGCTAAAAAGCTGAACTCCACCTGTGACACCAATTATTCCAAAGTATTATGGACACGCTGTCGGGGTGCGACACAATTTATGGCCGACGCGCCGCTGAGGCGAGCGTCGGTCGTGTCGTCGCTCGTACGGTGGCTTTTCAAGGTCAAAATTTGAAATTCCAAATTAAAGCGCCATTTAAATTGCTAAACAGAGCGCTTTGCCAGTTGTCTTGGAGCGACTGTTCTACTCAACCGAGCAACACGCAGAAACATAATTATAGCTCATCATGACACATGACCACGAGAACAGACATGGAACTGGAGCGGCTGATAATTGGATGTCACAGTAAAAAAAAACAACAAAAGCCTTCGATTGGAAACGGGACACAATTCCGAACACAGGTGTGATTTTTTTCCTTTGATTAGTTTACAAGTAATCAAGATTTGTCATTTCAAGGGATATATTTATTGTTTGTTACTCAATTAAAATCATAAAAGCCCCATCTGGGCAGCGCATTACCATCGGATAACCAAGCATATTTTGTTTTTGGCTTCCGTGTGATGGCAAAAAAAAAAAAAAAGGATTAAATAAAAGTACCTGGCCATGCTGCTCAGCGTGTGCCAGGGTTATGAATGGGTTGGGAGAGATCTGGTCCGTGGCTATAAAGCAGCGGTAATCTGGATATGGGTCTGCCTTCTGCACTCGTGGTTTGTTTAACTACAGTACGTGATGGGGAGAAAAGGACCTGAGGGGCAGTTCACCGACGCCACCGTCTGTCTCGCTGACCAGGAAACCACACCATGCATTATTCATTATGTGTACTCCTTCTCTCTCTGTCTGCCTCTCTCTCTCTCTCTCTCTCTCACACACACACACAGACGGCGTCGAAAAGGAAAAGAAATCCAACATAGGTATAAACCTAAATGGCTAATGTGATCAACAAAAACATCATATGAGTGAGTGAGCTGGGTGGAGAGGGGAAGAGACATGGCAAAGTGTGTGAGATCCTCTGCACACGCAATCGACCTCATGCCAAAATAATTCAAGCTTGATTGGAAATCAATGTGTGAGCGTGGAAGATGTGAGGAAATCCGATGCGGTCCTGCGGCCACGAGTGGCAAAATAAGACGTCGCAAAGAGGAGGGGGGGGGGGGGGATCTATGAAGGAGGCAACCTGCATGGCTGTGTGTGTGTGTGTGTGTGTGTGTGTCTGTGTGTGTGTGTGTGTGTGTGTGCAGGAATCCCAAATGATTTGCACTCACCGCAAATGTACAGAGACAAAGAGAAGAAAAGACAGCCTGGTTTAATTACCTGGTTACCGCGTGGTGCCCGTTTATACTGTCGGCAGTAACTTTTATCACGTGTTCACTTGTGGAAAGCAGAATCTTTTCAAGGAGGTATTTGAGTTATTGACGTTTAATTAAAACGCGTATTTGAAGCCGAGAGATCTACGGAGGCAGGCTTTAGTAATATGACTCATCAGCGCTGCAGGTATGGAGGCAACCTGTGCCCACCTGCACCCATGGCAACCCGGCGCACAGCGGCGATCGTGTCACGAGGCCGGTGAAACACAAACCTGACAACGGCTATGGAGGCAAGTCCCCGCGCGCATTCATCAGGCTTTGGCTTTTAAAATGAGCTTGGCGAGCAAACCAAAGCTCAATCGTTGCAAATCTTTTAGACACGTATTCAGAAATTAATTTATAAAACCCTCCACTTTGAAAAAAAGAAGTACGGCCAGTTTCTTCATTCTTGAAGAAGTTCAGATAAATGTTCAAATGGGTTTTCTTATAATTTCTCTTCAATTCAGGATCACCTATCCCCCCCTGAATCAAACATACCAATATATGTATAAAGGGGGTATCTCAGCATTTCCTTATCAATGGATTTATCAATAAAACTGCATCAGAAAAATTCAATCCATAGTTTAACAATGTGAGTGTCAATAAAATACAATTTAAAGGAAAATACTTGATCAGTCTAATAATTTATCCAATTTTCATATCTTGCAATCTTGGCTCATTAATTTACTGATGTTTATGCATTAAGATTCTATTTCTTTAACCCTGTTCCACCTGGAACTCCAGTTTTCACTCATGATGTGAAATTAGTTTGTAAATATAGAAATCAGCCTCTTTTCATGCCTTTTCTTTGACATGCCAACGGATGAGCTCATAACCCACGATTCAAATCGCTCCATGCGATGCAGAGATAAATGCTGGTGAGTAGGCAGCGGAGGCAGTACAGTAAATCAGAGACCACCCAGACTGAATGAGGTCAATAGAACTGACAGGATACGTAGGCGGAACAGTACATCGCATATTACTGTCCACTTAGCCTGCTCTCGTCCCATCTCCACTCCATCCCCCGTCTCTTCTTCGCACGTCCTCTCCCACCTGGCTCGCGGTTACACAACGGCCAAACTCGCAAGTTTCCATCACAAGTGTAGACGAAGACCCCATGTGTACAACGGTGTGCCAGAGAAGTTGGGTGTTTACACGGCAACGTTTCACGAACTCTGAACAGTTTACCTTCAAACGGACGTCCAAAACCCAAAAGGTTTTACTTTTTAACCCTGGGCAGAAATAGTTTACGCAATGATTCACGTTTGACAAATTCCCAGAGCATCAACAGCTTGTCCCTTTAAACGCCGGTCCACCTCAGTTTGACGCAGTCCTCACGCGAACCAGACAGTCCCACTGCACTTGTGTCAGGAACGACGACCGTTCGGCGAGCAGTCTTTAACGAGGCACCGGGAAATCGTTTAAATATTGGTTCACAGACGTACGTCTTATATTCGCGACGGCGGCGCTAAATATGCCCCGCGTCTCGCTGAGTCATCCTTGATAAACACGTCAATGCAGTAGGATTCTCGCGCTCGCCTCCCTCTTGGTTCGCCCGAGCTTTTGAAGTTGCCACCCAAACCCAAGAAAGAAAATCAACCGAGGGGCTCGGTGACTTGAGATAGTGGATTTTTCCCTCAATGGAAGGTGGGAGGTGAGTGAAATTAAACGGAGGACATCAAAAAGAATGAAGGTAAATGTCTGGGGAGCGGTGTTTACCAATGTGTTGCCGTTTCTCCTCAGAATACCGCTCTGCTGTTTTCGGTTCCACGCTGGGAACGGAGCAGTGTCTGTCAGAGATTAACACTACACAGACAGAGCAGGGGGGTGAGAAAGAAAGAAAGGGGAGAGAAGAGAAGAAGGGATAAAAGAAGACAAAACTGATAAACCAAAAAAAAAAGAGGAAGTCTGAAAGTGAGAGAAATCTTTTCACATCCGTCAGAGAACCACCCGAGAGACAGTGAGGGGAAATCAGGGATGGTGGGTGGGTGGGGTGGGGGGGGGGGGGGGGGTTATATATAGAGGAGACAGAAACCAGGGCCTCTCCTTGCTGGATGCCACATTAATTATGCATGTCTGCATCAAGAGAAATTAAAACATTGCTGTGTGGCAGTTTAGGGAGAAACGGAGGGAGGAAACGGTAGGCGAAGAGAGAGGAGAGCTGAGAGCAAATGTCAGTCACAGATTTAAAAGTGGACAACGAAGACGTCAAGGGAGTCGGGAGACGGACACAAAGGAGTGGATGATGAGAAAATGGAAGGAAGGAGGGGAAAAAACAGAGAGAGAGAGAGAGAGAGACGATTAGCCAAAACAGACCAAAACAGACAGAAAAGAGAAGAGCGTGCACCCAAACTCAATTTCAAAGGACACAAGAAAAGGAAAACTGCTAATTACAGGGTAGTGAAATACGGAAGAAGAAGAAAAAAAAAAAGCCACGCATCCAGGTCACTGAGTCAACATGTCATCAGATCAACAAAGCCGCAAAAGAGAGCTCAAAATGGCTGTCAAGCAGCAGAAGCGAGGGAAAAGGAAAAAAAAAAAAGACTTCACAAATGCAAATGAACATGCCTCCGTACCCCGAATCAAATGTGATTCACGTGAGGCCACCTGAGGAACATCTTGTAGAGCTGCCGCAATCAAACGCTATTCAGAGACGAATCAACAGCAGAATCTGATGCTAATGAAATCAAATGATCCATATTCATGTCAGATAGTGACACACCTCGATAGCGTGATTCACTTTCACTCGCTCTGCTGGAGAGGAGGATGGATCAAAGACGCACTTTGTGCTTTCTGTCCATCATTTTCTCCATTTTACACACTTTTTTTTCTTTTTCCTACTGTGAGGATTTCATGTCTGAACTCGTCGGGCTCATTTTTCCTACGTCAGTTCAACTAAAAGGATGGGTGCAGTTGAAGGGAAAAGAACTGTGGTTCATTTAAATTGATGTAAAACAAGCTGAGAGCAACTTTTAATTTTCACGTCCCAGAAACTGAAACCTTCGGCGAATATTGTTGTGCCGGAAATTATTGTACAACCGACAGTCAATTGAGCGGCCATGGAACTATTCACATTCGTCGGGTGAACCTGAAAGGACGCCCCCACCCACCTACCTGGACTTGACTTGCTATACATACATGAATGGATTAAAATTCAAGAATCAAATTCAGTCCATTTGTGGCCCAACTATGTAATTCCAAGGGAACTCAGATTTATGAAGAGAATCACTAACCCCCCCCCATATGATTCTGAACATCCTTTTTTTAAATTATTATAGCAAATGAAAGGTAACAGATTTAAACAGGACTTATACATACAGAGGTCATTAAGCATTTTTTCCCCAATTCAAATTCAATTTGCACCTAAAAGGACGCACCTAAAAATAAAACTTAAGGTAAAATGTTTTTTTTATAAATACAAATAAAAAACATATAATAAGAACAAGAACAAGAACAAGAACAAGAAGACGACAATTAAATAGAATAAAAAATAATGATCATAATGAATATATGAATAGATAAAAATTCCAAAAAATAATACAAGTATAAAAATATAATGAAAATATATGAATAGATAGAAGTGAGGGAGATATTAGTTTGAGGACAATGAAGTGTTCAATGAAGCAAAATAAGACATAAAATGCTGCCATTTTCCCAAAAAAGATCTGTGAGTACTGCCTCCGACACAATGTGTGATCTTTTCTAATTTTATGAAGGACATGACGTCGGCGAGCCGTTGACTGCAAGGTGGTGCAAGAGGAGCACTTTCTTAGCTTGCTTGAAATACGCCTTTTAGTGAGCCACGGCATCGCTTGAACAAGCTTGTTCATTTTGACGACATGCACTTGCTCTCACCTCCTGAGCCGAGCGTTCTCGTGAGGAACTCAATCCGGTTCCACCGACAGGGGGCCGCGTAACATTTACGCTACGGTGCAACTCTCTTCCAGCATGGTCTGCCAATGCAGAGTTGCTGCTATTATTTTTTTTTTTGGGGGGGGGGAGCAATCGTTTTTTTTTTTTTTTTGCTTTTTGTTTTTCTAAACGACAGCTTCATACACACACGTCTGTGTTCACATTAGAGCAAACAGCAGGTCAGTGCAGCCAGCCAAGCAGCCCCCACACCGGGTCCAAAACTCATTATATGGTTCGGTCCTTGCCTACCAACTCCCACCTCCCTGTGAAAAGAAAAAAAAAAATACACACACACACAAAAAAAAAAAAAATACAAATAAAAAATTGCCGACACCATCGATGACTGGCAAGGGAGAAAACGTGTGAGCGAGTCTGTGCGTCAGAGCATGCACGGACGTGCGTGGTAGCAAAACGCTCGATTTTAATCGGCGAGCATGCAGGAACCGCCGAGGACGGAGTGGCAACGTGTGTTCGCAAACTTCAAACTGTGCATTTTTGAGCAGGCACATGTTCAAAGTGTACGTTCGGGTGTATTTGTTACAAGTGTTCTGCGCGAAAGGGGTTTGCAGCGACATCAGTGAGGCGCCCATGTAGTCCGTGTCCGCAGCACTTTCCAAACATAATCAATGTGGCTGGCTTGCTCCGTACGTACGCTCCGTCATACACACCAACGCTCATCCACCTGCAGTTCTGGCAAAGGTTCCATTTCCATGACAATTAAAGCCTGCAGGACAGTGGAGTCAGCCACCCAAAGCAAAAAAAAAAAAAAAAAAGCCCTTTAGAAGGGAGATAGCAATGGAGCAGGAGACTAAAAAAAGAGGAAGCGGGGTGGTGTGGGGGGGTGTGTGGCCTGGATAAGTGGTGGCAGGATTATAGCTAGTTCCATCATGGCTTTGGTCCGTTCACTGCTTCTTATAAAAACCTATTAGCATGTGAATGAACAGGCGCACAGTGGATGGAGTTTTCTAAAGCCCAGGAGCACCGATCCACTATCAGGTGAGCTTTCCGTAAACTGGGAATAAGCTGTGGAGGATGGTCTGTGTGTGTGTGTGCGCGTGTGTGTGTGCGTGTGTGTGTGTGTGTGTGTCTATTCTGGGAGGCAGTTTATTTGATTGGGCCCCACCCTGACCTGGCTATGCGATAAGATGTGACAGTGCACTATAATCATAATAACTGCTGTAATAAAGCTTATTTGGGAGTAAACAGTTTGATCATCCTAATAAAATCAGTGGTCCGATCTTTGTACAACATTGTCTTGACAGTATAATACGGTGGCAGTTTGTTGGATGCGAGCAACATTAGAGAGGAACTGGGAAACTTTCCACAAAAAGCCTGCCTCGTCTTCACCGATCCACATTCAAGTGATACTTGATTTGGTTATCCAGGTCTGAATTTAAGACTGGAAGCCCAAGACTCTCGGTTGAATAATCTAATGGGCTGCAGAACGACAACAGAGGGGCGTCAGAAACAACAAGAACATGCAGAATGCTCTCAGAAAACTGAGTCAGTCAAATGCCAAGTGTGCAAAATGAATTTTCTGATTATAAAAGCGAGCTTGGGAGCGATACAAGACTCAATACAAGTATTGGAGGTTGTTAAAAGGCCATTCTTCGGCTTTAAAATGCATCTCAAAAGCGTGAGATGGCAGCAGTGATGTCACACTACGGTAGGAGCAGGCGAAAGAACAGCACAAGACGGCAAAACAAGAAATGTATGCAAAAAAAAAAAAAAAAAAAACAGGCTGCAGGTCCAATAACCTATAAATTGCATATCAGGTAACCTCTGAAAAGTTATGTATAAGATATATGTGCAAGATTCCCAGTCAAAAAAAAAAAGTAACAGCCATTTAATTCCAGGCATATATATCCTCTTTATGTAATAAAATTAAGTGGATGTATTCATTAAAAAACCAGATCGCGTTGTCTCGTATTTTAACCTGAACGGTTTGTCTTTGAGAAGAGTATCAAAGATACTCAACAAAAGGCAGTAGAGGCCTTCTGCTTCGCTTATCTTTGAACTAAACCTGACCCCCAAGCCCAAAGCAAACCAAGCCCAGCTTGAGCGTGGAAGTGAAACGCGGCGGAACGAGAGCCAAGATGTAAACTAACAACATTAAAATGCAATGCAGCAAAGGGAGAGCCACAATAGATGATCAGCATGGTCCCCCCCCCCCCCCACCCCCACCCCCCCACACACACAACTTGTTGTGCCAGGTTGCTTACCTCTCTCTGCAGCACCAGCTCTTTGGTGAACAGCATGGCCTCGTCGCTGAAGGGCTCGGCCACCTGCATCCCCCCGGGCAGATTCCTGGAACTGCGTGGGCATTCGATACCTGAGCAGAGAGGACGACATGGCAGCAGTTAAGAGGTTGATCGAAACAACGGCAGGATACCTGAAAGAAAGAAATAAATCGGCTTTCATGTGGCTCGTCTGAAATAACACTGGAGTCAGACGAACACAAGTTTGGAAAGCGATTCCTCAAGACGCCACATCAACTCTCAACAGGTGGAGGTCAAAACTGCTGAACAGCTCAACCGTCACATGTACCAAATGCATAATTGGTGGGGAAAAGGTCAGTTCTCGGTGCAGGAATGCCTTTTGTGTAACCTACTTTCGACTGAATACGAGGCTTCGTGAGATTTGTGTCTTTCGGAGCCTTTGACATTGACTTTGGTAGCTATTCAGAGCCTCTTTCATGGCGTACAGGTGGGAATGGATAAGCTTCGGGGCAGAGGTGGGAGAAAGAGGAGTGAGTGGGTTTAAAAGCACTCCGAGACTGCGGAGTTCCTCCAAGCTGCCCTGTTCGGGAAATATCCTCCGATAAAAGTGGATATGTACATGACGGTGATCCTGCATTTTGAAAAGGAACGCGCATGTGCTCGTGGGAGTGCGAGCGCCGATGTTGAGACGTACCCAAGGTTTAAGATACGCACAGAGTGAACGCTTGCTTGTCGAGACAATAGAGGTGGAGCACTCGCAACGGAAACACCCTCCTCCTCCTCCATCGGCCTCAGTAGGAAAAGCACTCAGAACGGAGGGAAGAAGTTTATCTGCTGTCAGCTCGTTCGCTCCAAATTAATAAGCAATTAAGTCGCTTCGCTGCCACAAATGTGTCCAAACAAGCGGGGCTGCTATTGTATTGTTTTATGCCGACTAAACTAATGATAGTTTCAGTTGGGAGTTCGAGCCGCCAGCATTGTGCTAATAAAGCAACCACTCTCTCTCTCTCTCTCTCTCTCTCTCTCTCTCTCTATCAGGATCCTTCTTTTCCTCTTTGACTGTAAGTTTAATTTAATGAGCTTCACCGGCATGGCAGATATAACGCCTCAGGACGGACTCACAAATATATGACACGCAATTCTAATCCGAACTGTTGCGGCATCTTGGTGACTCGTGGTTAGCGCGATCATCTCCCTGTATGACGGATGTCATTACTGGTTATTGTTCGCTTTGTTTACGTCCTCGGCGTGTTTTGCGCGAGACGCGTTTATTGGCATGTTTGCTGATGCAATTACTGCTGACAAGTACAAAACTTGGGACCAACGCCTTGTAGATTCGCGGGATTAAAGGATGGAATTATAGTCTGGGGTATTTAAAGTTTTTGTTTTTACAATTGTTTGGTCTTAGTGTGCCACTTGTACCTCAAAGAAAACCCATCAAAATCTTTTGTCAAACTGATTTACATGTTTCCAAAGTGTAATATTTTGGCAGCAAATATCTGGATTCAACAGATTCCCGGGAAATAATTTTGTGTTTTAACTTTTCGCAGAAAGGTTGAAACTGGTTATGTAATTTGAGTGGAGCAAGCCAAAAGTCGGACCACCCATCGCTTGTTATTCTATTACAATGAAGCAGCTAACCTTAATCGCGAGCCAGCGATTGTTTCCTTGTATGATTTTCCGACGGTGCCGAAAGCGCCAAGTGGTTTTTCTCGCTCCTCTTTGTTTTTGTACTTTTTGTTCCCGACGCGGCCATGTCTGTCCCGTTTATGAGAGAAAGAACAGGAGACATCAGCGTATTCACACTGGCGGGGAAGGGAAGAGGACCCGGGAAAGGCGAAACGAGGCCACAGGACAGTCAGCACCCAGGAGCTATTAAGAACTGTTGAGTCAAGCTTCTGTAAGACATAAAGGTCTACGGCGCACAAGGGCAAGCTTATAAATCACATGTAATTTCTTTCTTTCTTTCTTTTTTTTTTAACTGTAAAGTTCATTGAGCAGCCTCGAAACATGGGTCATAATCATGAAGATTTGTGTCTGCGTTGAAATCTTAAAAAATAAGGGACATTACGAGATTTAGTTCGACTCGCATGAATGCAACATGGGAAGCATGTCAGGCGTCGTTTTCAGAAGCCATGTCATCATGTAAACGTGCAACTTTCTGGCAACGATCAGGCTCCATCTCCATGCAGACGGCGCGAGTAAGAGTGTCATGACCGTTAGTCCATATTCTCCTGGGGCTTGGTCGTTCTATAATTGAGATTCACATGTGATCGCAATCCAATTATGTTGTCTGTCTATAAGAATGTCTCTGAACTTAATGTTTATAACAATGTTTTCTGCGCACTTCAAAAACATTGATTGGGGCTGTTGGAGTCGACCTATTTTACTATTCTATTGCATCACTGATACTTGTGTTTCAGCACAGTATATTACACCCTCCTTTGGAGTTTTAAATGTATGTATGTATGCATGCTTGCATATATATACATTCATGCAGGCATATATGTATATATATGCATGTGTGATATTGCAACACATTTATGTTTTATGCTGCAACACAAATTGCCCTACGGGGACACAAATAATTTATTCGGATCAAAATACTACATTTTTGAGTTCCAGCTACACGCGGGTTAGCGTTATTAAATATCATCGTAAATATTCAATATTTCACACCTGTGAAGATGTAAATAGTGTAATAGAAATCTATTGTGATTAGTAAATTGCGAAGCACTTGGTGAACAGAGATAGAATATTGTTGGAATTTCAGGTTCTTCCTGTATTCTTCCTTAATATATTAATACTTTGCAGCATTAAAACCAAGAGATACTTAGCATTCTAGTTATTTATATATCATAATGCCCTTATTTACTGGTCAGGCCCACTTGGGATCAAATTGCACTGTATGTTGCCCCTGAAGCAAAATGAGTTTGATGCAGAGAACAATGAATATTTACAGCACAAAGTCTATTAAATATTGTTTAACTAAGCCATCATGAATCTAAATAAAGCGTCCAGTTAAGCCAAGAGGGGAGAAGGTGGTGGAGAAGGAGGAGACACCGGTGGCTGAGATCCTTTGGAAGTATTTATAGAAGTGGACCAGGACAGTGCTTCCACATGGGACAATGGCGCTACAACACTGCCAGAATAAAGAGGAGAGATGAGGGACGCAGACGAGAGGAGGAGTAAATACTGCACACTGTTGGCTAAAACTGCTCTGTGAAGTAATTGCAGAGGGGGAGATATTTGAGTTTCTGCTTGGGTTGGCCGGAGCGACGATAAGGGCTGGAATTGTGTTTTTTCCCTGAGCATAATCCACAGAAAAGACGTCTCGTGAATGTAATACATAAAGAGTGTAATTGTATGGCCCACACAATGCAAAGGGCTTTAGAGGCCCACAGGAGAGACTCTTCGTAAGTCAGCCAAAGCTCTTTAAATATGTAAAAACATCCTCAAAATATGTTATTACACAAAGGAAAAAGGGATTTGTGGACCAAAAAAAGAAGAAAAAAAATGATGTTTTAGTAGGTCAAATATTAATGTAATAATCCTCAATGAGAAGTCCCATAAAATAAGTCAGAGACTTATCTGCAGTCCCACGCTTGCGCGCTCTCCTTAAATGACCAAACTGCACTGCCACTTACTGTAGCCACTTCCCTGCAGCATTTAGACCGAGGCAGGGAGTCACTTAGCGAGGCCAATTTTAACCTGCGCCGTGATGTAACGCAGGCCTGACACCGGGATAAACATCTGGGTCAGACTCGAGGATATCCATCTCATCTGATCTCGGAGACGGACGAGACATGCACTCATCGTTCCGACATCGTGCCTTTTAAACTCCGTCCGTAACGATTTAATAAGTGCCAGTAGTGGCTGCAACATTTGAATAAAGACATGAAATAACCTATTTATGTTGTTCTCAAATCCTCACACCCAACTCCAAAGAGCATCATTTATTACAACTGCAAGTTTGGAGCATTCCCTCCCCCTCATGTCCAAGCCATGCGGCTTATTTCTTCCTCTCTGCAGCGCGTTTGTCCCACAGCATTTTAATCTGCGATACCCGCTCTCCCCTCTTCAGCTCACACCTTTATCACTCAGTCATGCACACATGCTTCAGCTCGCTCATCCTCCATCTGGACAGCTCCTCACAAATTCCTCGCAGTGCTCGTCTTTCTCCCACCATCGCGCTCAATAACGGTCAAGTGTTGATACACATACTCCTCAAATCAATGGAAGAAGAGAGACGAATCGCCTTACCTGTGGTTTAAACAGACACCCTTCCAATAGAGCTGTTGCATACGTGCAATTCTTATGATTTTTTTTTTTTTGACCGATTCTGCACTGCCAGGGAAAGGTGCTGAATGTTATCTCATTTCGGAGATAATGACTTCTATTCAGATTAAACAAGCTTGCCGAAGATCGCGACCAGGATGCGGATGTGCAAATTTCCAACTCGCCTCGTTCATCCAATTTCAGTTGCCTCAGCATGTTCATTATTTACAACCTGGACAGGATTAATGACTACAGAAAAAGGCGAAAATGCACGCGTTCATACTTTTAGTCATTAGGACTAAATACATTTTTTCTTAAATGCAAATACACATGTGACACAGGCACCATGTAAATTTGTCATCGCGCAGTGATCTACATTTTAGTTAGAATTCTTCCCACAAACCAAAACCAATTAGATGAAGCCATACACATTCACTTGCCAGAAGTGGCTTCTCTTTCCTAATACATTTTTTTTTTTTTATTCTTTGTAATTGAATGTGCTTTCAGTTGACCCAACATATGGAAAACAAGATTGAGTCGACCTCTCTTCCTCGGCTACCCAATGCAGATAATAAGCTTCATCTCTTGGAAATCGGGGGATGGTGCCAATGAGGTCGTGGCGATGCATTAGTGTCGCTACTGCAATCTACACACATATATATCATGTCGCAAACTCCTCTGCTAATAATGTGCATATTGATTAGACTCCTGCATTTTTACTCATAACCCACCAGACACTTTTGCTCTTGCTGTTCGGTATGTCTGCAGGTATAAAAGGAAACTTGCGAGATGCAGGCAGCTCGGTAGGAATGCCATTAGTGTCTTTTTTTTTTTAAGTGTTACGAAGTTACTAATTCTTGATTTTTGACAGGCTGTTGGCAGGATATAATTAGCACAGTGACAGGCAAACAAACAAACTAGAGGCAGGGAGGGGGGGTGTGTGCGCGCGCGTGTGTGTGTGTTCAGCTCCTGCACTTACTTCATAATGCTACCATCTTAATAAAATGTTCTTGTTAATCTCTACCACATAACCCTGTATACAACTGCGCATCGACTGTCCTCTACTTGCCATCCACCCAATAGCTGCACATGCAGACAATTTTAACAATCTAATAAGTTCTCAGCTGGCTACACCATGTGACAAATCGGATAAACTTGAGGCCACAGCGTGAAGTTTGCCGTGTGCAGATTACATGGTGAAAACCCAAGTCGAGTTTGGAGAAAAATACCCACAAAAAGAGATTCGGAAGCAGTCGTGGCTCAGAAATTGGAATACCAAATTTGCAAAGGGGGGCTTGAAGTAAGTACTTGTTGGCATCAATTTCCAACAAAACACACAACAAAACAGGTCGGAGCAGCCAAGATCACCCAAAATATTCAACACTGTCCGAATTTTATCACAGGTTGTCTTTGGTCGCAAGGGATGCACGGGGAGTCATTTCTAGGGAAGATGGAAAAATCCTCAGACTCTATGACCATGTCTCTGTTTTATCCTCTCAATCCATCTTTCTGCCTCGCCGTCATCTCACCACAGCCTTCTAATGTAAGGCCTCATTACCTCAGACAACGTCGGGTCTGTTCCTCAAACGCACAGCGATTTCTCGGGCAAAGCTATCCGATTTGTGTGGGAAAATGTCTAAATTAAGAATCTTTCATTCAGGTGACGAACATGCAAAAATCTCGCCGTGGCACGAGGAGGTGGTGTCGACGTCGATATTTTTCCCCCTGGAGTCCGAGTGCAAAAAAAAAAACTGGGTGGCACTTTCACTGCAGCAGAATAATGCAGCATAATCCATCATTTATTTATATCTCATGCACAGCAAAATCACTTTGTTATTTATCAAAGTAAAATATTAGTCGTGGGCAAGACGCTTCCGCCTCTCGTGGAGACACTCAACGGATGTGGAGGATGATTGATTTGTCTATAGGCCGATGCGGCTTGTAGACCGTTTAGTTTTAAGATTACGGCGCACAACGCGGCAAATTCACAACAAAATAAGTTACCGCCTGAAACTTAATGTGTCTTCTTTCACAAGCGGCTTTATTATGCAGCAGGGGCTTTGAAATATGTCTGAACGGACTAAAACTAGCCGGGTTTGTGAGAGATGTGTGAATCCTAATGACATGTAGTGCTAAAGTCCCACATTAGAACGCTTTTATATTGAGGCCGTAAGTGCCAGATATATTTATTGGCTTGCTCTCTTACAAACTTTTCTTTTTTTTTTTTTGCACTGGGACAAAAAAATTTGGGGCTCCACTTCTCCAGCGTCTGCCCTCACACAAAATCGGGTGTGTACTGGTGTGTGGGTGTACCCACACACACACACACAGAAATCAAAAATCAGACAAATGGCACTAAGCCACCCACTGCATGAGGGCTAATGCTCCGTGCTGACACTGTAAATCTTTGTGTCCGAGTGATGGGTGTTTCATCTTTCTGACAGTCCTCTGCTCGACGCACCTCACCGAGTAACTTTGAAAGTTCACCTCACCTGCCGTGGCCTTCATTTCAAACTCCCGTCAAAGGAATTGAAGCCAATAAACTTTTACAGTCTTCTCACCGCTTGATTCGCCCTCCCCATCAATATGCCTTTAAACCCACATACTTCACATCAATTGTAACTTTTTTTTTTTTGTTTTTTTGGGGTCTCCTCTTTTTATATCCCGTTTCTTTTGCAATCTGTCCTTTTGGCCTCTGCATCTTTTACTCCTGCGCGGCCTTTCATCGCCCTCACTGCAGTCTTCCAAACAACCTTCCTGAGTAACACCCCTTGCCTTTTCTTCAAGACGCAGGACATCTCCTTTTATCCTCCGTCTCACTTGCGCATGGAAGTGACACTGCAGAGGCCTGCGAGTGGAAACAAGAAGAAAGGGAAGGTGATGCAGGCAGAGAGTAAAAGGGAACTACCCTTCAACTCCTGAGGCACAACCTCCGGCCCCTCTTTGAAGCCGGGGCTTCTCCGGCTGCTGGACCCTCTTGTTTCCCTTGTTTTCATCCATCAAGGAAGACTCCGGGAAAGGAAGGAGACGGTAAGGCTTTGAGGTTCCTCACAAGACGCAGTACGGTGTTAAATCAGGACAAACGATACCACTAAATCAGTAAAATATACATGGGTGGCAATGCATGCTGGGCGTTCAAATTCAACGATGCCTGCGTGGTGTTTCAGTGTTGTGATTACGCCTTGCAGGGTTGTAGCATTCCTTGCCAGGGGATCCTCATTTGCAGCGTTACTGCAAACAATTTGTTCTTCAATGGCCTCCCACAACATTGTAAAAGAATAAAACATTTGGCCGAGCTCAATGCAGAATGAAGTAAATACAGTCAAATGAAACCGGTGACTAATGCAGCACTTCTTTTTGAATCTATTGGTTTGTGTTTTGTTTTGGTTTTGTTTTTTTGCCTGTGCGTAGTCGATGTTTACCCGGCACTCGATGCAAACCGCAGAAGAGGACTCCACTCTCTTCAACCTTATTATGACATGAAGGGGGTGTCAAACAATGACGCTTAGCCTTGTGAAGGCATTAAAAATAAAAGTTGCAAAACCAAAGCATTACTGTTGCATTGTCAAGAAGCACAGCAACAATTTGTCTCATTTGTGCTTGTACAGAATGTTAAACAATAGATTTTACTCATTTTATTGCCTTTATCTGAATACACCGTGATCCAGCATCAGATCCCTCCCCCCCCCCCCCCCCCCCCCCCTCATCTCTGCAACTCCAAGTGGAATAAAGCGGGATTTAACAAACACCGCGAGACACATTCCCTCCAAAATGCTCTGCACGCATTATGTATGTGTATTCCCCCTACGGATAACTGTTGGACCCACTGGGAGTGTTACATTGTGTACAATAATGACAGACCTATTTGAATAACTGCTCAACACAACTTATATTCTGTCAACTATATGCAATAGCTTAAAGAAAACAAAATGTCCGGAGGGCGTCTGTCATTTGAAACGCAGATAAACACTAAAGGCCCAGAGCGGCCATTTATCCTACGTGTCATTTTAAACACAGCCTATGGTGTCGATGGGTGAATAAAACATGGGAAGATAACTTTGACGGGGAGCGGGGGGGGGGGGGGGGGGGGGGGGGAGTGGAAGAAGATAGGGAGCGCTTGGAGATTAGAGGTAGAGAGATAATAAGGGGTTGTCTTTGTGCCTAAGGGTGTTGTTTCGTGTATGGTTAAAGGTTTGACATCAGTTATCACGCACGCACGCACGCACACGCGCGCGCGCGCGCGCGCACGCACACACACACACACACACACACACACACACACACACACACACACACACACACACACACACACACACACACACACACACACACACACACACACACACACACACACACACACACACACACACACACACCAGACGGGACTATTTTATCTCATAAACATAAAGAAAAGCATAAAATGATATGATAGGAAAAGGCACATACACATTCCTGCAGGGGAAAAACTGAGTAGAAAAGAGGTTAAACATAAGGGGGTCATTTGTATCAATCACTATTATTCCTGACTGGTGTGTGTGTACTAAAGTCACCTCAATTCTGACACACGAACAATCTGATTAAATTCATCCCCAGTGTGGATTTAACCACTTATTAATAATGTTTGATTGAATAAAATCAATTCAACATTTAAGCGTGAGTAAACACATTCTCTCGCGCACCTGATGAAGATTTCTGCATGTGCGTCTGCATTTGGCACTCTGATTAAGGTTGAATGTTAAAACACAAAAGCAGCACAGGGAAATAATTAGATGGTCGTATGTGCAGATTGCCGACTGGCCAGGGTCGTGTCAATACATCATGTAACAGGCAGTGTGTATTTAAATAAAAGAGAAAAAAAAACTTAATTACAGAAACCATCAGTGGAGAGCAAAGACAATCAGACGCAAAATTAGAAAATTAATTATTGCCTCAGTGATTCAGCCACGCGGGTTGTTTGGGAGGAATATATGGTGTTTGTGTGACAGGAAATGAAGAGGGACTGTGCGGCTGGCAAAACGTCCGACTGAAATGGAGATGGATGGAGGCGCACTCTGATTGCAACAATGACAAAGAGTATCATCCGTTGTGGAAAGGGCTCAGCCTTCTTGCCATTCCCATGGTCCGGGAGCAAGTGCAAATCATTGCTGGCTGCCAAAGATACAGTCTCAGTGTTTTTATTACTAGTACAAAGTGTCAAGACAGTCGAGGAGCCGAAACAAATGACTGGACCTGCTATCAAAGAGTCTGTATTTCATCCCATCTGCATCTCGCAACCAAACTTCGTACCGTTGTTTTCTCACACTGAAAACGGGTAGAAATGATTGGACATATTTCCCTGGGAGGCTGCAAACTAACACGTACCGCCATTCCACCAATACGACGATCATATCTTTCAAGCTGTGAAGACTGTCGCTTGTGATAGCCCGCGAGTCAACACGCGGTGTTCATGTCGAGTCGCGGGATATGTTTCGTTTGCTTTTATTCGCTCCAAAACGTCCGAGGCCGACTCTGATGTTTGAGAGTGAATGAAATCACATTCGTTCGGCTGAAAAGCAGGAATCAACAAGCGCTTGAAAGTCAACTAAAAAGATAATGAGCTGGATTTACTTCTCGGAGAATCTCAGTGATGGCAGTTGTTGGCACATTTGCCTGACAATGACAATTATTGTGGCCTTTTTCTGAAAAATCTAAATCAATTAGTGTGTGTTTTAATGTTGGATGACTTGGATGAGGTGGCGAAATTGTCCTAATAAAGCTCTGTTTAGAAGAGGTTTTCAAAGAGAAAACTGAACATTTCTGCATTGTTTTGGGTGTCCGATTACATAACGGTGCCCCCGAGGTGGAACTTTTTGAGAATGCCGTTTCATAGGGATGGGGAGGGATAAGATTCATACAATTCCTATTCCATTTCCAATTCAGCTTAACGATCCAGTTCTTTATGGATTATCTTAACGATTCTCATTTGGAAACAAAACCTACAGAGGACGGGCTAATGTTGCCACTGCTGCAATTCACTCTGGAGCAGATTCCCATTCTTGGTGTTTCATGACAAAAACTGTGTCTCGACATGCAAACTATATCATTTTCAGCATTTCTGTCACTTTAAAGGACATTGTCCTCACAACGCTGTCGTGTAAACGGAGTATGAGGATGGAAGAGTGTGGCTGGTGTTGACTTGTGACCTGTCCAAGGTGTACCCCAGGTGTGATAAAGAGACAGAAGACGGACGGATTTTATTGTTCCTGGGGAACCTTGCGCATTTTACAGCCGATTAACTGGCGAACCTGTCGTCTGTGCCTCCTATTTGACGAGAACAGTTTAACAAACAAGCTCGGGTAGGAAGAACAAGCAGGCTGTTGTTGAATGCCAAACGATACAACTTTAAATTCAGAGAACATACAGAGCTTTCATAGTTTGACCTTTTGCAACACTAAAGAACAAAAGGTTGGAACAAAGTATCTTCTGCACTTCAGCAATAAAAGAAATTACCAAACTCAAGACGGTGTTAAAAAAAAACCAACAACCTGACAACAATTGCCGATACACTGGACTTTTAAGCTCCCGTTACCTTGACAGAAAGGCCAGTGTGTAATCACGATCACTACCAAGTGGTGAGCTGTGGAGGCAATTCCTTCAAACGTGGCAGAACGCCAGATGGGTCGGGGTAAAGGTGAGGTTAAAGGAAACACATGATTCATGCCATCACAGTTGGTGTGGTACGCACGTAAAGCCCACCCCCGTCCCATCAATGTAGGCTGCTTAGAGGCTCGAGGAGTTTATGAAGACATAACCTGTGTAGTTTGTGCCTACTGTCAATCAATGTGTTTCGACATAAAAACTCTGTTGTGTAAAAACGGACCCTGAATGAGCCCAGCGCCCAACCAGAGGCAGAAGTGAGTCCATTAAACAGCGCAGAGTGAATCAGTTAAAGATACCCACCAGCAAGGAGGAACGTGATGAGGCAGGTTTCTTTGGGCATGTACAACTTGAGGCGGGAGCCACTGAAGACATATTCTACGACCGCTTCCGACCGGCCAGCTCTCTGCAGGAAGGGAAGGAACTGCTTGGCTTTCTGCGTGTCCTGGAGGAATGGAGACAGACAAACATTCAATAACCGTGTTTATGAAGTCATAAAGCTTTCTTACAAGCAAGGGCTATTCAGTGATTTGCTATTTGGGAACAAATCATTTCTGACAGATGTAAAACAAAGTAGCTGTGATAACCCCGTGTAAAGGAAGATCTATTTGATTAGTTAATTATGCGTCAAAAAGAAAAACAAGGTTTTATGAAGTCACTTCAAGTGAATTATGTGTGTGCAAGAATAATAATAAAACTCTAAAATAGGTGTGACAAATCAAACTAGATATTGTATAAACAGAAAATCTCAGCCAAGCACACGTCAACCAAAATAGACTCCACGAAAAAGACTAAAGGGGTTTATTGATGACAGTGTGTGCCGTTTTTAAGTTTGGTGTGGCCTAATGAAGTCTGCGCCGCTTCCCATTGACACCTCTTGAACCTCTTACAATTAGAAATAATTTCCACCTCGGTTTGCGAAGGGTGAGTCACGAGCTTATTGGTGTGCGCCCGGGCCAAAATTACAAGCGGAGCCAAATCATGTGTATTCAAGCAGGGCTTGTGATGCAGTGGCAGGGGGAGATTCATAAACGATAAAAAAAAATAAAATAAAACAAAAATATGTGCCTACTCCAGGCATGAACGTGTAGGCACAACAGACCAGGCGACTCATGGTCCAGTGTAGTGTGTGTGTGTGTGTGTGTGTGTGTGGCAGTGTGGACAAGGAGGGGAGGACAAGGAAAGTCGGAACCCAAAAAAAACAACCAAAACACGTGGAGCACGTAAACATTGAGGTGTAAGCATATGAGTCTGAGAGGGAAGGGTATGGTGCTTTAGCCAGAAGATTGCACCACCTGAACTCCACCCACTGAAATCCAAAATAACCCCTTGAGTGGGAGACGTCAGAAGCAAACACTCTCTCGTTCACACAAACACATTCGCAGCACCTGCAGTGTGTGGGCTGTGCAGCCCAACTCGGTTCAGAAAAAAAGGGAGAAAAAAAAAAGAAGAAGAGACATGAGAAAAGGAGAGGACCTCATTATGCAACCTTTAGAGGCACGAGGTGAGTCAAGTGCTTTATCCACTCTCCTCCCACCACCTCTGTACATCTCCTACACCATACGTTTATGAACCTATCTCTGCTCTAATTTTAACTGCGTCCCACTCAATGCACATAATCCCTCTTAACCACCGAAAGGTTGCTGATGTATAGTTGCAGGAAATTCTGGCTGTGTTTGAGATGAAAGGACTGTGCTGTAAGCAGCTGGGTGCGCTGGCACATATCAGAGAAGGGGAGAAAATAGGGAATAAAGGGAAAGCGTGTTGGGTTGGAGTGCGGTGCTGCTATTTTTATCCTTTTATTATAATGCTCATTACATTAGACGAGCTAATGTGCGCATGCACACCTACCAGCAGTCAATGGCAACAATCCTACACAGAGCCTTCGAATCCTGCTGAAAACTGACAGGACAATATGAGAACAGCATGACAGGCATCTCATATTCCAAGCTACATCCATCCTATTCTGGCTGAATTAAACCTTTTTTATTTTTTTTTTAATAACCACATGGCACACACACACTTTTTGTCACTACTATCATGGTTAACTATTGAGCAACTCGTCCTGCTACCACTACCAAGCTTTAAAAGTGAAGTTGGACAGAGGTTGGTAAATATAAAATGCACTTAAAACCCCTAATGAAACATACAAGGTGCTCAGTCAGCACAACACGGCCGTAATTATTTTTACAGGGTCTGGTAATTTATCCATCCTGCTGACACAATAAGATGTCGGGTCGTTACGACGGTCGCCACGTGGAGGGGCGGGACATCTGAGGGCGGTTATGAAGATCAATGTTGGACTTATTAGTCAAACTCTCGAGACCCGTTGGTGTTGAAGAGCTTTAAAACTGACTGGTCGTCTCTGTTATAAAGCTCCCAACTGCAATTTATTGAACTTATATGACCATCAAATCTGGTAGGAGCACTCAGAGCTTCCCAAAAGAAAAGAAAAAAAAAAAAAAGCCTTTAAGTACATGTACTACAACTGAACTCAAGTGATGGAGACAATGAGGAGCTAATGTTTCTGAAGTTCAGTTTGGAGTATTTCACTATCCACCATCTAGTGGCTTTCCACATCTATGCGAGTTGGGTAGCGGATAAGTACGTGGATATATATAAAGACAATGGCGATTGTTTTTGGGGGGGAGGGAAAAAAAAGAGTTTAAGAGCTGTTGGAAGAGATTATCTTGTGGACTTATGACACTTTCAGTCATTAGAGACACGAAACAGCCGCCTCCACACAAAGATGATTTCAGCTGATGTGCTGCTCCAAACTGGGATGAATTCTGACTTGGTTATTTATGAGTGGGAAGCAGGTGAGGGATTGTTTACCTGCTGCACTTTTTCAGGTTGGTCAGGTAATCCATGAAAATGGAGGAAAAACCAAACAAAACAAGCAGTGTTCCAACCGTCACTTTAAAGTTGGCCTGTGGAGATTACCCTTTTAATTTCTGTACTAGTGCACTCCAGGTATTCCCCAAATTAAAAGTTACAAAAAAAAAACAATCACTAAGTTGGAAAAAGAATTCAAATGTCACTTTGTTGCCATTTTCCCAGTTTTCTAGTCTACACTTGACGTAGGAATGAGCATGTGAATGAGTGAACAAATCAAATACAGTAATAACGCCACACACACACATATATATAATGCATATCTAGTCTATTGTAAGTTAAGTAATAAATCATAACATCTGCTATCAGCCAACTACAACAGCATAAATTGCCCACCTCAATTTTCTGACCTCAATTTTCTCCATCGATGGTGGGAGGATAATAAAATGTTTCAAAAAAACGAAGAGCAGCAAGTACAGCACTTTCAAACTTACAATGGGCATTTTTATTCAAACATACGTTTAACGTGCACCTCATTGTAATCTCAGTTGACCACAATTATCTTTGCTGTGCTCTGGAAGCGAGTTTGAATAACCCGGCTATTCAGTTTGAAAACGGTGGACACATTAACCGCACTGGGGTTCAAAACGCCGTGACGGCGCGCGGTCATACGAGGCGACGTCTCTCAGAGTTGCCATCAGAAACGCGACAAAAGCTAATGAAAAGAAACAAATGCGTATTCAGAAGATTCTCTGCAGTTATTGCAATGACAATTACATTAAAGGAGAACGGGAGCGTATGGCGAACAAAAGACAAGAAGACGAATCGCAGTGGCAACATTTTAAGAACGTCTTATTGGCCCGCGCGAACAGAAAGAAAAAACCACAAGCTTATAAAGAATGTGCTCCCAACTCCCATTACTCGTTACTGAGAAATTTTATGGTTTTCCCACAGTAATGTTCATTTTGTGAGCACTCCCAATCAGGCTTCATTAACCAAATGATGCCTCTATCAAGTCCCCGGGCACACGTAAACAAGCCGGGACCGAGCACCGCTGATGGTTTTATTCATGCTGCCGATTATTTTTAGAGGGCTACTTATAGGGCGAGTCAACGGATATAGATTGTCTTCCGAGGAATTTCCAGCCTCACAAATCATTGCCAGACATTAGGGCTACTTGGAACCGAGTCCCCTTTCAATAATGTTAAATTGCATTCGCCGTCGGTGTGAACGCGCCGCGTTTTCATGGCAAACGCTTGCATGTGTGCGACGAAAAGATACGTACCCCAGAGATATCGGCCACTCTGTGGATGGGAACTTCCTTCTTGCTGTGCAGTCCTTTCCCATTCTTGATGGCCCTGAAGTCAAACCATAAAGACAGGTCTCCAACAGAGTTCAAGCATCCCCATTATACAGAAAATGGATTCAGGCTGCCGATACACAGAGAGGGCCCTGCCTTTGTGATGTGGAATCTGAATTTAGTTTCCCCGACCCGAACTGACATTAAGCTTCAACTGGAAGCACTCGTGGGAGGGGCTTCGGCGATAATCAACGGGGTCAGGAAGAGAAGTGGAAATGGTCAGAGAAGAGTTGTAATAAAGGAGAAATTAGAGTGGGAACAGCGAGCTGAGGAGGAATGGAGTGATGAGAGATGCTTGTTTAGAATCAGCTCGGGGCTAAGTGATGATGACCAGTGTTGAGAGCGGCTTTGGAACGCCTCAAGGGTCAAATAAGACGAGGATGACCTGTGGCTGTTGGTGTGGAGGAGAAATCATGCCACCACCGGGTCAATGAAATGCAGGCCGGTGCCTCAGAGACAAATCATATATGTAAGGATGTATATGCATATATGCGTGCGTTGAGTAGTCAAGGAGGAGGTGCCGTGAAGGCTGTGGGCCACTGGCCTTGTGCAGTGGGAACTAAAAATAAAAGGCTATAGAGAGAAACCTCTCATCAACTCTAATAGGACCCCACCAGGGACAGAGAGAAGCAGAGAGAGCAAGAAAAAGTGAAGGGGGGGGGAAGAGAGCAACAGAAATGGGAAAAAGGGAGGACCCAGAAGAGCAAGGCCAGGAAAGGACAAAACTGAAGAGAAGCCGGGGTGCAGAAATGAGGACAAAGTGTCAAAAAGAAGATGGGAAGTAGGTGTAGGGGGAAGAGTAGAAAAAGGCATGTGGGTGGGCAGGAGTTAATCCTATAAAAAGAGGCTGTGGTTGCATCTGCTCTACCTATAGCAAGCAGATCTTAATCTATGGGAGGGTAATAAAGCTTGTACTAAATCTCCCGGCTGCACCGCCATATAATTATATTCATAGGGCCTGTGTAAAGAAAGCCTCTGATTCAGCGCTTAATGCTTCAGAAGGTGTATGTGCACACATATATATATATATATGCTTTGAAATCCACCAGTACAGTGAATATTTTGGTGCAAATATATGTTCATCCAGTAAACTGCAGCAGTGATGGGTTGCTACAGAGCTGAAAAAGCATTCAGTATAATACTGGATGTGACAGGCAAGACAAAAGCTATTTGGAAGAAAGAAAGAAAAAAAACCTCAAGGTCATATTTGATTGTCAATCCATTTCCCAAGTGTGAGATTTCCTCAAGGTCAAAACAGAGATCCGTGTGGCGTGTGCGCATGTATGTGTTTGTGTCGGGACGTGAAAAGAAATGCCTTACTGTGAGTTAACAGTCATCAGAGGCCCTTTGTGTCGAGCGTATCGCCATGCGAGTCCGTGTGAAATGAAAGCGGGGAGTGTGGAAGAGTGCTTTGTGTGAAAGGGCGCGTGTTCCTCACCGTGCCTCTGCGGCAAGCAGCTCGTCGTAGTGGGAGGAGCGCTGATCGTCGTCCTGTCTGTATCTGATGACCGTGGCCAGACCTTTACTGACCAGAGCCTCGGCTATGTTGCTAGTTAAAGGGAGAGAGAACAAAGAGATGCTTTTAATAAAAACAAAACACGCCTTTTGGCTTCATACTGAACTCTCAGGGTGAATATCAAGGTGAATCGAACATTTCAAATTTAAGGAGGTCATTGGATGTTGACATCGCACACTTGTACTTGTACCGCGTAAAATAGTACGAGTACTTTCTGCAGGGATGTTTCTGCCAGCATAAATTTCCATTTTCTGATTCCCAAAATGTATGGTTTGAAATATCACCACAAAAACTGCAACTCTTCGAGTTGAGATAAGTAAACTTTTATGTCCAGAAGTGGGGAAGTGCTTTGGACCCATACATTTATTCTAAGGCGATGGCGAGAGTCCAAAACAAACAAAGTGACAACTGGAACATGGAGTCCTGCAGGAGCTGGTCAAGCTGCCATAGGGACAATGTGTGGAACTACACGAGAGAAGCAGTTGAGACAGATGAGTCGGATGTAATATGAATTCGAACCATGGCAAGTCCGCCACCAGAACATTAGTGCATAAGGGTCGTGTGCGTTTAACATAAACAGCAGGCCACCGAGCCTCAGGCACAGCCAATCTCCTATAACATATGCAACAAAGTGCCAAGTGTCCGACAACTCTGACGCAGATTATAAATAATACGGTTTGCCACAAGCAATGGCCACACATGGTTGGAAACCTCCAGCCCACCGAGTGGCTGAGCCCCCCCGACCTCAGCGTTCATGGGTGGGCCACGCCAACTGTTATCTGTGAAACTGAGTGGCTGATGTTGTCGGCCGAGGCTGGGCTGTAATTAGCAGTTGATGGGGCCAGATCCTGACCTCTGTGCGGGAAAGCACTGACAAAGAGCAATGTATGGCCCCCGTGTGTGCATGTGTACTGTGATGTGATGATCACAGAATCAGATGGCATCTCTGGCTTCCAGTTATGCGCGTGGGTGGGTTGTGGTTCTGATAGCATCCGACCTTCTGAATAGTTTGATAGTGCTGTAAAATGCGGGTTTCAAAACTGCATCGTCTACGTTGACAACAATAGTTGATTATTTGGAACCAACTGGAGCTGCAAGCTTAAGATGGCATGCACAGATAGTCTCACAATACAGGAAATCAACCCAAACAGACTAAAAACATCAAGTAAACCTCCTATTATGTCATAATGAGGCGCTTTACTTACATCCCGCCAATTGTAACTGTGGCACAGGTGCGTTCTGAAAAAGCAGGTGTGCCCTCTCCTGGGCCGGTGGCTGCTCTGATGTAGTCCACCGTCACGTTGACCTGAGGGGAGGTGCAAGCCGAGGGTTAAAATACAATCAAAATGGAGAGGCAAAGTGAAGGCAACACCCGTTCTGATGATAATTAGTGTGGGGAGGAGTGCTGTGACTTGTGTGTGTGTGTGTGTGTGTGTGTGCGCTTCTTTTTGTCCCAGTTCTCAAGGTCACCCCGAGTCAGAGTGAATCACATCAGGCAGCACAGTAAATCTCCCTGGAGGAGGAGTATTAACACACGGTGGGTGTTTGGGACACACACACCACACACACACACACACACACACACGCACACACACGGGGAACAGAGATGGAACCCAGATGACCCTACACAGTGTGTTCTCTGCGCAGCTCCCCCGGGGGATGCACTCCAACCACCCACCCTGAAGATACATTTTAGTCCCTCAGCTGCGTGTGCGAGCGTACGAGCACATGCATGCGGCAGGGAAAGCCTGCGTTGAGTGGCCACGCGGCCGTACCGGTGCGATTTAAGAGCTCCCGTTTCGACCGTGTCCGACGAGTGTGAAGGGAGAGGTGGGGCAGACGGGGTGGAGGGGGAATCGGGCTCTGCATCACAGCGTCATCGCGCAGACACAAGTCAGACGCCAATAAGGCAGACAGGCCTATTACAGGGACACGGAAGAACAATGTCTGCCTGTCATTAGATGGACGGGATGAGGACATGGTGACGTTGAGTAGAGGGGGGAGAGCGAGCGAGCGCGCGAGAGAGAGACAGAGCTTCTGTCAAGGCAGGATGGGAGTGTTGTAGTGTACTCTTCGGCAGCCAGAAGACAAAACTAAAAATGACACCTGGAGAATGCTAGCAGCGCGGAGATACAGTTTATGGCACAGCGAAGTAGTTCAAGATGATCATCACCAGGGAACACATCCATCACAACCGCACCCACTTCAAAACTGTCAAATTCATATCAACCTCGCCGAGGTTCCTTCAACTTCAAAACCACGATTCTGTTGTGTTCGATTCATTACATACATAGACTTTGAGTATTTTGAAAGGGAGTAATAAATCAAACGCATCATTATTATAATTAAAGTTTTAAGTGCAACAAAAAAGGGGTCTGTGTTGAAGAACAAAGTTTCATTTGAAGAGCGTAATCTGCCGGAAAGAGCTCTACTCAATAAAAAAAAAAAGAAAAGAAAAGAAAACAATAGAAGCCCAAAGTTGCATTCGCACTCCTCTTTCCCATCTGCATGGAAAATAACACCTACAAGAAATTCTGACAAACACTCTTATTAATCGCCGCGGAATTGGTTTGAGATCGTCTCACTCGTGGGACATTGGACAAAATCCACCACATCCAAACATCATATTCTCGTGTTCCTGCTTCATTTCCTTGTCGTAGAATACACACGGTGCATTGTCCTGGGTTGTTGTATTCAGGGCGCACACTCATTACTGCGCAGGTGGCGGTGAAGATAAAAAGAAGACCCAAAAACATTGAGGGACACAACATGAGGAGGTCTGCGTGGGAGACTCAGACAGAAGCTGAATGTAATGCTTGGTGCTATGGGCTGTATCCCAAATGCTTGTCGTTTCCCTGTTAAGCCAAGTGATGACAGATATATAAACTTTGACCAGGCAATGTTAGATTAGAGGAGTTCCAGGCCTATTCTCCACGGGCGATCTCACAGATCTCCCGATAAGGCGGAGCCATCGAGAAGAACCCCTGAGAGGAGAGTGAAACAGAAGGGGAGAGGCTGTGGATGGATTAGAAAGAGGAGGGAGTGATAAGAGCAGCGGGACGAGTGTAAGATGAAATGTGTTTGTTTTGTTTGTTCTGCTGAGGTGACGAAAGGCACGCATACACACCGAGTAAACGCTGCTGAGAATTGATTATAAATTCTTTTATTTTCTTTGTGACGGATTTTTGTGGCATTTGTGTCGTCTCCCTGTGTGTGTGAATATTGTGTGGATACTCTGGCGCTACTCTCTGGTAATACTCCGTTTGCTCAGCTCTCCAAATTATTGAATTTGGGTATTCAAAACTATTTCGTGAGCCAGTGTTATATAAAACCAAGCACCAAGACATGCAGGCTCTTAGTTTAAGAATGGGTCGCTCTCAGGAGCTCACTGGATTCCAGCGTGGTTGCGGTTATGAGACCTGTGCAATAAGTCCAGTCGTGAAACTTCCTCACAATCAGCTGTTGGTACAACTAGAACAAAATGGAAGCAATTGGGAGCAACAGCCACTCAGTCGTGAAGTGGTAGGCCACGAAAGATGGCGGGATGGGGTCAGCGGATGCTGGGCGCGTGGTGCAAATAGATAGCCTACTTCCTGCAGACTCAAAAGTTAGAGGGCTCAAACATTCCCATAAACACACTCCTTAACCTTGTGGAGAGCCTGCCCCAGAGGAGTTACAAATTGTTATAGCTGCAAAAAAAAGGTTGACCGACTTCACATGAAATCTTATGATTTAGGAATAGGATGTTCATATATGTGTCAATTCAGGGGAGTGAATACTTTTGGCAACATATTTGACTAAGATCACTGCAGAGTTCACTGTTCAAAGCAATCCGAAATGACAAAGCTTTACTGCGGACAACTTGCACAGAGCTACGTCATTAAAAATGTGCATGCACTGTGTTGTGATCATAACCGTCATCGCAGCCCAGCACGTGCTCAGCAAGAGTAGGGTTTTCAGGCGGGGACGCCCTGAAAGGCAAGCTTATCCTGATCGTGTGGGAGGTTTACGTTGTGCTCCGATCTAACCCGCCGTGCCAGCACCCACCTGTAGTATACTGATCTTGCCAACAAACAGGTCAAAGCACAAGAGGAGAATGTGCAATAACTTAAAAAAAAAAAAAAAAAAGGGGGCAAGAGAATGGTGAATGTATGTGCAAATTGGAGAATATGGTTAAAAGGTTTGGTTGCAGAACAGTGTGTGGGTGAATGATCAAAGCTGTGTGTGTGTGTGTGTGTGGGGGGGGGGGGGGGGGGGGTTCCACAGTACAATGTAGATAGCAAGAAGAAGGCCTCATCAGTATTGTTTACCATGGTACCTGATGACGCTTCAGTGTACCGGCTCTGTATCTGCTGGAACCCGTGCGCGCACACACACACGCATGCACGCACGCACGCACGCACGCACGCACGCACACACAAGCCACATCAAATGCCACATTGCACACAAGACATTCTCATGAATTCACACACGTACACCAATAAGCGGGGGGGAACTCTGTCACTAACAGTACTACACAAGCAGCTGCATAACAGGAGCCACTTTGAGCATGCGGGATTATCCGAATGTGCTCAACCCTGATAAGTGGCTTAATGCAACATTTCCATTTGACTTTCTTTTTTTTTTTTTCCTGCTGAGGCTGAGACCCAAGCACACAAGAAGCACTACTTATAAAGTTAGCCAAATCAAGCTTTTTGGGATTATGTCACCGTGCAAGCGTTGCTATTTCAATGGGGGTGGGGGGGGGATATATATGAGAAAGTCGGAGACAGACAGACGTCAAGTGAAAAGAAAAATGCCTGGGTGCATATTTAGCCCACTGCAGTGGGATAGTTCACAAGAAGTTTTCAGATAGAAAGAGCAGGGAGATACTGAGACTGTGCTAAATAGAAACACAAAGTATTATTTTGAGAACCTAATGCAATAGCCCATTCTTATGAGTCTGGGCCTATCAAGGGATCAGTCCACATTGAAGTGATCACAGGTATAAAGTGCCCGGAGCTTCTGTAAAGTTTGCTTTTCAAGACTAGGCCAGGAAACGCACTATTCTCTCCAGCCCCTGAGAGCCATCAAATATAGTCACTGCTTGGCCAAAGAAAAGAGAGAAAAAGGGGGATGGCTTTTGAATATGAACATTAGACATGCTTTATAAAAGATCAAACGCGCCATGCTATCCTCATAAAGATGGAAAATAGGGGTTTGATAAGAGAAAAGGCGTTTAATAAGCCTCGTTCTCACTAACAGGGACTGTGGCATTAGGGCTGGTAGTTAATGCTCAGTCACGTCCTGGAAGGTTTAGTCAGGGGAAAATCTGCTTGTTTCCCAATTCATGTAATGTATTGCACTCTTGGGCAAGTTTCTGACCTCAAAGCAGCACCGATTAGAACTGGTTGAGTTTGGTTTCAGCTCGATGATACAACCCTTTCTGTGACGCAACAGTAAACCAGTGTGTGATCAACTCCACTGGTCAACTTCTTGTAGGGAAGACTGAAAACAGGTTTTCCAGATCAAGCTGTGATAACAATAAAAACACAGGTGCTGAGCTTAACCAGGCTAACTTTCTGGAGAAAAACCGATGTGAGAGCCTCACGGCTTCAAATCTGTCTCTGCACCAGCCTGTCACTCCAGGACATGACGTCAGCAAACGACGTCGTCTGGACTCCTCTTTTTTTTTTGCTGGAGTGTAAACCTGCATCTGCACAACCCCACCTGCATTCATCTTGACAACACGAGTAGCAAGGCAGCATAGATTAGCATTAAAAGCCTTGAGGGTTAAGTATACAAATAAACCTCCTGCCTGCCGGTGTTTATTTCACTTGAAATTAATCTTTCTAGTTGTCAAGGCAGCGAACAAAGTCTTCCAACAACCTGCAATTTTCTAATTAATTAAAAAATTATAAAAGGCGACAGAAGATTTAACTCAACCTTGTGACTGGGAAACAAAGAAATGAGAAGGAAGCAACATTCCTGAGCTGTTCTCCGATTGATTTTGCAGCAAGAGACAAGAGGATGCTGCACTGCTGGCAAATGGGCAAGAGCTCTCCACTTAAACCTAACTCACTTCAAAAGAGCCTATAAGCACACACTTGGGAGACCCGGCGTCAATACTAATCAAATGCTGAGGAATATGGCACCATATAGGATATACACACCCACTGTCGTGCTAAAGTTTAAGGCATTATATATTGCCAAATCGTTATCCATCATGCAATATCATCAGGGGTGTGTTTGATCGCTCCGGAATTGATATTTCAGAGTGACAATGATCCGAACATGCAGCCAGAGTCATAAAGGGCTGTCTTTAGTGACAAGGAGAACAAGAAGGATGCGCTAGGCCCCCCCAGAGCCCTGATCTCATCATCAACACCAAGTCTGTCAGGGATTACATGAAGCTGTTCAAACTGTCAAAATCCACATAAGTCCCCAAGTTCCTTGGAACAAAGTACCTGCCAAGTTTGGGTTTTTTTTGTTTCCCCTCCAAACTCTGTGGAAGTGTGCCTAAGAGTACTCTATGTTCACACCAAGGATAGATTTTAGTGTTCATTCCCTGCACTTTGCTAATTGACAAACTGCCTTGAGTAATGAATAAGAAAGCAGAAACACCAAGCTGCAGTAGCTTCGCACTGTTGGACTCTTGGTAAATATTTGGACAAGTCTAGACAGTTTGAGTGGGTATTACATGTGTTAACAAAGCTGGTGAAAATGCATGTAGTCTGCAGTTTCTGTGTAAATTGGAAAAAGAAATGCTGCAGCCTACAAGTCCAGCCAGCAAGAGGAGGCACTGTAAAGCATTTGGAAAAGGCCAGCGGAGCATTAAGCACCGGGGTTTTCATGCTGGACTCAAATTTGGCACTCGGGGGGACTGGCAGCAATTCCCATCCTACTGAAGGAACTATATTCACTGAAAGAAAGTCAATTAATTTGGACAATGGGGGAGTGCTTGGCATGTCATGAGTGACAGTCGCTTTCAGCTTGAGGATGGTTTGTCTTTTTTTTTCCTGACAAACATGTCAAAGTCATAAGCTCCCTTAAGATTGTGATATCTATGTGTTTTGGCAAATGAGGAACTGTTGACAGAAGAGACGATCATACGGCCCGTTGCTTTAGGCCCCGTTTACACAACCACGGCGCTTGAAGCCACAGAAAACCCAACTTTTTGAAAATGCTCTTTTTCCATGGAAACTGCCGAAAACTAAAATGCTGCATGTGCGCCATGGCCATAGTACATAGTTATTTTGCACGTGTGTGATTAGTATCCATCTATTTGCACACGTGCAGAATAACTATGGCAACAATGTTTTCCTCCAGTCACAACTGGGACACAGTGGAGGCAGACGCCGTTGTTATTGTCCATCACCTCGTGCATGGGCAGGACAACTATTTACTATAGACGTGGTGTGCATGCACAGCAACGGCATCGCCATATCCTGTTGATACGTTTTCAATAAGTTGCACAGATCCCCCCCACCCCCCAATTTCCATAGAGACGGAGTCGGAGCGTTTTCAACAAGTTCCACCTTGGGAATCGCTTTGAAAACTCATTGGGTTTTCAGTAGCTCTGTCATGTAAACATACGCCAAAAATACAACAAAGGTTTGCGTTTTCAGCTTAAAACGTTGTGTAAACAGAGCCGTGGATTCCGAAAAATATCAAAGACAAAGTGTCGAAACCTTATGTAACACTTGTCTCAAACCTGATAGCAACAATGGAAAGTTTCAGGCCAAAACCAGATCCAAAGCAAAAATGTCAAGTCAAGATCAAACAAAGTCACGGGACACCACTGGAGCGAGAGAGAGTCATTTGCATTGGATATTGGCCACGCTTCAGGAGGGTTGTTGTTCTCTTCACATAATAAAACACTGATTAAGTGATCAAGGGTGCGTTTGCATCCGCCCCACTCTGTATGGACAAACACATTCCTAATGGCCACCGCCTCCGACAGAAGCTTGAGTGATCCAAATCCTTTCGGCGCCCTAATGTGGAGCATCCGACTGACTTTAAAGCGATGCAGATGTGACTCGGATCGCACAGGAAGCAATTTAACACACATTGTAAACAGGGCCACTGACTCACTCCGGTGAAAACATGCGTAGTCAACATACTTGAGACACTAAGTCTTTTTGACGTGTGCACACACAATCGGCCATCCTTTCCTCTCGGAAAAACTCTACAAACCGTTTGCCCGAGGCTTTGAACGGGACGGGAACGCTTTAGCCGAGTTGACTTTTGAAATACCCCCAACTCTCGGGAGGAAATATTATGAAATCCAACCGGGCTGTGATGTTAAGATATTGTGCGTGTGCATGATCAGAACAATTAAAACTGCAACGTGCATGTTGTGTAAGAAGTCAACCTTGGAATGCACCCATAATTATCATACCATGAATTCAATGTTTCTGTTAAAATTGCCTGTTCACTTTGTGTATGTGCTGCAAATAAATGTATAAACAAATATATAATGATTTCATCTACATGCATGTCCACAGACTCATCATCTTGTTATGAGGCGGACATGTGTTACATCATCATATCTCTCACATTGCTTGGATATGTTGAGGTCCTCATTGCACCTTGCTATAGCTATTGTCCCCATGCATTGCCACCGCGCACACGCGCTCATTATTTCCCAAACAAACACCACAAATAAACAGCAGAATCATTATTCTCGCTTCACTCGTCAAAAGCCAGCTTACGGCTAAATTTTGTGTCATTAAAAAAACATTAATGAGGATGATTAAAATGACTGTGATGAGAGGCTGGGACAGGGATATGAATCTCACTCTCATACAAAGAACGCCAACAGGAACTCTCTTGGCTTTTGGCTTTGAGTGGGTGCATGTTTTTATGTTTATCAAGCTGTAGTGTTTTTTTTTTGTGCCTTTTTCCTTTACTTGTGCAGTTATGAAAGTGTGCAAGATAGAAATGTTCGCTCCGTCCGTTGTGAGGCTGCCCTGAAATGTACATTTACATCTGCTTTTGTTTGGTACGTTCTCAGCACAACAGAAGTGCAAGCCTTTACTTTACAAAAAAACACAGAAAGGAATAATTTGTTCAGGCACAAGCACCTAAAATGTACTAAAAAATCCACAAATTATGAGCAAACTTGTGTTTGGGAAAGTCCTATCATGATGACTGTGTTTGCAGCTTCAATTTCCCCAAGCATTCTTTTTGTTACAATCTTTTCCCATCATGGAAAATGATGTGACAACTGTTAAAGCTGCCGTTTTGGAAGAGAATAAACCGGCGTTTAGCTACGGCAGTGGACAACAGTAGCAGGAGAAGTTGTGAGCAACAGCCGCCTCCTTCGGTGCCAGTGCTGCAATTGGAGGCGGAAGAACTGCTACTGAACAGACAACAGACAACAATGTAGGTGTCATTTTGCTGATTTATTGAAGGAACTCGGCTTTTTGCAAGCTGAAAATGGGCTTTTTGTGATGTACGGAAAGGTCCGCAATATTTAAAACGAGTAACGGATCAATACTTGCTTGAGTTGACAGTAAACCTAGGTTAAAGGTTGTTTTGTTTTTCACAATTTTTATATTCATCATGCGAGTTCATGCATTTTACATTAACACAAAAAACTAAACACAAACCGAAGCTGATGTGAAGTGCTCTTTAGCTCGGTGCTGCATTCTACTGGGTCAGATGTGTGTAAATCATAGTGGGCCCCCAAGGTGTACAGACCCGGCAGATCAATAGACACAAGAGGGGGAAATCAACACCGCTTGTTTAAAGGGTGCGTCCGGGCCAATACCAAGCCCCAGGGCATCCACTGAGAGCACTTGGTATTCACACTGAGAGACAGCGAGAAATAGATATCAAGCTCAGAAATGTGCTTGAGTGGGGTAAAAGAGTGTTGGAGCACTTGTACAGCCACCGGGGGAATTCCTATTTAGGGCTATTGTTTCATTCATTAAAGCTGATTAGAGGCAATCATGTTGATTCACATACTGGCGCGCGCACACACGCACACACAGACACACACGCACACGTCTTACAAAAGAATGATTGGGAGCTTGTCGGTCGCTCCTACCTTTTTGCCGATGAGCTTCTTCCTGAGGAACTCGCGGGCCTCGAACATGTAGGGGATGTCGTAGAGTGGACGGAAGCGTTTGTCTTTGTCCTTGTTCTTCTCCTGTGTGGAAATGGAAGGACAACAACAGAGGAATGTGAGATTTTACAATAAAAGAACGACGAGGAAATTATTCAGATCACACCGTTTGATTTGGTAAAAATATTGGGTTTTGCATTATGATGGGGGTGGCAAACGTACGACCCGCACACCACAACTGGACCCCTAATCATGCTGAATCAGTTCAGGTGATCGGGATTACGACAGATGTAGAAATGTGTCTGCACTGAAATATAGCTGGCTAGTTCATATTATGGTCAGAATAACTTCTAGAAAGAATCAGTAGAGTTCAAGCTACATGTTGCTGAATGTCTCCTGCCTTGGAAGATGTTAATATTGTAATAAGAATCCAGTGTGATCGGCAAGTTGTAAATGTGTTGTAAAAGGGCAGTTCATTAAATGTGAACTTCATCATGATATAGTTTAACTTTGTTACAGTGAGACAAAGGAAGTGATTCATAGTTGTAGTTCACTCTATATTGTGATGGTGTTATTTTGTGGTGAGGCCCACTTGAGATCAAATTGCATGTGGCCCCTGAAATAAAATGAGTTTTCCTGCACTATGACCTTGGCAGACATGGTTCTACTACCTCTGATCCAATCAGAATTCTAATCAATAGGAGCAATCTAATCAGATAGAAGTGTTCACATGCATATTCTCAATTTAATTAAATATTGAAGTGCCGTCGACTTACACATTCCTCAGATACAAACATACCTTTTTCTGAAAAGACTGCCATATCACACACACACGCACAAAAAAAAAGCCCCATCAAAATACAGTTATCAAGGACACACAGACACGGCCAATGAAACGTCTTTGTGCTCAACCGCTCCATAAAGGCCAGGCGACACAGCGCGCATGCAGACGGTGCAGACGGAGCCACACGTAACACTTAGCGCAGCTGCACACAAAAACTTCCCTCAATACGCTCACCCACTCTCTGACAGGAGCAGGTCCACAAATAGAACCTATTTGCATTTTCAAAGGAGGTTTTTGTGTTGTTCCCTGAGTGGATAGACAAACACAGGAAAAGACACTGATACACACACACACACACACACACACACACACACACACACACACACACACACACACACACACACACACACACACACACACACACACACACACACACACACACACACACACACACACACACACACACACACACACACACACACACACACAGACACAGACACACACACACACACACACACACACACAGAGTGACAGGTGTCGTTTTAGCAAGAGCCAAATAAATAAAAGAAACTAAATTATAATGCAGCAAATGACAATGATGCAGCGGGGAAGGAGAAAAAAAAAACCCGACAGGCGCGAACAGGAGGAATATGGTTATGAATGACAATAGCAGTATGCTAACCACCCCTACCCCTCCCACACACTTGTATGAACGCCATCATTATCAGTCATACAAACAGAAGTAACACTCTTCCAAATGAGCACACAGGCTTGGATTAATTCCTCATTTCCTCCTCTCTTCGGTGGTTTTCATTCATTTTTAATGGCACTCCAGTTGTTGGGAGCTGCCAGGTGTGGCACACAGCTGCCCAGATGGATGTGGAGAGAAGACACATGGGGAGCAAAGGATGTGTCAGCACGCACATGTGCTTCTGGCTCTATTAATGCCTTTGCAACAAATCTTGCGGGAAGACTAATTTCAATGTGTTGAATTGGAAGAATCCAACAGGCAGTGTCTCCACGACGTCCATTTTTCCCGTGTTTTGACTGTGACTGCAAAGCAAAACTGCGGAACTCTTATCAGGCGACGGACTTCCTTTAACCTTGGCAGGATTGTAATAACCTTTCGAGTTTATAAGTTCTCTCCTTTCTTGCTCCGTCGTCTCTTCCCCGTCGACTCTCAGTCGTGGAGTCAGCACAGTATCGAACCTACCAGCTAATCTCACACATGCCCAGTGGAAATCCCTCACCGCTCAGCCAAGAGCTGATGTCCTCCATTTTGTGTCAGCTGGGGCTTATTGTCAGGGTATTTCATCCCGACCAAGTCCGTTGCAGTGGGACGATGGGGCCTTTTAGGAACACTGCCAGCCACAACTCCTCCATTTTGAGCCTGAGCTGACTTATAACCACCACTTCAACAGATGATGCACGTGTGAAATCCTTCTTCTTCCTTCCTGTCGTAGCTCATCACATTAAGGCAACTTCCTAATATTGAATGATCGCACCCTTTATACAGCATCCATTCGTGGTAGTACAAGGCAGATTCTGATAAAACACGGGTCAAAATAACAAGGTAACTTCTACACAGAGAAGAAGAAGGGAAGAAAAAAAGAAAGAAAGAATGATTTCCAACTAATAAGCTGCTTCACTGTGGAAAGGCAGCCATGTCACTGAGGGCAGGGAGTGTAAATGTCAGCACTCTATGCCAATTAGGCCCAAGGAGTGGAGAAGTAGACGGAGAGGACAGAAGGTAGTTCTCCTGCATCTTTTAGCAGGTCTGTGGGGACCGGAGCCAGACTGAGTGGAAGTTGGTGAGGTGAAGGAGTCGGCAAAACAAGAAACCAAGACAATCACAGAAAATGTTAAACCGGTTTTAAAAAGAAAAAAGAAAAAAAAGGAAAAACAAAACGAGCAGTCTGGAAGAACATGTCGATGATTTCACTCTCTAGACTGATGTCCATGGTGATGTGACTCACTGGACAACTTTAACCTCTTCTTGGCAGCCAATTGTAAATGGAATTCACTTACATGTCGCCTTTCCACTGCTTGAGAAATTTACACTGTTAATCATGTTCACCCGTTCGCATTAGAGGCAGCTGCCACGCAAGGCGCTCAATCCATACATTTTGGAGCAGTTTAGGATTCAGTGTCTTGATCAAGGACACTTTGACATGGGAAAAGGGGGAGCTGGGGAATCAAACCTGCAACATTTCTATTGAGAAAAGACCCATTTCCCCGACTGATCCATGGCTGCCACGGTCGAATTACTATAACTGTGAGGCATAACGGTGGACAATTACAACTTAACAATATCTCATAATTGGACTTATATTTCCCATTTCTAACGTTTTTGTGTAAACAGAGCCCAAAAAAGTGTCGCGTTTTTGCTTGAAAGCATGTAAACGGGGGGCCCGATTCCCCAAGTGTCCCTACTAAAAAGCGGTAGTGGGAAGGTTCCAGAAATAGAGGCATTGCTACGTCTCCCCGCAACCCGATAACAACGGTTCGCACTGAGTGTCCTCGGGGGGAGTTTTGTTCTATTTGGGGTAAATTCCCTTCGTTCCAAATTACCCGCTGAGGCTCAGGAATCATCTTTGACTATTGCAGGGGCCTGGCGCGAGCTGGGCTGTACAGTGTCGCGAGGCTGCGGGGGTCTGCGCCGCAAATGTGTGGATGCGACTGCTGGGAGCGTTTGCTGCCTCTGGAACGTCAGGGGTGAAATCGTGACTCAGGAGGAAGTCATACTCTGTGATGTTGGGTTTGGGAGTATACAGTATTAGGCCTCAGTTTTGCATTTAGCTGACAGAGGAGTGAGTTTTACGAGTAAGGCATCTTTTGAGAGAAATACAATACTTGGACATTACTGCTTGATTCAGCTGTGCACTGGGAGCCTTAGACAAAGCGAACGTTTACTATTGGATGCCTAACATTACTCAAACGTGCATACATAAACATTAAAGGGGTGCAGAGACTGCAAGAGACAAAGAGGGCAGACATTTCCTGAAGCAAGAGCATGAAGTATATTGCTTGGCGACGGCAAGCAATATAAAGATCTAACAAAAGGATGGAAAATACAAATAAGTCATCAGCCAGTGGTGCTTCCACACACCAACCGAGGCAACAGCAAACTTCACAATCAACTTACCGCTCGCATCATAAAAGCAAACAACCACTCACTTCATCATTAGCTGCTTCCGGACAGATGAATTTAATGAGGCAGCTGTGACACGTTTCAGCTGGTGCACCGAACATGCCAGGGTGTCATCCGAATTTTAAATCCAAGATCCGCACTGGTGGCAGCTGCGCCGAAACTTAATATGCTCTGCGTCGTGTTTTAATTTCTGGACCAGACGGACGGTCAGACCTACCCCGCAGACAAACTGTAATGCAGAGGTAGACTAGCCCAGAAGCTCTGCACGACTGGTGACTGCTTAAAAAAAAAAAAAAAAACAACTTTAGAGCAGGTGTGTCAAACACACAACCCGTGGGATATGACCTTGCATGGTAAAAATAGAAAAAATAATTTAAAGGGTAACCACAAGCTATAAGATAGCTAAACGTATTAGTAGAGAAGTAGCATTGGTATCAAATGCACATTCTCAAAGAAATGGCAAGATTATTCCCACATTAGTCTGAAAAGAAACCCTCATTTCGTATCTTTACATAGGTTTTCAGAGCCAGATGTTACAAAGGGAAGACAAACAAAGAATAGTAAACATTGTTTCTTTAGAGTTCATGTTTGTGTTTCTTATTTGCAAAAGGGAACATTGCTAAATGGAATAGAGAAAGGCAACTGTACAGCGTCCAAAAATGGACATTACTACCTTCTCGCACAAGAACAGGGACACATTTGGATTTGTCCCAATAAAAAGGTCGACTATTTTGACTATTTGGTTGCTCCTTCATGAGGCTCCGACAGATTTTAACAATCTTTTTAGTTCACAGCTTGCCACACTTGTATGGCACAAATCTAATAAACTTGGGCCACAAGATGAAGTTTAATGTGTGCAGACTGCACAATCCACTTATATGCTAGAATTGGGTTGATTTGGCCAACTTCAGATTATATTCGGCTGCAAGTAAAATGATTTACCTCAACAAACTCCACCTTATCTTTAAAAAAAATTAAAATAAAGGTGGTTTCTGGTAGTGTGATTGGTGATCTTTTGAAGGTTGCCGTCACATGGTCACCTGTTATAGCTAGACCGTCTTTTCACTCACAAAACCGCAAGCGAGCAAAGTCCTTGGTTGTTTTTCTACCAGTGACAGCCAAACGTTCAGTCGTGAGGACAGATACTGGCTACCAATGAGATGGCACACAAGTGAATCACTGGGTGGGTGACCCCCCCCCCCTCCTCCCTTTGTCATTGTGCATCCAAACTTCAGGTCAGAGCATTTCTTTCCAGGCTAGAGGGAAACGCTGGGCACACAAATGGTCAGACATACGATTTGAAGGATAAAGGGGAAAAAAGTGGGGAAGAGGGAGATTGAGGCAAAAAAAAAAAAAAAAAAAAGCTGTAGAAGATAGTCTCAGAACAAAAAGAAGATATCAGATGATTCTGGGTGTTCCTCTGCAAACACTCAGAAAGCGGTATTTTTTTTTTTTCCTTCTTTAACGTGAACAGCCAAGAAGCTCAAAACAACCGGTGATGTTTGTGAGTCTTTCACATTGATGCTTTGCTGCCTTCTGACTCAAAACCTTTCTTTAATCTATACGGGATGCAAATTTCCTGACAGAATACGGGTAATGTCAACGTCTGAAGAATCCTTTGTTGTGCTGATATTTACCCGACTAGTCGCAAACACACTTCAATACATTTTCAATTTCCATATGTTATCGCTTTGGTAAAGACCTTGACGTCTTGACTACACATTTTGTATGACAAACGGAATACGTTAACACAACCAAAACCATGTAACATTATGTATTTTTGAATCTATGGCAGCTACAAAGAGTATAAAACCAGAAATCCAGATTTGAGAACAGATTTGCACTTTATTGCTATGAAGATGTGGAAACTGTTCTGCTTATAATATCCTCCTGACTTATCCTACCTTGGCTGTGCTAAAAGTGACATGTTTAATGGGAAAGTACAAATCAAAGAGAGAAAGCATTAAAAACGGCAGAGACAATTAGAGAGAAAGATGGTTTATAACAGACGGAGGAAGACGGGACAGAAGATTGAGAGTTTGAATAATCCACAAAGTCAACACGCACAGAGGTGAACAATAGTGCAGCCAGACGAGTCTGCGGGAGGGAGAGTGTAGCATCATGGAGACGAGCGCGGTCATTGTGTGGCCTTATATAAGCCAGCGGAGTGAAGCTGACCGCTTTATGTGCTTCATCAGCACTATCCTTAACCCGACTTAAACCACGCAAGAATAAAGATAGATTACAATCCAGAGCAGCACACAGTCGAAGCAGATCCAACACAAAGGCATCCAGCCACAATGAGTGTGAGTGAGTGGGTGTAACAGTGAGTCACTCCGCATAGACGTCTCTCCCCACTTGTTTACACCGGGCCTGTCCTGCTGCACATGAGGGAAAAAATGGAGAAAGAGAGCAAAAAAAAAAAAAAAAAAAAAAAGGGGAAAGAAAGGAGGGACGGAGGCAGGGTGCAGAAAAGCTGACTCCAACTACAAAGCTTAAAATAACTCATGTGAAGATCCACCACAGTAGCAGAGCTGAGGAGGCGTGGAAACGGGGTGGTGGGGGGGGGGGGGGGTCGGGGCAAGCGAGGAAATGTGCATCCTGTGTTTTCCCGCAGCAAGACACCATTGGTTCACTAATCTGTCAGTCTGAGCACAATTAGTAGAGTCAGGGGAAGGGCAGGAGGAGATGTGGTGTTGGGAGACTTGAACGAACCAGAGGAAATGGGAGGGGGTGGGGGGGGGGAGGAGGAAGGAGGAGCGGGGCTCGGCAAGAACTGTCACAGTTCATCAGTGCAGCGGTACATCGCATCTGGCCTCTGTACTCTGAAGAGTACACACACCCCGACACACCCACACACAAACATAAATGGACTTGCTCGCGGAATACACGGGGCAAACTGTGCACAAGCAGACAGACAGAGAAAATAATGGCAACTGGCACCAGAAAATCCCAAAAGACCTCCAGAGAACGCAACACACTTCCACCTTCAAGTACAGTATACGCGCACGCACTCGCGTCACAACACCAAATCTGCGGGTTTGTTTCCTCGCAGACGCGTAAACAGACCAAGGCATGAACATGCAAACAACTGGGATGTCTCTCTGCGCAAACACACATGCAAGTCCATGTCGGGACGATCCATGTTTGTGCAAAAGTCTGACGCCAATTTCCAAGATGTTTCCTGACACAGGCTAATGCAGCTTAACCAAGCGTGCGCCTGTGTGTGCATGTGTGTGGAGGCAGTGCTACAAACCGTGACGCTGTCTTTGTGCCTGTCTGATGCACTGTGAGCACGGAGCCAGTTCACTCGCGACAATGTTAGCCAACATGATGTCAGTGTGTGTGCAGCCGCTGGCTGAGAGATACCTGCTGTGACCTTTCCCTCTCTTGACCTGGAAGGTAAAAGTCAAACCCCCACTGCTTACAAACCCCCTGAAAAATTGTCTTTTCGCTGTGCCTTTATGGCTAAATGGATCCCCTTTACAAATACTTCCACGAGTGAACAACAATATTTTAAAGTGCTACACAATATTTTTTATTGCCTTTCAAAATCCTTCAAGCAACAGTAATGAAAAGGGAAATTACGATGTCCAGAATGGCTCCCAGTAACTCAAGGGAAACTACAACAACAGCATCTGTAAGAGTATGTGGACAAGGCATGAAATTGAGTTCCCTTGTTCACGTTGAAAAAAGAAAAACAGCTTATGTGAGTAATTTAATGGTCAGACACAAGCAGCATGAATCCAAAAGAGATATAGATATATATATATATCCAGAGAAGAAACCAGATATGTCGGAGCTTCTTTGTCAGTTGCCAATATTCTCCCATACAGTCAAAGGGCTCATTACAGCCTCTGCAAACCCATCACAACTCTGCATTGCTGCCATAGCGACGACACTCAAAGCTGAGCCAACAGCGTTGCAGACAGGCAGGCAGCTCTTTAACTCACAGACAGAAATAACTTGCTAACAAACACCAGCAGCAGCACCATGAACAACCCTTATTAAGAAACCAAATGTGGCAGCAGTTTAAATGCAACACCGCTCTCCAGCCGTCGCGAAGAAGAGCCGTCCTGCCTGCAGGAAGCCCCGACTCTGACGTGTAGAAGTATGATCTGCCTAATTCCAGATAGGCGTTACTTGATTATGCCAGAATTAGAAGAATCGTATCCAAGTTAATGCTTCTTTTTTTTTTTTTTTTTTGTTCTGCTCGGTCCGGTGCCCACACAAACCCGGAGTTTGATAAATATTTGCACAAAAAAAAAGGAGAAGGAAGAAATAAAAATCAGACACACAAAGACAATTAAATATTCATGAGGTGCAATAATAGCAACACAACACAGTGCCAGTGTGACACCAATACAATACACACCCACATACACATCTGGGCTCACTCTCCCGGGCGCCCGGTAACATACGACTGTGTAATGAAGCAAAAAACACATACTGTTGAAGCATCTGGTGCAACGAGAGGACTGAGACAGACCAAATAAGAAGAGGCACAGAGAATTAGGAGAAAAATAATGAAAAGTAATGGAGATGGGGGGGGCGGGGTAAGTAAGGGAGAGAAATTAAATCAGGAAAAGTTAAGTAGCAAGAAAGAATCTTTCTGTGGCTGTGGAGGAGTTACATGCAGTGCAAAGGAGGAGAAGAAAGAACAAAATGGAGGGATTTTGTTTGGGGTTTTTTTTTTTTGCCCACAAGCTTATTACAACCACAGAGAAGTAAGGAGAATAAACACGCACGAAGGACAACAGCGCAGGTCAACAATCTGCACACCCGGAGGGAGCGGACGGCAGAAAGTGACTGTTGAGAGAGGAGAAGAGGAGAGGAGCGAGGGAGTGAGAGGAACATACAAAGTCTTAATGATGAGAGGCCCTAACAATGCCAGGAAAAAGAGGGAGCGAAGAGGACGAGGACATACAGAAAGGTTAAAAAAAAAACAACTAGACAATAAAAAAAGAAGAGCATGAAATGGAGAAGATTCAGAGAGGAGGGAGTCTATAAAACAAAACAATCAGACATGACTTTTACAGCTGCGGTTGAGAGAGAAACGCCACACTTCCTTTGTGTCGTACCTTTTCAGGCACCACGTGCTTGTAAATGGACGGAGTGGTAAAGAGCGCCTTGACTGGAAGAGTGATTGTCGGATAGACCCAGACGTGATAAAGGCAGAAAGAGCCTCATTCAGAACATGACAACACACACACACGCACACACAAAAAATGTCGATGTGACATTGAAACTGTGTAATTAATCGGAGAGCTATTTCCAGGCTCCTTTGAGAAAATGAAAACATTTTAGATTACTCAAGACGTCGATGTTAACCGAGGAATGAAAAGTGATCACTTCTGCCTCTAAAGTAAATAGATTGTTCAAAATGAAATCTTTGGGAAGAATGAGCGGAACTCGTTTCGATTGTGTAATGAGAAAAGCTTCAATTCAGCGAGGTGGGAGGAGTGAACATGGCAGAGGATCAAATGCATCCTCAGGTTTTGTTTTTGTTTTTTTTCCCCCTCTCTCCAGTCCTTTGAGTCAGTGCGTACACATTTCATTAGTGTCACCTGGTGTACATGCGGAAGCTTATACACGGTTTCACAGTGTCGAGGTGATTCTGGAGAAAGAGAGCAAGTGTGGTGGGGAAAAAGGGGGGGGGTGAGGGAGAAGGAAAAAAAATAAAATCGATCCGCCTCACTCTCTGCAGTGCTGCAACCACTGGGTGTGTGCAAGTGTTTCATAGTGTTTGCATGTGGCCCAACTACAGGGGCGCCACCAAGTGGTCAGAATTAACCTCACGGTCCTGATGGAGAAGACCGACGTGCAGGAAGAGAGGGACACAGAAGGGTGAGAACGACAGATATTCAGGATCTTTCCACGCGGGTCGACTGAGATGGCGTTCGAGGAGCTCTTAATTAAACCCCTCGCCCTCGCACGACAACATCCGCACGCTCGTTCACTCGCTAGTGGCCACTCAGGCCTGTTCACACGGGTTGGCGGTACGCACCTCTCCTTCAATCCTGGGGGGTCGGATACTGGACAGGTGGATGGTTTTGTATTCTCCGGAGTTGAGCTTCACCACCATGGCGTCGGCGTTGACCACCTGCATCACCTGTGGGGAAACGAGGAAATTAAAGATGAGAACACCAAACTGAATTAGACATCAACGTTAGGGTTGAAAAAAAAAAAAAAAAAAAACGTCAAACTCTTTGGGGAAATGACACAGTCCTGCTGTGTGGATGAGTGTGTAAGATTGAGAAATGGGGGGGGGGGGGGGGGGACGGGGACCGGCGTTGCATTTTGTTGAGTGGGTGAGAGCAGATAGGCTGAAAGAAAGATGGGAAGTGAAGGGGCAGGTAAAGGATAAATGGAGAGGAAGAGATCTATTCAAAGTTAGAAAGAGAGTGACAGTGCAGATCGTGTGCTGTCACGAGCAGGAGCCGTCGAGAGCGAGGTAAGAAAGAGTGATCTTTGAGTGACTGAGTAAGTAAGCGAGCTGAGACGTTCCAGCAGGCCGACGGGGTTTGGAGGACGGGGCGAGGACGTTTCGCTATCTGGGGGATTGGCAGCAGGAGGGGGTGGGGAGGGGTGAGCGCGGGAGGGTGGCGGGAGTGCATGAGAGGGGGAAAAAAAAAAAAAAAAAAAGGAGCTTTAAAACACAAACACTGCGTTAAAGATAGACTGGCGGAGCATTGCACAGCCCTCTGTGCGACTCCATGCTGGCAGCGTTTTGTTTTAGAGACCTTTACAAGTGTAGCTAAATGCAGAGTCTAATTTATGTTTGGCATTTCAAAGTTATTTCTCTTTGTACCAAAACGGGAGCAGCCACAGATTACAGCAGGTACAGTACTGAAAAGTGGCGATTTTAAATGTTACAGCTGGTAAAGTACAGTTCACTAGCTGGTTTAGTAAAGCCAGCATGTTTGGTGGATTATTTCTACTGTTGACTCTTGGTTGGTGGATTGTATAATAGCGGTCTGAAGAAACAGGAGTTGTCGACAAATTGGGGGGGGGGGGGGGTCTGGCACCTCTTCCTCAGGGGAGTCACCATCCTCGTCACTCTGACACTGTCAACATGCCCAAACAGATCTCCCAAGTGGGGCCGATGTTAGTTCAACCATCAACAGCAAACTCAACCGAAACAACAGCAAAATGAAGCGGTTTAATATCGACAAAGAAGATTTTCTTTGATTGGTAATACGACTTCCTCATCCCACAAATGCACGGACCTTACAAATGTGACACCAGCAATATGACATTGATTATTAAGAAGTTGTTGGGGTTTTTTTTAAACATTTCACTGTATTTTGCAACAGAAGGTTCCATTAAAACTGGCTTCATGGTGAGAATGTAGTCATTTTTAGTCATAATTGTTTGGCTTTGTGAAAATATAGACATTTTTATCAGGCATACTTTGCACCACAACATAGAAAAACTTTAAATGGCATGCAATTTGACAGTTTGTGGCCCCTGAACTAAAATGGATTTTAAACCCCTGTAATAGTCCATTCCACCAATGAACATATGGACCAGCCACATAATATAATTATTTTGTCCCAGTTTTATATTCACGCTGTGTATTAAAGGAAAAAAAAAGTATCTTTGTAAGCCAAGGATTTTAATCTTTTTACTATGACATTACGCACAGTACCATTAGTGTTACTGCAATACTTTCATAACATTAAAATTTGCAGTGATCCTATATTGACAATTCTAAATGCAGCGTTTCACATCGCTGACCACTATTATCTAATTTGCCCCACCACAGTGATGAAATGTCTATAAAATATTTCTGTACCCCTCATAACACAATTGCCCAAATCATACTAGGGACTGCTGCCTTTCACTTAAAACACACATACAGTATTTCCTTCTGGGAGATCGTGTTTACAGACATCCAAGTGGGTCCAAGCAAGTTCCACCTACCACAGAAACCACAAAAAAAAAAAAACCCGTGGGAAACACTGCTAACATATATCAACGCCAAATCATTCACACTGCAGATCAGCGCTTCAATCTGGTCCATACACTGCACATTGCAGTGCCTGCGTGCGACCGAGTTTAGAAGACAGATTGGGGGGTGTAATGTGATTGAGGTGGAGATGGCCTCCGAACGCAGGGGATCTAAAGTAGGCCACTTGCGGGAGACTGAGAAATCAATCGCCCGACACATGTTGCCTCCCACATGTGCATTAAATGGCCTCAACATCCTTCAAACTGCAGCTCGCGTGGAGGCTGTACTTGAGCTGGAGTGCTGCGAGTTTGCATCGACCTCCCATTTGGACCATGTGGGTGACTGTTGTAGCTGGAGGTGTGGAAACATGTGGACTTTTTGAATGTACACTGCTTCAGGTGCATTTCTATCATTTGGTAGATTCATTATTTTATTGGAAGAAAAAAAAAAGTGATCAGACTGCCATTGCATTTGCCACCAGAGAACAGAAATGAGACCAGCCCACATACTCAATAGGCTGCCCACAACAACAGCCAAAATACATCATACTCTAATCACTGAGCTGAGTGGGAGAGAGCCTGAGACACAGGGAGCACGAGGGACAAAGATGGAGAAGGGGAGAGTTGCAATGAGTAAGTGAGGGGGGGGGGGGTGTATGAACACAGGAAAACACACACATGCACTCTCACAAAACACACGCCGGCCTACACAAATTTGCACTGTAACAAGGTCATTTTGTGGCCTGCCCAAGTAAATAAAGTTCAAGAGAGGGAATGTGGCAGCAGCAGGAGTAAAAATGGCTCAGCATTTACTGGCTAATTATCAGCCGGGGGAGGCGAGACGAGAGAGGCGAAGGAGGGCGGATCAACGCGTGCGCGCGCGCACACACACACACACACACACACACACACACGTGCATAACACACACACTGGGACAGAGGGAACAGAAAGATGGAGCGAGCCAGAGAGACAGAGTGTAATCTCACAGCAAATATCACAGGAACAGAGACAGAGGGAAAAAGATGGAGGATAGATAGAAAAATAGAGCAAAGTCTTTGGAAAGTAGCTGCTATGAGGGGTCGAGCGACCAGGCAAGGAAAGACAAATAGGCTGGCAGCATGACTCACTGGTCGGCTCTGACGCGCCAGAGGTGGGGATCTACTGCCACCCTCTGCCCACAGACGACACGGCATCTGCAGTGGCCGAGATCAGTGGGTTTGGCTCGGCTGCCGTCGAGGCTGTGTTGGTTGTCACTCGTTAAAAACCGTTAGGTTGGTTTTAACCGCGAGGGCCAGGCTTCAATCTATTATTCCGGCCAGATCACCTCAGAAGCAGCGCCGGCATGGAGCACTTCGTCCTTTCCTGCCAGTGGACACCATGTGTCACCCGAACGGCGTGGCTTCAAATAAACTGGTGCCGTTTCTGACGGCATGACACTCCGGCTCCATCTCTGACCGAATGTGGAGGATAACAGGTTTCTCTTTTTTATTGTACTTGAAGAATCCCTCATTTATGCTTTATTTCCATGTGTAAAGGTTGCCAAGTTTGTAACATTTCAGGAGGGCATCATCCTGTGAGAGGTACCAATAACCCAAAGAGGTTTCCTCTTATTGCTTTTCCACTTGACAGAGTTTAAATGGAGCACAAATCAATTTGCTCTTTCCTACATCCTCCTGAAAAGGTGAATTTTTTTTTAATTTATTACTGAAGAAGTTTGACCTTGAACCTGGACTGTCTGACAGAGTTTTACTTTTTTTTTTTTTTTAAAGAAAAAGGAAATGTCAGTGGTTTCCCTCTCACACCTACAATTAAACTGTTGTAGAGAGACAGTATACACAGTAAAATCTCGAACTCTACAGATATACTTTAAATCAAAGAGCTTTTTCAGCCAGTTTTCATTCCAATGAAAGAATGAATTGATTAGTTTTATGGTAATGACGAGTATCATCGTTTTGATTGAAGAATGTAAAATTCAGTGTTATGTGAAGGTTTCGTCAATTTAAAAAAAAATGTATTCTGGACACTTCTGGATATAAATTTACAAGAAAAGTAAACCTATCTTATCTTAAACTATCTTACTAGTATAAATGAGAGATCACACAAACCCGGTCACATATGGCCTCCTTTAATGTTCAACTGAGTTTGGGTGACTTAAAAAGCAACACGGGTAATGTTCCTGACAAGCAAGTGACGACAGATTGGTGAAGGGGTTTACACCATGTCACCTTTTGTCCATCACCTCATCAGTCGACGGGTACTCGAGGGAGAACGGGGGGAGCGACTGGGAGATGGCCCACATCCTGTTCTGCGGTCCCAGTAGATGTGTGAGGAGTGAGGCAAGACAGCCAAAAAGGAAGACGCCTCAGCAGCACTGACTTGTGGGGATTGGACCTGCTGCGTCTCCCCCCACTCTATCCATCACTCAGGTAATAGGAAGTGAAAAGTAGAGTGGACGCGGAGAGGGGAGGAGTGAATGATGATGGGATTGATGGATGGATGTGTCCTTGTGAGAGTCAGTGCATTGCAGTGCCCGGCGCCGGTAAATGTCAGAGGGACAAGTGCAGGGGCAATGACAGGCCTGAAAAACCCGACACTTTCCAATATACACTTATCTTTACGAGAGCTCAACAAGAAGCAGGGCGAGCGTGGCGTTTTCCAAAGGAATTTTTTTTTTTTTTTTTTTAAGTGTTGGTCCCGCTGACATTTCAAGCAATATATCACATTCAACATTTTGGTAGCAATTCTACCGAGTGGATAAAGCCCAAAATGCAGTGCCCCACAAGTTGCCTGACCCAAAACAAAGTGACAAACACAGCAGCGGCTGACGGAGATCAAACTTTCTCTGCGGCTGCAGAAGAACTGGAGGACAAAGCAGCGTCCTATAGAGATCAAATAGAAGCATGAAGGTTTAACTGAGGGCAGCGGTGGTGCAGTAATACAGCAGCAGCAGCATAAAAAAACAAAAACAAAAAGAATGACTGACTTGTCCCTTCATCCTGAAACAAACTTACACTTTCAGTCCTTAACACTCGACCTCCTAGTTTATGTGGCTCTTCCTCGAGACGCACTCTTTCCCTGAGCTCGCCATCAAATGCTCCCTCACTGCCACATCTAACCCGCTTTTATTGAAGGGGGTTCAGAGAGATCCAACAGCCGCTCACACTGATAGTATAAATGTTTTATCCTTTTCTCGAGCTTCTTGCCTCTGACTCAGGGAAAAAATATAAATATATATATATATATACATACAGCTCCTTTTCTGTGTGTGCAGTTTATCAAGTTCATTCTGTAAGCAGATTGCTAAAGTAACACCTTTTATGTAACCCTTGGGCAAGCCGGGATTTTTTTTTTTTTCCTTTTGAAGGGTCTTGTAAGTTCAGGGCCTGAAGAGAGTAAATACAGACACAAGACATACTTTAAAAAAGTATATAAGGTTGCAGGAAAAAATATGCATCAAGCGAAGGGCAGGTTAGGATGCAAGACATCATCAAAATACTCCAATAGGGAACCAGATTTAAAGTTGCAGTTGCTTTATAGCAGGATGGACGACATCGATACTGACTGAGGCTGGAATCTACTGCTGAAATGCAGAAAGAAGTAAATCTAACTTTAACCAGATGTATGCCAGCAACCATGTGGGGCTGCACCTGAATGTTCCTAGTATTAACAATACTTTTCTCTTGAGGCCCTGACCAATAACGGACCGAGCTAATATCTTGAATTTTGGGCTTTCGGGGGTCATTCTGTGCAGCCGCCACCGCCGCTGCAGCGATTTTGTCCTAATTTGCCTGGGGATGGCTTTGAGGCTGCTGTTAAACATTTCTCATACATTTACAGAAGGGATTTTTTTTTTCTCCCTATTTTTTATTCACAGAGGGGGGAAGCAAAGGCGGAAATAAGTGTCAGGAACATATAATTCGTGCGACGCCTCCGAGTGCCTCCGCTTTTGCTCGGATGCTGAAAGAAAATTGGAAGTGCTGTGGCAGACCATCAAATGGTAAAAAGCAAGAGAAATGAACTAAAACCAACTTTTATTCACATTTGAAAATGTGTTAAAAGTGGAAGACGCAAAGGTGGCTTCCAGGGACATTTGATGCAATCACATTCATATAAAAACAGCCCAGCGACCGAATGAGGCCGGTCGCAGGGCTGAATGTGGCCAGCAGGGTTATTTTGAAGTGTAAGAATTCAACAGAAGACATTGAGGAATAGACATATGATAAGTTAATGCTATTAATATTTTGTTTAGGGTTGCATTGCCACCAATAGTAGTATTGGGCATCGGGTCCAATGATGCATTTGCAAATAGAGGCTTTGTGGCGTTTAATAAATACTCTGATATTTGGTATCAGCAGGTAATTAAAGGGTTTTACTTTCATTTTTTAAAAAGTCGCATCGGTGCGTTCCTAATTTTTTAAATGGGCAGAATTATGACAAACAGAATCGTGCAGCAAGACGCTGCAAGGCCCGCTAAAATATCTGGAGAACTATAAAAAAAATCCCAATTTTTGTTAATGAATAGCATGAAATGCGAACATTTTCAAAATGTACGTCTTTGCACTAAATCAAAAGAAACATATGGAGCGATAGTGTTATTTGTGATAATGACCTGGCCAGGTTGACACCAGTGATTTAAATGGGAGGGAAAAAAATGTCATTAAGCAAAGAAGGCATTTATCAATGGAGTACAGCTCATAAACGCCTCACCTTGGCTACAAACTGTCTGTCCTTCTGGTCCAAGTTGGCTGTGGGTGCCACGTAGTCTTTCCATATGCGGACCTTGCGCTCTTTAGCAGATCTAGCCAGGAAGAAGATAGGCATTGGTCATGTGTTTGGACACAGAAGGTCCAGTCAAGCTTGAAAAGAATGAGTCATTTAGCTGGAAAAGGACACTCATCATAGTGAAAAAAAAAAATCACGATTGGCCTCCAGTCACGAGTACCACTAAAGAGACTCGACATCACTGTAGCATAAAGAGTGCGATTATTTACTGCGATGCAATCTTAAATGCTTAGACTTGTACATGAAGGAGATTTATTATTGAACGATTCCTTTCAGTGCAGGGAATTTGCATCGTCCGTCTTTATTCGGTCTTTATTCTATCACATCCACAATTTCTCAAACCAATTTATTCTGTAAACTGGGCTCCTTCATTTTTCCTCTCATGTGAATAAAAAGCTGGATTTAATAAAGTATGACGAGACTGCGTGTCGACCAAAACCCTCACTGATTTGTTTTCTTTAGATAATGAAAGACTTCTGGAAATATTCTTAATTTCCTGTTTTGGATTTTGTAACCTCAAGAATTGTCAACTATTTGATATGGTTTTGTTTTTTTTTAATTCATTTTAATCATGAGCAACACAAGCCTTATTTTCTGTGCATAACAAATTTCTCATTTAGTTTATCTTCAGTTCCGTACCGTTCAGCAGCTCGCAGTTTCTCTGCTCCCTGGGTGTAAACAGCCATGGACCAATCCACGCAGCGGGCGAAGCCTTCCTTCAGCAGAAGTTCTGTAATGTTGCCATTCTGGCACGTGAAGAAAAACAGCCGAGTTTAATTTAACTTGAATACAAAAAAAAAACAATTCAGCAAATCAAGGAGCATGAAAAATTAAGTTAAATGAGATTGCAAAACGACCCAGAACTAATTGCACCTACACTTATTAGTTGGACATTTTTCCACTGGTGAAGAGAATGATCACAGCCGGGTGTTTCGCAACTTTGACAAAAAAGAACATGACGGCCTTCTCCTGTTGCATTATGGGTGTATTCAACTCACCCTGACAACATGACTTTGAGCAACGAGCTTTCATATCTCAGCTTGGGTTGTGAAATCTGTGGTTTGGTTGGATTGGAGACTCTTCATGTTTGATGCCCCTACTTTAGCCCATATGCACCTCAAAGCAACTAAATCAGGTGATCTGGACTGTGATGTCCGTCTTAGAAGAGGTTTCTTTATCCACGTGGCTTTGTCCCAGCATGAACTGACTCAGCTACTTATATCAAACCCTCTTCCAAGTGCAGTTCGCCTGATTCATTTGCTTTGAGATGAAGTTCAACAACACTGCCCCCCCCGCCACTCGCTGCCGACTCCTGTTTTACCGGGTGAAGGATGGTGCCCAGTATGATCTGATTGGGGCAGCTTTCCAGAATGATCTGCACGTCTCGCTGTAGAAGCCGGGATTCGGTGAAGAATTTGGCTTCGGCGGCAAATGGCTCCGGTGTTTCTGCGCCATCTGCTTCCCTCTTGAATGTGGGACACTGAGGACGTAAGAAAGGATAAAACATCAACGCAGTCGAAAGGCCTCTTTAACTGATTCCATCTGCATTTACAAACTAAAGCACGCATCTTGTCTACTGTGAATTTCCGACTGAACGGTTTATTGAACTCGCACTTTTCCAAGGGTTCAATATCCTTTCTTAACCGACGTCACGTCGCAATACGCGCCGTCTGTAATCTGCTTCTGAGCGTGGCAGATCGGCAGAAAGATAGAAGCACAACGGGCGGAACGAGAAGACAAGGCTTTGAGCAATGAGGCAAAGAACACCTTGAAATGGATGCAATATCTTCAAGTGGTGGATCAAAAAGATTAGTTATCTTGAGTGGTTCTTTGACAAAGAGAGCTTGGAGCAGAAGACTGATGAGGAAATTTAGCGGCAAGGAAGCAGATATCTGTATTCACGTGGATATTTTGCAAGTACAAATTGACTTTATTGACATACTGTAGGGAATTGTTGATGTTTGGGGATATACATGCGAGTCGGACATTTTAAAAAGGCACACTTGCTTCATTTGAACGTTTTTTGAAGTGACTACAAATATAAACTCATTCAGTGATAATGCATATCAAACACTTGCAAATAAATCATAAAACCTTGTGTGACCCACCGAAATGAAAAAGTCTCTTAAGATTCATTGTATTATACATATCTTTCTAGAAACGTAGTAATTTATTATGAAAATGGTCTAATGGCAATAAAGTGCCTGTGAATTATGCATGCAGATGAACAAATGATTAACTTGTATATCTTTCAACAAAAATCATTATACTTTACAGTATGTTGATGAGATTCTATTGAAAAATCTGACGGGAAGAGGCAGAAAGAAAAAGTCCACAATTAGGGATGCACGACATTTATTGGCACAACATCTGTATCTGCCGATAAACGTAAAAAAATTATACATCGGCATGAAACGCCGATGGTCAAATGCCTTTAAAAAAGAAAAAAAAAATGTTTTGCATGCATCATGGCTCTACCTGGACACGTCATTCGTGGGCTCTCCGCTCCTCGAGTTCAAACCAAACCAACATGGCGGCTCGTTCACAAACTTGGCAGTGTGTTGGACCTTCGCTCCCTTCGCCTCATTTGGTTGGATTCAACTTTATATAATAATGTACTAACCAATAAAGTGACAACGTGACCAATTTAGATGCAAGGACACTATTAAAAAGAGTAATTTTCAGCAATTTGGACACCCTGATGACCGGTCAAGCAGAGCCAAAGGGCCACATCTGGCCCCCGAGCCTTATGATGTCATTAACAGTTTTCAAGAACTTTTCACAATCGTATCTCTGAGTTTGTGTCAACTTATTGTCAGAAATGTATACATCAATTTTCCAAGTTGAATTTTCTTTCTTTTTCTGATGCGCGGTGTTGCATTCTGCCCGGCTTGCTCTCGTTCACTTCCTGCACCCAATAGAAATGCAAATAAAGAACTTAAAGTGTCCACTTTAGCACTGGATTCAGCTTGAACCAACAGTGATGCGCCACTCACATAAACCTCGACTTGGCCCTGGACGACCCGAGGTTATTGCTTATCATACAAATGTAAACGTATTGCAGTTGTATTAAATTGTCTATTTAGCAATATGATGCATGTGCAGCAAGAGAGACGTGTTTACCTTCACACCAGACAGCATGACAGTGACCAGGTAGCAGTCGGGGAGCAGCAAGGCACGAACAACACTGCCGTCTCGTACGTGTTCAATGATGGCTGAGGAGAGGAAAAACATCACAAGTGTTTGACGGCAGACCAGGGAGCTCGCTTATCTCAAGACAGAAATGAACAGATACGCAGTGGGGGGGCTTCACAAATAACACTGCAATCGGCCAGAGAATTGTAGATTTGTCATGCAGGAGTGCATCAGAGTGACTCGAAATCAAAGCTCGAGCGTCTGTGATCAGCCCAAAACAATTACTGTGTTTAACGTAACCTTCCGGTGAAGGGAGGAAAGTCGCAGGTCCCAGTCAAAGTGATACTCTAGCCAAAACCCATCTTTAGCAAACACAGTGCCGCGGGCTCAGAAAGCTTCCTGGAAGCAAGAATAACCTTCTTTGCAACAAAGGTAAGAGCTGTGGTCAGTTTCAAATTCATGTCAGAAATTTGATGGTTTCGACACCAATTTCTGAACTCCAAAAGCAGTAACATGTTCACTGATACTTCAAAAGGAGTCCACTTCACTACTACAGTATGGCTCGGATACTACAACTTTGATTTTTTTGGCTTTTGAATGCATCGTAAAAAGGAGGAAAACAGATTTTGGCTATTTTTCAGGGTATTTGTGACACTTTAACCCCTTGCAAAAAAAAATTTTTTTTTTCTTTTTTTAAATGAGATAAAGTTTTTAAAACAAACCTGGATTCAATTAAATAAAGTTTCATTCTCCAATTTCAACTTGAGTGGGCTAGACTGGTAATATAAACTGACATTTTTCTTTGTTGTGATGCAGAGTATCTATGATGAAAGTATTGATAATTTCACACAACCAAACAATTACTACTGAACATCTCAACACCAGAAAATATTGGGTGAAATTTTAGTGTGTGCTTGTGAGCTGCTGGAGACAATAAAGTACCTAAAAGTTAAAAAGTCGAATTTCAGAAGGTTTGGGGGGTTTTTTGTTTCTTTTTAATTCATAGCACACCATTCATGGTTTTTCTGAACATTTTGATGTGCTTTCAATGTATATGTTCCAAATTATTACATTTAAATATAAACCACAGTCTAGGATCGTAATCTTTGCACTCTGCCTCTTAACCACACCTGGACTCTTTCAGAGAGAAAACTTTTGAGTCTTTATATTCTTTACATCTGAGCAGGACTTAAACAAAACTTTACAGAAGGAGCTAAATTAATATCTGTGACTCCTTAAATCTCGATGTAAACACATCTGGAAACATCTGGGAGCCAAAGCTTGGTTCTATAAAAAGAAACGCACTTTTAACTCGAGCAGATGGAACTTTTTTAATGCAGACCAAAACTTTGCTCGACAGAAGCGTTTAAAACATCTGGATTCCTCAACTCACAGCAGGTTCCATTAAGCCAGTCTCTGTAAAATAAACTTGAATTATTACACACACAAAAAAAAGCTGAAGTCTTTGAAAATCGGTATTTTTCATAATAAAAGAACCACAAATCATCTGCTGGTGGGTGTTAGTAACATCGGTCAATAGGCTTAATTTTAGGGACACTTGAGTTCAATGTGACTCAAATGAAACTCACACCGAAATACCAGTCTGAGATTAATTCTCTCTTTCTGTGTACATTTGTGTGTGCACGGTCCGTGTATATGTCTGAGTGCTGGTGTCTGTTGAATAGGTAGCATCAGCAGCAGAACAGAGGGATCAGTATTCCAGGTTTCAGCTCAATGCACATTTCGAAGCTCTTTTGGCTGAATAGCTGCTTCCAATTTGGGGGGGGGGGGACCTGAAAGTCTCATGAAGGGTAAGAACAAGTAATGAAAGAATGAGGGAGGAAAAAAAAGCCCCCCCCCCGCCATTCAATTAAAAGGTTGGTGAAATGAGCTGGGCCGCTGTTACCGGCAGTCATCTGGAAATAAATCGAGAGGCACATTAGACCTGGAGTGGGTCAGAGATGAGACGCTGAAGGAATGAGCTGGTGAAGGATGACACACGGCGCGCCATTACGGGGGCTTAACGGGATATTCTGGAGTAAACACCGTCGGTTGGAAACGGCGGCATTGTGTGATGCGCGCTTTACCGTTGATGGGTTTCTGGTGCAAAGAGTCGACGAAGTTGCGGGGGTTCTCGATGGTGTACTTGAGGTCGCGGATGGTGTGTGTGCCGCCGCCCTCGCTCCACATGCCCTTCTTGGAAGCCTTTGACTGGTCCTCCAATTCGCAGAGCCGGGCCTGCTCTGGACTGGTGACAGAAAAAAAAAAAAAAGAAGAAAGATTTAAGACACAATAAAACGTAGGCCTGCAAAGCACATTTCAAACGAGTGATAAAAGCAATAGATTGCTCTCTGGATAAGACGTGACTAAGAGCCAGCTCTGCAACTTTTCCCCCAGCACAACCGACTTCAGTCCATCTGAGAAATTTTTTTTTTAACGCTGCTGTAAAAACAAAAGTATGGGAGAGAAACAAAAAAAAAAAGTGGATTCTTGGCACAATTATTTCCTTCTTTCCAGGCCGTCTCCACCAGGAGAAGTCGCGTGCAACCACAGCGCGAGGCCTCGACACCGCAGGGGCAACTGACTCCATCTCATCTAATTTTAACAGGCTGAGAGGCTTAAAACATTTAATTTATCGCTTTAAAATATGAAAACCAAAAGAAAATCTCCACGGAATCTATATAAAACTTGCTCCAATGAGTGGCATGACACCCGGCCCCTACATAAACCCCATATTGAAACTTTGACGGGCTCCTCCTTTTCCAGCTGCAGTGATATTTCACCATGAACCAGTTTGGGAACAGCCATCGACCGAGACCAGACGGCTTCTGAAGGTAATAAAACCTCCACAACAAAACCACTTATAACTGAACCTGTTAACAAGCTGCAATTAATTTCACACCCGTTCGGAGCTACGGGCCAGTAAACAAGAGGAAAAGGTTGAGATCCTTGAATGGCTCCTCGTTTTAAGTTCAGTTTGTTTTTTGCGCACAACCTACTCAAATCACAAACAGAAAAAAACAAGTAGTATTAATAAATTAAATACAAAAAGTATTCAAACAAAGTACACGACGCCATTTCAAGTGCAGTCGTGTCGTTTTCTTCTTCGAGAGGCGTTGTCCTGACAAAGTGCAATGTTGTATTAAAAGAAAGCCGCTGATTATAACTTATATATATATATATATATATATAAATAAGCGTCCTGTGAAGAGATAAAAATAATGTTTGACAGCTCCCTCAAAAGAAACCACGCAGCTGGATACAAACGCCACAATTAATTCCATGCTGGCAACCTAAATTGTGCAGCCTAATGCTTTTTGAGGGCCCTTGTACAACTTTAATTATTCAGAACTTCAAATGGCCAACAGGCTTTTGTTTTTGCAGGCGGCGGCGGCTGCCCGATTGGAAAGGGAGCTGCGATGGTGACTGGAGCTTTTTAAAAATGAACACTGTATAAACTCAATTTTTCACATCTTGCTGCCTAAAAGACACCGTACACTTAACACAAGCAACAAAGTGGCTTTCAATTAAAACGCAACACACACACACACACACACACACACAGAGCCTGTTCTCCAGCTGTGTGTTCTTAATTGGGCGTTTGGACCGATGCCCAAAACCCAGTCAAGTTCACTTTCCGTGTGTTGTTCTTTTTTCTATTTCTTCACTCCAAACTTCAAATGAATAGAAACAATTTCTTGCTTACTGAGCAACAATAGTGCAACTTTTCTTCAAGAAGTCAATTGTGTTTAAGCTACTTAGGATTTAAGTACAGAACGGGACCACGGAGCTAAGAATGTAATCAAGGAAAGCAGACATTGCATCGCCACAGACGAAATAGAGAGCAAGAGATTGCGAAGATATAGAAATAACTTCATGTGTGGAGGCAGATGATAGTGAACTTATCCGCGTCTCCGAATAGACGGGGCCTCTTTTTTTAGGTCAGCAGCACATTGCTTCAAATCAAAACCGATATTGATGGGGAAGAGAGTGCAACACTGAGCAAGACTGCGAGAGGAACAAGGGCCGAGCAGAGAGAACTTTCCAATTCCCTGATATTTGAACACGCCGAAGGCTAAATCTTTCATCTCCATACGTCTCCCTTGTGCCACCCAAAATACTTTAGATACAAAAATGTTGAACCTCGGTGAGCCACTTCACTGCTCCGTGTTGTCTGTGCGGTTTGAAGGGGGTTGTGGGAAGTGGTGCTCCCCCCAGCACACTTGACTGGAAGGGTTATAGTCCGTCCCCCCAGACATTGACACCCTTCTACCAGCCCTCCTCTGGGGCTGCAGTTCAAAAGGAGCGTTGGGGGGGGGGGGGCTATGAAACAGTCGGTCTCCATGTTAATGTGGCTCCCTTCTGCTCTGGTGGGTGGGCATTATATAAACCAATCAGTCAAGCCCCCCCCCCCCCAACCGCCTGTGGGTTTAGTTTTTCAAAGCAAACGTGTAACACAGTGGAATCTGAGAGATTCCCAGCGTCGAGCCACCTCCGAAAATGGATGACCAATATTTTAAGAAGAAGCAGTCGGACGAAGAGGGGAAAAGAAAAAAAAAAAAAAACGTGACTGGTGAGAGCATCCATTTCAATCTCAGCTCTGAGGACAGATTTTACAAGAGTGCTCAGGTCAAAGCAAGATTCAGTTTTAGTCGTAGGAGTTTTTGTTATTCCAGTCTTCATAAGCAAAGTATTCAAGTGTTGAAAAGCCTGCAATGAGGGAGTTTTATGAACCAATCCTGTCTGGTGCCAGATGAGGACAACATGGCAACGCACAGCTGCAGCAGCCTTTCAATGCACCCTTTTGTTTTGTTTTTTAACTACGGCCTATAAATGTGCCTACAATCCAAATGGATAGTGGCCAGTGTTTAGGTGAGGTTAATGTGAAGGACCTCAGGGAAACGGTAAGCATGAGTGCATCCTAAATGGGGAGAAATCCAACTTGAAGAATACTCCTTCTCACATCACAAGTTGTATCACACAGTGGTCAAAGCAGATAACTGAATGTGGGTTTTTTTCTATGTTTAATCTGGCTACTTGTGAGAGATCTAAAAACGAGATACTAAAAGGCGAATCTGCACTGTGGTAAACGAAAGATAAATATCTTTAAAGGTGGCTTAAAATCTCTGGATGACTGATGTCACTGTTAAAATAATCTACAGCTCCGGAGAACTAATAGAAATGCAGTAAAGAACAACACAAAGTGACACCAAAGCAATACGCCCTCAGTCTATTTCCTTACTAAACATTTTCCCTGCACATAAATGTGACTTGATTAGCTTCACTTCATGAATTCACATAAATAGATGACATTGGTAGTCGTATGTATATACTACATATTCATACATTCCCACACCCATCCCCCATCATTTTTGCATTTTCAGTTCAGAAAATGTTCACATTGAGCAGAAATGCTGAAAAAGGATGTAGTTTTCATGTTGGACCACGAGTGGGACCCGTTTGCTTTTGTGATGAAACCAAACTCACAAGCTAAAGTAAAACGGGAGACGTGACGCTTTAGGAGCAGAGCCTTTCCAAAAACATCAGCTTTGCCTTGACGCATTTTCTGAGCATTTCCCCGATTTGTGAAGCGGTTGCTCGTGCGGGCGAGCGGCAGCGGGCTTCTGAACACATGTTTAACTGCACTGTCCTAAGCCGCCGTCATTACCGTCACCTTCGTAATTATCGTCACATCATAGTTAGTGTGATCAACGTAGCCAGTCATGACGAGTAATGGCGGTGGAGGCACTGAGGGGAAAAACTCGGGCCTTAAGTCATAACTGAGTAATGGGACTCCCCTTTGGCCAAATGATGCCAGCTTACACTTAAAGCATCATTTACATTAGCGCTTGTTCTGGGCCATTGTGCAGAATGCTTGAAACGGGCCATTAGTGACAGAATATTCACATCATCTCGGTTCATGTTGGAAGATGCAAATGTAGCAGCATGAGTCAAAGTGCTTGTCGGGTGTGTAATGTGCAAATACTGCCACTGGGGGGGATATACAGTACTTTGTCTTATACCACTGGGTGTGCAAGTGTATTTAGGAGATTACTGCAGAAGGGCAATGTGGCAGAAAAGGGTTGCAGAGGGACGTCGTCGTAGCAGCAGGGTAATGCTGCCACCATCTGGGATGCCGCCGCTCCATCTCAATTCTCCACAGTCTGCCAGTCGAGGGCTTCTGGAGATCACCCCACAGATTTAACACTGCGGTGCTGGTGGAAGCTTGGGCAAATGGGAGATTGCGTCACGTCGCCAAAAGTGGCTTCGCCTTCAAATTCTCGACAGAGAACGTTAAGTTGCGAATCAAAAACAAGTTTTGAACATTGCGGAGTCCCCAGGGCACACACTGACTGAGACAGTTTCTGGAGGGAAAAACATATTAGTCACTTGTGTAATGACACACCAAAGAGCTGTTGCACTGATCTGATGAGTTGTTGTTTTTTCTGTTGTCGTTGAGAAAAGATGAAAATGATTTGGGCAACAATATGAAGAAAAAAAAAGAGAAGGAAAAGTGTGCTTATTAACAATTTAACATTTTATTCTCAGTTTAAGAGAGCAAATGAACTACATACCGACTTTCTCCTTAATGAGAATCTAAATTATAAAACGTACACCAAACACAGTGTCGTGTTAATTATTCAAGAGCTTTGTAATGCTTGTGCTTATCAAAGAAAAACACAGCAACCCAATAAGGCTACCATATTGAATGTGTTACAATGTTGAAAAACAACGTCTAAAGCTGTGTGCAACATGTCTGAAGCCTCAATCCTCTGAAAAAGATGCAATTGCGTTTCTGTTATATGTGGAATGTTTAAAACTTTGAAGCAAGCTGCAGAATGAGATAAAACCAGCCCGTTTATTCATGCATATTAAGTTACCACAACGAATGTCTACACAATAATGGCTGCTGCGCCGCTTACCCACTGGGGCCAATCTGGAACATTGAGGCTCCGTTTGCGCGACATTTCAAGTGAAAACACATAATTTTTCCCAACAGACCATCACTTACTCAACGCTGCCACCTGCTGCCCAACAGAGGCATGGCTCTGGATTTTACAGGGCGCCTTTTTAAGGAGACCCCCCCCAACCTCCATCAACCAAATCCCAAGAAGAAAACAAAACAGTTTAGTTTCAGTCGCACTCCCTCATATTTCACATTCTGTTTTGTTTTTGCAAGCATTTACTTTGTCACTGATTAGGGGTGCTGCTCTTTACGTAAAAGGAAAATTGTCATTTGTTCTGAACACATCATCACTGGATGCCAGACAATATATAATAAAGTTGGCATATCTACTTAATGTACCACCTAAATGTGGATTTGGAATTTTTGTTTTTAAGTGGATCCAGATATTATACCAGAGGTACACAAATCAAACTACAAGTGTTCTAGCGAACAACAATCTCCATGTTGTTGATTAGAGAGAGATCTACTCTCCCGGGACGTCTTCTTTCCACAATGTTATTCATATTAGCATTCGGTCCCCTGGCAGTGACAATTAGAGCAACAGGCAAATGTACCAGGTATCCTAATCAGACATCAGGAACCTTAAATAGCCCATGTTATCCTTGTCTCTGCAAATCTCGCCGTTAGTAAATTTGATACGTTTGGCAGATTTTCTGGATATATCATCAACTACTCAAAATCTTCAATACTCGATCAATGAGGAACAATGAACAAAACTTGTTTATTGATGCCACTGATGGATTTACCAATCTCCACAAAAAATTTTTTGGAAAGGTTTTTCTTTGTTGTGGTGCAGAGTGATGGAATTGTCTGTTTCACAAACCAAACAATTACACTTAAAATTACAATATCAACATAAAGATAATTTTAATGAAGACTTCTTGTGCAAAATACAGTTTTTACCAACCTGGCTCTTATTTTTCACACTTTTGCATTAGATGCATACTTATGTTTTTGTGACTTCATGCAGAAAGAAACAAAATATAAATATTATAAATATCTTACAGATAAGCATTGGGCATGCTGCATGTTTAAAAAAAAAAGATTGACGATATAATAAATACTGAATGTGTTTGTATTGATAGCTGGATTTTTTTCCTGAAGTTTGTTTTGCGATAAAATGATAAGTCATTTTTAGACGTTCTATCATCTATCCTGAAGTTTTTTGTATTTAGATCAAAAGCTGTGTTGCACAAAATTGTGTGACTCACAGAACATGGAACAATTTGATGATGGAGAGAGACTTAAGTTTGAAAAAATCTCAGAATAAACCATTGATGTTTTCATATTTTCTGAGTTTTCCCAAATGTGATTTCGAAATTAAATCCCAATTTAGGATTACTTGCAGTACGCAGGGTATTAATTCATCACGACTTTTCACTGCACTCCGTACCAAGCTGCCATGCTCCCCACTGAGCGCGAGTCACGCCTCATAAAAGCTGTTCAGAAGCAGGAATCTTACTTGTTCCCTCGGATTCCTTCCCTGCGGACTGTGGCGAAACCCTCGTTCACCAGTGTTTCAGCAATGTTCTCGCCACTTGTGTCTGCAACGAGAGAGAGGGGGGAGTCAATCTCATTTTTTTTTTTTTTTTTTTTAAGTGAAATGATTAGAGCTTTGTAACAGATGGTACAAGTGTTGAATGTGTGACTTCAGGTGTGACAGCGCGCACCTCTCCCCAGATAAACCATGCCATACTCTCGGCCCAGAGCGGTCTTGATTTCCACCGTGAAACACACTTCTTTGCCGATGAGCTTCTTCCGCAGGAACTCTCTGGCTTGGAAGGCCCAGGGCTGCAACACAGACGGGAAGAGTCACGGACGTCCCGTCCAAGGTTAACCACCAACAAGTAGTCAGGGGTGGACTTTGACTCATCAATATCAGTAGAGGTAGACCTCTAGTGTTGTACAGACAAACAATCACTGATTTATTAATAAATGTGGTCTTTGGTGACATTGTGCAAAAAATATACCCACAACCGGGTTAACTTTTTTTTTTTTTTTTTTTTACAGCCACCAGTCAAAACGTATCACTCTATTAATGGGCAAATAGTCCTAACTGGAGTTAAAACAACATCTGTACCGTCCTTGACGAACAGACATGTTTAAATGAACATGTTCACCTCATCCGGGATGTCCTTGGTGTCGGGCTGGCCCTGTGCCGCTCGCCGCGCCATGGCTCCGGCTCGGATGTTACTGAGGTTGATCTGACGCTCCGGGGGCGGCCCGCCTCGAGGCTGGCCCCGCACAATGATGGCACAACCTGACAGGACCTGCAGAGACAGACGGAGGCCTCAAACACCTCCTACCAAAACGGGTGCAACGCAACATCGGAGAACAAAAGAAATCATCAATGCTAATCAGTTGCAAAGCTCGCAAATATCAGAGAGGCTTTGAAGTTTGAGAAGACGGAACAGCGGTGGGAAACTCTTTTACACAACAGGTTGCCACGGTGACAGGCTGTCATTCAAGTTGAGATCACACGATCTGATAACGTAGTTAAATACCCCACTCTTGGGGTCTGACAACCGTGGCATTTACACGAATCTGTGCAAACACCTTTTATCTGCTGATGCTCCAGCGTGTCTGCGGGGAGCATCACCGGGCGCTGTTGATCTAAGATGTGAGCCAGATAAACACGTCGAGTCGTTAGTGTTTCCCTCCAAGAAGGGGAGACGCGCAGGTGCAACTGTAGTTTTCAGCAACTGCAGCAGCAGAGAAGCCATGAGGAATAAACTCCTGTTTACAATCAGGCAAAGTTGTGGCCCAAATGCACGCCGTGGCCTCACTCAACCTTTCTCAAGCTCAAGTTTAAGACAGCTATAAAATAAATGCTGGAAAACCTTTTGATAAACAAGAAAGATTGCAGATGTTTCTATCGAGTTCGGTTGCAATACTATCTCAGTCGGTGAGAGACGCATCTTATCTCAGATGCTTTTACGAGTGACATGCCCAGGTTAGTACTAAGTTGCTCGGAAAAGTCACAGATTTCGTTGAAAGCCTGACAAATGGAACATTTAAACATGTGAAATATTACCATGATGAAGTCAAAGTTTTTGTAAATCGCCCAGCATAAGAACAAGAACTGCATTTACAGATATTAACATCAAGGTACCAGACCTTCTTTTAAACCTCAGAAGCTGTTTCTGTGTAATTTGCTGAACTGGGAAAATACTTATTTGTGCTCAGCACACTCCATTTGAAGTCATCATTACTGTTCCAAGAAGAGAGGACACAATCACTGATTATGTATTCAAGGAAATCTGTTCACTCGATCAGCATAAACAAATCGCACAGTTATTACTACAAACCTAAACTGAGAAAAGGTTTGTTGACATGTGGCCTCTCAAACTACACCCGGTCCAGATGAATGAGAGATTACACAGGGGGGGCAAAGAAGTTGCAGCTACGTGTCAGTTTCCTGCGGTCGGTTTTAGCCGGTGCACAGTGGGGGGAAAGCAGGCTGGGACTGGAAATGACGGAATTCTGACGATCAAAACTCAAGAAACAAGAATCGGACGTTAAAAAGGCAATACTGGAAAAGCTTAAAGCCCTCGAAAGTTTTCAGGGAGACAGACTAAACTACAACTTATGAACTTTTACACATTAGCTTCCACGCTAATGCTGCTATGTACTCATTTGTATGTGATATTAGAGGTATTTGCATGATAAATTAGTTAATTTAGCAGTGATCCTGCTGGATGTGACATTATTTACACAAACAACGAAGTGTCTGGATGTGCATCAACATATTAATATACATTAAACAGTAGTGAAGAGTGTGAATGCTAGTTAGCTCTTAGCTGGGAAACTGAACATCTGTTACCAAGTGAGTGATCTGCACAAGTTCTAAACCTGGCAGCTTAGTACTTCAAACTTGCCAGCGATAATCAAACAGTTTATCATCTCTCCAAGACGAGTTAGTTTGAGCAAATCTGTGAACGTCAGTTTTCCCCCCACAGCGTTGTTAGCAGACGAGCGGCTAACCAGCTAGCAATAGCCGGCATGCTAACGTAGTGTCAGGTTAACTTTAATGTCCATGACAGTTCTAGTTCACATCATGTCAACACTCCCAGTGACCCGCATCGTGATATTTGTGACGTGCTGCGAGTTTGTGTTCAAGTTAAGTGACGGCGATCGGTGGGTTTAGCCTCCACTGAGCTAACTAGCAGACCACCACACAAGAGCTCTCACACACAATCCTGTCAGGATTCCTACCATTTTCACAATCCCCCTCTGCAGAGGGGCAGCCGAGGCGGGGGCTGACTGAGCCTGAGCTGAGACGGAAGCCATGTCCACTGGTTTGGTAGATCTAACGCCGTTCAGGGGAGAGCAGGTGAAAGGAGCTGGGACTCTGGAGTGAGCTGTTCTAATGAAAGCCAAGAGAAAAAGGCTGAGCACCGATCAACACACACGTTATACCGGAAACAAACTGTGCCATGCATATACACACACACACACACATAGGGAGAGAGAGCACATCCGGGTCACACTCGCGAGGGGACTTGAGGTGGACGGAGACGCTTCGTGACCGCGTGGGCACGTCCCGTGGAAGACTTCCGGTGCACGAGCAACGACACGTCAGCATAGCGTGAACACAAATAATGCTGCGTTCAGGGTGCCTCGGAGAAGACGTGCTTCTTCAATAGCATAGTCGCATAAATGAACCCTGAGCTACTGATACACTTCAACTTCACAGTCGAAATACACAAGTATACAAATATCTGATCTGCCGATCAATCGCATGGCAGCACCTCAATGGATTTACAATGTTTCATTTGAGCACATATTACAGAACATCTTTAAAGAAAAGTTTTACACTTACTTTTTTTAAAACAAAAAAACAGTGGAAGCTCACTGGAAAATCAAGCGAAAAGGAATAAATAGATAAACTAAATCCAAATAAATAAATAATGAAAACAATATAAAGTAGACTGACTAGGCAGTCAGTCAATATCTAAGTATCTCTTTACAGTGGATTGAAGAAAAATGGGGATATATAGGTTTCCTCAGAGTATTCTCATTTCCTCACACAGATTAATTTGTGACACTAAATTTCCCCTCGCCACCGTGCACAATATGAAGCAATATAGAGGATAGATGGATTCGCGATCAACTGGGATTTTCACACACAAACATCTGCAGAGTTTACAGAGAAGAACGTGAAAAGAATTAATATAGTATAATAGATCATCGTCTTCCAAAACCAGTCATCACTGGACTTCTTTTTCTCCATCCTCTGCGTCCTTCTCCCTTCACAACCGTCGTCTGTGATTCAGGAAATCTTCCAATGACACCACGTGTTCGCATCATGAAATATCATTAATGCACTTTTTTATGTTTGAGCTGCACTTTAGGATATTTTACATCTTAGATTCTAGTTGCTGTGGTACCTTTTATGGCTTAAGGCAACCATATTCCTGTTAGCTTTTTGCATTTGAGTCTCCCTCTGTTATTACCGTAACAGTGTGTTGTTTTATGTTGGGCTGCTATGGACTAAAGGTGCATATTAGTTCTGGCTGTAATCTTGCATATTTACATGCATATGTTCATAAATATGCACTGTATCCAGCGCAAACACATATATCTCACATTCACACCAAACTATCTAAAATTGATTAAGAAAATCATATTCAGGTTTCATTTATCTGAAGTGAAGAATCTGCCTTTTTGAAAAGGATTGAATAATATTTTGTACCTGGCACAGCTGCCTAGATTTAATATTGACTGAAGTACAAGTTTATTTTACTTCCATTTAGTCCACAGGGAATTCCTCCAGGCCCTGTAATTGTAGGAACATCAAGCTAGAAATATTGTTGTATTATGTTTGATTTGTTTCTGAAAGACTTTTCAAATCCAGCATCCGACTAAATCAGCTCAACTTGAAGAAACTTTTGATTTGCTTATATAAATAGAGTTTTCTTTTTTGGAGGGACAGAAGACTTAAGTCTTCATATTCCTGGTTTTCACCAAATTGGTTTTGGTTTGTTCCTGTTTGTGCCATTTTGTCATGGGACAGTCTCAGTCTGAACATATATTACTTCTTAATGCAACATTTAGCATATAGAAACTTAGTGATATATAAAGTTTATTTAGTAGTGTGGTGGGGTTGGTTGTGTAGTTGGTCTGTCTGTCCGTTCTGTCATTTAGTTCTTTCATTGGTTAGTTGGTTTAATAATGCCTTTTTTTCCATAATTAGGCTCTTGTGTTGTCATTTTGACCAATCAGCCATAACAATATAACCACCTGTCAATTTTGTGAAGCTCCTTGTGGACCACCTTTTATACTGATCAGTGCAAACTGGGAAGACCCCTCAAGAGTGGCAGTTTTGGAGATACTCTGACCCAGTTGTCCAGCCATGACATTTTGACCCTTTTGCACTTTTGGCCCCTTCAAACAACTTAAGTTTGGCGATTCTTCCTGCTTCTTATGTTTAGTTTCTTCTCTATGTTAACCCACTAACAGGAGCCCTGGGAAAAACGCAATTACACAATTACAGGCAGATCCCATGTACTTACTTGAGTCTCCAGATTTTGTAATCTTAAAACCATTCTTTGTCTGTTGGGACTGTTGGGACTATTTGATATGAAAACTTAATATATTGTCATTCGGTTCACTATATGCATTACATTGATGGACTTAATTGTTTAATGACCATTGGCTTGTTCTCTACTGCACAATCATCATCCTCAGGTATCTGTAATATTTATCTTTTAGATTTTTTATTTTATTTCAACTGTTAATGCAATATTATTTTTTAATCATTTATAATAGCTTGTTGTCTTACTTTGAATTATATACAATTACATTTAAAGACAGAATACAATACAATAATATTGCATATTACACTGAAATATTCAGGTTTTTTAGTTTTAGTCACAATAATTCAGAAACTACAGAATCTCAAAATATTACAATATTTGATCATCATAATTTCATCCAATAAAATACATAAAATAAATGACATAATTGTAATAATGAGAATGTTTCGTAATAAAGTAAGACCATTTTAATTAACATACTGTGAGTATTGGGTGAAATGTCAACACAATTACCGTACCAACAACATTCTAGCTCTATTTCTTTTTTTATTTCAGCCTTAAACTTAAAAAAAAAAAGTACAGACAGCAAAAATAAAGGATTTTAAAAACTCAAAATAATCTAAAATGTGTTATTTAAAGGCAAACATCTTTGTAATGAATTAAACTTTAGTAAAAAAATTACATTCAGTGCAAAGTTGAATATGTTGTTCTCTACATTAACATGTATTTATACTAAGAAAATGTATATCACATGGCCCACAAAGTTTATTGTACAAATGATTGATCAGTAATATCAATATTGCAATGTAAAAATTGCATTTGGGTTCAGGAGACCTATACTCTAAATGTTTACTGGCTAAATACCTTGTGATGTTTCCTTTGCTGTTCTGATGCTCTGACTTTAGTTCTAAAAAGAACCCACTTGTAATAACTACGATGAACATGCATGAGCGTGTGAGAACAATTGACAGGATATTATATTCGAATCAACAATATGATATTGATAAACAATACAATGTTTAGCCTACTGTATGCTTAATAAACACAAAGTGAAAAAAATAGTAATCTCAACATCTAAACTTAGTAGATATAGCGCGCGATCCCCAGAGAAGTGAAATGGCAGACAGGCAGACCTCACGGAGGTCACGCACTATCGAAAACTCATACTTTGCGTCGACCGTGGAGACCACAGGGGAGATATTTGGTAAGAATAATGACAAAGGCGCAACCATTTACATTTCATTGTTAGAATATTGACGGAAGTAAGAAGTGAAAACATCAACACTCCACAAATACCTTAACTTTGTCTTATCAAAGCGCAGAAAATGGAGAGCGATGAAACGCTCCGTGGCGCAGCGAGGACCCCTCCGTGCGTAACGGAGAGGTTTTGGCAACTCTTTTACGCGGCTGAATTTGACACTTTTCTCAACGCTTTACGGTGCTGTAAAGTACTCATATACCCGTCTTACACACGGGACAAAGTCCTAAGATGGGTAAATAAAACGCAAACTCGATATTTGTCCAGATCCAGGCCAGTAAACTCCCACCCTCCTTTACCTTTGGCGAACCCGGCTTACAATTTACGCACCGCGAAAATGTGGTGCGGTTTTAACAACACAGCCTAAGTACTTTAATCAGCCTCGTTTGGCACACACTGTACGTGCAATAAAGCATCCTACAATAAATCAATGACCACATCAACTCCTCGGTAATAAATAAAAACGCTCGCCTTATTTGTCCTTCGTCTCGGTTGGCAAGGAGACGATGGTGTCCAAAAGTGGTGGCGCTCCATCCAACCTGCCTGATAGCACACACGCAGTATTATTGTCCTCCAACTCATGGTTAATGTATAATTTGGGCCATATGGCATTTTAAAATCTGAGCCTTTATTTCGTGGGCACTTCGATCTCTGTGGACCCAACTAATGATATTCAATTAGTCATTAAACAGGCCAAAAGACGAGGCTCGTGTGGGTTTTCACATAGGCTAATATTTGCTCGTCAAATATTTCCCTTTGAAACGTTTACAGCGCATTTTTATCTGCTGGCTGCCCAAGGAACATCTGTGAGGGTTATTTTAGCCTCTCTCTTCTGGGTGAATGAGGTCCCCCAATTGGCCCTCTCCTTGCGCCCACCTACGAGTCTATTTGTTCACGTTTTGAAAGGAAATGTAATAAAGAGAGACTACGTGATGGATTTATGATTTATGAAAAGCACTTTACCATATGGCAGTCGTCATTGGAACAGATTTCCAAATGTTTGTTTTATGAAAGGAGAGCAGAGATCCCCTTAATCCAAACCACTTACACCTGAAAAGATGCTCGCGTCACGTGACCACAAGTCACCCCCCGCCCCCACCCTTTCACTAAAGTAGTTATGTTGATCATTTAGTTTCCAAATTGATGTTGTTATGTTACTTTGTGTCGAAATAGGAAGATGATAGACTGAACTAATGCACTAGAAAGAAGCTCGCCTCGTTGAAACAGATGGCAATCACTGCGCAACAGAAAACTCTGAGCTCTCCAACCTTAATATCTGCTCCAGTGTATTGAGCGATCCTTTGACAATCTCAATCTGGACTTGGCTCATAATACGTTTCTCGTCTTTGATACGTTGCTCCAACGGTATCGAACCAGTTGGGTTGTGCGCGAAATTTCACTTTTAAAAAAGCCTTTCCCTGCGTATTTCTCAAATAAAACGGTTGGAACTTTTTGTTATTTAAAAAAAATACCAAACAAAACAAATCTCCCAAAACAATTCAGCCAACACCGAGCACAATATAAACACAAAGAGTACGATTTTCTTTACGCAGGGAAGGTTTTGACCTGAGGACGCGTCAATCTTGTGTGTCCGCTCCCTCTTCCAAACAATATTGACTCTTGAGGAGACGGGCCACCACGTCATGGCCTCGGTTTGCTGCGATATAAATGTCTGTTGATGGGTGTAACATCCCTCAGTGTCATTCACCAGAGGTGCGTAAACGCACATGGTCGGGTTTCCTTTTTCCTTTTCCTTTTTCCTTTTCTAACCTTTTCATTCTTCACATTGCGCTCTGAGGACGCGTCAAGTGTCACATTTTGGAACAAGAGGAGATGCGCGCACCAAACGTGGACATCAAAAATAATGGTAAAGTTAAGGTTTCTTTTCTTGTTTCTTGTATGGGCACTATCAACATTTTACCTTTATTCTTTTAGGCCGTATTTCGTACGGCAATTCATCATATATCAGTCTTCCAAGCACATGTGTGAGCTGCATGCAAGTGGTTCAAAATGCTGCTGCGAGACTTCTAAAACAGGCTCCCAGGCGCTGCAACCATTTTAAAGTCACTGCACTGGCTTCCAGTTCATTTTAGGCTCCAGATCAAAATTCTTGCGCTTGCGTTGTCCAACTCTTGTTTATATCTAAGAGCTACTTCAGTCCCATGTCTCCAGGACATTGACGTCTTCTGAAAAATCAAGTTGAAAAAAATAAAATATGCTTTCGAGGTTGTTGCTCTCAGACTTTGGAAATGTCTCTGGTTCCATTGAATTGTGCTCGTCAGCTTTTGTTTTCATCATTTTACTGAAAAGCACAACCTATAAATGGTCTGTACATAAACAATTCGATTAATCAATTTGGGGTTTGGTATTCTTCTCTTGACTAATTAAATGTAATTATTCATTCATTGCTGTCCCATATTGTTGAGATATGATATACAGACAGGTACAAGATTGATTCAAATGGCTTATGTCGTGTGTGTGTATGTGGTAAAGGTGGTGGAAGTGTGAACCAGCTTGGTGGCCTGTTTTTGAATGGCAGACCTCTCCCAGAATCCAAGAGAAGGAAGATGATCGAACTGGCCTCAGAGGGAGTCCGTCCAAGCCAAATATCCCGGATCCTCCGGGTAAATACAACAAATGGCACAAATATATCATATTTATGGGGTTTAAATATCCAAAGATATGGTCTTTATATTGATGGATCCCTTTTGGATTTGCATTGTTTCTTGTGGAGGCACCAAAAGGCGACCTTCGCAGGGTGATTGTAACCATTTTATTACTATCCTGTCATGTAAACAAGACAAGCACACTAACATCCATAACTCTTGGACCATTTGGAAAATCCAAAAGTACCGGAAAGAAGGGAAATATAACTTTTACAGGAGATACGAGTCATCAGCATGAGTGTCCAATCAGAGAGGATGTCACACACTTGAGGTTTGATTACAAGCAACACACAGTAATATTGATTGCATTGACAAATATTACAAGTATATGGTTGCTTGGAAAAAGGAGGGCAAAAGCACTCGTTTATTTACATTATTTGGTAATTCAGCTGTGAAATCAAAAATAAATCAAGTAAATTTAGTGGTAAAAGCGTTAAAGTGAATGTTTTCACTGATGTTGCATCAAACTGTACATCAAAGATTGAATTATTCACTTAATGCATTCATTTCTTCATTTTACTGTCATTGGATGAGTTCACGTTTACTCTTGGTAATGCGTATAGTGCGTATGATTTCAGACTTTTGCAGGTTTAATGAAATCCACCTCACTGCATCTCTCAGGTGTCTAATGGATGCGTCAGCAAGATCCTGAGCCGCTACCGCCGCACGGGACTCCTGGAGCCCAAGACTATCGGTGGGAGCCGCCCTCGGCTTCTCACGCCCGGCGTCATCTCCACGATCGTCCAGTGCAAACGGGAAAACCCGACTATTTTCGCCTGGGAAATTCGTAAACGGCTCGCAGCTGCAAGAATATGCAAGGCCTCTAAAGTTCCCAGTGTAAGCAAACGGTAAAAAAAATTCAACATTGTTTCGATGAAGCGGACGATATTCCAGTACTCACTTGATTGTGCATTCCTGCACACCGTGTTCCGCAAGGTGTCGTCGATAAACAGGATGCTCAGGAAGATACATGTGGACCATGGACCCATGTGCATGGAGGTCATCAGGACTGAGCAGGGTAAAGCATCTAGGACAACAGGAGAAACTTAAGTATAAAGAAAAAAAAAACTTGTGTTGTCCATCATGTTATCTGTTCTAAATAACCAAATATACTTTTACTAAAGACGATTCTGTTCAGTATTATTCTTGAGAGCAAATGTCATTTGTAATTGGTTGACTTGCAGATATCTATTCTCTGGTACAAGACGAAGATATTTTTGAGACTGTGCACAATATTGACCAGAAATCTCGACGAGTCCAACAGAGAAATCGCACCACCTTCACCCCGGAGCAGAGCAGGGCCCTTGAACAAGGTATTTAAAATGGATGCAAACTAACACGTCGCCCGTTTCGCACTCAGAAAAGTATTAGAATACATGCTTTGAATCTCTCATTTCAGAATTCTCGCAGAGCCAGTATGCTGACATGTACACCAGAGAGAAGTTGTCTGCACAAATCAAACTTCCTGAGGACACTATCAAGGTAGGCTCTTCGTCTGAAATCCTCGCAGATTGTTCTCAGCGTCTATGTTTTTTGTGCCTGAGACTTTTTGCCTTATCTCTTAAGGTTTGGTTTTCGAACAGACGAGCTAAATGGAGGCGGGAAGTGAAGCAGAGAAGTGGTGCACAGAGTAAGTGTCTTTCTCATGATGTGCGAATTAAAAAAGTCATTACAGTAGGGAAGAGATGGCTAGCTACAGATATTTCATGCTCACAGGGTATATGGTTTTCATGACTACAAATTTAATAAAACATTTTTTTACTGATTTGATGTTTCAGAAGATGGTTGTGTGCATGCATTTTATTATCTCAAAAAGCAGCTTGTAAGACAGTAACTGACTGAATGCATGCTCTGGTTGAAATATGGGTGAAATGATCTTTAGAAACTGGCTCTGAATGGAGATGGGGGCCAGAATAAAAGTGATTTCTCTTCGTTAGGTAAAGATTAGTAATTATGTAAAGTTAAAAAAAAAGAATGGAGTCCATTACACTGATTTATATACTGAAGAGATGGAAAGGTGAAGATATAAATGAAAGGATATGCATCATATTGCCATTCATCCATAACAAATTGGAGTGACGTGAATGGTGATGGAAAGCTTCTTACAGCCGTCGACTCTTCATCCTTCACTTCCGCTAAAATCAATATATTTCTAACTGTGACAGCTAAAGACCCTCAAGAGCAAAGAAACTCAGCTCCTGTGAATCCAGAGATACCAACGAGCTTCACGTCTCCACAGGTACAGTGTGTCTATATCTAATTTAAGACAAAAGGTTTTTACAGCCAGAAGATATAATGCCAATAAGAGTTTATGTTCCTGTAAAATTACAGTTTTAGCAACACTTTTATGTTTATGTCATTGAAAAAAATTCAAAAACTTCCAGAAAGCAGAGAAATTGACATTTGTGTCCATACTGTATATGTACGAGGTTAATTGTGGGGAGATAAAGGAAGAATCACTGATTTATTGCTAAAGAAAAATGTAAAAAATAAAATAAAGTCTCACAGACATTTCTCCCGTTTTTAATTCAAGGCCACAGCGGCGTCGAGAGTTTACTGGGGAAACGCCACCGTGCACAGTGCAGCGACTGGGAGGATGCAAAATAGCTTCTCGCGTCCTCCGGAAGCAGGTAACGCCACGACGTTTCTGAACTGCTTCATTGTCTAAATCAAATACGCGTCAATAGCAGCTCACACAAGCAGAATGTTACCGTTTGCTCTTCCTTCTCGTCTTCTAATGGTAAAATAATCACCTCTTCTTTTAATATAATGTGCAGTTGTGCGGACTTTTGAAAGTCTGGCATCCACCGCCGCCCCGTCGTCGCTTCTGCATCACCCGAGTGACACTTTGGCCCACGGCATGAATCAGACTTTGCTGGATCCTCACAGAGATGGACCTTCCTTCCCACTGCTGCGGCATCATCACACAGGAGTGAGGACCGTCCTGCCGTTGGCTGCCGAGCCACTGGGAGCAGACTGTGCCGTGGCCCAGCAGTGGAACCAGCAGGGGATCCCTTTCACCTGGAGCCAGTTTCAAGTGAACGAGAGGTTTTTGTTTTCACAGGACGTGAATCCATACCACTAATCTGGAGGGGACGAGTGAACCAAAATGTCCTGCTTGGAAGGGCATAATCTGGCCACCAGAGGGAGACAAATAGCTAAGAGTTTAAATGTAGTCTTCTCGACTACCCCATGCATTCATCTGCTTATCCAGAACAGGGTCAATGGGGTCCTGCAGACAATCAACACATCCGCAGCCAGGAAAAACATGCAAACTGCACACGACAGCTCCCGGGAATTAGAGTTCAGGAACGTTCTCGCATTGAGGCAGCAAATGAAATTCGCAGCAGCGAGATGTCAGGAAGTCTTTTAGAACAAGAAAGGTTGGACCATTTGGATGTTCAGAACGTAAACGATTATGTGCCAATAAAGCCACGTTCTGCGTAGCAGGCTGCAGCACTAATAGAAGATAAATTACGATTTGGAGCGCAGCGTTAACAGGATGCCCTGCTGTGTATCTGGTCAATGACGAGGCCGTTCAGGTTTGACGACTTGTTGTTGACCGCCAGATGAATCGTTTCTCCACGGATCATTTAAGGTTACCCGCAGAGTGATATGGATTTTTTATTTTATTTTTTTTTAATCTCTTTTACAGTCACGGACTCACTGTTTGTCAAAGTGTAGAAGAAAGTGAACGGCACTCTTCCAAGGATTTCTGTCCAGGCAAAGAAAAAAACAAAACAAAAAAACAGTGGGAGAATCTATAAAAGTGGAGCTTCAAAAAGTCTAAACATGACCCGATATCTGCTCTGCTCGGTATCAGCTTTTTATGAGAGCAACAGGGCAGAGGCATTGAGTTCCTTCGTATCCCTTTACTACAGCGAAGAGACAGCACGGCCTGGACTTGCTTAGTAATTGGTCACCAGGGGTAAGATTGGGATCAGAATGCAAACAGCTTTGTCAGCAGCATGGAAGTAGCCTGCTGGCAAAACGAGCCTCGTCGGGATATAACACCACGGAGCCAGATAGGTAAACGACATCTCCACATGACGCTGAGTATTCGCGTAGTGATTTCTGCTGAAAGTAGCTTTCCGAAGCCGAGATATTCACTGGTCGGACATAAAAGTGATGTCAGCTTCAACATGGCTGTGGCGGAAGGTTAACAAATACATGCTGTACTTACATTGTGCATGATTTGAATGTTCTGAGTTCATGTTTTTGCTGTCTTTCATTTATTTAACGTGTACTACATTATCACTTTTTTTTTTAAGATTCATTTTTGTAATAAAAATAAACTCTTCACCTCATTTCATAACTGTTTCTCTTTTATCTGATCATAGAAGTGAATCCAGATTTTTGTAGTGGAGCTGATATTATCTTAAATTCCATTAATACTTGTATGACCATGGATGAAGCTCAGCTATGGCAGGAAAGAAAAAAAAAAAAAAGCTGGACACATCAGTGTTAAGTTATTGCATGTGATAACGTGACAAAGGAATGAGAACACTTTATTCCAGTTTCAAGTTTTTTTGGGGCCGAGTTTCAGATTTCTTTTTTTTTCTTTTGCAAGGTTTCCCACAAGAAAAGGGACTCTGACAGACTGACATACACCAAAATATAATTGAAAACGAGGAATCATCCATTTACATTTCGAGCTGAAACTTAAAGATGAGGTCAAATCTGAGCAAGGAGAAATAACTAATGCACATTCATCCATCCATCAATCTTCATCAGGAGCTGAAGTTGACAATTTAGGGTCAGCAGTTAACCTCCAATGCATGTTTTTGGACTGTGGGAGGTACCCAGACCTTCTCGCTTGTGAAAACGCAGCCCCTCCGTCGACTCCGACAGCCACTGGCAGCATATTCTGAGACACCAATTAACCTCACAGGAATGTCTGTGGATTGTGGGAGGAAGCTGGAAAATAAAAAAAACAAACAAAACAAAACAAAACAAAACACAAAACATGCATGCACTGGTTCAGCATGAAAACTCAACAGATCCCAAGCTTTTCATTTTACAAAAGTATGATCACTTGTTATCTGTGTTCAGCCCCTGTTTTAACCTCACATCTTTCTTTCTTACTTGCAGTAGTTTCTTTTTCTGTCACATAGTATAAATATACTTATAATTGCATTATAATTAATCATTATTATCATTTGTTTTGCTTTGCTGCAAGATGACTTTTCAAAATTGTGAATGTAGGACCTCACTTTTGGTAATTTGACACAGATATGAATCTTCCATCCGGACCATTAAGTGGATCTTATCTCATGTTGAGCAACTGAAAGTTTGAGAGGAGCTGAATAAGGTCATCCATGTCTAACTGAAGTCCCAGAATTGTAATCCAAATGTTTCAGGGGAGGCAATTGTTTATCTCCTTCACCGGCTGCGCGGATGACCCCCTGTTGATTCAGCCACTTCAAATATTTATTATACACTAGAAGTTGCCTCTTTGAGGGATTGAGAGACTTCATTGCCAAAAGTGGCGTAAGCTGAGCGCGGTTCTGGTGTATTCCTCGCAGGGTTTCTTCGCTGAGGAAAATGTCAAGCGTGAAGAGGACAGGCACAGAATGCAGCTACGTGTAATGTCAAGTTGTTTATTAAAATGGGTATAATACAAAAGGCTATAAAAAAAAATCCAGAAAGGGTCACCGATATAAAACAACTCACTAAAACAAAATAGCAGCCGTTATATTTAAAGTTTACAGCATACATATGAACAAAAAAAAACAAAAGATGGAATAGAAATATTTCAGCGAGATATTTACAAAAATTACAAATGATAATTTACAAGTTCAAATAGGCTTTTTACATAAAAGGTCAATTAAATAACATAAAACACCTAAAGAGTTTGGTTGGATTGTGATCGATTTGCTGCATGAACGAAGGCTATTTGATGTTTATTATATGTTTTTACCAACAGGACTGTATTTCTAGGGATCAGCCATAACATGATTAAGAAAACTGATTAAAACTCTTATTGGTTGAGTAAGAAGCAAGTGAATATATTACATCCTTAATGTCTACTTGAGTGCGTTAACATCTCCGAAACTGCAGCTCTGGTGGAGAATCAAGTTGTGAAAATGGTCCAGAAAAGATTAAACAGTGAACCAGAGCCAGGAGTACGGGATAAAGAACATACTTGTACTGATACATGCGGCTCCATGGAGGCTTCACGTCTTGATGTAAAATTCACGCCGTGCCTTTTAAGACCAGGTAAACAGGCTCACTGGGAAGTTTACCTGAATTATTAATCATTTGAGTAATGATATTAGTGATACTGGTTCACAAGTTTACATACAAGATGTTTGCACTAATACATTATCAGGCGGATGGTCATAATGTTATGCCCGATCTGTGTAAATTGTTATTTTCTTCAGGATGTTTTAAAAACTTGTTGCTGGGAAAACACAACCTTCCTCCTTAAAGCCCCAGTGAATCACATTTGCTTATTGCTACAATACTTTTGCATATCTTCTGAATAATGTGCTTTTTCTCATAAAAGGCACACGATATAAAGGATCACAGGGCGACTCCATCATTATCTGGGCTTTGAGGTTAACCTTTGCGTATTAGGAAAAAGCTGAAATCCGATTCTCCAGAGCAAAAACATTAATTCACATGTTTCTAGTCCAACAACAGCATGAGTCAAAAATCCTGTTTATGTTGCTATTCAAAGTCAATAAATCGTCTTCAAGCTTGACATGGCTTGCCTTCACTTTCACCAATACGTGTTGGTGCTAATTGTGTCTGAACTTGCCTGAATGTTTGTTTAAATATATAAAATCTTCCAACGTTTATGTTCGAAAAACGGCAACTTCCACAAAACGTTGATATCTTTTAGTAAGTTGCATATTTCTGGGCCTTTTAATTCTCAGAAAATCAAGACTATTTAAATATCACACCAAAATATGATTTCCTGCTCGACTGTTGTTTTCTGCTCATTTAGAAAAATAATAATAATAAATACACATCAACACTACTTCCATCTCTTTAAATACGACTCACTCAGATGCAAAAAGAAGCCTATCCGACGTCAAAAAAGTGAAAGAAAAATACTCCAGATCTATAAGACCTATAAAATCTTACAACGCGGCAGAAACATTATAAATCTGCAGGTATGTACAAACGGCGTCGCTTTCCACGAAAAAAAAAAACCCCAACAAAAAAACGAAAAGAATAAAAATATCCTACTGACCACACACAGCCCGCCAGGGGCCACGGTTCCCTCCAACCTGGAGACCAAACAGCCATGTTATATTTGGCATGGCTTTTCTCTCTCTCATGCTACAAATATTAGCATAAGATTTGGGAGCAGTTTGCTCAGTCCTACTTAGATCCTCTCATGGGGGAACTAACAGTTACAGCTAACTGGGGGAAAAGGTAGTTCAAGCTACTGCGCACTGCCAAAGCCGGGAGAGAGTGAATCCCACACGTTTAAATATGGAAGCTAAAGTAAAAAAAAATTGTGTTGTTGTTGCTGGAGTTCAAGGCAAAAACCTCATACCTTCCTTCCGTTTGCCCTGTGAATTACACGTGTGACATTTTTGTCAAGGAAGCCATTTGTCCATGTTGCTCGTGTTGGAGGTAAAAAAATAAAAAATTAAAAAAAATACAAATTTCGTAGTCCAGCTCGATGTTATTTAAAAAAGAAAGAAAATCCCAGTCTAAGACGCTACCTTAAGCGGTAACCTCCGAGACTTGGGTTCAAGTATATTCCAGGAGATAATACTGGATCGCAAGAGACATTCTCATCGTCCGTCTTGCATGGCTTCAAAAACTCTGAACAAATAAGGATCATTACATCATTTCATGTGCCCCGGGACTTTGGTTTGTAAAATGCTATTAAGGCTAACGACCTGGTTTGCAAAGTGGAAGGGAAGGGTGAGATTCCACCGGCCGGATCAACTCTCCATCAAAGCCTCCCGCTCGCCATAAAATGACAAGTTCAGCTGCACAATCCCAAAATACGGTCACTTTCCATGAAGTGACTCTCCCGTGGTTCATCTTGGAGAGTTCTCTCTAAAGTTGTTTTTTTTTTTTTTGGAGGGGGGGCCCCGAGCCTCCTCCTCCTCCTCCTCCTCCTCCATCCTGCCGGCCCGCTTGAGGATGTTTTCCACGCCACGCCATCAGTTCCTCTCCGAGCTGGGGTAAAGCTTAAACACTTTGTATATCCACTCGGAGTAGAACGCCACGTTCACGAAAAGCGCCGGCTGTGACGAGGCACACTTTGTCCTTTGGATGCTCACGCCGATAATGACTTTGCGCTCGTGTTCCTGGCAAACCAACGGACCGCCGTTGTCCCGCTGTGGGGGGAAAATAATGTACAAAAGAGTGCGCGTATGTTAAAAGTTACCACACCAACGTCAAACGAAACCACAAACTGATGACATGCGACACTGAAGCTATGCTTGAAAAAGGTCAGTTTAGACACTTTATCGATAAACAGGACAGAAAAAGTCGCTGTTTGGGAGATTATTTCTCTATGGTAACACTGCTTTCTGGTAATAGTTGTAATAGAAATGAATTTGTGGGATCAGCAGCAGACCTGAATATGTGGATTGAACACACACAAGCAGCTTTTTCTATGCTGTCGACTTCTGTTTCATTAATTAGCGTACTTTGCGGACGATAAGCCACTTTATTTTTCCCAAACATGCTTTGAACACTGCACAGACGACTCAGCTTTTTAAGGGTTAACGAGCTTCGCAAAGTTGATATGTGGGTGATGCGTTCAGGTGCATCACGTAACTCCGACATTTATTTTTTTCCTTTTTAAATTTGGTGGGTGCAGCTTATATTCCGTGCACTCAATAGTCCAGAAATCACGGTAATCAGTTTTTTAGGCATTTTTCAAGGCGTCCATTATAAGATCTCCTGCTCATCCCACAAATGCATATTCCCTCCCAATGTGAGGAGAAAATAAATACGCTTTGCGAAAAATAGCTTCAACAAAAGAAATAATCTACTTTATGTGCTTAAGAAAATATTAGCCTGTAAAAAAAAGAAAAAAAAAAACCCATCATTTTATTTGCAGCATTAATTTAGAAATTCCAAAGTCGCGATATCATCGTTTGAAACTAGTTAAAATATAAGATTTTTTTTTAAAAGGTACTTTAAGTAAGAAAAGGTCTTACATCACATACACCTTGTCCTCTCTTGCCTCCGGCACAGATCCTCCGGTCGCCGGCGTCTCCTTTGATCCGTGAGCACCGGTCGTTGTCGACCATCGGCATGACGACCGTGTTCATTGCCTCGTCGTGCCCCGTATCTGAACACAAGAGCAGACCCTCGAGTCACAGGCGCCGGAGCCACACTTTCAACGTTAATGATTATTTCCATTGGAAAGTGCTTTGACATATGTGTGAAAGAAGGCAGTACTTTTGGTTTCCCCCCATCCATACATGGTGCAGTTGGTGCCTTCGGTGATGTGACACTCCCTTACCGGAAGATGGATGGTGGATGCGCCCTCAGACACGGGGGCAGGACTACAACAGGTATGAACATTCATGAATTGCACGTAAAAAAAAAAAATCACACTCGAAAAATCGATTTTTGCCAAGATGCGAGACACACGTCAGGAGGTTAAATCCTGGTGAGAAGTCCAGTACTTACTCTGCTAGTTTCAACATAACCAGATTGGATCCCTCGGGCCCGCAGATTAGACGAGAGATGCGCAGCCTTGGGTGGCTGGAAGACTGACTGAGGTTCCGCAGACCAACCTGCACACTGTAATCCCGGAGATCAGGAACACTGGCGGCAACGAGAGGAACATACGGTGAGCGAGAACGTAATGCCAGAGACAAAACATGGTGAAGGAGAAGAAGAAGAAGATGAATATTAGTTTTGCTCACAACTTGCATGTGCAACCCATCCTACTCATTATTCGCTTGAACGATACCTATTAGGAGCGGCGGGCTGCTGTGGTGCAGCGCCCGGGGGTCAAGGGCCTTTGCTCAGGGGCCCACAACGGTAATCTGCCCGCAGTGGAATTTGAACTTGCAAACCTCACGGCACTACATCGCCTCTCTAACCTCTAGGCCAGGGGTGTCAGATGTAAACCCCCCCCGTGGGACCTTGTCCCTATCAAACTAGACCCAAAGCTATGCTGTCGTGAGTTTAAAAAAAAAAAAAAAATCACTGTATTTTGCATCAGAAGGTTTTATTAAAATTCCCTTTATGTTCAGATTTGAGCCATTGTTGTCAGTCAATGTCAATGTTATTTATCACAGAAATGAGAAAATAAGGAAGAATAGTCTGCGTCTTCATGTCGTTTAATCAATATAATAAGAAATAACCTGCTTTTCTCTGAACAAATTAAGCATTTAGGTGTCGATGACTTTGATTTTTCAGATAGAAACAAAATGTAGTGCAGTGGTATTGGACAATAGTAAAGATATTGATGTTCCATTTCCAAACATACCCTTCATCTAAACAACAAAAAATGCTTTTTATATTTGCAAACTCTAAGCATGTTAAAGGAGTTAAAACAATATCCAACAGCCGCTATACACAAAACTGCAATGTCAGCTAAAAAAAAAAGACCTCAGTTGGGGATTCCACCCCGGATCTACACCACATTTTCACTACAGATAAAGGTGAGTTTTCATTAAAGTCACTCCTGCAGAAGATGTAGATACGGCCGACCATGACACACAAGATTACAGAAATCAAACAGCATGCTGAAACTTTTTGTGCACAAATGTCTCATAGTGTTTTGTAGAGGATACAAGCTGGGTGTTGTCTCATGAAAATCAAACTGTAAGGAGTTGGGTATTACCAGGATGTGAAGCACTGTTGGTCGGTCAAAACCCAGTCTTCTCTGATGAGCGAGCCACCGCATATATGAGCCTTCCTAAGAAGAAATAAAAAATATAATTCCATTGATTACAGTGCTTTGCATAAATATTAGGTGATATATATATGTATACATGCTAAAAAAAAATGGAGAAAAAGGACATACTCTCTCTGGATGCTTACAACCCAGCTCCCATCTGTTCCACGCACTTGATGTCCGCCGACGATTCTGGTGTTTATGTGCACAAAGCACGATATCTTGGGCCTCGTCAGACCTAAACCAGAAGGTAAAGTGGACAGACGGATGTAGATTTCAATAGGAAGCTCTCACAACTTCAAACGCCAGGCATAAAATATGATTTTCTTAGTCGGATAATGACAACAGAAGGACTTGATATAAAGGGTTTAAAGTAAAAGCGAGGAGATTAGAGATAACGTGAAGAGGAAGAGGACCAGGCTGGGAGGGAGGGAAGGAAGGAGAGATACTCACTGCTTGGCGGAGGAACCACCGTAGATGATTCACCTGATTGGCGTAAAGCGAGGGGGGACAAACAAAAAAGGAATAAATCAGACCACGGACCATTCACTGACACATAAAGCATGAAATCCCATTGAAAACTACAACCTCTTCTGTTCTATAAAGACTTTTATCTCTGCATCTGGATCCGCGTCGGAGGTTGTGACAGTCATGGCGACCGCGGTAAATAAATTTGCTGAAGAGCTCAAGAACTTCATGGAGGACATGTTTCACATTATGGAAAAATGATTGTGCCGCCATTTATTAAAAAAAGGGTCTCTCCGTCCGTGGCCAGATTAAAAGCAGCCAAAGAGAAATGTGCGCCGTTCCAGCGTGGTGGCAGCACAGACATTGCATCTGTTTGCTGTTTGAGGGTTGTGTATTTTCTGCCAATTGGACCAAACCGCAAGCTTTAACAGATTACGTAAGCCGCCAGGCAAGATTACATGAAGAAACAGTTGTGACATTTTCGCTGAAGTGAACAAAGACTCAATCAATCACGTTTATTTCACGACTCCCGATGATCTCCTTCTGCGTACCAAATGCAATTACATGCTCTTCCAGAAGCCCCGTCCCTCCGACGCTTTGGTGGTTCGCTTCTTTTTTTTTTTTTTTTTTTTTTTTTGATTCTCAAAGAAAATGTGATGCTTAACACAAAGACTGTAAGCACTTTTCCTCTGGCAACAACAGATCTACCAAAAACCTCTAAAGCTCCTTGATTAACACGTTACCTCTCGCTTGTTTGGTCTCGGCATGTTTTTAGTCTTCCAGGTGTTTTTTTTTTTTTTTTTTTGCAACTGAGCAAACCAGAGGAATTCATCGGCTGGCTCACACTCCACATTTGCAGGGAGACTTAAAAACAGGTGCATCGTTTTTGTTGCCTTTCTTCACTCGTGAGGCCAGATGTGATCATTTATAGAAAAAAAAAAATGGATGGGACTTTACTGGAAACAAGCTCATTTAAGTCACTCACAGTGCTTCAGCTTGCAGTAGTCCCAGGCCAGGCGGTTATTTGGATTGGTGTAACACCAGGGGCCGTGTTTGTCCCTGTCCGGGTTCCTGCAGTAGTTCCTCTCCAGCCCTACAGAGGATACTGTAGAGTGAGAATCCCCACTGTAAAACACACAAATACAGATTCTCATGTTCCATTTGTTATTTTGCACGCAGTGTATCAGCACTAGCTCCGGGGGCACGTCTCATAAAGATTCACACACACTCTCCTACTCTAAAAACACACAGCCAAGTGCATGAAGTGATCTGCAAACAGGCACTCCCGGTTCGTGCGTGCTCAAAGTATGTCCGGCAAAGTCCGACGCTAGCTTTTTCTACAAGTAGCGACGGACAATCTACATCTTGCATGGAGTCCGTAGAAGGAAAACTTTTTTTTTTTTTGCGAAGAGTGCTCTTGGGAGTTTGAAAGTATGCAGTCGAATCGTTGAGCAGGGCTCAGCCCAGCAGGAGCCACATCCTCCATGGAACTGCTCGGTCGCGCTCTCCATTGGTAGGAATTCCCATCATGGCGTGTCTCCTTACAGTGTTCTACTTGGCTGTACGAGAATTAGTCGTAAGAAGACCCCCCCCCCCCCAAAAAAAAAGCAATTACAAGGTTGGAGTTTTGAGCGCACACATGCAGGAAGAACGCTAGGCGATGAGCTACAATTTGTCAGGGGGTGTAGATAATTCCACTTCCCAGGAGAATGTTAAACAAGCTGTAGCCCTCGGCCGTTTTTCCTGGGACGACCCTTGACCTTGAGCAGGGCAGACTTGCTGGCAGCAGTCTATGCGAGGGAGCTGATTGGCTTTGATCTACTTTCCACAGAAAAGCACTTCCTGGGGTCACGGGTGAGCTCTGGAACATGTCCATCTGTCTGTGCCATTTTGGCTTTTAAAATTCTTGTAAATTAAGTAATTCCAACAGCCTGACTTCAGCATGAAGTAACGGCCCCGGAGTACACAACCTTCTCCGTAGGGATGCGTGCCTCGGACAGCACCCCGAGGTTTCCTCTCGTCAGTTAGATGAATAATAATTGGACCCGGTATTGACCCCTGAGGAACCCCCCGATTTCCTCTCGCTGTTTGTTTTCACTGCTTAGCCTCGTTGATATGAAAGGGATTTTTTTTTTTTTGCGAGGCAATGGGAGCTAAGTTGTCAACAAACACTCATCAACGGAGCTGAGAAGAATGTCAGCCTCTTTAGGAAACAGGTTTGACAAACAAAATTCTTTGCAGGAGAGGGAAAAAAAAAAGAAAGAACAAAACAACTTCATTAGTTACCTGGTTATATGATGGGACCAGTCTGCACAGGGAATCCCAGACCGGGTTGTGGATAAACTGCCTCGGTACATCTCTCCATTGTCCTCGTAACACTCTGAGGAAGAATAAAATACTCATTTTTTTCCAAGAGTTTTAAAACACCACAAATGACATTTGGCTGTTTGCTTATCTTCATGGTTTGGATCAGTTTAATGACGATCGATGTGAAACTTGTGGTTTACATTATAGTTCTGAACATTAAATATTTCCTCAACAGATTTTAGGAGAACGTTTTTTGACACCTGTGGTCTTCTGATATGTAAAGCAGTGAAACATGGGAAATGGCAGCAAGTGGTACTGCCAAACTCTGGTGAGATGGAATTTACTCGGCCATGTTCTGTGAAATAAATCAGTCCTGAAAAGAAATTGTAATAATACTAACTCACAGGAACATGGCCGAACTTTTCAAGCATCTGCAGGTCGGTACTTCAATCACATTATTCAGGGAAACAGCATGGACATTCCTATTGTAAGTGACGGGATACTCAGAAAAGGCTTCAAGCAGTCTTAAGGGAAAACTTCAGCTTTTCCTTTTAGCGTTGGATGAGAAAATTGGCACCAGGCAAAGTATTGAAATTGCAATAAAAAGGAGAAAAAAAGCCATCCTTAATAGTGTTGTTGTTTTTCTTTCTTATTGTCGTATTTTCCAAGTACAGGCCAGATTGTTTCTTTGCTGTGATCTGTGGTTTCTAAAAGCTGCTCAGTAACCAAACAGTGAGGACACCTTCAGGCTTTTGAAGTTTGACAGAGGCGTTTCTTCGATTTTTAGAGGAAGCCAGACCTTGTTTTCTCTGGATGTATTTACATATTCATGAAACACACACAAATGTTGCTCATCCCCTTGTGTAATTCTTGGCAAGAGAGCAAAAAAAAAAAAAAAAAAAGTGCAATCCCCAGAATAGTGTACATTGTTCCCTCACATGTGAAGTTATAATTTTACCGATTTTTTGCGAGGCCTCTGCATCACATCTGGGGATGTGGGTGCAGTTTGCCGTCCTCTGATTAGGGTCTGTCGTGAAGCACCATGGGTAATCCGCGCCGTCGGGGTTCCGACAGTAATTCTCTCTGAGATCTCTGTAACACACACACGGACTACAATTTAAATGATGGTGCCAATGATTTAGTTTTCCTCCAGGAAAGCTCCTGCGAGTGTCTCTTTCATCTCTCGCCGGTTATGCATTTTGACACGCAAACAGAATAAGTAATCTCCCCCCATGCTCCAGAGAGGGAAGTGATTCCAAGATGTCGGCCGCCATAAAGCAATCATTACTCACTTGCACTGGAAGTTTTGAGGGAGAAAAGTGTGGTTATGGGGGAACTGGGAGTCCCAACGCTGACATGTCACGCCCTCTGGAGTGACATTCATCGTCCCTTTGTAATCTGTGCCTTTCCCCTGGATGCAGGACATTGTGATGTTCACATCGGATTCCTCGCTGGGGTCTGAATCTATCAGGGGAAAAAAAACAAAAAAACAAAAACGTATGTGTGAGAGGAAGCATGAGAAAAAGGGGGAAGTCACCAAAAAAAAAAAGGCGAGGTGCAAAGACTGAAGGAAGGAATGAGGGAGGGAAAGAAGGAGGGAAATATTAATCCCCAGAAGAATGTGTCATGTTTAACCTAGAGACAGATGATCAAAAACAGTAGCGCTCCCCCCTTGCGTCTATTGCGATAGGAAACTTTGTGTATTCATAACACCGGTGCCCCACATTCTTGCACGTAGGGACATCCACAGCAACAAAAGAAAAAAATGTGTTTAACTCGCTGGAAGCGTGCGGTGGCATGGTTAGCACCGTGCAGACGTCCCAAGGTCTGCTGACGTTTACAGCCGTCGCTTTGAAATTGGACATGAAACATCTCTGGAGGGTTTTGTTTATCGGTTGGCAAAAGATATCGAGCCCGCCCGACTCTGGGCAACTTTATCCGGCGGCAAACTATTCCAAACATTTTCAGATGGAATTCTGCTTTTCAGCAGTCCAGGGGTAGCAGAACACAGGGAGCGACTTCTTCCCTCCGGATTTCTGTCTCTGTTTCTTTAGCCTTTGACAAATGAGATGGGAGAAGATGGAGGAGGGAAAAAAAAGGGGGGGGGGGGGGGGGGGGAATGTTCTGAGGCAGAAACGGCAGAAAGGTGGGTGGAAGAGAGGGATTCTTTGACTTGATGTAATGCATGCCAGTGTCTGTGTGCACTGTGTAGTACAGGTCAGTGGTTTTTATCTTTGTGAGGGCAGGCATTGAGGGATGCACACATCTGGACAAATGCAGATCCTCCACCCTCCACCCTCCCTGTAAATCATAACATGTACTGTAAAATACATGTGTGTGTGTCTGACAGAGACGGAGAGGGATGCTCCGTGTGTTTGCCGCTTCGCATATGGGAATATTTCAATGTACATTCACTGAAAAGTGAAGCAATTCTCCATTGGCTTAACCCCCTGTTTGGTCTTCGCTGCTTTTCTTTCAACTCTCTGTATTTTATATTACACGTGAAGGGAAATGTTATCCAAACAGCCAGTCAGTCCGACTCTGCCTACTGTGCTGAGTCAAGTGGAATTACATTATCCCGTATCCTTTCAGTGAGATACGTCTCAAAAAGTATTCAGGCACAGTAAAAAAAAAACTGCTGGCAGCTTTGCAACACAGCTTCTTTCCATGACAGCAAAACTTCAATTTGAATTGTCCGTCCGTAGTTTCACATTTCTCACAGGATGGTTCTCCAAGATCTCTCAGAGCTATTGGAGTTCAGATCTGGTGAAGGCTGTAGCGTGTGAGTCACATCGTTTTGCATTCATCAAACTTTCATCCCCCCCCCCGGGTCTTGTAAGGAAGCATCTGCAGTTGTTTTGCCTGTTGCACATTCATCCAGGTCGTGCCTTCAATTTGTCAGAACGTGTCAAGATTTCAAACACAAAACACACACACACACACCACCGAGAACAACCGTCAGACCTTCAAAAGGACGCCTTGCCATAGCAGTCTCCATCGTAACCCTCCACTTTGTAGCCCTGAGAGGTTTCAGTGAAAAAAACTTCCGACTCTCTGGAGTCAGACCTTCTCCTCTACAAACAACCTATTTACTCCTTCTTGTTGAGGTAGAAGGATCCGAAGCCGGATACCACAAGAAACACTCAAGCCGGATAAACAAAAGTCCTCTGAGACTCTGCAGGGGAGAAAGGCAGATTCCAATTCAGTTTGCCACATTTAAACCTCAAAACCACCAAAGTCCTGTACATAACAAATCCCCTGGCCATACTTGGCATGGCATCACCAAGATCAACCTTCATATTCTAACTGGTCTTGATTAAAGGTGACATGGATGAGAAGATGACAAACAGAATCACAAGTGAGAGAAAACACTTATTATGTCTTGTGTGTTTGAACGATTTGTCTGTGAAAGCCGAGCTTGAGAACTGGAGCACGCAGAGTGCACTATATTTCTTACCACACACAGTGATGTTGCAGTACTCCCACTGAGTTTTGGGATCCATGGTGTAGCACCATGGACGGAGACGATTATCTGGATTACGGCAGTAGTTGTCCCTTAAATCTTTGTCCCGATACCTGAGAGAGAGAGAGAGCGAGGGAGAGGGAGAGAGAGAGAGAGAGAGAGAGAGAGACAGAGAGAGAGAGAGAGAGAGAGAGAGAGAGAAAGGAAATAGATGAAGCAGGAGAAAAGCAGAGAGAGAAGTAAGTCATAACAACTGGTGAGGTTTACCTCTCTGGAGTATTAGCGTCATTTATTCAAGCATCTGTCATGGGTGTGTGCTGGTGGTGTCTGTGAGAAAGATTACGGTGTGATTTGCAAGCTTACTTTTTGGGCTGGATGCGGTGTTTGTGAGGTCTGGCTGAATCCCATCTCTGGCACTCCCTGCCGCTCTCTGTATGGTCCATTTTCCCCCGGTACCTCTCCCCATTACAAGTCATGCAGACTTCTACCAATAAAGAAACAACAGTTATCAAAACGTTCCCTCTGCTGAGGAATGCAAACAGATGCCTGAGATTTAAATAGAAACAAGCCCAGTAAATTATTGAGGAACTGCCTGGATTGTACTTATCCAGCGGCGAGGTTTTTGCGGGGGCCTCACCTTCTGAACACTGAGGTATGCCACACTCCTCGGCTCGGACGTTGGGGTCTGTGGTGTAGCACCACGGACCACCAGGATCGTTGTTGGGATTCCGACAGAAGTTCTCCCTCAGGTCCTGCGTCGGGTACCTATCGGGATAAAACCTACAGGAGCGCAGACGGGCGTTATTAAAAGTGTTAACTGATACTGTAAGCTGTGCAAATAAATTTTCACGAGTGCTCGCACACCCGGCTGCTCCGGCAGTGTATACAAGTACAGCGCAGTCCTCTCAATGACAAACCAAATAAATTCATAAGGCACTGACGCGGAGTGAGACGACACAAAAAAAAATTAAATGCGAGCCCCCCCCCCAGTGTGACTGGGTTTTACATTCACATCCAGGAATTCCCCAGTCATGGTAATCACATGCAAAGAGTGCAATTGATACGTTTCTACCCTCCAGATTTGCACCTTTTGCATGATCGCCTTACTGATTCCGACCATATCACCTGCTATTCAAGTGTGAAGCAGGCAGACTGTCACAGGACAGTAACCACCAACAGCACAGAACAATGCTACGGACCACTTGAAGCCACCCAAGCAGGTCTTTTTGCTGGCAGCCTTTGAACACGTTAAAACCCAATCCCTCTCCGTCAGCTTGTACATCACTTCAGTGCGAACAAGACCATGATAAAGTAAAAAGAAGAAAGAGGAGGGGGAGCAGGAGGGGGGGGGGGGGGGGTCCGGCTATTCCAAACACATGGCCTAAAACAAAGGAAGAGGCATGGGATCTCTGTACTAAATGGACAGTGTGTGAAATTTGTCTTCTGTCAGGGAGCAGGATGACAAAAAGCTGGTATGTCAGCACCCCCTGATCCGTGCCGACCGCCTCCACCCCTCCTCCCCTCCCACCCACCGAGACACTGAGGGACGACAGAAGAAGAAGAAGCGCTGATGAAGTGTCAACGGGATGTGAAAAGAAACAAGCCAAGTGACTGATTTAAGCATAATGGAGTGAGTGAGGAGGCTGGAGTTCGTCGTTTAACTGATGATGTAAGGAAAACTATGGAGGAAAGTGAGAAAAAGAAAAACAAGCAGAGCCCACAATCCCTTCAGCAGCCAGTCTGAACGCTCTACCACAAGCAATGACTCTTGCGGTGGGGATCTGCTCTACATTCTACAATAATGCACAACGTTATTCAGTCCAGAGGTGGAAGAAATCGCAGGCCTCTAACTGGGAGGAAGAGGAGCGAGAAAGCAGCGGAAGACCTTCCAGCCATACAGCCATTCCTCCATGTGTCAAAAATATAACAAGGTTAGGTCTAACAGAAACGTTTCACTCAGCGTATGCAACTAAAACAAAACACTTGTTCCCTCCTCTGAAGACGGCCCGGGGGCCAAAACTCACATCTGTTGTGTGTAACTCACAAGCTCAATATACTGTATTTCTATCATAATACAATATCCTAATTTATAAATGGAATTACAAGATTCCTCGCTTTGAAAAAAAAAACCAAAAAAAGGTTGCATCTGGTGAGACTCTGTAAAAAAAAAAAAAAAAAAAAGAAAAAGGCCGCAGCATGGGAGCAAGTTAGCCATAATGATGTTGTGCTAACAGATGTTGGCCAGTTATTCATCTCGTTGCCAAAGTCTGTTCCCTTCGGAGCCCATGCAGACACTGTGCACACATGCTTCATTCTGTGGGCCGACTAAACATACTGGCTGGATTCTGGATATCGCTAAAGATGAGATCTAGGACTGAAGTAACTCTTGCAAAATGTCTCGCGGTGCACACACACACACACACACACACACACACACACACACACACACACACACACACACACACACACACACACACACACACACACACACACACACACACACACACACACACACACACACACACACACACACACACACACACACACACACACACTCACACAGAGATACAGACACACACCTGGAGAAACAAATGTCGTAGTACAAGACGGCATCCAAAGGAATAAATATCCTGAGATTAAAGAAAAGCTGCATTTACAATAGTCATTTATATGGACGAGCAATTTTGTAGATTGATGTGCTACTATGCGAGTGATATTAATCCCTTTATTGAATTTCTGGGGAAAAAGAAGACAGTATAGTCTTATCGCTAGGTGCCATTTGTAATTTACTATGCAAGTTGGGAGTTGCCAAGAGTTTCAGTCATTGTTGGATTTATTATTTCTATTAAAAGGTTTCGTTTTTTGTGTTGGATGGAACAGAGCAGGGGGGTCAAACATAAGGCCCGTGGGCCAAAAATGGGCCGCAAAACTCCAAGAATTGTACCAAATTTCTCAGAAAACACGAATCATTTTTAACAAATTGCTAAAGCGTAGCGTACATAACACAACATTGAGACTTGAGCTGAGCTATAGAAGATGCAACTATGAAAGTTAATGCAAAATAGCATTAACCTCAAAGCCATGCTGTCAGGGTGAGTTTGTAAAAACTTGCATAATCCCACAGTTTTGTTTGGACATTTGATGTTTTTTTGTCGAAATCGTTGTCACTTTTAGTAGTAATTGTTTAATTTAGAAAATATTGACATTTTTATCACTTTTACTCTGTGCCACAACAAAGAAAGTTTCAATCTAAAGGTTATTATGGCACTATTTTACCTAAACTACAATGCATTTGACACACTAGTCATCATCAAGTAACACAGAAAACTATGAAAAGATCTTGATCTCAATGATCTAATACTGAGCACTGAGCTTCAGCAGATATCCAAGAGGCACAAGTATCTCTATAAAGAAAACTTTTGTTACCTGCCTCTGCAATGATCGCTTTAGATTGGGTTATTCTACTTTATGGATGATTTGGAAAGTCAAAATGTAAAATCACTTCTATGATTTAACGCTAAACCAAACCAAAATTCAAAGCAGGGTATGTTTCTAATATCTGCTACTGCTGCATGAAACTAAATCCTTCCTCTGAGCAATCACGCTCCAGTTCTGGCAACTTCCACCGGCATTGTTGGCAATGTGCTCTGAAGTGCCTGAGTTTGTGTGTCTAATTCATTTCATGACTGAGTGGATGGTTTTAACGTATGTTTCAACATTGTTAGCGTATATAGCCTCGGCCATTAGAGTGGACAGGAGTGGTCAATGATTTATGATTTTTTTATTTATTTTTTGGGACCGTTCGTATTTGGCTATGTGGTTAATGCCAGATTTTGTCGAGTGACAAACTAAGTGCCATGATTTACAACTGACTTTAGGGATGATTTAGAACATCAAAAACTAGAACTATTACGTCGTGCAACTTCAACCCGATCCGAAACCCCAAAGTAGTTGCCGCTCACAGACGTTCAATTGGAAATTGAGTGAACGGATGTCCCAGAGGAGGAAGATAAATTATTCCAGTGTCATCTATTGTTATTATTATTAATAGGAGAAATGTTCCATTCCATTCTCCGCGCTTGGCTGGGCATCAGTACACACTTCCTTTCAGTGCCCTGGTTCAAACACTAAATATAGACAACAGGTGGAAGTCCCATTCCTGGAAGGGAACCTCCTGAGGGATTGCCCCCGCCCTGCGGCGATCGGTCAAGCATGAAAATAATAGTTACCTGAGACTCAAATGGTGCGTGGTTCATTATGGTGGTAATTCTCACACAGCGGGGCTGTCCCATGTTGGGTAACCCCACGGTGGCACTAAATCTCCCTTAAGCAAAGCTCCCTCTGACCCTTTGAAAGTTGAAAAGTTGCTGACAGGTAAGGACGATAGAGGTCCCTGAGACCTCTGTAAAAGGGGACTGGGACCATGTGTCAAATAAACAATGACAAAGGAGTCCGAACACGAACAAGCGCTTTTCCGGAGAGTGATGAGAGGAGCAGGGGAGTGGGGGGGGGGGACGGGGACCGACACTGCAATCTGTTTTAATTGTTGGCGTTCAAGCCGACGTGTATTTTTCTCTCGGCTGGACGTCAGACGGAACGTGACCAGAGCCTATAAATCCATGCGTCTTCTTTCTTTCATTCTAAATCCCCCTCTATTGTTCTCTCTGCACTTCTTTAAAACCCCTATTGCTCCGTCTCGTGGCCTCACCCCCCCCCGCAGCAGTTAAAATAACTTGTGACTAATGAGCGCTGCTAACGAGATGCTGGCACCGAGTCACGGGGCTTGCCTCGCTGTGGCTGAGGGAAAACATCTTTGGGACACACCTGATGGCCTACGGTGCTGCTCCAAAAAAAAAAAAAAAAAGAATAAAGAAAACAACTTCATCGGGGACGACATTTCCGCATGTGTTGAAAGAAATCTGACTTAACTCTGGATAAACGTTCAACTGTCTCGGAGTCCCCACCTTCCCTTAACCCCCGAGGTGCAAGGGGAAGGACTTAACAGCCATAAATCAGAGGCCGCGGCCTGCGCAGTATCAAGACGCAGAGAAACGGCGAGGGGAGCATCCAGGAAGGTGGCGGAGGCCTCCGGATTACTGATACCAGCTTTGAAGTCTGACGCTTCACTATCTAGCGAGGGGAAGTGAATGGTTCACACATCCCACTACTCCCTCCCTGAAAGAAAAAAACAAACAAACAACAACACTGACGAGCGACGTACCCCCCCCCCCCCTAACTTCACGGTGACAGACGACTGCTTGTAACTGTCATTACGCTTGTAAATAGCCTCAATTCTCATGCAGACATGAAGCGTCTTAAGTTAAAAAACACAAAAGAAAACCAAACAGGACTTACGTGTGTTCATTGATGTTATTATCTGACCAAGCTTGGCAAGTGATGTTCGACTTTGTCCAAGACCTCCTCCCTCTGTAGTTGTCCTTGGTGCCGATGATACACTCCCTAACGTAATCTAAGTGAGAGGAAAAAAAACCCAAATAAATATATATCAAAAAAAAAAAAAAACATCCACGGAGGAGGAGTGGATTAGAACCGGGGCAGAAATACAGAGAAGGCTCTCACTGGACTAAATACAGACAAGTTCACTAAACACTGGCATTAATGGATGATATATTTTGAAAAATCAAAAAAAACAAAACAGTAAAGATAAAGAATGTTTTATAACTATATGGATACACAGTATATTAACTTATATATTTATATATGTAAGATGAATACTGGACCAAATGACTAGTTCAATGGTACAATATACTCCGTTACAATTACAACCATGAAGACAGAACATATGACAAAGGAAAGAGACTGTACACTCGACTCCCTAGAAAATGTAAAGAATACCATCAAACTCTATTGTCCTTGTTTTTGTTTTGTGTATACACATGTATTTCTTGTCGTCTATGATGTAATCACGAAAAACGTTAAAGAAAATCATCCACCAGTTTTTTTGTTTTTTTTTTGCTTTGATGCAACCTGCTGGCGTGTTCTGCTTACATGATGCTGCATTTCGACGATTCAAAGTTTATCACAGCTACAACCACCTGGACTATATTTTCCCTTGTATGGTCAAAGAGACTTTTTTTTTTTTTTTCTTCACAGCCAGTATTTAGTACGTCCAAGTGTGTGTGTGTTATTCCAAAAACAGACAACCCCGTGAAGTTCATTACATGTCACCGAGGGGAGTTTTTGTAAATTTCGCAGTAAACTAAAAGTGCTCGGATCCACAGCTTGCGCTTGAGTTCACTTTGGCGCTTTGGCTGTAAACAATACTTTTTTTTTTTCTCTCTTTCTTGTTTACACTTAGCTTAAGTGTGCTGCGTGTTTATGCATGCGACTTTCCCTCAACAGCGCGATTAAACAGCAGGGGGGGCGGTGAGGGGGGAGTCTTTTATTATGTCAACAGAGACAACCAAAGACCTTAAAAAGTGAAGGCACAATCCCCGACAAACAAGTGCAAATCCCTAGCTGCGCCTCGATGTTCTCATGAGAATTAAAAAAAAAAAAAAACTTGGAAAAATAGTGACATTTACCTTTTTTTTCATACAAAGTACAGTTTATGTAGGCTTGCTTCTGCACACCGTGGGTGAAACGGTCGAAAGGAAGCAAGTGGCATTTCCTGTTGTGCCTTTGAAAGTTGAAAGCCCTGTGTAAAAAAAAAAACAACAAAAAAAACGCACGGGAAGTAGTTGGGAGATGGACGAATGATAAACAGCAGAAAATATGTAAATAAGTATTTGGAGAGGAGAAGAAGAGGGGCTGAAAGTGAAGATGTGGAAAAAGCTGGGCGCCTGAAGTCGAGAGAAAACGTCGAAGTACGACTCACCGGCAGTTGAAGTTTTTCTTGACCTTGTTGCATTTCCGGGCGCAGTGTTCCTGCGAGCGGCCCTTTCGTACCAGTGCCGGCTGTGGACAGTCTGTGCAAACCAGCATGTGGCTCTCCGTCTTTTCATACTTCTGCAATAACTGGTGCGACATTCTACAACAACCTGCAGGACACAGGGACGCAACATGAGCGGGATTGCTGCCGAGTATTGAAAACTTCTAGATAGTAAATGCCACGTTAATCATTACCAAAGCCTAAAATAAAAAAAGTTATTGGCGCCTACAGTTTTTCATGTGTCAGTGTAATTTAAGAGAATGAGCGACCGACAGGGTGTACGGCCCCAATTACATGACAATGTCTCATGTGAAAATCTTTTTTGTGTGTGTGCAACACTTGTCTGTTTACTTAAATACCGCAGAAATGCAAAAAACAATGTCGTTTTCATGTTTTGGAGCTGTTTGTCTTCTTGCAATAGGTGTGCAGAGAACAATACTCAAACATTAATGACGGCGAGCACACAGATACTGGCATGGACAGTCGGATTTCTATTACGGGCAACTCTCAACAATAAAACGACCACGTCTCAGGAGAACATGGACTGTCTGGGAGCCATGACACCCCAGAGGCCGCCATTTTTGTTATTGTCAAACTACTACTGAAGTGGTAAAAAAGGCAATTTAATTGTAGCCAAGTAAAAATCCCATTCAAGAAAGTGGCTACAAAAGAAATTCTGCCAAAGCAGTTGGCAAACAAACCCAAATTCAATACACTAGACTTCTTGAAAACTATTTATGTGACCAAATCAGCGACAATACTGTTTCAGATTATGAAGGCATGTTAATAAATGCTTGTTTCTTTGGTGTCTATACCTTCAACGCTACATGAACACTTTACATTAATTTAATTAGGTTCAGTTTGATAAAAAAAAAAAAAAAAAAACCTGCTTCCAATCCTGCTTGGCATGATTTATTGTGATTCATTGATACAAGTATGAACAGAACAATCAAACCTTCTTGCAAGTAAAACAAGTCTCTTTCATTCATTTTGTTTAAGTTGGTGGAATAAAAGATCTTTTAAACCATTTTATAGAATAATGTAAATAAAGAATGCTCCGTTTAGCTGATAAACATTCCCTTCCATAGATCTAAAACCAGAATCTGGTGACCAAAGTAGCATAATATCATTCATATTGAGCTTTCTTGCTGCGTATTCTTGTGAAAAGTTGTATGTGGTCAGGAGCACATGTTGGAAACTACCTTTATGGTATGTCAAGAGAGATTTTGAAGACAACAAATGACTTCATGTAAAAAAAGAAAAATACAAATTATCTTGATTTCCCCTGGTGGCTGATTGGTCCTAAATCCCAATGTTAGCACAAGGTGAAGATCATCAATGTCATGTTGTTGATGACGTGCCGCTTACACGTATTTTTTTGTGTTTTCTGTTACAGAATTCTTTCACTTTTACTATGTAAGACTATGTAGTTTTCATGTTGGGTCACTTGTGGGCGCTGTTGGTATTTTGTAATCAAACCACAGATGCGTGCGCGGACAACAAAATGCTCGAAACATTCCCACTGGTGAGGACATGGATATTCGCGTGGACAGATGAAAACGAGGAATGGTATTGTGGGCTGTTATTGTCCAACTGTTCACGCACGTGCCAAAGAATGACCATTTTTAACAGCGAGAGGAAGCGATGAAGCGTCATCCTACGTCTAAACCCAGAGAAGTGCGTTTCCAAATCCGTCACAGAGTGCCCAGTGATGTCGAGCTCATGACCACTGACCGATTTCGAAGTCTCGTAGATGCGTATTGCGACTTCTTCACGAGAACTTGAGCGAAACACTCGGAGGCCACGTTTTATTGCCGCTGTAGAGATAAGAACTGGACGGAGACAGACTGATCTGCGGGAAAAATCCAACGGGGACGACAAGCAGGCGTGAACCTTTCCTTCAGGGCACGGCTGAGTGGGAAGTGGAGTTATGACAGTCGTCCACTAATGGAAGCGTTCGCTTCAAGCCTTGTGCTTGATGGCGTGTTAGCAACGACCATTGCGAGCTACTCGCAAACTCTACAGCAAAAAACTCAGACTGGACTTCAGCTGGGGTAGCAAGTAGTTTGGTTTATGCGTCAGAAAAGAGGTTTGAAGTGTATCCACTCATAAAAATATTTTATATTTTATTACATTCAGAGAAAGACGAAAATCTGCTTTTCTTTCAACAACTCTCGCTGTCCTATGGTCGTCATAATGCCGACCTTTCCACATCACCGCAGATAAAATTCCGGTATCTTAAAAATTCGTGACCCTGCAAACGGCCACGAGAAAGTCTTATTGGACGTCATGCTATTTTACGACAGCAATGCTCACATGAGTGACAGTCTAGGTTGTTTTGATGCAATCGGATTTCAGTATCAAAAGGCGAGAAATAAGCTTTTTTTTCACCCCTTCCAAATAATAAAGTGTCAAGAATAAAATTTTATGTATCGTCCCAGGTTTTGGCACACGGGAAGACATGGCCAGTATGCGGGGAAAGTGGAAAACTTGTCAAAAAGGACATATTACGATTCATTCTTTGATACGTTATTTATAGGGTCTTCACCGAGAGGCATTTCTCAGGAAGAAGAACATCAAAAAGGGAATTCTATCGTTGCAAAGATGTGGCACAATGTCTTCGGAATCCAATCAGGTTCAACAGCAGGACAAAACCATATTTTAAGCTTAAATCCAACCGTGATACAAATCATTCTTTTCTTTTTTTTTCTTCTTCTTCTTCTTTTTACCTACTGGAAAAAGTTAAGAGCCCATCCTTCAGCTGAAAGCAGCTCCGGTGTAAACACTGCTTCGCCATGCTGCGCCGACGTTCCGTGTTAAGACACAAGAAGGTTTATAATCACGGGCAAGTGCCACATAAATCCCGCGGGGAGAATCTCATGCTACCGGGTTAGAGCACCGAGAGCCTACACAAGGCGTCGCACGTGTGTGCGTGTGTGGGTACTGGGGATATTTTAAACTGTGGATCATTTAAAGGCTCCTCGTGGTCGAAAATGGATTTTTTTTTTTTTTTTTTTTCGGGGAGGACGCATTATTAATGTTTGGGCTCAGCTGGACCACATCTGGCACTCATCATGGTGTTGTTGCAGCCCTGATGTCTGGCCGGCCTGCTCAATTAGATTTCACTTAAGTCTCTTCCTCTCCTCGCACTCTGCGACTCGTGCTATCTCCAAAATCCCAAGCGTTTTCCTGAAGTCGGGGATTAGAATTGGAAGGTGCTCGGCCAGCGAGGGAGGTGAGATTTAATGAGGAGGAGGGGCAGTCGAATCAAGTATCTGGGTGAGGCATGAGAAAATAAAAAATGAGAAAAAGAAATTGCAGGTAGGAAAAGGTGAAAGATCTTCCACTTAGTGTCATCTGGAGAAGTGTTTAGCAACGCTTCCGAAGGTAAAAAAAAAAAAAAAACATCTGAATGTAATAATAGTAATAAGCCTGATCATGAAAAATAGGAATTTTAACTCAGTGTCTTGGTAAAAAAAATAATAATATAAAAAAGAAAAGAAAATTCACCTCCATGAACAACATGGGGAGCAGCAGGTTAAAGGTGCGCCTCTGTCTGGGAATTAAACGGACATTACATCTGCTTCAGAGAGCGCAAAATGTGGCAGTGGGCTCAGGAGCCAGATGTTTACCCCCCTCGCTCACCTCACATCCCCACCCTCTCTCTCTCTCTCTCTCTCTCTCTCGCTCTCTCTCTCTCACACACACACCTTTTCTATCACTCTATCGGGACCCAAATACCACAGAGCATTTTACTCTCGTCAGCTCAAGGGGGGGAGGTCAGAGGTCAGGGTCGGCTCCCCCTGAAGGTGGTAACTGTGGATTCAAGTGCTTAGCTCAATGACATGTCAGCAGGGTGGATGCGAGCCACCGGGTGACCTGTACTTCCCAGAGAGAGGGAGCGAGCGAGCGAGGGAGGGGAGCCACAGGGCCTGCACCGGGGTGCACCAACCCATCGTGTGCATGCACCCTAGGGTACTTCCTCTCTGGGGGGGGGGGGGGGGGGGGGCTGGCGTCGGGCCAGCAGATGCAGGAGTGTCTATTACTGAAATGGCCATGACCTATATATATATATATATAAAACAAAAGTTTAATGACAAAGCAGTAACCTCTGCTGATGTACCTCAAACCAAGAGCTTCGGCTCACATTCACACCTTTAGGCAGGATAACCGAATATGGTTGGACATAATTCATTTTAATCATTTTAAACTCCATTAAATAGTACATCACTCATTACACTCAATCTGATATCACTGATCTACACTTCTCATGTGAAACAGTGGGACCTCCAGGGGTAAAGGTGGAGTTCAAAAGAAGTTGATTGATGAGCTGCTGAATCTTTTTTTCATTCAGTTTTACACCTACCGAGCGAGTTGTTCATTGTTTGGCAACAGGGTGTTTGGTGCACTCCAGAAAAATAGCCTTGAGTAAGTTCTCTGCACGAAAACCTCAACTTCTGCAAGACAAGGCTTGTGAACAACCTGGCAGCAATGTGCACATATGGGAGCTGAAAGTGTGTCTATTTGTAGACTTCAAATAAACTTGTGACAGTGTTTTATGAACACAATAAAAGTTAGGTGGATTTCTTGAAAGTACTTAATAAAACACACACGTGCAGATATGTGGCATACACACACAAAAAAACAACATAACTCTTACCTGTGTCCACGAGAGTGACCACAACACACACCAAAGCTTGGTAAATCCATACGTTTGTCCTCATGGCTGTGAAGTGTGGAGCAGGTTACAATCCGGGATTAAGTGAGCGACTGTTTGAAGTGCAGAGAAGCAGAGGATGACCAGCAGGACTCGCCCTCCTCGCGCACACGTCCTCGGTTCAACCCCCTTCTGAAGCTCAGGTTTGCGCCCCTCTGTGTGTGTGAGTGAGTGTGTGTGTGTGTGTGTGTGTGTGTGTGTGTGTGTGTGTGTGTGCGCCTCAGCCTCTCCTCACTGCTGTCAAAGTGCGTCAAGTCCGCAGAAAGACGCAGCGGCAGCGTCCGGAAGTCAACTTCAGAGTAAAAATTTGATAAAAGTCAAAATGTTTGTGAAACAGTTGTGGCTCTTCTGTAATGGCTCCCTGAACCTTTCACATTATTATTCCCAAATAAACTTTTTTTTTTTTTTTTTTTTTTTTTATTTATCTTGTTTTCATTATATTCATGCAAGCAAAGTACAAAGCACTTTTAACTCTTGGTAAAAAAAAAAAAATTATAATTAAATAAAGGGAGACTAAAATGGGTGAAATGGGGGGGGGGGGGGGGGGGTTTAAACCACAAGAAATGGAGAAAAAAAAAAAGCTTTAAAAAAAAAAAAAAAAAAGCTTAAAAGACCAGGGTTTCTAAAATCAATCAATCAATCAATCATAAAAATGGGGAACACCAGGAAAAATGGCTCTTTTGTTTTATATCCAAAGGACGAAATAATGATTTCCTCCATAATACCAATTTTAAACCTCATCATCTTCTTGAAAATTGAAAAAGTTTACTTGAAATGTATATGAATTTAAAGTATGGCAGAAGGTTCAGTCAGTTCAAAAAAAACATTTGTATGTTGAAGGTTGAATCACAGTGCTTAATTTGTCTTAATTTTTCAATGATATAAAAATTACTGCAAAATCTCTCGCCAGTCATAAAAAAATGACTCTTCTATATAGAAAATCAAAACAAGAATATAATAACTGTGTAATAACTTTTTGAGAAGAAGAAAGCAGCTATTTTTAAGTCCTACGTCATCTGAGCTCTTCAGAGGCTTCATTCATCCCACATTTTGACATATACTGATCACAGCAGCTCCATTTTGCACCCAAAAATATGAAACGTCTAATGATGCATAGACAGAAACATGCAGAAAAGCAGCAAACACGTCATTCATAATGAGGCAGTGTTGTCTCACACATTCCCACCCAAATACCACACGCACTGGAAATTAAACATTTCCAAAGAATAAATGAGGTCACTTTTTTATCCAGAAACCAGGTTTACTTTCAATCCATGTTTATGGTGTATATGTTTCAAACAGACTTCAAACCAAAGGTTTGACATCTGCGTGTGTTTTTTCCAAACAGAGCAGGGTGATAGGTTGACTAATTGTTTGTCGCTGGTTTTTGGAACTTGGGTGGCAACAGGAATTTGGACTGTGTCACACGTACTCGAGGCACCTGGAGATTTCTTTTGTAACAATTAAGTAATATAATAAAGTGAAAATAAAGAGACCTAAGATATTCCTTTAAAACAATAGCACAACAACTGGCGATGCATTCAAATGTTTCAGGCACAAAATCAATCTGTGCTGAATGATTTAGTCGTGGAAGTTGAAATCTTGAATTTCAAATCGATGAATGGATGAATGATTTCAAAGTCATTATCACATCATTTAAGTAGTAATTTAGCTGGATTTCTTTTTTTAAAATCTTTCAGAACCAAAATAATTACAAATTACTGATTTATGTTGTGAGAAAATCCAGCTTGGACAGTTGTTTCACCACAATATTTGTTTAAAACTAAACTAAAAATATCAAATCTGTACTTCAAGTATGATAATACATTAATTCTGATTATCTACGACGGTCGTTGAGCCGCTCAGGCTCCCTTGTGGGAAAATGTAACAATGCAAGTCAATTTAAATGCAGAAACTGGACAAGCAATTTTAATCATTTTAGCTTAACTCCTTTATTACTATTATTATTTAAGTCGTTTTTGCTGTTCTATATATATGATTTGGTGGTTCCATCTATTCTTGCTCTTTTACCTTATTTAGCCATTTTTAGCCTACATTAAGCCATTTTTGAAAATCAGCTTGGTATGTAAATATAATAAAACTGCAAGCGAAATCTTTATTTGCAAGTGATTTTTCTGAAAATGTCATGGAGCCACAACAAGGGGTCTGCAAAGCAAAGGTTGAAAGAGTACTAAAAATATTCAAGTATTTAAGTAAAAGTACAATTACTTTTGATAACTTTTTAAAAGTACAAGTAAAATTACCAGTCTAAAAACGTACTCAAGTAAAAGTAATAAGTAGCTCATGTAGCTGCTGTTTTTCTGGCGCATCATCCACTGCAGTATTTCCGGGGCATAATATTTCTAATTCAATAAGTAAATTTTTTAATAAGTTTTACTCTCCTTTCAAAATGTCATTGTTTGTCAAACATCAAATAAGGTCTTGTATGGTATGGACTTGCTGGAACCAGCAGATGGTGGTAGTACAAGTACACGGACGCCAACTGCCGTTGAACCCAAGTGAAGAAGACGAAGAAGTGGAAACAGTCATCAGGGATGAAAAAGCTGCTGATAAGAGAGAGAGAAACAGTCATCAGGGACCACGAAAGCGGTGGGACACAATGTAGACAGATCCAGCAGATGGCGGTAATGCAACTTTATGGAGGCAAACTGCTGTTAAACCCCCAAAAAAGAAGAAGAAGAAGACCTTGAGGGGGCCACCTCAACATGTATATGGGTGTTTTTTTTGGGAGGATGTTTAATTTCATACATAGTCCCAGGAATAGTAATTTAGCAAGAAAGTCCAGCAATGCCGTAACTTTCCTGTGGACCTGTGAAAAAAACCAACACCCCTCCTCCATAACAATCAGAGGAGACATCCAGGACATGCTGACAGGCGCTATCGGGCTCCGATATGGGAACTGCAAAGCTGCCTTCCATCAATCCCTGCACAGTCGTTTGAGAATAATCTCTCCCCGTCTCTCTTCTCACCATAGCTGAGATACACAAGAGCCAAAATGTTGCCGTGTTCCTCCGTCCCGTCAGCCCTCTCATCACCTTTGTGCACTCCTGCATTCTGGAAGGAGACTTCACGGCATTCGTGCAAAGTCTCCTCACTGCTTGAACAGCTTCAGGAGTCTCACCTCTCCCAGGACTCGGCCTCGTCTCTATCTGATGACTAACCGGAGAAGCATGACTTCACTCCACGTGCAAAGATATACGGGACGGCAATTTATTGGAAGCTTAATCTATGTGTTTTCATTACATCCACTGTTGTACCAAGAATCATTTATTTGTGCTCTAATAAAGAGGAAAGATTCCTAAATTCTTTTTTTTTTTTTTGGGGAGTTACACACATTGTCTTATCTGCTGGTGGGAAACTTTCTCCCGACGAGCTGCTCACATACAGACGTTTTTACTTTTTAAATATCTAATCAGCCAAGCTGTTTTTTTTATACAGTCCTGGCAACTTAACAGTTTACTGAAGGGATTGCAGATGATCCAAAGCGGCTGAGTAAGATATTTAAGAACCATTATTGACGTTAATGTTTTAAAAAATGACCCGGGTTTATGGCCCATTGCTTCTCTATGATGCGTGGTTTTGTGAATTTGGATATGATACTAAGAATTCAGTAATAGTGGCAGAGAGGATGCTGAAAATCGAAAAACGTGAAGATAATTTACTGACCCGCCGCAGGCTGATGGTCATCAGGCGGGATCGTTCTGACAGGATGCTCTGCCTGTCTCTTCTCACTTGCCTCACTTTGGCCGGCCTGTAAAGGCAGATGGGATTCTTTACATGATGCGCCAAAGAGATTTTTGGCTTTAAGTATTGATTAAATCCTCGGAGGGTCAGCCAGTTGCAACAGACCTTAATGCAGGACCAGGCAAAGTTCACAGTTAAGCATGTAAAAAATTAAATAAATAATAATAATAATAATACATGTAAATGTCCCATAGCAAGACACTGAATCCACCAAATCCAGTTGACACTGAACTCTGGCTCCGATACAAGGGCATCCTGGGTTTCAGGAGGATTTCACTTAATAATTTATCATAAGTCTGACAAGCATAACCCTTGCGATTGTGTATGTTAGGACTCAGGTGGAATATGCTGATGTAACAAGACACCTTAGGACAATAAAATTCACAAACAGGACAATGAACAGCAGAAATCTGCCAGGAAAGTGTGGCCTCTATTCTGAGAACACACAGAGTCAGCTATCGTCGTGGAAGTTAAATCATGGCAAAGGATGAAATATATCTGTCACGCACTGAATTATACTGTTTTTCGGACAATTCTCACAGGAGATGGAGGTATGAGCGGAAGAAAGACTGTCCCAGGAGTTCACACATGGCACATAGTGGCACTTTGGAGGTGATTCATTCAGACAAGGGATGTCGAAATGCTAGGAAAACTAGTTTTTTAAAACCTTTGGGACCTTGAACACATTTACTTTCCACTGATATACAATAACTTAAAAGGGTAAAACTAACCAAAAACAGAGCCGTCACCTATATATATATTGATAACCTAAAAATGATAGAATACGTGCAAATATGTTTTAAAAATCAAAATATTTTCACCTGAACTCATTTTATTTGTAGATTTTATACACAGACTTAGCTGCAGTTCAAATCTAAACTATTACATAATCACATTAACACAGTCCATTATTCCTAGCTGCAAAGAAAAGGGTAAAAAAAAAAAAAAAAAGCAAAACGAGTAAGCAAGTGTCGAGAACTATGTTGTTTATACTATAAATATACTATTTAATAGCCCACACAGCGAATAACAGCGAATAAAACTGTGACAAAATGTGCTGTATAAAGAGTAAATGGCATGCAGCCTCAGATGTTCACGCTATATAAAGATACAGTTGGATCGCGGTCTGCATATGACTTTTATATCTTTGGCACTTCAAGTGTCGAAAGACACTTGAAAGATGTGGTGATGTAGTGTAATCATGTAATATAATATCCTATGGCTTTTTTATGGGGAAATAAAAGTTTAAAAAGTAGTACAGACAGTTTAAATTTCATTATCGGACATTAAGTGTATAAGACGTGTATTTTTAATACCTCATACTTTCTTTATCACCTATATCTTTAGCATAGGAATGCTATTTGATAGATGGGATTTGAAAGTGTCTTAAAGGTTATATAAATTAACTTTTAAACATTATAAGGCACGACGTGAATGAGACTGTTAATGTCTCATATAGGGATACAATGTCTTTATCAGAGGAGCATCATAACGATTATTGGAGTTTAAGTGACTGCTGTAAAGGTACAATAGGGTCACTTTGAAGACAAAGCAAAGTATCACTGGCACAGTGTAAACTTCATTACAAGACAAGAACTGTGTGTGTGTGTGTTTAGATGGGGCAGCTGGAAGTGATCCTATTTAGGTACTAGAAAACCAAGACTTTTGTTGGGCTCTAACCCTTATTTGACAGGAAATCCACACTTTAGCCGTTAACGGGCGGCAGACTTAAAGCCCTCCAGAGAGAACAGCAGGGGGACGAAACGGTTTGAGGTAAATGCCAGATGCCCGGCCCTCCCTCATTAAGACGCGTGCAGGTCATTTCATTTTTCTTTGGTCCCTTGTCCTCCCTTTTTTGGGTCTGCATGCCGTAAGTGTGTGTGGAAAATATCGTGTACCAGCAGGTGTAGTGGGGTGTGTGTGTGTGTGTGTGTGTGTGTGTGTGTGTGTGTGTGTGTGTGTGTGTGTGTGTGTGTGTGTGTGTGTGTGTGTGTGTGTGTGTGTGTGTGCTCCAAGCCCTGGCAGCAGGCACGTAGCTGCACTGTTCACCACACACACACGCGTCACATTTGCAATGTCAATCAGTGTCAGCCCAGAGAGGAAATCCAGACGCTCAGAAAAGCTGTCTTGGAGGACATTTTTTGTGGATTGGTACTTTTTGACTTACAGCTCGCCCCGTCCCATGTGCTTCACAAGCCTTGGGTAAATAAGTTACGTTTGACAGCTGATTATGCATCAAGGGAGAAGACGTTGGAAGTTGGGAGTGCTCTTTCATAACACACCAAAGCTATGGGAGTATTAACTTCCACGATTTATTTTTTTCACCGCGGGCCTCTTGCTGAGGACTCCAAAATGTCAGTCAGGCCTCGGCGTTGTTAATTAGGAGCATGGGAAGTTTGGTAGCGCCGCGGCGTAGGAGACCGGGGAGCTGTTTTGTTTAAAGACGAGCTGAAGATGTAATCAGTGGAAGTGACACACATTTCATAACGTCCAGTAACAACAAGGTTCGGCCTTTGGAAAGCTAAGATAAGTTCCTTCTTATCAGATGTAACAAAAAAAATCCCTCCCACATGACTAATTTGCAATCTCACCTCTTATAAATACCAGCGGTCCAGTGTCACAGTTCGTTATTTGTCTGTGATGATTGATCAGCTGCTTGCTTGGGTATAGTGAAACAATTAAAAGATATTTGGAACATCAGGGTGGAGCCTTGGAACTTGTAATCTCGATGAGCCCAGACTTGAAGCTACCTACTGACACTGACAAGTTGTCAATTTTAGTTGTAAAGATGCCCGCCCAACATTCCAGTCCAGCAATGCATTACAATAACCAAACGTAGCTGGAAGAGCAACAAAATTATGTCTGAACATTTTGGAGGTGGTGTGCGGTGAATCATGTTTCATCCTTCAATGCAAGGAAGGTGAGGAAAGACGGAGCTCAGGTTCAATGCAACCCTTCAACTCTCAAGCGTCAAGTGGTAATTCATGGTTAAATGCCCAATTCCATGTTGTGTATCACATTTTGACCAATAATTGTGAATGGCTGTTGATGGAAATGACTTGGACAAGTTTTCTGATGGGTCTTCTTACACATACCTGGGTATTTGAATTTCACTACTCATAGTCGCTCTGAACCAGGTGTGTATGCAATTCCGTGTCAATGAAGATTTTTCGGTAAACATACAGGGGGAAATATCAGATTTTGCAAAAACCCAGGTTCGTGCAAATGTGGCCTTAGAGGCTGGAATCATGGTTACATTCAAGATTGTACTCAATTATATATATTTGATTCATCTAAAAATGACACAACCTATTGAATTAGAAACATTTTTAACAGAGAAGAAATCTTAAGCGAAGTGAAAAGAAATCCTCATCGATAAAAGCCGCCCTTTGGGGAACACCTGCCGAACGGGGAACGCCCAGCGAACGGGAAACCTCTGCCGAATCAGAAAGACAGATCAAAAAGTCAAAGTTGCACAATTGCTTTTTGACAAGTTACTGCAAGAATAGAACAACTGATACCAGGTTGGGGTATTGAGTATTGATGAATCCAGATTGTTATTTTTGAGTTTTGTTGGAGGACTCCTGAGACAAATGTTGCATTAACATGCTCTGAGACACAATGACACTTTAACAACATAAATAAAAAAATAAAAACTCTTCTGGCTGCAGCAGAAAGATTTTAGATGTTGTACCGTCCCTTTAAGGTAAACCCGGTTTTTCGGGTGCAGATGTGTCAAGCCGCTTCAAGCAGGTGGGATTTGACGTTTCCTGCTGAAGATTTTTTGAAATGTGTCCATTTATGACATAAACATGAGCGTCTTCGGGCCGTTTGCTTTGGCAAAGCATTGCGTGCACCTGATGCACTTAACTTGAAAATATGGAAAAGCTCAACTCTGCATTCGTTGATATGCAATACACAGCTTGAAGCACTTTCCATTTTCGCCAACCACATTCAAAGTAATAAAAAAATGTTTTTTTTAATTTTGCATTAAAGATGAGGCATCACCTTATATGCAAATTCAAAATCTTGTTTGGATCTTGTCCGCCAAGTTGAGAATCCAAAGCACGAAAGAGAGCGCTTGATGTTTGTGGCAAGTGTGGACTTGATAGGTGAACTGAGAAGTGTGTGTTATTGTTGAGCAGGTACGGATTGCCTGCAGACGGAAAGTCCAGAGGCAGTTCTCAGACAGTAACACCTGTCAGACGTGAGAGATACAAATACATAAACAGATGCCTTTCATTCTTTTCCCCATTCTGCTTCTCGTTCAAGCAAAAGCTTTAGAAATTCAACATGCAATTTCTTACTTATTGGGCATGAACGGAATTGAATGTGAATATTTTCATGCACACGTTATCTTTTTTTTCCAGTTTTCTCACCGTGTGACTTGCTCTTTACGCCTACATAAACACATCTATTTCACGGCCTGCTGAGCCACGTAAGTAGGTGTGGACAGGAGGAGTGAGGAGGGAGAGGAGGGAGACCCACAGCGATGGGCAGTTCATCATCAAGTGGATTGAGGGGAGGGAGAAGGGGGGAGGGGGGGGGGTCAAATCCTGCAAAATCCAACACGTTTTCAGGCTTGATGCCACACATGTGATACAGCGATAGGCAATGTTTTCTTGATTCGGCTGTTGCACATAATCATCTGGCAGATTCCCTTCGATTTCTACTTACATTGAATGCAACCGGGAGACTTTTAAGGCCCCGGTTGTTGTTGATTTCGGCAGTGTTTACACAACAAATGGAACAATGGAGAAAATAAAAACAAACAACAGCACCAGCCCGTGGCCTGTAATGCTAACAACATCGTCATCAGCATTTCGCCCGTTTCCATGTTAAAGGGACATCGTTTGCAAAACAATGTGTTTTCACTCGAAGTGTTGTCGTGTAAGCGGGGGGGGGGGGGGGCCCTTCGTCTGCGCATGAAATTTCACTCAGTGCCGACAATTTGGGGGACAGACTCAACACAATTCAAGTCACAAGTCACATTGCGAGTTCCTTCCTAAGCGCTCGTGTGTATACTCTGTCTATAATGTCACCTGGACTCGCCTCCTCGGCCTCCAGGGGTCCACGCCTCATGGAAGCGTGACCAAACCTACATGCTATACTTTACTCATTATCCTCTAATCATTTTATGACCCAGCTGCCCGGCCCTGACCCCCTCCCCCTTTTTCCTTGCTACCCTCAATCCCTGCACATGAAGGCGGCTAATCACCGATGTGATCTGCCCCTTTTCACCTCTGACCCACCCAACACTAGAATAACAACCTTCATACCAGCCCAACCCACAGCCCCTCATCGCTTTCCCCCCCAATTAGGAGGGTGCTTTTCCCCATGCAGATGACAGATGAGGGGTCAGGGGGTTGTCAGACCCCCTTGCTAGTTTCTCGTTGTGCCCACCAAGGGATGAAACAGAAGGGCGTCGTTGCCTCAGGGAGTGACAAGGAAAACGGTTTAGAGATGGAAGCCGACCTGACGCAGACAAATGACTGTCTGAGAAATGGGCACGGAAGCAGCAAGTCGAGTGGAGAGGGGGGGGGGGGGGGGTTGTCCAGCAGATGGCAAACAAGACCTATTGGATGGATTTGAGCAGGAAAAAGGGTAGACCAGAAATAAAAATCAGATCAAAGTAACTGTACAAACCTCCATGGAGGAGATAAATGACGAACGTTTGAAGACGGATGATTTTCTGGACGTAAATGGAAGCAGGAGTTTGGCCAAATAGATAGCAAGTGGATTCAGGGATTAAAAGCCCAAAGAGAGAGAAAGTGTGTGTGTGTGTGTGTGTGGGGGGGGGGGGGGGGGGGTGAAATAGTGAGCAGGGGGGAAGAGAAAGACAGCTAGATAAGGCGGTGCTCGTTGTGTTAAAACACTGCAGCCAGCCATTTTCCTCCACTGCAATAAAAGCAGAGCCGCTATCCAATGAATCAAGGCGTTGGGGGGGCTTTCCTCTCTGTTGTGTGTTATGTCCACCGCTAATGGGCAGCAGATGTGGAGGTATTTCACAAGTGTGGCTTTGGAAAACATTCCCGCACATAAATCCAATTAGCTCGGACCCTGACCACGGGGCTGGCTGGTGAGCCGGCGAGCGCCGCTCGTGGCCGAACGCACCAACGCTCCACACAGAGTTTACTTAAATAATCCAATTTTTGCCAGCAGGTAGAGGAAGATGTCGACTTAATCAGGCTGAAACACTTTCTAAGCTTAAGAACAACAGTGTTGTAATTGAAGGCTTTGGATATTTGGGTTTGTCTGGTTTTTGAAGCTGTGGTGGGTGATAAACTTGAACTGGTCCATGCTTGCTGGGGTTTTTTTTTTGTTTGTTTGTTTCAAATTGCTGGTTAGGACATTTTTAACTAAACTTCAGAGACTAGGTTATTTTCCACACACATTGTAATTTACCAAATGGAGTTCCAAAATGTTTCTTTATTTGAATATATATATATATATATATATATATATATATATATATATATATATATATATATATATATATATATATATATACACACTTGGATCTACTTCTGAGTGACTGCTTCTAAAACTCTATGTCCTTTAACTGACCTGTTGCCAATCAACCTAATTAGTTGCAAAATGCTCCAGCTGTTTAGTTATTGGTGCCACTTACTTTTAGGGCCTTTTATGGCCACCGTCACACAACCCCCCCCCCCCCCCCCCCCCCCCCCCCCCCCACCTCCAAACATGTCACTGCCATGAAATTCAAATAGATTTTTCTTTTAAAAGCGTCATTTCATGCCATTATCATCAGATATGTCATCCATGTTATATTTGGGTTTACATTGGGCGCCAATAACGGGGTTACCATTTTATAATTGCACTCCAATTGTTTAACATCAATCTATCTTCTCAATGACTTTAACCAGTTTGGGGTCACAAGGGTGTTAGAGCCAATCCCTCACTATATGGTCCATAATAAAAAAAATGCTGAACTGAACCCTGCTTGAGATATGGTGCTTAAAATATTTATACTTTGAGGTCTGTGAAAATAAGAACTAAGATTACATTTGACATGCTTTTGCAGACAAGAAATGCGAAAATAATCCTATCATCAACAACGAGATAAAACAGTCTTTATTTACCTCAAGCATGCAAACTCACAGTCATAAAACCGAGATGACCGCAGCCACTAAATGGCAGCTTTAGTAACAGAACGGTGACAAAACGGGCCACAGTTCACGCGACCTGGACGCCAGCCATCACCTCAGCAATTTCAGCGGCACATATGAAGCGGCTGCGGCCTACTGTGTCTGGATCATGAGCGATTGTTTCTAGCGTGGCAGCTGCTGCGTGCTTGTCTGGCACCTCATTCACTGCTAACTGGCTACACGTGTTTTTAAAAGGACAGGTCCTGATGTACGCACACACACAAACACACACACACCCACCCACACACACACCTCGCCACACGCCACAGACAGACACATGTGCGCACAAAAACACACTCACTAATCCCCCCCGGCTTTAGGGCCACAGCAGGAGTGTGGTGGTCTTGTGTGGTTTTATTAACTAGGGTGGGACAGGGAGAGGTGAGATGGTAGAGAGAGAGAGAGAGAGAGAGAGAGAGAGAGAGCCAGAGAGAGAATAAGGTGTGCAGGGAGTCCCACCAGGTGCTAATAGATTTCCTGCAGCTTTGAAACGTTTACTTGTGCCGGTCTCCTGCAACGGACTCAGGTTTCATCTGCAGCAAATTACCCGGACCCAAGTTTGACCTCTCTTCAACGCAACCCCCCCCCCCCCCCCCCGCCCCAAAAAAAAAAGACATGCCTGTGTCACACACATTCTGACACACACTTCCATAGAGGGACTGACGCGTGCATGCCCCGACAGTTACGGCTGCACAGCACTGACATACATCTACAGTGGTGACATGACTTTACAAAGTGGTTTTTTTTTGTTCTTCATATTTTTTTTTTTCTTTCTTTCTTCAAACGGAAAGCTCAACATGTTGAGAAATCGATCCTGCCGGTTCTCCTGATCCCTTTCTGTGTTCAGACAGGAAGCAGGAGGAAGCAGAAGGCTGCAGGTAGCTTGACTCCGCTGACATTTTACAATCCAGGCAAAGTTCCATGTCCGGGAAGTGTTGTAAAAAGAAAGAAGAGCGCAGAGAACTGCAGGAGGTTATGCCAGAGGATACAGAAAAATAATAAATAAATAGATGCATAAATAAATAGAGAAAAATTAATGAATGTGAGTTGATGAAACAATTCATAGATAGAGAGATAGAGATAGAGATCGATAGATAGACAGATAGATAGATATTTACACAATAACCAAAATGTATAACTGGAAACCATGTTTTTCACCTCATCTACTGGTTCTTGGACTACATTTGGGAAATATGGTGTGTTTTTTTTAAACATGGACACCATTTCTTTTCTACCAATCAAGAAGTATGCTTGGATAACAACAAGCATGTTTCTAAAACTACGTAGTCAACTAGTTATTAAGGTATTTAACAGATCCTGATTGAGATTGAGAATGGTACCTCTCATAAAGTAAGTACAACTGTCTCTGCACTCACTCCCCCTGAAGTAATTACCCTCAAACACATTTGCACTTACTCATCTAATTACCTGAGCCCACCCCCCCCCCCCCCCCCCCCCACACACACACACACGATATAGATCTTTGATATTTGCGGTAAGTGAACTTTTTTGTTTACGTGCTAGTAATTTCTTCATTTCCCTGTGTGTGCGTGAGGTGCCTGTGTCTGTGGTGAGTGTTTGTAAATGAGTCAGAGCAGTTACCTTTGCTTGGGGGAGTGTACATCACTTTCTCTATAGGCTAAAAAAAAAAAAAAGTTTTTATGAGTTTGTTTATCTGTTGTATGTGTATTTTATGCATGTGTATGTATGTTTATGCGTGTGGGTTTGTCGAAACGCGAGCGTAGAACTCCAGCTGTGTGACGCAGCTGGAGGCTCGTTTGAGCCATGCTAGACAGAGCTTGGCGTGTCTGACGATCTTTAAGAGTCAACTTTCTGTGTGTGCCAGACTTAATCACCCCGTGTTATTCCACACGGATGAAACGCCGCCTGGCCGTCCCAATCGGACACCTGGAGCTCACGGCGGAGGAAATAACTCACCCTCCACCAGAACGTAAACGTCTGCCACGTCTGAGCGTCGGTGTTATGTCACCGAGGTTCTATCTGATGGGGCAGCGAGAGACACCCCACCCCCCCGTGTGAGAGTCAGTGCAATCGGTGGCCCCGCAAACCAGGTCACCGTTCGTGACTGTGAGCTATGAATTTGTCTGAGGGAGACAACGACAAGCCAACAACAGTCCCAGCAGAGGAGATGTGGATGCTGACAAATCACAGACAGTTGGATTTGCCATCAGTGTTTACTCGGCATGCGTGACTGATTCAGCATGTATCACTGCTTTATCAGGAATTCTCTCTTATCGCAAACTAAATGAGCGTTTCCTTCTCAGAACTGACTCATCCACATTAAACAGATTTACCCACTTAATTGTTGACTCTCACGATATCTAGAAATATTGTTTTATTTAGCTACTGAATCATTTCAATGCATCAAACTTTGTCATTTTCTCCAACATTGAAGTGAGTTTCTCCTCTTGAGTTTCAGATCCGATTTACTCGCGTAGTATTTTTTTGGTTTGAACTTCAGTGTTATGCCGTTAGACGCTCTGCAATAATTCAATGAAACTGAATAAAAACTGCACACAGGGTGAAACCTAGTTGGGAAATATTACTATACAGAAAAGTTTCATTACAACAATGACCCTATCCATAGTCGTCAAGTCTGTTACCATTTCCAAACTGGTTTGAGTGCCTCATCCATCCTTTAACTGACTCAGTACGACTGAGGACTGCAGTAGTATGTTGCATGGCAGCGTGAACCCTTTACGTTAATCACATTCACACACCAATGGAGACTGCGGCCATGCGTGGACAGGTTGAGATGGGAATCAAATCTGCAACATTCCAATTGGGAGACGACCACTGTACCATGCCCCCCCCCCCATTTTCAGAGCTGATAATTCTAGTTAAAAAAAAAAAAAGGTGGAATTTGGTCTCTGTGTTTTAAAATATTTACAGTGGTGTTTGTTTAACTCTAGCAGACGTTCGACTGATTGATCCTGAAGAAAGGTTATATGCAATATGACACTTTATTACCAAAACAAGACCTATTAGAGGATTAATACTACAAACTTGAGAAACATGTACAGAACATCAAAAGCTGGAAATGTCACTTATGTTACCAAACGTCTTTGTGCTTTTACTTTTGATACTTAAGTATATTTCACAAGAGGTACTTTAAGACTTTTACCCAAGGAATTATCTTATGGAAGACTTTCACTTTTACCGAAGTAGATTTCAAGCAATGTATCTTTACTTTTACTTAAGTTACGGCTTTCAACTTCTTTTAAAAGCGCTGGATTCTCATGTGCCAGAAGTTTTAAAGTAACTCTACTAACTAGTCGCTGTAATACCAATATTGTGAAAGTCACACAACCCTGTTTAAAGGAGCCAACAGGAGTTTCTCAAACACGTTATTGTATTAATGATAAACGGCATGAGGAAATGTTTGAGAGTCAATCACAGCGACATTTCCCAGTCGGTGTTGAAAAGCAGCCCAACATGTTTCCTTCCCTGTTTTGAGCAGCATCGTTTAAAAGAACCGTCTTGACAGCTCGTTTCTGGAAGTCTTTGTCAGTGCTCCTCTGTTTTCTCTCTCCTCTCGCTCGAGATAAGACCCAGTCATATTTTCAGTCAGGGACAGCTGATACAGAACCATGGGCGATCGCCGGTGATTCAAAAACCACATCAAACCTCCGGTGCTGGTCACTGGTGGAGGGGAAGCGTCGCACATCTGCTCAAGTTATTTTTCTGTTTTCTTGATACAGCTGGGACTTCAGTGTCACTTTCTCTGTGGTAAAGAAAGAAAGAAAAAAGACAAAAAGAAAAGCAACATGAAAGGAACATGAAGCAGCAATGCTACCAGACTGCAGCAATTACAACAAAGTGAGTACATTAATGACCCGCAGATGAATCACAAAGCAAAAAAAAAAAAAAATCCCAACAGGGATCCGAAGCGCTGTGGAGACACAACAGGGCAGGTGGAGGATATTTGCAACTTGAGCTGTTCCGCAAGCATGAAAAGAAGATTTTGGACTTGGCCGAGGCTATTTTGTAAACTTCGAGTTCCTCGAAATCCTTTTTATCTTTTCTTTCAGGGAGTTCACGTTGCATGAAACCATGTGGACAATTTCTTTTGATTTTTCTTCAGGAATTAAGCTTGGAATCGATTAAAAGACACTTCTGTTTACATGGATGAAAATATAGGCCTTTCCCATCTTTATCTGTGTCAATTTCCCAATACGAGGCTTAATAGTTTCAAGCTGACATTCCATCTAAAGTGAAGGCCACGAAAATACTCTCTTGGCAGCTGTAATTCTCACATAAAGATGCTCATTACGTTGCAATTTTATCATTGCATTCATGTTGTGATATTCGCCCTGCAGGCAGAAGAGAACATGTGTGGTCAACAGGGAACTCCAAGCTTGAAATGAACCCAAGACTAAACCTGCCTCTTTTGAAGCAATCGTCACACTTTAGGGACGAAAACCCGTGAAAAATAGTTTTCTACTTGTTATCTCTTTGGAAAAAATGGAATAGGATTTTCCATGCAAATCCATGTGGTAGTGATTGTGTTGCTGCATCCGCAATCAGGTATGTTTTCTTGAAACAACAGGGTACCAGAAGATGCTCAGTCATGATAAAGGAAAGCCATACTTTGACTGTAATCTCTTTCATCCTAATCTAATATGTAAAAAAAGGCATAGGTTTATGTAAGGCGCTGTGGGCAGTCGACTGTTCACCCGCAGGGTTCGGTCTTTCTGAAAAAGAGAAGCACATTTTGAAGAAAAAACAAAAAAGTCCCGTGGGGAAGAGCAAGATTTACCAAACATATCAATCTCAGCTCCCCTGGTGCCTTGTAAGCATCACAAGATATTTATGACGGCGGCCCTGATGGGCTCTTGAGCCCACGCCAAACAAATGCCTTTATGAGGTGTTTGAAATTTAAATGATGGGGTCTGAACTAAATTTGGAATGGCAGTGGTTAGAAATGTCCCCCGGGAGCTCTGAGTCGAAGTAACGACCTTCGAAATCACACAGGGAAAAAAAATTAAAAAATGAAGGGGCGGGAGATGTGGAAACAAAACAAAACCTCAGTAATGCCTTGGTGGTCTTGTTCTTTGTTGTCAATGTTGTTTCCTCCTAAACCCACAGTTGTTCGCTCTCCCCAACAAGCACTGTGCGTAACGGGACGCTTTGTAGCCTGCAAATGCAAAAAACAAAAAGTCTCTCGGCGGTGTTCGCTTGGCATAAAACAGGTTTCGTGAGGGGACCGACGGAACCTCCAGTAATCTAAAACCAGTCCCTTAAACATCACTTCTATGGAGCAGGAAAGGAAAGCGCAGGAACCATATCTTCTTCATCTGGCACGCTGAGGAATGCAGGAGTAAGCATTAGCTGAGAAGAGGGAGAGAAAGGGGGTTTGAGAGCAGGACATGCATATGAAGCACTGAGCCACACTATAGTGACCATACAGGTATTTAAGATACCCTCTTTTCAAAAAGTACTTCTGCTGGTGAACGTGTAACATCACCTCGACGCTCGCTGGGAAATCTTCTTTTTGAAAAACAAAAACCGCTGCTGTAATGAGAGATTTGTTAATACTTGCAAATGTAATTACTTACATAATAAACTTTTCATATTTACTCTGCGAGCCGTTTACATATGGGGACTTCAGGCCAGATATCAATCAGTGACAGAAGGCCACAAGCCCAGAGACTTAGGATAACAATCAAAAACACAACAGGAGTGACCTCTCAGCGTAAACCAACAGGGTCGTCTTGTTGCCAGACGCGAAATCCAGAGCCCCTGGCAGGAAATCCACCGTGTGCTGTTGACATCGCAACTCATCCGTAACAGACGAGGAATAACACTTTTTGGAAAGGAAGAGTTTGGGGAGGAGGTCAAAAAAAAAAAAAAGAAGTGGGAGACCAAGACAGACAGGGTGCCGTCACAGGAAAACAAGGCTTTTAGCACAGCGATAAATCTTTCATACAATATTCACTCAAGAAGGAAAAAAAGAAGAGAATACATTAAAAGCAGAGATTACACATGGCAAGAAATAAACTCCATTTTCAAAAAGAGATTCAGAGGATGCAGGCCTAAGGGAATGTACTGTGTCATTTCTTTGCATTACGGTGGTTTCCTGATTGAATGGAGATTGTATGCAGACCTTTAATAAAGGCGATTTAATTTAGATGAACAAAAATAACAATTTTCTAACATGCTATCCATCTTCAATACCCACTTTGTCCGCGTTAGGGTCGCAAGGAGTTTCATCATTGAGTAAAACAATTTAGGTCCTGTTAAATGTTTTCAAGTGAAAACGTTAAATTTAAGTGTCCATTTCCACGACGATGGAGCTCAGGACCACTGGAAATGGCTCCCAAATGGAAACTTTTCAAAAATGCTCCATCTCTGTGGGAATGGTAGAGAATGCAACTTTTTGAAACACTCCGACTTTCCATGGAAACGAGGGAAATTTAACTTTTTCTGAAACGCTGCTACTGTGCATGTGCACCACGGCCGAAGTAAATAGTTGGATGGAAATGCGAAACATTTCTGAAAAGTGCGTATTCACATCAAACGTTGGGCTAACGTGCACCTCGTTCTATTATTGGAGGAAGTTGCGATACCTGGATAAAACATCCACACCGCGAGAACATGCAAACCCTAACCCCAAAATGCCCCGACCTCGATTCCCGATCAACCCTTCTCACTGTTAAGACCAGACCTGTACCCACCACACCACCGTGCAGCCCTCTGTAAAACACATTATTTCAGATTATTGGACTCTATGTGGTCATTTAACAGCTGTGCTACCAACAATAAAGGCCCATTTTTCAAAATTAAAAATAAATAGTAAAAGACATTGTAATTGGTCCTTGTTTAAAACGTCCCTGAGCGCCTGAAGGATTTGAGGTTTTTTCCCCCTCGTTCGTCATGGCTTAGCAGCGCTGCATGCATACAGGACCAGGGTTAGTTTAACGTTCTATAATAAAAGCGTAAAATGAGCCTGTAGTTTGTCTTTGGGGGGCAGTGAGGAATAGTAGCTCTAAGACTCTGGACTTGAGCACAGCTGGTTTCAGGTTCAAGCACAAAGCGGGCTGCGTTAACGAGAAAGTCACTTCCCATTTGATCAAGGCGGAATAGGGAAAACAGGAATTATTGCAAATTTATGACCAGAGGCACATTAGAGTTCGCTGTTAATGGACGCGTCCTTGAGCTGGACTCAGTGTTGCGGGGAGATGAGGCCGGACCTCCGAATCCTCGGTTTCTTTTCCTGGACTGTTGATCTTGGCCGGACGTCAGTTTCTGATGTTGGCTAGACACTGGGAGAGCAGACTCAGGGTGCTTCCTTCTCATTCTCACACACATTTGGATGGGAAATGTACGTTGGCAATGTGACAGGAGTTAGTAGAAATCTGATCCACTGCGAGCGAAAAAAAAGACATTTTGCAAAAAAAACCAAAAAACATGGAAATCAGCCAGAATCTAAACACAATGCAGCTTATAGTAATCATAAACCTTTATTCTGAATTATACCTTATTTGCACAGGAATAAACACGTTGCTCCTCAGGATTATAAACATTGTTTTAGTTTTTTCCAACATTAATTTTGTATTTTTTTTTTTTACATGTCGAATTCTGCAAAGAATCAGGTTCCACTAAAGTGTAACATATTAAAGCACAATCGAGGGAGACCGATAAAGAGGCCCACCAAGCCCCTCCCAGAACTTACTCTGGCGAGGCGTGACTCGGTGGATACCTCCATCGAGAGCCTGCCATAAAACCGAAGGCAGTGGACGATTGACTGACTGGTCCGTCAATCACCTGCCGAAGAGTGGCAGCCCGGGAAGAGACAGGAAAAGAAAAAACACACACGCACACACACACACCGAGCAATCGTAAAGAATCCAGAAATAAAAGAAGGCCAACCCACCCGATCCATACAAAGAGCACCAACAGAATCAAAAACACTTCATATCACATCGACAGTAGATTATTCCTGAGGTGACAGCATCTGATTTTAGCACTTAAAGAGTTGAATGGAACATCTGGACAACTGTGAAGCTCTTTCTCAGGTTCTCCAACGTCTAAAACGCATCCAGTTCCTACTTTTAGTCTGTATTTTTGCGCCCAAAATGACCATACCAGCATTTCACTTCGCCATATTTTACTACAATCTTTCCAATTAGAGACCATTAGGTCATGTTTGAATAATGCAACTACAATAAATCAAGACAAAATCAAATGTACAGTTACACTGATTGCCCCAATAAACAGTAGGTTGGTGAAATAGTAACAAAGGATTTTGATCATGCTAATGACAGGAAGGAATCTGAACAGTTGTCCTCCATTAAAGTTTCATAGCAAACCGTCTGATAGTGATCGAGACGCGTCAGTTTTTTCTCAGAGAATCGGAAGTCGTGACTTTTACTAATTAGGTTAAATCGCTGGTATGGTCATTTGAATAAAAGTGACTCGCAGATGGCTTGAAACAATCAGACAGACCCTTGAACGCCACGGCGATTTCCCCCTCTTCCCTCCAGTCGACTCAGGGCGGAGCCAAATGCTGTCTCCCCAAGAACACGGCAGTATCAGCTGATCAAACCTCAGTATTTCACAAACAAACGCCTCACGGTCGAGATATTATGCTTCCCGACATCGTACACTAAAGCAGGAGCACACCAGGTAGTTTTTTGTTCAATCTTTTTCATTTTTCTTCTTCTTCTCCATAATCAGCATTACCATGCAGCACAGGAAAACAACGTATGAAACGTATGTCTTGCCTCGGTAACATTGCATAAATGTTATAGTAATGATAATAGGTTTCTCCATGAGAGAATAAGAATCCTACTGTATATGGCACTTGATATTTGAGTGTTAGTAAATGAGGAGCATAAATACCAGTGTTAGTTTCACCACAGTTTCGGTTGGTTATAGTTAAAGATAGGAAAAAAAAAAAAGTAAAAAACAAATAAATATGCGTCAGGCTTTTTAGACAGTGATGGATTTGTTTTAATTATCATGGCGTCTCTTTGCCACAAAAGAGAAATGCTTACTGCACAAAACCCGACACCATAAAAGTTTAGAAGAGGATAAGTGTCGGTAGAAATATGCAATGTGGCTTTCGCTTCCCCCTGGGAATTAAGCAGAATTCCAAACATCCCACTCGTGTTTATCAAATAAAGTCTTGCGTAAAAGAGGACGCACGCGCTGGTTGTGATTTGGTGGTGAAGGGAGCATCCTCAGATTCCCTCCAGCGTTGACGTCTCCAATGCCAAACATGAAAATGCTGCACATTTTCAAACCACGAAATGGAAGGAGAGTCGGTAAATAGGTGATCAAATAAGTGAAGGTATATAAATGTATCTCACGTCGCCTCCATATTGATCAATCTTCCTTGTACTTGTCAGACAAAAGCAGAAACCAACATCGTCTGATTTATCAAGGGTAGTAGCATCAAATAGACCATAGAGTGTAGGTAGCTTGAGTAATATTTACATCATATCTTGACAGGCTGTGGATAAATAAATTACCCATAAACACACTACATCTTCAAAAGTTTCCATACTGATTTCTTTTTCCAGTGTCCAGTTCTGGTTCTGTGAATTTAAAGTATTATTCTTGATTTTTTTTTTTTTTTTAACGTATTATTTGGTTCTGCATCAGTGGCTGAATTCTTATCGGTGCATTTAATAAAGAAAAATGTCTGGTTCCTTAAAAACCATGTACAGTAGCATGGGCACATTGTCTTGCCTGCTTATGATGCATTTATATGGACCGAATATGAGAAAAAGGCACACTAAATGAACGGAGATGAGCTTACATGGGAGGAGGAGGAAGAGTGTGGACAGACTGCCGTTGTATAGTAGTTTTCACTTGTTGACTTCACAGTGTTCTAAACTGTAAGGAGTTTCACCACTTGTGTTGGGACAACTAACTGCATTTTCCTTTTTTTTCTCCCCGTACAAATTTAGACAAACATGTCCAAAGCCATGTTTCCATCTATTTGCATCCGTCAAACTGCGTTTTCACCACAGCCCAGCTTTTAAATGTAGCTTCAATTACAACGCAAAGGCACTCTGAGTGGCGAGGATATTTATCTGGATCTCAGGGAAAGTTAAATCTTAAACAAAAAAAATATATCGGTCCGCTAGTGTTTGAAGTGATCCGGTTTACAAACCAACAAACAAACCAACTGGAAGTAATGAAAGCATTTATTTACCTTCCAAAGACTCCAGAGGGTTGTTGCATTCTGGCAACGTTTCATAGTAATTGAGTTCTTTTTGTCTGTTTTTCCGCTCATAAACAGCATATGGGGATATACGGAGTTTGCCAACATAAATAATGAACTTGACGCTGTTATTTATGTTGATCTTTTTTTGTTACTTTTACCTGTAATTCATGACAATAAACAGTTGCTTAGTTTTTACATCCAATAGTGGATTTCGTCATGTATTAGGAATACAGGAGAAACGCAAAGGTCTCGATTCAACGTATTGTTTTTTTTCCATTTCTGGAACAACGTTTGAAATTTTTGGTTCATTGTAGTTTTCCTGTAGGGACACTAGTGGGTACTGTTGTTTGTTATTGTAATGAAAACACACAAACGTGTGCAGAGAACGAATCACTGAAAACATAAACAATGGGAGAACACAGACATTCGTATGAACAGACAATAAAGTTGGATTGTGATTCTGGGTGACTCAACTATAAAACTACCAAGTACCAGGAGAATTTGTGCAGCAGTTCAGAAAAAAAAAAAAGATTTTCTTTTTTCCTGTGGCTCTGAGTGCTCATCATGCATTTTAATTTAAATTCAACTTTCCACTCCATACATGCCTCCCCCCCCCCCCCCCCCCCCTCACACGGAACAGCAGGTTGATGCTATAATGGCTGTTATTAAATGAAATATGAAATTTCGACTATTTTTGTCAGTGTCATACCAGGATAGCATAGAATACATTAATACTTTTAGAGAGAGTACATATTACTTTGACTTAAAACACTCCAAAATGGTGTCTTTTGATCTTACCGTACCTTGCATTTAAAATTTATTTACATTATTCCTGTTTAAATATTGCAAGGAAAAGGCATTCTGGGAAATACTACTAATTTTAATCAGTTTCCTTTTACTTTCTCACAACCAGTTTCTCTGGTCCATCCAGAGTGAACTGGCACATTAAATCAGATCATTAAGTCAGATTCTATATAGACTGCAGACTAAAACGCTATACATTTTGGCATTTATAAGATAAATAAATGCTGTTCCCATTTTCAACTCATGCCGACAGCATGATTGTGTGGAATATGTCTGAAATTATTTTATGTCAATCAATGCCTTTGCTGTCTTGCATAGATTGTAAAATGTCAGCGAAAAAAAAACCGTATAGTTTAAAATAAAGTAATCTGAGGCTACTTTCACACAATCAAATGTGGCCGTCATTTAAGTATTTGAACGCCCTCGCCTTATATTAAAGGTTTTGAAAGACATTTTCTTGGTGCTCAACTATTCATTTTTGACTGCAATCAGATGGAAATAAATAAAGACAATGTCTGGGCGCTTGCGAGTGTATGAGTTGGCAACAGTGGTAAGATAACGTTCAATATACAGTCTGACTGAAAACCGGTCATATACTACAATTGGAAACAGATTTCTAGTTTCTGGGACTGTCAGATTATGGACAATGGATGGTGTTTTTAAATCAAGAAATAGCACCTCTAGGGTGCAGGAAAGAGAAATAGTCAAGAAGTGAACCCCCTTTACAGGCTATTTTACTAGCATCAGCAAAATAATTGCATCCAGAATAATAATAATTTAAAAATAAATAAATAAATATTTGACAAAAAACTATTTATTTGCTGCTGGGACCCCAATCTGGATTAAAAAAAAGAAAAAAAAAATGAAGATAATGAGTCGACTTTAAGCCCCACTCGCAAATACGACCACAAAAGCTCTTCCTGTCCCTGCAAACACTTTACTTTACAAGCGGCGGTTATGTATTGCAACCCGAGTGAGCTATATAATGAAAGAACAACAGGATCATGGAGGTGAGCCTCATGAAGCCGTGACCACATTAGGCTGGTGCAGTGAAGACAGTCTAATGAGCGGAGGCTTTGGTCCGTCTATCCACGGGCTAATTTGCCAAATCTCTGTGGGTTTTTGTTTTTTTTTCTGGATTGTGGTGAAAACGCAGACAACAAAAGGGCCGAGGGAACGTTTAAGGTTGTCGGGAGCTTGTCCTGGGCTGGAACAGTTCCGAGGGACCTTTGAGTGCAAACGTGGGTAGCAAAACAAATTCTTCTATAACCCTCATTCAAGTTTATTTTATAGCGTCATTCAAACAAGCGGTAAAAAGTCATCCTGACACTTCATTCGGCTAACCAACAAATCGTCAAATGAACGTTTACACTACGGCTCTTTCCATTCCAAAACTACCATGTCGGGGTTTAAGTCTGAGTCACAGAGTTCACATGGCACGAGAATCTTTAGTCCACCGAGGGAGCGCAAGACATCAGCCAGGCTCATCCTGATGGGTTAATGCTCGCTATGGCACCGGAGTTTGGACTGGATCAAGGCAGAAAGTCTGATTACTATTCCCACTCCTGCTCAGGACCATCAGCTAATGAAGGTAAAATTCATACACTCTGAAAACAAGCGCTCTGTGGCAGTGGAAAGGGGTTTAGCTGTTTGTGCATAAACGGAACGACAAAACACGATTTCCACACCGCAAACAAGAGTATCCACATGAGAAGACGCCAATGGCTTCAGAGAGAGAGAAATGTCCTGGGTGGAGTGACCTAATCGACTCAGCCGAGAGGAACAACTTGGCATCAATTTCGGAAATCTTTGCCGAACGGCGTACCAGGAGGGGAAAAAAAAAAAAAAAAAAAAAAAAAAAGCAATAAAATGCCTAAATAACTAACCACTGCAAATCGATTCAAAGTAAAAACAGAGCATACTGCTGCAAAAGGGAAGCGCTGTTTCTGGCAGTGGTGAATGAAACAGGTCATTTAACAGCGAGTCCCCACATCGTGATTTAAAGTCCAGGATACTGTAAGGCAGTCCCAATGTCTTTCTTCAGTGACATCAAGCTGGATAAAGTCCCTTATTTGCCAATCGAAAACAAATGTTCCTCTAATCTCTGCTGGCAGGGACCTTTAAAGGGACGAGGAGTAGAGGAGTAGGTCAAAAGGCCTTTTATCATTCAAATTATCATCTTGTCACATACATTTCTTACGTCACTTGTACCCCGGTGAGATCACTTTGAGAAACCCCTGAAAATGAAGAAGAAACTGGCAGAACGTGGAGCTCACGGGTTTTTTTTTGTTGTCGTTTGTTTTGTTCGTTTACGAGCGCTTCTCGCCTAGCGTTCCTCATTTCGGTGGCAGCGCTGCATGCCGGTTTGCCAGGTTGGGGATACGGAGGGAGGGACATAAAGATGCAATGTGTTGTTCAGAGGTCATGATGGGATGGCGTGGCGTCTGGAGTCGGTGGCGATCCAGAGCAGCACCAGCTGCAGGGCCACCGTCAGGCAAACCGAGGGGCTCAGGCTGGACACCCCGCCGCATTCAGGATCCTCCTCCTGGTTCCAGCCGAGAAGGCGGGGGGGGGGGGAAAAGTTAGTTATTTGAAGAAAAACACTTCACTAAGGGGGGCAAACTCATTCATTAAGTTCAATTTAATGTCAAGTCGCTGGATCAATATCATGATAAGATAATAGATTTTACATTATTAAGACCATTGTAATTAAATATCGTTTTACAGAAGCTGGACAAGTTGTTGGTTTTTTTTATGTATGATAAATGCATTTATACTGTTACTCAAGCAAGATGTATTAAGATTGTTATCCTTTTTTTGGGAATTCTTGTAGCATACATTATATTTCAATTGGAAAATGAAACTGATGGACATTTGCTATTCACTGATGCTCATTGATTCTCAGGTTTCTGCAGCTTTAACCTCGTATTTTCATTTATGTCGATAATGTGACTTTATTCGCAAAGAGTAAATCCAACAGATCTTGTCATGCATCCATACATTCATTAAGAAACAGTGACATTGATTACTTCTTTTCAGTTCAGTCCCTGTTTGAACATTTCCAGTGAAAATGCATGGTGAATTTTTTAAGACTGCAGTTCTGTGCGTTTGACAAATTTGTTACACATACAACTGAAGAACCTTATTTTCCCTGTTTAAAGCTTTTGTGACTCTGATGTATTGTTGGAATTTAAGTAGCAGAGACTTCTGGCACGACTTTCCATGCAGGCCAGATTTGCACAACATCAGACTGAATAAAGGCATATGCGTTTTGACAGCGACAGTGCTACTTACAAATCCACAGATAAAACATCTTTTTGCATCAAATGCTCTGCAGTTGGTTTAAATTTGTGCCAATGAGGAAACATTTTTTCTATATATATTTTATTTTTTAAGTCATCTTGGACAGAGTTGCCTTGTCTATAGTTTTCCCAGCAGTTGTTATTATTTTGCATGTGAATTTCTTAACTAAGATTTATGAATAAATCCCATTTGAATAACTGAGACTGTAGTCAAACATTGTAATCTACTCTATTGACATGAAAAGGAGAGAATCATCAAATATTCATATTGAAATATGGCTGAAACAGCCCTGATAATATACTATACTGTGTGTACTTACTTGTTTGGATAAAAGGTTCATAATGCTGGCACATCGATGAATTATGGTGTCATTTTGTAAATGGGTTATCGACACGATTAGCCTGAACAAGCAGTGTTTATGATTTTACACGGCCATATTTTGAATGACTATTGGTTCTGACTGGGTCTCTGGCTTGTTTTGTCTCTCCAACCTGACAACAATGCCATTTGAGGATAATTTTTTAACTCCTTTGCCATGTTCACAGATATCAAGAAGCATTTATTTAGATGACGTATTAGACGTTAGAAAGATGTCACACCTCCAATGGAGAAAACATCAGTTTGAGGTTTCTATAAGACTTTGTGTCATTACTTTATTAATAATAATAATAATAATAATAATAATAATATGTGTCAAGGCTCACATACACAATTAACCAAACAAGTTGACAAAAATATATAAACATAATAATAATATTAATGATAACTTTTTTTGGACCTGTCTGGAAAATTTTAAGTGAGCAAAAACGACAAAAACTGCTTGATAATGTATCACTGTAGGGAAAGAGAGAGGTAAAAAAACAAAACAAACTTGAGACATATTAAAAAGGACACATGAAAATCTCGATACAAATGAGAAGTGAGTGGTCTGTTTTTGAGAGCGTCTGCACACACAGTAATCATTAGAGACACGAGAGCCAGAGACAATAATGATAGATGGGAGGCTGAAGAGCATGGATTTCAGTTCAAAGTCAGGTGAGTCGGAGGAAACGTTGACGAGAGACAGAAACGGCCGGGGAGGTAAAAGTCGGGGGGGGGGGGGGGGGTGAAGTCAGACGGTAGTGTAATATATGAGAAGGGAACAGGTGAGGGGGACGAGTGTGGGAAAACGATGGAAAGAAGACTCAAAGAAGTGGGAGAGAACGAGAGAGAGAGAGAGAACAAGGAGATAAGGTGAGGAAACCACAGCGAGGACAGGAAACTCACAGCAAAGCCAGAGACTGGAGCATGAGGTAATGACAACACGGTAATGAGTGAGTGACAGAGCGAAAGAGAGAAAGAGAAAGAGAGGGAGAGGGAGAGAGTGTTATGGGACTGACCCGAGACAGGACATGAACAGTGGCAGCAGTAACATGAGCAGAGAGGCGGCCAATGGGGAGCCTGCGCTCCGTCGGCACATGGCCTCATCCTAACCATCAACAGCCAATCACAAGGCGGGAAACAGAGAAAAACAGAGAGAAAGAGAGAGAATCATGCAGAAAAAAAGGTTCATACTGTTAGCAAGTTAGGAAGCAAATCGCAGCATCGATTAGTTCAATAGTACAAGAGTGAGGCATTCAGAGAGTTAGTGTGTGTGTGTGTGTGTGTGTGTGTGTGTGTGTGTGTGTGTGTGTGTGTGTGTGTGTGTGTGTGTGTGTGTGTGAATGAGACAGTGCAGGCAGAAGAGTTCATTTTAAAGACACTGACATTAAGGAAAAAAAAAAAGACTATAGAGTGAAAACAAACAGCATTCAAGCAGTGAGGTTTCACATGCAGAGACTCAGCGCGGCTCATAAAACATGTTTGTTTGGCTTAGTTATAAGTTGAGTAGCAACCAAGCCGTTTGTCATCGCATGGGAAACCTGTACACATTATAGAAGAGAGAGGTGAGGAAAAAAAGGACAACGTGCACCACGTAAAGATAGAGATAAGTAGCGGAAAGCTGCAGTGGGTAGGATTCCTCCTCTGATAGAGTGTTTCCATATCATGGGAGCAGCTTAAGTGTCCTGGAGCGTCGCCACCGACGAGACGTGACCTACTAAACCGGAGTGAAAGCCTTCTGTTGTCTGCTGCCAGATATGTTTCTTGTGCACTTCCTCTCGCTTTTCAGGTAAAATAAGGAAAACCGATTAAGCCGAACAGGAGCAAGGGACATTGGTTTGATCGTTTTTACACATAAAATACATTATACAGTATGTTCTACTACTTTAATACTTCTTATTGGTTGAAACTACAGATTGTGAATAATGAATAATTTCCAATAGTATTAGATTGTAGGGGTAATTCTAGATTCTCCTCACTTGTCTGTACTCTCTTCTCCTGATATAATTAAAACCAGCCTGGTGGTTCTTTTAACCTGCACGGAAGTAAAGTTTTAAATTCTTAAGCCCTAATGCATAAAAGGCTGATATTGATCTTGATGTGAACTTGATGTGACTTTCACATGAAATATTTTCTGTGTTGTACCTCAAATATCGACTTTGCGACTGATCATCTCCCGTGATACAAACATGACACTTTTTCCAGGAAATTGTTTTGTGTCAACAAGAGCCTAATGCTCACACAACTCATGGGAATACTTCTGTTTTGCTTGTAATGTCACTTAAGGTGTTATTCATAGTTGATCAATTGATACATTTTTTTCTACTCAAAGCTATGATTGGATTGAATCATGCTTTCTTTCTTTGCAAATCATTACATTAAAATATTTTAAAAAATTCCTTCTGGCATTAATAAAATATTAATATTCTATTCTAGTTAGAGGTTTTAACTAACTGTTTTGTGCTGCTCTCAACATCTCTCCAATTATACCTAAAAAAAATATGGAAAGAAACAAGTTATTTCAATATCTTAAAATGTAGCTTCTCTAACCATCTTACATTCTCTCATTTGTTTATTTCACAGTTTTAAAAAGCACCATGACACACAAACGGGAGAGTTCGAATGATGGGTTTTAGCTTGTTTTGAATTGTTACAATGAAATTATTTAAATTAAAAAATGAAAACAGCAACAAAAAAAAAAAAAGCAACAAAGTCAATGTTTAAAATATGAAGTTGTCAATCAAAAGTGGGAGTGAAACACCTTTTCAAATGTGTTCAAAATGGACGCAATCGGAAAAAAACCCCTCCTCTGACGATTTGACAGGATCTGTAATAGCCGTTTAATTTTGGGGGAAAAAACGCGGCAAAGTTCATGTTCAAAAAATGTATTTCATTCATTCATTCATTCAGTCTGCCCCAGTTTTTATACACGCAAACCCTTAAATAGTTCAGGCCATGTGTGTGTTGGTGACACATGGAGTCAGTTGAGAGTCTTTAGGTCAAGTGGTTTGTTTAAGTAGGTGTTGGATCCTAGAAGGGGAGAACGAAGAGCTGCGACGTCAGAGACTCAGGCCTCATCATCTGTCTAATGATGGTGGTACGAGTTAGAAATGTCTCAATTTAAGGTTTAAGAATCGGACATAGTGGGATGATGTTCATTTTGTCGTTTCTTTAAATGGACAAATTATCCCCCGGGCCTCATGTTTGACTTCAGCATCTTCCTCTCAATTGTTTTTTTTAAACATAATACACTCCCCTTGTTTCCATTCAACGCTCTCGTGACAATTTCCAGTCACATAAGAGCAACGGTTCATTTAAATCTGCTATATACTACCTGTTCTCTACCAGATAGCGGGTTAGCGACTGTCTTGTGAACGTAGTGGAACATTTAGCAGCTGTGGAGTCGGATATTTCCCCCCCAGGAGCCAATGAAAACCAAAACGGAGCCGAGATGGAGTGAATATTTTGACTCCCGCTCACCAGGTGGCTGGGTACAAGTCCCATAATGACACTTAATGTTAGAAGTAAATAAACACCGATCCGCTTCTTCAATGATTTAGCAGTTTGGTCAAAATATACATGAAAACCCTACGTGGAATGAAAAAAAAAAAAAAAAAGGAATAATGCAGTTGAAATCAAGCAAAGATTGTGACGAAAGCTACTTACGTGTTCATTGTTGTCAAAACAAGCTGCAGGCCCTTTCCTGTACCGAGGATTGAGGGCCATTTCGCAGGGATTCGGACCATTAGCTGGATGAGTTCAGTCAGGAACAAGTCACAACTTGGTGATGTTAACAATAAATATGGCTTGCTGGCTGGCTGGCTGGCTGGTTGGCTGGCTGCTCCCCCCCCCCCCCCCCCCCCAAACTTGTTTACTGCACAGGAAAAGTTTATTATCTTGTGATTATTAAGGAAAATCCTGATTTTTAATTAAAATCCTAAATCTTCAACTAATTGTGGAAATAAAAAATAAAAAAGTTGTCTCTCTTTCAGGATTTCGAGCACATTGCCCAATGCCTCAAAGATGTGGCAGTCATTTTTGAGCATTTGTGTTTTCCAAGCAGCTATATCTGTAATTGAGCACAGCCCTGTGTGTTTAAAAGAACATCATAGATTTGTTTGTAAGCTGTTCAGCAGACTTATCCCACACGACCATCTGCCATACAGACTCCCGAGCGCGAGCCAGCGCGGCCGAGCCTCAATTGCGAGCCAGTTTGTAAATGTCAATTACCGCGGAAATGCGCGCCCGTTATTACGGCTGTGGGATTTAGAAAAGACGCAAATGGGTGGTGGTGGTGGTGGTGGGGGGGGGGTTATGAACGACGGGAAAACAACCTATTTGCAAAAAGGCAAGAGGCTATGCGCTCTCTCTTCACGGCGAGATTCTTTCAAAAGGTGAACGGTGGAAAAAAAAAGTGAAATAAAAAATTGCATCTCCCCATGACCGGTTTGTCAAAGCTGTAAAACATCTGCTCACTGAATCAAACGCGCACGTCCTCTGCCAGATGATAGCCGCGTTCGGTGAAAGGATACACTGCTGTTCGTCCTGTATTAACGGCTTCGTGTCACAGGACGTGCAGGTGCCTTTTGCATCAGCGATGATAAAGACCAGGTTCGTCTTGGGCAGCTTTTCAGCGTGGTAGAGCCTGGAGAGGAGCGCGCACACACACACACACACACACACACACACACACACACACACACACACACACACACACACACACACACACACACACACACACACACACACACACACACACACACACACACACACACACACACACACACACACACACACACACACACACACACACACACACAGGAAAACACACACAAGAGACACACCAGCAGTTGTTGACACGTGGGCTCGAGTCAAGGAAAGATACGATTTCACTGAAACGCGCTCACGAGAGATGCGGGAAGTTGAAGACTTCACCAGAAAGAGGAGGTTTGAGCAAGTTTCGGTTGCCGGATTTTATCTTTGTTTCTTTCTTAAAAGCTACTAAAGTAGACAGTAATTATCCGCCACATGTGATCAAGAAAGCTTTCATCTTCAGGCACAGTGAAAAATGCAGCACTCTCCGGGCCGCCTCTATGCCTCGGGGCGGCGTAAACCTGCTGTGCCACCCCGCTGTCCTCTCACTTTTACTGAAACCCACATGTCGCTGGTGCGCAAATGATTTTCTCTGCTTTTTTTTTTTTTTTATGGCGGTCGTTAAAAAGAAACGTGTGCGCGGCTAATGTGCAGAACGCCGCGCGGCATGCGGGGCAAGCACTCCATTAGCCGGCACGAGGGGGTCTTAAAACACCGTACATATACACACACATATAAGAACGTGCCAAGACGGTGGTCCACACCAAGTGACTTGACTTCACCTTCATGGCATGTGAATTTTTACAGCCCCGTCTTTAGCGCCATCGCTGGGGACTTCATTTGTATCTCATGGACGGAAAAAGTATCGGCCACAACTCAAACTCAGGAGCTTTGGTATAAAACATGCATGTTTGTATAAAAGCCTGCTGCGTGAGGTTTTTGTGGCGGACTCTCGCGTGTAGTTTTTTTCTTTCTTTCTTCTTTTTTTTTTTTTTTTTACCTTGAGCAGTTTTCACAGTCGACGGAGCCTCTGAAAGACAAGCTGTCGGTCTCGTAGAAGTACTGCGTCTGCTCCGTGATGCACACCTCCTTCAGCATGGCGTCCGACGCCTCGTCGTCCATTTCGGCTGCAGGAGGCCGTCACGTTCAGATTTATATGGCACGTCACAAACTTTTTTTCAATCCAGCAAACAACTTTAAAGTCCCACAAATAATCAAAATGCAGAGGTGTGTTTCAATTTCAGGTCACTTGTGGAACATTTTGTGCTTTAATCCAAGCACAAAAATTACTTTTATTTTCACTGGGATTTGGCAATAGATTTCTAAATTTGTTTCAAATTCTAAACCACAAACATAATGGAATATGCTTTATAAAGTATAATTTTTACATGATTGTTGGTATTTGTAGAGAAATTGAGCTGAACCATTGGCTAGTTTTGTGTTCAAAGAGACTTTTCTTTTTTCTTCTCTTTTTCTGTATTTATTCAAGTGTAAATAACTTCTGCTACTGACGCTTGTTAGCCTCTGGTCAGGCAAACACGTCTGCAAAAACTTCAGCTGCCAACTAATTCTGAGGAGAACAGATTTGTGTTTGTGGTCATGACGGCAGTGAAAACTTATTTTTACAAAAAAAAATCAAAAATAAACACAGACGCTTATTTCCATAACGGATGTTACACTCTTTAACGGACCACAAATGAGACATTGCCGTCCCGTCATTAGACAGCAGTTTGTTGTTTTGAATTGCTAATGACATATTTGTGTGCACACAGGATATACACACAAACACAAAATCCGCATTTTCACAATCTGGCAACATTTGACATCCTCTGACGACAAGTATCCAACGGTGATTACAAACTATATCGCGAGCACATTATTCCACCATCTGCTGAGTATTGCGTCAAGATTTTAAGACAGAAAACGAGCTTTTTAAAAACATTTTGTGGTTAAAAATGCACATATATAACAGTTAAAGCTGCACAGTGGGCCATGGAGAAAAAAAAAAAAAACACGATTAAAACCTATCCGATGTATGAAATTGATGAGTGCTCACCTGCGTCCAGGAAATTAGGGAATGTGATGCTGACCAGCAACTGTTGCAGTATTGACCTGAGAGCAAAAGCAAGTCCCAAAGATGAAAAATGTCTGGATTCATAGGAACGTATTCTACAATAAATCATTTGTGCGACTGCTGACGCAAACCAAAACTAAACCAACAGCCCGCTTATGTGTGTGTGTGTGTGTGTGTGGGCCCTGAAGACAGATTTCTTTCTAATTTTAGAAATTAATTTTAAAAAGCTCAAAATTCATATATATGGTCACACGGTCCTTCCCCCTTAAGATACGTTTTTATTGGACATATTGTAAAACAAGCTGTTAATGACATCAGGATGGAGGAACGAAGCATAAATCAAGAGAAGATTTTGTGGAATGTCGACTGTCTTGGGAACAATTCAGCTATTAAACAGATGCTATATGTCCATTTGGAGGAAAAAAAACCAAAACAAAAAAAACTCTTGCCTGCTTTCCATTACAATCTGGGTTTAAGGACTTATAACGCTGGTTTTTATACTGTATATTTCTGTTTCTGGGAAAAAAAAAAAGAGGATGACACTAATGCTAAACATATTAAAAAATGTGACCAAGAAAATGGACTTACCAGGCTGCAGCTGTCGCCCACCATCCTAAATTCAAAATATCTGCTATGGTAGGCTGTGAGGGACAAACAAAATGAGGATTTTTTATCAGTAAAACACTTAATCGGACTTATGAAGTAGAGTTTTAACAAATCATTTAAAGCTGGTTGTTAGCCACTCTGAACATCCTGTTTATGTTTACAGTGGCTGCAGACGGATCAGCTTTACCAGGCACAAAGACCAAAAGGTCCAGTCAGAGATTTTCCCTTTTTCCTCCCTTTTTGGGAGGAAATTAGAACGCAATCCTCCTCGACAGATGTGAGGATAAATATGTAAACAAAGGAGCAGTGAGAAAACAAAGTAGCACACGGTTTGAATAACGGCCCCGGCATGCTGCTTTGATTAGGGTTAGCATGCGAGGGCCTTGTTTTGGTGAATCAGGCCTGTATTCTTTTCCTTCACTCCTTGATGGCTGCTTGAGTCATCAAGGAGTCCCAACTAACCGTGTTAGAGGCATCACTGACTGTTGACAGCGTCTTTGATCAGGGGGAAGAAAAAAAAAAAAACCTACAATCTTTCATCTCACCTTGGCCACTCAAGCGTTCTGTACACATTTATGGTCCCAGCTGGGAAATCGCAAGTTTCACTTGCCCTCGATTTCTGAAACTATGAATACTGTTTTTTTTTGTGGGAAATCTTTTTTTATTAGTTATCAGCTCATTACCACTCCCTGTAATATAAACCTTTCAGCGTCGGGGGAAATTCATCACCGTCACTGTAATGCCTGCAGACAATTTGCATCATTTCACTGTAAGTTAGACGTTGTGGAAGTGATGAAAACCAGCACCGGTTTCTACATCTCTCGCCGCGTTAGCCAAGCACGCCGGACCACCTAATCCTGTTACTGCGACTGCAACTCCCCACTCTAACGCTTTCACCATACCCTCTGTTTCCCTTCTCATCTGCGAGATCTAGATTTATGGCTCCCCTGCGAGCGATGGTCTGTGTGTGTGTGTGTGTGTGTGTGTGTGTGTGTGTGTGTGTGTGTGTGTGTGTGTGTGTGTGTGTGTGTTTCCGTGAATGTGTGTGACCGATTTAAAGTGTAGGTCCAAGCACGACTGGCTGTTCTTGTATTTGCCCCTCTGCTCATATTGGGAAACAAGTAAATGTATATGTACGGATATCAAAAGGTGTGAACATGCTTGGAGCTTGCACATATGAAATTGTGTGTGCGTGTGTGTGTGTGTAGTCGGTCTCTGGCTTATGTAACTCACCACGTAGACGGATCGCAGGCCTGCAGCCGCCTTGCTCTCTTTTTCGGGGTCACAGAGTGACTGGTAGTCGTAGGTGCTCTTGGAGGTGAACAGGGATGAGTTGACCAGGTTTTTCATGAGGATAGGATCGATTACGCCAAAGAAACGCCCGATCTGAAGTTCGGAGGGATAAGGGGTAGAGAGTTTAAAAAAAAAAAAAAGGCTTCTTTCAACGCAGTTGTGCAGCAGGACATTTGATTTTTATGATATAAATCATAAGACACGTGTCTGAGGGCTCGGAGGTAAAAACCTACCAGCGGGGGTTTGACCTCTTCGACCCCAACAGGGGAATAATATCAGAAACAAAGAACCATTGAAACTTTTTAATGAAGAAAAAAAAAATGCTTCTTATGATAGTAAGCATGAACAAAAGCATACATGTGTTCACAGCGAACAGACACTGACGTGCTGTAAATCTCCCCCGGACTAGGATGATAGACTTCAGAATAATCTGATTAACACAGTCCACCAGACGGCCGTAAATTTCCACCCCGAGGAAGTAGTTTGTCTCGGCATCTCAGAGGTGTGACACGACCACGTGCATGGAAGCGTTTAAGTTCTTGTGTATCCAGGAGGGAGTTTGTACAGTAAGTAGCACCCATCCAAGTGTGTGTGTGTGTGCGTGTGCGTGTTCAAGATGTGGAGCTGTGTGTGCACCCATGATGAAATGCAAACTATCCTTTTCCTTTGCCTTTTGTAAGGTCAGTGTTAACAAGCCGCCCTCCATATATCCATTCCACTTTGCTCCAACAGCCAAAGGATATATAAATCTTCCAATCTATAAGGTAAAGGCAAGGCCTTCTCATCTTTCCCTGTGTAACAACACAAATAATGAATTAACAGTCACTGCCCTGTTGGCTGCAGACTCCCCGAGGGTTTTTTGTTCTGGAGAAAGAAAAGGCAGGCGCGAGAGAGACATAAAGCGGGAGAAAAGGCGAGAAGCTTTCAGAGAAACTTTGCTCCTGTAGGAAATATGATTGAGGGCACACGGTCTTTTCTCCAAACAAGGTCTCCAAGTTTTAGTGCTGCTGCCAAAACTTCAGAGGGCAACTGATTTATCCAGCGCGCGCCGGGCCCTGATTAGGAAGGAGCTGAGGCCGCATGAAAAACATTTACTCAGACGACGGCGGGGGCCCACTGTTAGCAGAGTGTAGCGCAACCAGGGGGTCGAGAGGTGCGGGCTTTTTTTTTTTACATTTGGGTTCATATCAGTTAATGGTAGGAAACAACGGGTCAAATTGTGTTTTCATTCTTTACTAATATCGAGAAGGGCAATTTGAGACTGATGAAGGATTGTGAACAGGTTCTCACCCTTCAGGACAAAGTGGGTTCTTGTTTAGGTTATGAGCAGCGTAGATTTAATTTCAGCGCATTAATCAAAGCTCCAGTAGTCTGAAGGTGTAGAATTCCTACACATTTTAAATGAAAACATTTACATGGTGGTAGTTTTACCAGTAACTAGTTTCAGCTGCGTTTTATGAATACATTTTCCTCCGTTGCCATGGAAACTGATCAACTGTTATCCGACCCCTCCCATATTCAAAGAAAAGCCCTTTTCCTCTAATCTTCCTTTTTTTTTTGGGCACCGCTTCATCCAGAGGTCACCGGGAGTCGCACCTTCTGGCATTTTAGGGTCACCACTTAATCTCAAATTCACTGCCGGAGGAAACTGGAGTACATGCAGAAACCCCAGGAAGACAAAGTTTCCCCAAGAGTTGAACCGGGAACCTCACCACGAATGCATCAACTGTAAAACAGCTGTTCAGAGTAAATAATTAAAGGAGTGTCAGGCAGAGTTTAGTTTAAGGGACACATACAGCCCATTGGAGTAGTGCCATAATAAGCTTCAAATTAAAGCTTTGGGGCAGCGTATTCGTAATGAAAATGTTGATGTCTGAGCAAAAACTAAACAATTACTGAAGAAAATGATGGCGATCTAAATAAAAAGAAAATTTTGATGAGAAACTTTGGTGCAAAATACAGTGAAATGTCAAAAACGCTGTTGCATTATTGATGTTTTTACAAACTCTCGCTGGCAGCATGGCTCACAGGCTTTATGTTTGACACCCTTGAATTAAAGAGCAGAATTAATTCAATGGACACGTCGGTGGTGTCTGCGTCGTATTTTATTTTATTTTTTTAGACAATCATCGCGACAGATGTTACTGACGTGGATAGTCATGACAATTTAGCTGAAATTCTCACATCAATGCGAGAGACTTTGAACTGCATTCAGCCGCCACATGACTGAACAATACTGCGAACGTTTTTAATAATGTTCAGCTTTGTGATCTGAGCTCCATCTGCATACACACACAATCTCAGAAGGTCATCCATGTGGCGAACCAGCGGTTGTTGCTTTCTGGTTGCCTCAGATCTTGAGAGTGCCTGACAATAAAGGCAACAGTTTGTAGTGTTGATTAAAAAACACAAAACAGTGTGGATTCAAGAGATATTTTTGCAATATGTTGTATTTCATTCAAAAGAACAGAAAAACCGCCACTTGTACGGACAAAACTGTAGCAGAGCAGAAAATATGAGTCATTACAACAGTAGATAGACTTCTACACGCTGTTTAAACAAGACTAAAATACTGTTTATGCTCACATGTTGCACTACAAGTAGCCATCTTGAAAACAAAGATACAAGTCCTTGAAATTGCCCCGAGTTCACCCCGGGATGCCGATATGAAGGGGGCGGGTCTGTTAATACTGGGAACAGTTTGGATTTCTGAGCCTTGACATATTTGTAAAGCAGCTGAACGCGAAGTTTACCGAGATGTCCTCAACATAAAGGTTCACCTCACAGACTGCCTGCGCCACGCCAGGAATGGATGAAGTACAAGTATGATGGAAGTTTGGAGGATTGCTGAGTTTTGCTTGCGAGTGTCCGGATTGTTTCTTGCCTTCGGCTGGACTCTGCAGCAGCATTTCCTCGGGGCTCTTGGGAATAATTTGCTTTTAAAACAGCAAAGTATGCAGACTGTTGTATGTTTTGCATGGGAAAAGTTCTAGTTTACACTGGGTGTGTCGGCTGAACTGATATTTTGATTGCTTTTTTTTTTCTTTTTATTTAATTGTGTACTACTTCTTATTTAATTTTTTTTCTTATCTTCGTTACTTCACTTCTATGGGCACTGATATCATGAAAATAACAATAAATTCAGAAGATTAAGAAAACAAATTGAATAAAAGTGGACTATGAGTAACCCCATAACGGTCAGATAGCTGAACGGACGCAAATGAACCAAGCTCAGTAGAGAAATATTTAGAAGTTAAAGGTTGTGGCTGTCATTTCTACAAAGTGCCTTATTTGGGATGCTTATTGATTAAATAAACACACTGATTATATGATGCATGTTTTCTGTTTAAAAAAAGGGGGTTGTCATTTCAGAAAAAGAAGCTCTCATTGGTTTTCAAAATTAAACTGAAGAGAAATAAAAGACACTATAAAAACAGATTGTTTTAACCCTTACCTTTTAAAATTGATTGTGTCGCTTAAACATCAGGACCCAAACACTCAATCTTGCATGGACTTTAAATATACTCAAATAAATACAGAAAGTCTCCAAAAAGGTAGATTTTTGCAGTTTTATTCATAAATCACCTCTGGCCTTTTCTAACCACTAATGGAGTTTTAATACTGAGGAATAAATCATTACTTACTCAAGATAACTGTACCGCCTCATGTATGAATTATAGCTCATGGACACACGTTGGTATCGGTTAGTAGCCGGTAAAAAGACCCAGGTTCAATTCCTCACTGAGGGCCTGTATCTATGGAGTTTGCATGTTCTCCTTGAGCTACTCCGGTTTCCTCCCACAGTCCGAAAGCAAGCGTTTGAGATGATAACTTGCTTTTAGGTGTGAATGTTTGTCCCTTTGTGTGCTCTGTGGTGACCAGTCAACAGTGTGTTGTTGTGGCATATGAGTGATTCTCGATTACATGGATGTGAGGACATTTATCTCTCCGTGTCAGCCACACATGTTCAGAGTGTATTCATATTCCATCTAATGGCTTCTCTCCTCACGATAAAGCAGGCGAAGGAGATATTTGGATGGAGCATCTCATTCACAAGTTCAATTGAAATCTTCTCTGCTTTTGTTTTCTTGTGACGGCTCACCTGACTGATGTATTCATCTCGGTTGGACATCACCAGGAAGCCGCCGTCGTCCAGTATCACACAATCTACGTACTGTAATTACAAAGAGCGGTCAAATAGGTGCTGACTTCCTGTAAATATAAGTAATACTAGAAGATATGAATGTGGATCACTCGCCTCATCATTCCTTTGACAGCCGCAGATCTCATCGTTGCACTTTAAGAACAGGAGAGCAGGTTGATGACACATTGTGGATCAAGTGTGTACACCCACATATTTCTGTTTGCTCCACAGATGTAATCTACTTACGTTTGTCTTGTACGTAGTGTTGATGAAGCTCGCCATCCATGACCCGATGTCCAGCTTCACACCGACCACTGTGACGAGACACAAAAAGCCAGACGTCCTCGATCATGTTGGACCTCCGAGTAAACTTTACACCCTGAACTTATAAAATGCAAGCTTGGCAAATGATCACAGGCCTCCAGACAACTTGATGTGTGGTTTGTGTACGTGTGTTTGTGTGTATGTGTCGGACCGAGAGGGAGAAATAGACAAATGAGGTGAGGTGGCCATTAAATAAGAGACCGAGGGCGTGTCTAGAGATATAGGAGCACCAATTCAGTTTAGGCTATAGGGTTGCAAATACAAAGCACGACAGTGAGAGTGAGCGTGTTTACGTACAGGTGGCAGCGGAAAAGACACAATTTGAGATATAAGATTTAAGCATGCAAATACAATTTGTGCATGTCTGTACTTGTGTGTGTGTGTGTGTGTGTGTGTGTGTGTGTGTGTGTGTGTGTGTGTGTGTGTGTGTGTGTGTGTGTGTGTGTGTGTCCTCACCAGCCGGCTTGAGCGTGATACTCTTAATCTTCAGGTTTATGGCTCTGCTCACGAGCACCGAGTCGTCGCTTGCTGCAAGAAGAACAAAGGAAACGCTGTACGGAGACTGTATACACATTTCATTTTTATTAAAACATTTATTGGCTTTCGCATTACACGCACTCTCGCTGAGTAAAGTTAGTATTTTTTTAACTTCGGCCCGATTGTGTCCCCATGCTATTGTGACATCGGTGTAAATCACCTTGAAAGAACAGCTCGGATCTAGTAAATCTCAGCATAATTCAACACACGTGCGCTAAATCTCGACTCCAACAACATAAAAAGGTTCAGTTATTATTCAATTAAGGAAAAAGTGGCATTTCAGCAGGTGTTTCTTATATGTCAACCACGAGTTAAATAACAGAAACCCACTTCAATGACTTTTCTCAAAGTAAAAAAAAAAAAAAGATTATAACGAAATAAGCAGCGAGTTAAAGTATTTGTTGTTTAATAGAAACACATTTTTCTAAGACTGAGTTTCTTTCAGGTTTAATGGAGAATAAATTAAATGATAAAACATTCTTTAATGCAAAGCCATAATTGAAACCTTTATGACAGTTGCAGACTATATAAATCCTCTCACATCGATTATGCAATAATCTCTCACTCACTGCCATTCTCATTGGCTTGGTAGGGTGTTGGAGTGAAGATGTACAGGTCGTTGTCCAGACTGCGCTTGTAGAAACTTGACTCGTACGTCTCTGCCTCTTCTTTCCAGTTCAGCCCAGCACTGCCCGACAAAAGACACACAGATAAACACGATGCCATTGTCAAACCTTTCATTGAGAAAAGACAACTCATCCCACAAAGCAGACGAGGACACTCCTGATCATCAAGGGACATTGGTCTTTTTTTTTCTACAAGATTCATCTTCACAATATTCATGAAAATGGAGTGTATAGAATATTCCCAGTTTAAGTTAAAGGGGTCATATTATGCAAATGTCACTTTCTAATGGTTTATGATCTAATTGCCTCATCTCTGAATGGTGTTTTATCCATTTGTACATTTCTTCCATCAATAATTTGTTCTTTCAATGCATATTAAAATGTTCATTCTTTTTCTACACAAGTCATTCCTTTAAAAAAACAACAACACATATTGACTTCCTCTAGTTTTTGTCTTTACTTCCTACCTTCCTTTGACCTTCAATGGTTGAACTTCTCATTATTGTTCATCGTCAATGTGTCAGTTTCTAACCTCCACAGTGAAGTAGAATCTCTGCTGCAGCTCTTTAGTTTAGGTAGTTCAACAAAGTCAAACAAAGTCCCCTGAACTAACTCGTCAATATCTCGCCTGGTCCAAGAAAGCCCTGAGTATCCGAGGGAAAACCCTGGAGAGAAATAAGCCCATAAGAGGCCACTTGGTTTGGCCTTTACCCCCATGAACCAGACACTGGCAGTGACTAAAGGACTTTTTAGAATTCAGCAAATTATTTGATGCTATAATTTCTGAAAGATCAAGCGTGACACGGGGACGTTTTACCTCTCTCAGCAGACCGCACCATATTTCTTTATCAGATAATCCCAAACATATTATCCACCTCTTCCCGTGCTCCTAAATCAACCCGCCCTCCTCTATCTTTTGACAAATACCTTTTGGGGTAGACTCGTGTGATCCCTCCATCAGTGGCAACAAATCTGGCCAAGACACCGGGCCTGACGAGCAGAGAAAATAAAGCTATAAAACATACAGTTACAAAAATCTGGAATGTGACTCCTGCCTGTTTGACATTTACTGTCGATGCTGAAATACTTGAGCCATCTGTACTCCATTTTTCCACTTGGACATTCATTATCAGACACCAAATATTGGCGTTTCACTCACTGCAGCTTGCTTCCTCTCCAAATCTTGATCAGGTCTGAGGTAATGCCAGCGTCCAGGAGTAATCTGTTCACCAGCTCCACATTGCCTGAAGAGCAGAATGTCAACGTGTTACCGTCTGCGTTGGCTTTAGAAGTCTCTCGGTTGGTCAAAACAGCAAGCTGAACCCTTGGAGGTCGTGAAAATATCTCCTTTATTTCAACATTGTTAATGGGTGTTCCGAACAGGTTGGTGACTGGTGTAAGAAAGTCTTTCTGCAGACGTCCTACAAGACCACATGACAGATGTAACAGCCGATAAAAGCTGCTCGCCCCTCGCCCACTTTCTCTCTGGGCCTTGCCCGCCACTTTGAACCCTCCGACGACCCGCTCCAGTCCATTAGCATCGAGGCTCGTTGATGCACACCCACCACCTCCTCCGACCTTTATGACACACCACACACATCAGAGAAAACAGCTGGCGCAACACTTTATTTCCCCTCCTTCTCCACCTTCCTTCCCCCGTGCAGTGGTTTTCATTAGAGATTCTTTATTGGAGGCAGCCGAAGGAATTCCTAATGTACTTCAACTTCTTCGCCACTGCAGTGGCTTAACCAAGCAAGGCGTGTAACGACGCTCGAGCCGCCAGGAGTCCACATGGGCCCCGAGCTCCGAGCTCCCTCCACCTCCGCGGACTCCATTAAACTCGCAGCCAATAATAGTGAAAGTAATATCTAAATTGAGTGCAAAGTTTTATTGGATCGATCGCGTCGAGACGTTTGAAGTGAGTTTTTAAACGCAAACCATCAAACTGAACTATGGCGCATATTAAAGGGGCCCTTTTATAAACACCAGGGGACCTTTTGTTTTACTCAATACCCCCCCCCAAAAAATCAGCGATTCATATCATTGAGCGTATGCAAGAAGTGGCAAGGATGTTAATGCGTTGGTCAGATGTTAGGGAGAAGGTCCATTGGCCCCTGATTTGTGTTTTATTGCTCCGCTCGTGCTCGCGGCTTGACGTGTCCTGCTCTTTCTCACAAACACACAGTAATTGGATGAGGTCGAGCGGCTATAGGTGGGGTGTGGAAGGCATATTACTGGTGAATACTGTGCGCGCATGGGCGTGTGTGTCACATCTAAGCTGACGTGCCTCACACATGTGCAGTCAGGCGTGTGATGGTCAGACTTTTAGAGTTAGCATCAAAATGGGTAACACGAACACAGGGGGGGGGGTTACACATTACAAAAAAGCTTTGCCTGGTCATGCACACCAAAACCCTCCAGCCAGGTCTGCATTTCACTGCAGAGGGAGACCTCTGGGAATACGTTTTGGTTGGCGCAATTCCATTAAATGTTCGTAATACTGAGCCAGATGTCTGAGATTTATTCACATAAACATACTGGAGCAAATATTTTCGGGCTTAACACTTTCCCTGGCGGAATCCCTGGCATATGAACTTTGTTTCTTGAGGACAGAAGAAACTTTTTTTTTTTTTTTTAAGATACGTACACATAGGATTGTTTGGAGTCTTTGTGTCGATGTACATGTTAAAATCCATGAGGAACTCGGTGTTGTTGGAGTTCTTCTCTGGTGGCTTTAGGTCCTTGCAGTAAACTCTGCGGCGGAATCAAAGCAGCCTTCGTCAAACATCGGTGAAAAAACATCAAGTGGAAAATACAAAAATGCACGTGTCTTACCTGGGCGCGATGAACGTGTAGCCATATTCGTCAAACTTGTCCGCCATCAAGCTTTCAGAAACTGGTGGCAAGTTTAAGATATGATGAGTTTTCCTGTCACGTAGGTTAATACTAGCGAGGTTATTGCTCTAAACATTGAACTGAGAGTATAGAAGAGGTGTTGCTCCACTGGAGCACAGTGCAACACTTGCTGAATATTCAACTGTGCCGTTTAGACAAAACTCCCACAGAGACCACAAACTGTAGTGTCATATCTGCACATTTCTGACCGTGTGTGGCCTATGTAACATGAAGGGTTCTGGAATAAAAGAAAACGGAGGCTGGATTTATCACCCACTTCACATAACTGCACTAAGTAGAAGCAAATGGTCTGAGAGCTTAAACTGCGCTGACAACTAACACAACAAAGGAACACGGTGCTGCACATCCACCTGAGAATCAGGTTTGGAAGGAGTCGGGGTGGGAGTCGGCTTCAGCCAGGCGAGCTGGGTGAAGCACGACGTGGGTCTGAGGACGGGAGGAGAGAGAGGAAAGTAAAGAGAAAAATACTTGCCATCTTTCCCTGGAGTGGAAAAAATCCCAGCAGAGAGAAAGTGAGCGAACAAGAGGATCATCCCCCAGGGAGGTAAAGACGAGATGGGAGGGGGAGAAATGGGAGGATGGGGGGGACAGGGTAAAAAAAAACAAAAAAACCACAGGGGTTAAAGGTGACAATATTTTATTCACAGAGCGAGTCCTGAATAGAAATATTGCATTCTGAACAAAAGGTTTTAGGTCTTTGGATGTAAATGGGGACGGTGCCGACGGGGAACACAAGGAGAGTTTTAAAATGTGGCCAGAAGGTTTTTAAGTGGTACATCTGTGTTTTTAGCATTAGTATTAGCATTTTTTTTGGTGAGCACAGTCGATCTGCGGCGCTACTAGACGTCTGTGATGTGTTTGCATTACAATAAAACAAGAACGGGGAGGACTTGACCGCAGTTCTCGGTGTTCCTTTGACATGCTCCAAAGCACGTCGCATCGACTGCATGGCAAAATTTCACATGACGACACGGCTACTCCTTCCTTGGTGGTCAGAGTTGGTGGAGGTAATTGCACCCATGTGGTCTTTCTTTGATATCTGGTCAGTGCTCACTAATCCAACAAAGTATCCAGTAATGATGGATAGCGGTGAGATTTGGGGAGTGACGACGGAATACATTTGCTGGACTCCCGCACGCCTTTGTGCTCCGATGACATTTTTGTCAGTTTTATAAATTCGATCAAATTTTCACTCACAGACGTGGATGAATTTCAACATAGCACAGAAACACAGGAGAAAGGCGATGCTGGCTTGGCAAGTCGAGGACTAATGTGAGTGGGAATTGCTACATGACAGCTTTTTAGCCTTTTTCTGATACTCAAGTTGAACGTAACACACAAAAGAATGACCAGCGAGCTCTACCACTGTGCTGCGGTAAACGTTCAATCTGAACCCACAAACGAGGCTGAAGCTGATGGCGAAGTACACAGAAGGACAGACAGAATAGACGGGGGCCTAATATGTTAAGAGGGACCCTGTCTTTCATTAGGAGTTATTTAAAAAAAAAAAAGGTTGTAAAAACCCAGTATGAGTCAAACAAGAGAAAACCAAAGAAAACAAAGTCACACAGCGGCTCATGTTTTGGGTACAGACTCACAGCTTTCTCCTTTATGGCTTCACCTTTAGGTAATACAAACATCCTGTCCTCTGCTGCACTGGGTTAGTGCCAAAACCACATCTGAGGGCCATTGCAACAGGTGGGGGGTTAAACACATACATGCAGCCGCAGACACACACACACTGTCTGTGACACTCGATGGGCACGCATTGCATGCGAAGCGCTGGTTCCGAAGGCAAAAGGCCAGCTGGATTCAGCAAAGCATGAATTGTCATTACTAATCAGAAGCCAGTAATTGAAGAGAAACAGATAATGGACGGAACAAAATGCTCCTGGGTTTGTGAGCTTGTAAAGCCACACAGAAACAAACCAAGTTAATAAGTGAAGTTACATCCAAAGTCTGCGTGCGGTATGAGAGGGAGGCGCGGGGGGGGGGGGGGGGGGGGGGGGGGGGGTTTAGAGGATGAAGCACAAGAGGAGGATACTTGCCCAAAAACGCTGCAGAGGGGTGTGGAGGGGGGGTGGGGTGGGGTGGGGGGGATCCGACACACCGGGAATGGTCAGGGGGAGGACGGGGAAAGAAGGGATTGGAAAAGAGAGCAGGAGAGGAAATCAACCAACAAGGTTTTCACAATATTTTATTCAAGCTGACATTGAATAAGAATATTGTATACAGAAGTAGGAAACACTTAAAAGTTTGAGTAAGCAACTGCTGGAAAAACACGAGAGGTGTTTCGAGTAATCCAGGAATCAGAAGGGGCGCGGTGACGTGTTACGACGCTAAGACACGGTGCAATCCTTCACAAACATCTTCGAGATGCGTTATTTACAGTAACTGTTAAACAGTGGAGAGTGAGTCATTCAAACACAAGAGTAACTCAGTAAATCAAAAATGTGAGTTTTCTTTTAAGGGAGCCATCAGCACGTGCAGTTGGAAATGAAAGTGAACATTTCAATGTTAGTTTTGTTACTTTAAAATTGTTTTCATTATTGAAATTAAGATTGGGACATTAATCTAGTGGTGTTTTATGTTTCCCACTTTTCAACTCAGTGCACCTGAGGAAGCAGTGGAGTTGTTGAAAGTCTGCTCCCACTGATCAGCCGACACAGTTTAAGAGAAGATAAAGAAGTTTTTAGTGTTTTGATATTCAACGGACGTTTAGTCGAATGATTGGTTCTAAATTAACATAATTCTTACGAGATGATCTCCACAGTTGATTTACCGTCACTGTTGTGTTGGTCTCGTGTGGTAAAAATGTCTTCGCACAGCTTTACATGATCTTATGAGTCATAATATTCCTCTGTATTATGACGATGTGGCTAAAATTTAAGTGCCAAGAGTTTCTTTTGGGGAAATATACAATATTGGTATCCAGATTACAAAACACTTAAAACGCAGTTTTAAATAAATAACCAATATTCAGTATGATCCAAAGTTTGCGATGGAAGTCATGTGATGGAATCATTTGCATATAGTGATGTCACAAGACGGTGGCCATATTGGATTACACATTTTACACAGTAAAATTCTACATAAAAGCAAACATTTAAAGGTATAAAAACACACTTTCAGCATTTGAAATTGAACTTATTTGGACAGTAGATTTATTTTTTCTTGTCATCAACCTCTTTTGTAACTCTTATCATGACCTCCGCTGTGCTTTGGGTCATTTTGTGCTTACACACACCTCCCTGTCAGCCTCGCTTCTGTAATCCTTGTTAACCCTCTGGGGCCTGAAGCATTTTGTGCCGTTTTTCACTACAATTCATTTTTCCTTTATATCTCAGATATAAAATTCTTAAACCTTGCCTTTTTTGGTGTCATTTTGTTCAGGACAACCTCATAAATGCATTTCTGAAGTATTTTCATCACTTTGGCATACTGTATTAAAACAGTGGATCTAAAAACACCATAAAATTACAAATTCGGGTGGTAAAAACATAGATTTATTGACTATAAAATTCACAGACATGGTTAACGAATCATTTAGTTTACTTGTAAAGTAAATCTAAACTATAATTAACTAAAATGTATCAAAACAGGACTGAAAAAACAGTCCTATACAGATATTTACAGTGAAATAGAAGCACTGCCTCAGGCGTTTTTGTAAAACTATTTACAAAAGGTCACACATATAATGTCAGGTGAAGACAAATGATTTGTGCCACTCAAAAAAACAGATTCTGTCCAACACAACACAGAGGGACACATCACACATGGCATTTCCATGAAGTGTTTTTCCTTTTCTTGTATTCCTGCAGGCAATTTTTACATTTTAGCCTTTGGCTGTTGTGGTGGAGCTGGAATGGTGGGGACAGGGGTGGGGGACAGCTGTCCTGGTCTGGAGGACACCTGTCTCCTCTCTAACAAAAATAAGCTGAGGTCTTCAATATTGTCATCAGAATCACTCTCAAACTCAGTGTCAGACTCGATGCTCTTCTTCTTCAAAAAAAAAAAAAGTCGGAGCGCCTGATTGACGTTCATAAGGCGCGTCATTGTTTTGATAGAAAAAAAAAAAGAGTTCACTTGAAACTAAAAAACACTCTAATCTCACTAACTACGCACTCACTACACACTCACTACACACTAACTACACACTCACTAAAAGGTCAAATCATGATAATAGTCGCTTTTTCTCTGATATAAATCTCACCTCACTCTCTCTGTCTCTCTCTGTTTACTTTTTCACGGGTGAACTAAACAAAATGACACCTCCCACTATGGAAACTTTTGATTGGACATGGGCTCTTCTTCTCAACCAATGAGTGAAAGGTATACTGGCACATTACAAGTGTTGTTTTTTTTGCTGCTCAGTTACTTTCACTTTCACTCCTGACCGCTCTTCTGCACCTGACGCACTAAAATATCGCGGAAAAACACGGACACAGTTTTCCTCATATCTCCGCTTTTATTTGGGCGATCAACATCATTTAAAAACGAGCTTGTAGTTTTATATCTGCACTTTCGACACGGGTTGAAACACTGGACCAGATGACGCTGTGCTGTGACGCTACTGCCTTTTCAAACGGTCATGTGATTTTGACGCTGCAGAGCGTCAATCGGCCCCAGAGGGTTAAAGCAAAGCCTCAACATCCTCAGCGTGCTTCCTCACGTGGACTGATCATTATTAGAAGTTAAATATTCTCTCTCACAATCAGTAAGTTCCTTACCAGTGGAAAAAAAAAATCTCCCTGTGTTGATGTGTTCCTGTAAATCGCTATTTATCCCTCCAGCTCATCACGCTGCCGAGACGCTTACATAGAGGACAAGTTATTAACTTGTTATTTCAAAAACGCTGAATATAAACACCCACAAATGACGTCAGGAGCGAAGCCACATCTGCCTGCAATCTACTAGTAGCAGATAAAAACAAGATCAGGCAATATTGCATGTGTAACTACGGCTTTTGTTTTTTATATTTCCACTGATGCTTGTCACAGTATTAAGAGTTCAGTGCCCACAGGGTTAATATTGTGGACAAATTTGAAAAGCTCTTCTAAAACCACCAATGTGACATCTGGTTTAAGCTCATCGCTCCTGGGTCAAAATGATCTTTCATCATTAAAACGCTTTGTGACCTTTAGAAATGATGTGGAAAACACACAGTTGTCAATGCCGAGTTTGAAAAAATAAAACCCAGAATGCTGATGTTGCGCAAGCATGGATAAATTAATTTGCTGAAAGAGTAATCTGAAACAAAATGTGTATGAATTGAAAACAGTTTTGCATCAAATAGCATGCTATTGAAATGCATTTTAATACAATCCTCTAAGTAATCAGATATTTTCCCAAATAACTCCAATTTTTTATTTTTTATTTCAGTTTGTGTGAATCTGAAATACATGAAAGTGGTTATTTTTCTGTTGTATTTTCATAGAATTGTACTTGTATTTCTGTCTTCAACACGTAACAGAACCACACAAATGCAATTCCACTGAATTAAATCATTAGAAATGCAGGTATGCGGCACTCAACCTGGCTTGGCGAGCTGACATTAGGTTATAATTATTATTATTGATATTAAAGGTATAATAAGGCCATGTAGAACTGCAATCAGCACCATAGTATTGTATGTATTATAAGTACAAGTACATTTCCCACAGTAAAAAAAAACAAACCCTTTTCTATTTTTATTCCGAGTTAAACTGCATTAAAAAATTAGACCGAGTTGGAAAAGACGCCGAGGTGATTTCAAAGGAGACTTACATTTCGCCTGGGTGATGGTGTCACCGATTGTGGCTCGGATGTAATGCATACTGTACTCGGGAAGGACCAGGGCCAGGCTGGGAGAGCACAAAAACAAACAACAACAGAAAAACAACTTTTTTTTTTTTTTTTTTTTAATTCACGGGATTGCATCATGGTGCCACTGCAAAGCATTTTCCTGCAGGAGGAACGGATGATCTCAACATTACAAAAGAGTTATGAACACTTACATCCCATTGCTCCACCTCAGTGACTTTTAATTGTCTCGGGGCTCAAGATCACATGCCAATCTCAGCGAGGACAAAACGTGTCGATGGGAAACATCTGGGGTTTCTTCGCAGCGGGGCTCGTAAAGTTTGCTATCTGCATGCAATGGGGGCTGTTATGGCCGAAAGAATAATGAAGTTTGTTTACCTGTAGTCGGTCCCCTTCACTGGCGCAAATGTGTACGTCCTCATACCTTGGTCGATGTAACGCTTGGAAAACAAGCACATTGTCAGTGCATTTCTAAACAGATGTTCCTCCAGTTGTTTCTCCAGCAAAATACAATTACCTCATCCTGAGACTTCACCAGCGTGGATATAGTGTAATTTCCTGTTAGTCCATCAATCATTTGTTTCCGGATCTGTTTGGTAAACAATTACGTTGACAAAGTGAGGTTGTATTTTTTTTTCTCTTTTTTACACGAGTTAATTTAATCACAAGTTCTAATCATCTGTTTTCCAAACCTCCACTTTGATGTCATTCTCCAGCTCGGCGTCCAGAAAGTCCAATGTTACAGGTTCATGAAACTTGGCAGTCTGTGCAGAAACGTAAGCAATTAGTCATCACCCCACGCTTTTCATATTTTAGCTGGCTTAGAGAACCAAGGATAAAAAAAAATTATAAAAAAAAAAACAACTGACCAGAACACTATGGCTTTTGATCTTCCGAACCCCCCCACACAAAAAACAAAATACAGTTTGTAGTCTTTGAACAGGAATTAATTAGAAACTAATTCTCTGGTTAATGAATGTAATCACATGTAGCCAATCAGTGTGCATGTAATACACCAAAAAAGTGTGTTTTTCAAATGGAAATGAGTAACATGTTGCCTTTGCTTCCACAAACGTTATCCTAGGACCACAAGTTAAAAAAAGGACCAAAAAAAAAATGTACACCCAAAATATAAGCACGACAAAAGCAAAAGTATACTTGGGATTTCTGCAAAACAACATTTAGTAATGTAATAAATGGGTTTATTATAACTCGGTACGGCATTTCAAATGTTTGCAGAAAGACTGAGAATTTGTGTTTCCACCATAACAGGTAGATTGTGATGAGTGACATACACATAAATGTTTATTAAAAGTATAATTTAAAGTAATTTTAAGTTGTTTTTTTTCCTTTCTTGTGGCGCTGCGTATATGTAATGAAAACGTCTATATGTTCTCAAAAACAAACAAATACCAATGAAAATGACTATGAGCTCAATATTTGAATGAAACCTTCTGTTCCAAAATACATGTCCAAAAAAAGAGGTATCTATCTTTCACAGCAGCATCCCTGATATATCAGCTCTGGTCTCAGTGTTGTGTCCTCTCGTCTTAAGAAAAAAAATCAAAAAAATCAATGTATACTTTGAAACTGCTGTTGTATAGAAGAAGAGCAACTCGGCCTACCAGAGGTTGAAGATTGGGGTGGAGCAACACATATCCATTGGGATCAATGGCAAAGTAGTAGCCATTTGGTCCAAACTATGGAACAAAAAGAGAAAGAAATAACAAACATATGCTGATCTGACATAACATTATGATCACCTGCCTAAAACTCTTTCCCAGCCAAAGCATGGACTCCACTACACCTCTGAAGGTCGAACACGGTTAGATACTGATCACCACGGACCGATCACAACTTGTCAGGCTCTCTAAAATCCATATGCTTGCAGTTATTCCCGCGTCTTGCGCGGCAAAATGTGAGGACAAAATGTTCACTTGCTACCTAATATGTCCCACCAACTCCCAGCTGAGGTGAATAACCCTGATACAACTGAACATCAGCCATCAGTGGTTGTGATGTTATGGTTGACGTGTGTATGTCTGTTGAAGAAAAGAGTTTAAGAGGTTAAAAAGAGGATCCTTCTGGGAATATTCTCGGTCATTTAGGTCTCGGTATATCCGTGCCGCATTACACATCTGTTGCATACATTCCGTAGCATTGTGCTAAACATGGACATGCATGTGGGAAATGCTCTTACAGTAAACCGAGGCGTCAGTCTCTTGATATCTTCCAGCGAGACATCAATAGCCATAACCCCCAAAATGAGCTGGTTTTGAGACTTCTGAGGGAGGAAAGGGAAGAAAAAAAAAATAGAAAAGGCAGTCAGCGGTGGAAAAAGTCACTATAAGATCCCCGTTTGAGTCCTGTTGTTTTTTTTGTGTGTTTTCTTTAATGGATGAGTCAAGTCCCTCTGTGCATACTGAATGATTTCAAGGAAATGGGGTGAAATAGAAATCTGGACAGTTCAAATCCCAAAAGGCTCCACGTGCTGCAATGAGTCACTGAGGAGGCATTTCCAGACTCGTTTTCAGTCACAGCGGAGGTAACCTCCACTTCTTATAGGGAGACATGTAAATTCATCTTGAAACACTTAGCTACTGGATCATTTTTCTTGTGTCCGGTGCTCCATCGTCAATATAACTTATAAGGAAGGACCAGGAGGAAAGCGGTGCATTAAAGGATAAGACAATAGTTGAAAGCATTTGGGGTGTTTATTTTCTGGCCTGGCAAACATTATGTTTGCATCCTCAAACCACAGACTTAAGATCTCCTGTGGGCTACGTGTAAAAGCTATACAATAAATTCGGTTGACGCAGACAAGCGATGACAGAATGAAATCGTCAATCAACCGACAGTTGGGGAATAAACATGTTAAATATGAATTAAAGGTGACGGCGCTTTGCAACAGATGTCAGTCTGCTAGTTGATTCCATGGCGCTAATTCTGTGCTGCTGTTGGCAAAGAGGCATGTGTACTACAATGTCGATGGATAAAAATGAAAAAGAAAAGTCATTAAAAACATTTTATCAAAAAAAAAGGAAGGGATTTGACATAAAAAAGACTGTAAAAATAACTTTTTGAATGTTAATTTGGTCAAAATCGAGAGATAAATGATCTATTTGTCAAACAGATTAAGAGAAAAGTTGAACAAAATATTCCAACGTGCGCAAAAGTTAATTTGTTCACTCGATCTTATAAATAAGACATCAAATGAAATCAGTAAGGGTGTATTTTTCAATACCTTGGAGCCCGTGTTCGTCTTGTTGAAGACGGGTAGAGTACCGGTGATCACCAGGCCAAGCTCCTGGAAGATTAACACATTTAACACATTCATTTTATTTTAAATACTTCGGCAAACAAACATGTCCACGTGGCATACGTAATGTAAATTCCATCGCTGTAATTTATGTGAAAAGGAAATAATAAAAGACAGGAATGGAACCACATAAGCAACCAACCAAAATCTTCATTATGACATATTGAGGTCAAAATGTCTGTGGTGCTGACGAGGTCAGTGAAGATATGGAAGAGGACAGCATCCAAACCATTTGGCTTCACGTTATCAGTCTGCGCTGTTATCTATAGTCGCTTAAAAGTACGTTTTGACAGAAGCAACACGAGAGAACTGCCTCCACGCAGCACTTGTGAAGGAACCCACTCTTTCCCAAGCGCCAGTACATCAGAGTTACGTTAACCAGGATGACACGACGGGAAATGTTTACTATAACTGAACATGACTTATCTGCAATTCTTCACATGACACGAAACAGATTTCCCCTTTTTCCCGCAGAGCTCCATATCAGACGAGAGATAATTTCCTCTGGTCTCTCGTCTTAAGTGATGTGCAGCCGCATAATTCGCAGCGGCTGTGGCAGATAACGTACCAGCGCATCGAGGTAGACGTTGGTCCACTGAACCTGCTTCGCCTTTTTGTCAGCTTTAACCATCGGCCTCCCCAGGACATCCAGGTACTCCTGCCAGGGGGGGGACACAGGAAGACCTCAGCTGGGTTTTTAACACTTGCACATCAGCCATTGAGCCACAAGAGGGCACAACACACAACTTGCATGGCTGCATTACAAGGCTGCATGAGTGTGCCGTTTACCTGAGTGTTCAACCTGATGGCGCCAATAGACGGGATCTCGTAGTAATAACCTAAAAGGAGGGAGTACTTTTATTATTTGAGTCGATGTACAACTATAACATCAAGGTAAATTAAATAATTACAGTAAACACATGAAATAACAGGGTTTGGACCGTTTGAATAGATATGATGATGGATATGTGCACGTATATGCTTATATCAATAACTGAAATCCCCCCCCCCCACTGTGGGGCTAATAAAGGAATATTTAAGCCATGCTTTTTAAAACTTGACTTGTATTTTCAATCTAACAGCCCTATCTAATTACATGACTAAAACAAGTCTTGTGCTTTTCAATTTCCTTGAATATATTCCATAAATATTTCCCACTTTGTGTTGTGACCATTGTGTTTTAGCATTAAAGAAGTACACTTTTACATAGGCTTGCATCGTCTTTAGTTTGTGCAAACCATAGAAGGTATTTTATGTTTTTACTGATGATATAATGTAATAGAGAATAAAGAATAGTTCACTCAAAATGCACAGTTGCCTCTCACTAGTCTATAGGCCAGTATTGGATCGGCAATATCATAAACAAGGTGTTTCGGAGAAGAAATCCACCAGTGACAGATGAATTGATGTTTAATTACCTTTATTTGCACAGGCCATCCACTGTATTGGTCCTTTGTCGTAGTTGTGTTGACCTACTGAAAATGTAAATATGCGAACCTACGAGGGTGAGAAAGTATTGTACAAATACGACATTAAAAGAGTTCTGCCATCACGTGTTCTGCTTTGTGATAAGCTGTGTGTTTACAGTCCTACCGCTTGCTTTGGGTTATACTTTTCAAAGATCTCTTCTGCCCTTTCTTCTCCTCCATCAGTGAAGAGCATTATAATCTTGTTACAATTGGCCCTGGACACGTTCACCTAACAGATACAAAGGCAAGCAGGCAACTCAAGATAATTGAAAGAGACTGCAGGAAGAAAAAAAACAAAAAACCTACAAGAACAGCTGCAGGAAATCCCTCTTTTCTTTTTTTTTTGCACTTTACACTCGTTGCAATGTTCAGAACAACCAGTAGAGGTCCTCACATGCTCACTCTTGACTCACCCACTGCTTTGATTGAGCCATCAATATGTGACAAACTCCAATTACAATCATAATTAAATGACAATGACGAATTCAGTTACTTCGTAAAGCTCATTCATTCAATGAGCCGCATGAAGCCATCGCACTTGCATTCATATTCAGATTTCACATTGGTTCCACGAGTTACCGTTACTACCACAATGCACCTCCTCTCCTACATTAGTCATCTAAGTCTAGAAGGTTTCACCGAGAGTGCACACGCTGACTCGTTACCTGTGCAAGCTGGCTGAATGCCAGCTCGAAGCCACCTTTGTAGTTGGTGATGCCTTTGGCAGTGATGTTCTCCACGGCGCCCTTAAGTTTCCTCTTGTTCCGCACGTTGGCCTGCACCAGGTTGTGAAAGCACGACGCGTACGTGGCCTTCTCGTTGAACTGAAGGGAAGAGGGAAGGAGGGATGACGGGAAGTGGAAGGGAAGGCACTTGCACATATTTCCAATTAAATATGTGGCCTTTTCTTTTTTCTTTTCTTTTTTTTCTCCCTTCGTCGCACAGACATGCAGTGTCCCTTAAAGATTTAGGATCGATTAAAATGAAGCATTTTAACAAGGAGATTAAAGCGATTCCATTTTTTTTTTTTTTAAGTGAAAAGTAATGAACAAATGAAATCAGTTTTAATCAAATCTGCACAGACCGAAGGGGGCTATAGGAGCAGAAGGAAGGATTGGAAGGAAAGCGGGGATGTGCAAACAAGTGGCATAAGGAGGTAAAGAAACAAAGAGCATGATTATGGACGGATAATACGCCACAGAGGCAGACATTACCAAAACTGGTTAGACTACATTCACAACAACCACACATGTGAAGCATTTCAGGATAATATTGGTGAATAGTTAATGTCGGCAAACAGATGGAGCCAAATCAAATCATGCACACCTGCTCACACACACACACACACACACACACACACACACACACACACACACACACACACACACACACACACACACACACACACACACACACACACACACACACACACACACACACACACACACACACACACACACACACACACACACACACACACTATGGAGGGATTTGATACGGCTCATTAATACCAAACATCTGTTTTTTTGCCTGGACGACACTCCTCAAATCACAATCGTGTTGAAAACATGTGCAAAGACACACAAAAGATGCACAAATACATAGATTTTTAACATGTTTATAAAAATGTGGCTACTTGAGAATTGGATTTTCAGATTAAATTGCACAGTCGTCCTCCTGAAAAAGATAAAGGTAAAGTGCACAATCATTTGACAGGGACATCTACAAAGAGAAGTTATATCAAGAGGAGTGACAGTTGAAGTAAATTGTCAAATCAACAGTGATTGAAAGAGTCACCAAGTAAAAGCAACATTTTCCTGCTGAAGCAGGAAGGAATGTTCCAGATCAAACTGATTAATATTTCAAATCAACTCCTTCCAGCAAAAGGCTAATTGCAACTTTATCATATTTTCTCACTATTTTCCTGGCTTTAAATGCTTCGACCACCGGAGAATGCCGCTTTCTCACAAGTTTAACGATTTCCAAGTATTCAACATGCTGGCAGAAGTCTCAGGGCCATACGCTGCCAAGACATCCGTCCTCCGAATCTACACTCCTACACACACACACACACACACACATGCATGCACGCACGCACGCACGCACGCACGCACGCACTCAGTTTGAACATCATCTATCCAATAACACACTTCTCAGAATATCGCAGATGCACCAATAACGAAAAATTCTGAACAACATACTGTGTGTGGGTGTGTATAAAATACTAGTATGTGTAAATAAAGAAGTAAAATCTGCATTAATTGCCAAATAACTTTCATTTAAGTGTCTATTTATATATAATTAAAGCTTGTGTGATGTGGTATTTGTAAAGCAGCAAACAAAACCTTGGATCTCCTAGAATAAGACCAAAAAAACCAAAAAAAATCAAAACATATGTTTTATTGGAAGATTTAACGAGGTTCCTGGAAAAAGACAACAGAAATAGAAACAACTGATTAAATTACAGGAAACTCTGACTCGGAGCAGAAAACACTGATTGACTTTGAGGTCGTGCAGGCCAGCGGATGATCGCTTTAGGGCGGAGGGAAAATGCGTTGGCCTGCACATGTGAGCCGAGGAGATGACATGAAGAAAAACCACAAACAAAACTAGTGAAAGGAAGGAAGAGTGAATCAAAAAACACGTGTGGAGTATTTCTGTGAAAAAAAAACACACGATAGAAGTGAGATTTCAGCAGAAGAGACAAATGATCAGATCATTAAGAAAAGAACCGGAAAAACACTCATCATATGTACTATACATTTTATTCTATTTCAAAGAGATATGTTTGAAAAATTCTGTCCATCTTCCAAATGTTTGACAATAATACTCGTCGATGCAAAAACAAAGAAATACCTGTGGGATTTTTTTCAGCTTGCAGCAGTTGACAGATACAACCGACAGTCTTGTTGTTTGCTTGCTTCTCTCTGACCTTTTTCATTCACTCATAAACTAATTAACTGCACCTCGGCAGCTGCAGGGCCTTTCGATGCCACTACCGGGAACTGATGCGCGACCACAGGTGGATCAACAGAAGCATATTATCAGAACAGCGGCGGACCAGGAAGCTGTAATGCGTCGTCTGTATCTGCACATGAGGTGCGGTGCTGAAAAGTGTGGCTCACACATGCAGCACACATTCATTTGTCAGATTTATCTTGTGGCATTTCAGGGCCTGCCCGAGCTGTGTCATGTGTTCACTCGATTAGTCACATACACACTTGGATGCCGCTCCGGAGACGCTCCCATCATACATACAACCATATAATACAGACACATGTACAGCCACACATAAATGCATGCGGAGATATGTTGAGTCAGCCAAATGAGCGCACAAGCATGCATGCATGAACATATGCATCCACGGTGGGGATCCATCTGTGTGTGCTCCATTAAGTCTTTGCAAAGGTCAGAGCTGCATTTAAAGTGATGACTCAAATAAGGCCAGAGCCACTCAAACAGTCGAGACATGAATATGTCGACGTTCATCAATGAGGGCGCCTGCAGATTCAACCCATTCAGCACGGATTTTTCTAATCAGTGTTTCACTGCTGTAAAAAAAAGGTTTGAGTGAGAAAAAAAGCCAATCAGAAGTGGCCCCGGGCTGAGCGCGGATACTCACATAGACCACGTTCACGTAGTCGTCGTCGGACAGCGTCTCCAGCATCTTGCTGACGGACGTTTTGATGAGTTTGAGAGTGAGACCGGACACACTTCCGCTCCTACAGTTGTGGATACAAAAAACACAGTTACTTATTTAGAAAAAAAAAAAAAAAAAGTAATAAATTAATCAAAAAACATTCAGAACTACATGTTATACCATAATGTTACATGTTACAGTGATGTTATCATCTAATGTCATCGGCATCTTAAAATATGACATCACTGTGGAAAGTTCTCTCTTTTATTTATTTATTTAGAATTTTCCAACAAAACAATATCCGTAAGCCAAAAAAAAAAAAAGGGGTCTTCACAAGCATTTTCTGGAGGCAGAGAAGGGATAGACATGTGGGGAGGGAATGTTTCTCCTTGCATAGTGACTAAAGCGACCTCACCAGAAGGCAGGAACAATTACAGTCTGGAGACTTTAAGTGAATCAGAGATGTCATCGCTCAGGCATTAACCCTTTATAGAGCAATAGAATGGAATAGAAAATAGCTTCCACATATCAAAAACATGTCCGATTCTAAATTCCTATAATAACAGACACTTCTGTATTTTTCCCCAACTTGTATTTCATGTCTCCAAAACTAGCGCAAATTTAAGCTTTTTTTTTTTTTTTATTAATAAAATGAGATTGTGGTACACACACATTGAGTAGTGAACACATTGTAAAAAAAAAGAATTTGGATAATTAATCTTGAAGACATTTTAAGATGATACTTTCCAAAAGAAAACAGAATTTACCAAGAGAGTTACATATACGAAACAATGGGCAACATCAGAGCGGAATACATATTTTGTGGTGAAAAACTGATGATTGAAAGTTTTAAACTGCACATATTGAAGCAACATTAGTTCATTAAACACACAGAGGTGGGTGTGTGTGTATATATATATATGTATAAAGAAAAACAACACTGTCAAAACTGAGTCCACTAAATCCACTGTCAAGTTGCTCGAATCTTGACAGGGAACCAACTCAGACGTCGCTATAAATAAATTGCCAAATTGGTTCATGTAGAAGACTAAAAAAGGACAGAAAGTCCGGGAAAAACGAGGAGCGCCGCTCCTTTAATGATCTTTTCTCTGAAGCCTCACAGCCTCATTAATCCAACGTGTGCCAATAACCTGTGCAGTATGAAGAGATGCAAGTGAACTAATTTGCTTTTTCATTAATCACATTGCGTGGTTACGTTGCCCCAGTGTGTGCCATGTGTGTCATTTATAATGAAACTCCACCTCAGTGGACAAAAAAAAAAAAAAAAAATTTTTTTAAGAATGTCCCAGATTTTTGAGTCAAAGGGTTCATGCTGCTGATTATATTGATGAAACGAATAGATGTTTTATGATCTCTGTTGGTTGGACAGTTTCATCAGTCGAGAGTGAAGTCATCACTTATAATAGAATAAATACAATATGAATAAATAAAAATGAATAATACTAAAATTGAGGGAAAAGGCTTTTTAGCATAAAGTGTATATTCCACGCTGCTTCTCTCTCATGGTCACCTGGTGACGACCCTACGAGACAGAGAGCTGTCTCTCGACCGGTTACTGGAGAGAAACCCAGGAGCATCCGCAGCATTCTGTTGAGCATCGCTAGGAGACTTTAGCATCCAGAGCACATCCTTTCCATTTTTTTTTAACTTTTGTTTATTGGGTGTTTTCCAAATGTTTTTAAATGTGTCATTGATTCATTAAAATACCAATGAATTGCTCGTTATATGTTGTGACAGGGATGCGGTAGTGTGCGACACTGGGGATACTCAACCACACCGAATGTACCCTCACCTGCAGAAATAAACCAATAAAAGTTTTTAAAAAAAGAGTTACACACCTATCGGGGAGAAAGATGCTATTGATTTTAACGAGTGGATTTTGCTCTTTCACATCTTGTTTAAGAAGTTTCGTTGAGATTTTCCAAAAGTATAGCTTGGACCTAAATGGACACCACCTACTAACTATTCCTGCTGCATTATTATACTTTATGTATAATTGACTGTAATACAGTGCTACTCTGTTCTGACTCTTCATACAGATGCATGCAAATTGATACAGAACTACTTTACAGGATCAAGTGTCTGTCGGAACTGCAATTAACCAGTGCAACACTCAAAAAATAAAAGTACCTTGCAGGCATCTGTAATTGTACCTTTAATAAACTCCATCGTTCACAGTCTTTAACGTATCAAAGTGAAAATGGCTGAGGGATCCAATCTAAGTCTGCACCGCTGTCCAAACCATTTTGAATATCTTATAATCCCTTAACTTTAGATCCAAGGCATATATCAGAGGAGGGAGATAACTGGACTGTAAATAATGAAGTTGTCCGGCACGCTGGCCGCGTTTGTTCGTCAGTGTGACACGTGAGCCGCGACGCCCAGCGGGATGAAGCCGGTCAGGAAACTTTGTGTCACGGCCTTCTGGCACCGCAAAGGAAAAAAATAAAACTCTATAGGATGAATCATGGTCGTCACTCACGCATCCACCAGGATGAGCATGTCCTTGGGTGAGGCCGCCCCCTGAATGTACCTGGTGAGTTAAAAAAAAAACAGACAAGTGATGCATGCTGTGCAAGAAAAGGTGCAAACACACAGTAAAAAATATCCAAATATGGAGACTTTATATTTTGCAGTCTCATCACATTTAGTATCAGTAGTATCATTTGCATGAAAAATCAATCGGAGTGCTCTTTTCTTTAATTACCTATCTCGACTCTCATTTCTTCAACATTCAGTTGTGTGTCTTTTGTCAGTACCCAACGGGATGTCTGACGCAAAGTAATATAATATTGTGCTCAAAAGCATTCTGGTGGCTCCCGGCCAGGTTTTTAATTATTTGGAGCAGACTAATGAAGCTTTCGTATTGGTACCCTTTGATCTGCAGTGGCTTCATCATCAGAGTGCTCTGATCTGTTCATGAGTGGGTTCAGGATTGGCCAGAGACCTGGATTAGATTGTGTTGAAGTGTGTGCTCGTGTGTCCTCTTATGCAGTTGATGCAACATGCGGCTTTCGAAAATAAATGTCCGGTCACAAAAAACAAAACAAATGCACCCATACAGTGAATGAGTCACGTGTCAGCCTTAGTGAATGATGAACGACTCGAAGCGAACTACTGGATACGACATAAAAGCCGGATATCCCGTCATGAGAGGTGCCACTCACCACGGTCGCATGCGCACATCGTAGAGGTCGATCTTATTTGCTGAATTGCTTGAGTCGATCCAAGGGGAAGCTGGGAATGGGAGGGACGAGAAAATATTAAAGGTTTGGGATCAAACTGTAGACCAAACTAACAGATCACCAGTCCATCATATCCAGACGACACATACTTGCACACACTGGGCAAATCATAGTAACCCATTAATATACACAAATCATATTTATATTCTCAGACTACTTTTCACAATTTCCAAGCTTTGCCGAGCTGTAATTTCTCAAATCTACCAAGTTGAAAAAGTTATCGTGCATTTTCAGACACCTGAGACTGTTTCAGAAAATATATGGTCGCCTTTGCCCACCCAGATGGTACCACTTTGTCAAAAAATTGGCCTCTGGCCCATTGACTATATATTGCCTTGATGCCGAGATACTAACATGCCCACTTAAACACACACTATTGAGCTAATGCTTGCGTCTATATCTGGGGTGTCAAACACGTGGCCCATGAGCCAAAACCGTCTGGCAAGAGGCTCTAATCCAGCAAACCAAACCACCAAGCAAATAGTAAAAATACCAAAGAAAACCCTACCAAACTAGCATTAGGCTCAATGTCATGCTCTCAGACTGAGCTTGTAAAAACACGCATACTGCCGCAGCTTTTATGACATTTCACTGTATTTTGCACCAAAAGGTTTCACTAAAATTGGCTTTATATTAAGAATATAGTCATTTTCTATAGAAATTGTTTGGTTTTAGCAAAAATAAATATTTTCATTGCATACACTCTCGATCTCAACAAAGAAACTTAAAAGTTAAAATTTAAAGGTTATTATGAGACTATTTGAGGGGTATTTAAGATTAATGTGGCCCCACATCCTCTGTACTTGAACATGCAATTCAGTTTAAGCTTCATCCAGGATGTTCCCAGAACCATTTGGAAAAGATTGAAATCACTGAGATGTGAGTTGGCCCACGACCAGCCGGACTCACCTGGATAGTACCGAGCCAATCCGGTGGCGGAGCCGAACACCTGCCAGAGGAGTGACGGGTCGTCCTCTTTGTTTTTCCGGAATACATCCTCCAAGGCTCTTGTCCAATTCAACTCGTTTAATATGATGGTGGCTAGAGAGTGTAAACACGCAAACAGAAAGATTAAATGACTCATTTGCAAAGACCATAAAACATAGAATGTCAAGGCTTTTCAAAGTGAAACATTAACTCCGAAAATCTCATCTGAGAAAAAGCGATACCCCGCTTCAAATCTCTCCTTCACACATAAACAGATTTGGCAGTATTAGACTGCTGACACTGACGGCGGAGAGGAAGCTTCTTCACAGATATTGAAACTGACGTCAATCTGCTTTCATGAAATTTCCATTTTTTCACCTTTTTTTTTTTTTTTTGTTGAGCTTCACTCTCCCAAAACACCGAAATTCTCCAGCAGTGAAAAGACAGCAAAGAAGAGGGCGAGAGATTTCCACAGAGAGGGACATGGTGGAGGAAACAAAATGATTCGATTTGATATTTCAGGAATACGACTAAATCATCTTCCGGGAACACAGTGGCCAGACATACAGTAAACGTTTTGTTTACCTGTTTGTCTGCAGAGGCTCTTACTGGCTTAATGCTCTACCAATCTAGTTTGATCCAAAAAGGCAGCAGCACTCTGCCCGGGAGAGTGGGCTGCTCGTCCAACTGACGCTGTGTGACTCATATCTGTGTGTGTGTGTGTGAGAGGTGGAACCCAATCATATAAAATTAATGTCTTGTACAGTTTAAAGGGGTCATATTATGAAACATTTACATTATAAAGGTTTTCCAACAGTAATAATCGTCCCCATGCCTGGAGCTACGCTCCAGAAGTGAAGAAAGTGTGTCCTCTCTCTGTGTGTTGCTCCAACCAGCCAATCAAAAATCAAACCCTATACAGTGTCATCTGGGGTTTAGCCAATCACAATCAAGGTAGGTCCTCCCTTCGACTCCTCCCACAATTAAGCAGCTCTGCTGTGGCACATGCAACCACGAAAGGAAGTACGTCCTCCTCTTCCTTCTTCTACATAGCAGATTCTGAATGCAGCTCACATGATCCAATATTCAAATGGTGGAACATCAAGGAAAAGCTGGATTAACATTCAATTACATTCATTAAATCATCTTGGATGAGAAAACGTGTTTTCCCCCCTTGTTATTCCAGTTAAACATGCTTACTTAGACTAAACATGTAGAGATCAAATATAATCTGATTAAAACCAAACTATCTGCTCAGTTAAATATGATAAATGATCTGCTGAGAGGAACATGAATATCTGCTCCATGCACACACACTTGACCATTATGAATTGTAAATGATTGTCTGGATTTTCTGCAAACAATGTCTGGAGTCCATTTACAATTACACATGAAAACACAATGCTCCAATTCTGTATCCATTCACTGCACAGTCCACACACTGAAGAAAGACATTACCATGAACACATAAAAAAAAGTTACAGAACTTCCAGAATGCGTATTTTAGCTTTGCACACTGAAACCCGGAAGAAAATGTAACACGAGTTCCGATCATAGCAGATGTCATTAAACATAGAAAATACGATGCTTTCCGTCTGACACCTCCAACCTTCCTCACCCACATGTTTCACTGAAGCTCTATTTCCTTGTTTTGTCGGATAAAAGAGTGAGTTTAGGCCAGGCCTTAAATGGCTCCCCGAGGTATTGCAGAGAAAAGTGTGTCCTAATGATAAGTGGTGACAATTTGTTCAGGCCTGATCTCCCTGCTCCCTCCGGACGGCCCTTAATGGATTGGCCCTGCTGGTTTCTGTGACATCAGTAACATGAAATCTCTCGCTAGCAAGTCCTCAAACAAGAAACATGACTATTTTGTCTTCTTCTTCTTTTCACCCCCATGGTGCTCATACTGAACACAGGAGTAACGGGAAAAGAGCACTCTGTGTTTAATGTTTTCCCAAGCCGTCACTGCAGGAAACCAACGTAATGACCAATCTATTTGATTTGTGCACATGATGAGGGACAAAATATAGCACTGGCAAGACGCCAGCAGCTTCTCTCACGGAGTGCCATTCTTCTCTGAAACTATGATCATTTCCCCATGGGAGTTTTAGACGTAGAGACACATCTCTCACACACACCCAAACAATAAACACACACACACACACACACACACACACACACACACACACACACACACACACACACACACACACACACACACACACACACACACACACACACACACACACACACACACACACACACACACACACACACACACACACACACACACACACACACACACACACACACACACACACACACCTGAATGAGCAGGTTGGACCTCCCTGATGAATCCTCAGCAGAAACATTGGGCCACTGCGAGGCAGTGTCCTCTAATCCGAGCCAAATACTGGAACAAATCACAGTTTCAGAGTAAACAGATCCGTCTCTGTGTTGATGTGTGTGTTGTTGACTCGAGGTCACTATTATGAGGCCGAGAAATGAGAAGTATCGCTGCGGCAGCACAGGCTCCAGTCGGCTCGATTTGTCTGGGGTGGCTTCACGTCCCCGGGGGACGTTATTTTGGAGGGGAGGGACATGTGTGTTCGAGTGTGTTTGAATACTTACAAACAATAAACATGATTTATAAATTTTTTTTAATCTCCCAAACAAAAGCTGGCTTTCACTGAGAGTTTTTGTCAATGACGCATGACTAAAAAGCAATGCCAGCGGGTCACAGACGAGTTTTCGGTCGCAACATGCGACTCGTTCTAGATTAGATGGATGACGGCACATATGAGTGAACAGAGAGAGACCAAAAAAAAGTGGGATGAAATGAGGAAGAGAAAGAATGAAGCTGTGACGTTGTTTTGACAGGTACGTTTAGTCAGTTTGCACCAAGCAGCATTGTGAGTGCACAACCCGCTCTGACATACATGTCAACCGCAACAGTTTATAGCGATTTGTCCACATTCGGAGAAGGACAACGAGAGGAACTATGACGTGAATAATGTAGATAATGTTAAATATCTATTATTCAATCTTGTGTTAAGCAGGACTACACATTTGTGTTGTTTGAGGACACAATCAGTATTGTATCTGTAAAATCACAAATGACCCTTCATTTTCAGTTCAGTGAGAACTTTCCCCAAATACAAGGAGTCATTTTGGCTGCTTGATTCAGGATCTAATTTTAGTTCCTGGGTCATTTTATCATCCCCAAAATGGGTGATGTCTGCAGCGCTGAACATATCCAATTAGATGACTACTTGCTTGTATTGTATTTTAGCCAGTTTATTTGAAAAAATCTCGCTGTGCGCTGACTTGTTTTATTTTCAATTCATTCATCACCACTATGCTTTTATGATGCAGTGATTGACTTCATGTCAAGCAGTTTGGATCTGGCTTGCTACTGAAAAACATTCGACATTCTATTTCTATTTATAATTGCAACAAAGCACAACTACTCCATGTTCACCGTCCATCAATTTTTCTGTGGTGTCAGTGAACTTACAGTCAGAAATGTAAAGTGGATGTTGTTGAAAAGTCTGAAAAATGAACAAATTTAAATGGATTTCAATTATATCATGTTTTGGCAACAAAGGCAATGCATTATTGATCACATTCACAGATGGCTGCAATGCAAATCAATACCATCCTTTTCTGAAACTTTCTCTTTATGAAGTCTGCATGTTTTCCCAGGTTTTCATGTGTACTTCTGCTTCTTCCCATAGTCCAAAAATATGCATGCGAGCCGAAGTTGCCCGTAGGTGTGAATGTGAGTGTGTGTGACTGTATGTCTCTCTACATTTGCCCAGTGATGGATTGACAGTCTGTGCAGAGTGCATCTCGCCTTCACACCTTTTTATTGCACATCTCATTGAGGTTCACATTCAAAAGTGCCCGGGCCCTTTCATAATACCAGATCATAGAGAAGTCTTTTTGTGTGCGTGTGTGTGTGTGTGTGTGTGTGTGTGTGTGTGTGTGTGTGTGTGTGTGTGTGTGTGTGTGTGTGTGTGTGTGTGTAAAATCAATCAACCCCCCCCCCCCCCCCCCCGACGTTTGTTTCGGACAATTAGACATAATCTGATTTAGTGTGGACAAATTGAAGGTGGTACTTGTTAAGTGTCTCCAGCAGGACTCAAGTTGGTCTCATTAGCTTGGTGCCACTCGACGTCTGTGCTACTTTGAGAATGAATAAAAAAATAAGCAAGGGCTGAAATATTGCCTCTGACCACAATGAATATGGGGACAAACTGAGGCAGCCTAATAAATCACACAGTTCATATATCAAATGTTTAACAAGTGAAGACATGTGAGAGGGGGAAAAAAAAAAAGAAGAAGAATGATTCATGGGTCAAGAAGACTTGGGAACTGAATATGGAAAAGAATATTCAAAATATTCCCCGTGAGGCATGGAGATGCTTTGACAAACAAATCCTTCAGGATCCTGGCGGTGACTGATGGGGCTGATGGCCGTGGTGAGGGAGGGGAGGAGAGGCTGCACGATGCTATGCCCCGTCAGATCGCCCATGGCTGAAACCACCTGTGCATTTCAAAATAATCATGTAGACTATGTCGACTGAATCAGTGAATACCTACAATCACCCTATCAGGAGGGGCTCGATACTATATGACGCCGACGGTCACTACTCATTGTGATGCAAGCACAATTGCACTACTTCTGTATGCAGTCATTTTTTCTGACCATAAAACACCATATTAATAGTGGTATTGATTGGAAAGCTAAGTTAACAGGAAGGACAATACATTCCAGGATATTAAATCACAAAATAGGGAAAGAAAATAAACTCCCAAGAGGTAAATAACACAGGCAAGTAGTTATGATTGAATTCAGTGAAAGCCAGAAGGCAAATATTGAAGGTTAAAGTAATAACATGGAAACAGAGAATGCTTAGCAACAACAGTAAGAGCTTTTTAGGGAGAGATCAACATCAATAAATGATGTGGACTTCATTTGATTTAGACCATGATGCCGACCAGACTATTGTACAGCACTTAAACTGATTTGAGTGAGGGCGAGTTACAATATCACCACGTGCCGTATCGGCCGACGGTGTTTGCTACACCCAGTTTCAGCGGCGTCCTTGTAAACACTGCTCTCTGTTTGATTGTGCAGGCTGTAAATTCCGGTCATAAACCTTGATGACACGCGTGTTCTTTTGCTGATGCAAAATGTCAAGATTGTCTGTTTACATTGATACAGCTCTTCCAGCGGTGGAGAATAATATTATCTTGATAGATAGCAGGGTGTACAATGTACATTTGAACCCGACAAACTCAAACTTCATTCATTTTGCAATAACTCTCTCAGCTACAGTATGTAGTGTTTCGAGTTGTTTTTGTAGTTGTTAATAAGCGACATAAGTCATCATGTTATTCCACTGATATCTATGACTTCATTTAAAGTACCACCCTTTTCGGTGGCTGGCAGTACCAGCGTTGTGTGAAGCAACTCCCCAAACGCTCCGAAAGTTTTCCATTTTCACTTGAAAACGTCGCCTCTGTGTCATGCTTGCATGAGTAAACGGAACAAGATAACTCCAGCTTGTCCCATCTTGTATATGAAGCATAAACTCTGTCGTCAGTCCAAATAAAAAAAGTGGAAATTCAAAGATAGTCACAAAGCAATTCCCAAAACACAGCATAAACTCGCAAAAATCAAACATACAAAGATACAGACTGAAGCGATAGTACAGTGACTCACTACTGCCACCGAGTGCATAAATTAGTAAATTAGTCAAAAATCACAGTGTGTTTCCTGGAATTTCAAATGTCTTGGTAAAGACAGTATCAATAAAGAAGAAGATTGAATGATGAAAATGGATACAACAAGGTGATACATTGCCGGTTAATGTGTAATTAAAGGGTAATGTGTGTAGACCTTCTGACAACTTTCATTAGGTCGTTAGGTGTTGAGACTGCAGTAAATGGTGTGTTTAATTAAAGTGTGAAAAGAACCAAAGGTGATATGAAGATGTTGACATGAAGCACATTTAAAGCGGCTGTGGCCTGGAGGTGGGGTTGGATATAGAGCTATGGACACTGGCCCACGCACACAGACATGACTGCCACGTTTATTTACATTGCATGTGAAAGGACGTTCATGAGGGTGAGAAAAGCACTTTCAGTAATCTCTACCAGCCAGAGCTGAGAAGCAATCGTTCAGACACCAGACACGCACACCCGTGTCTGACTTCTGGAGAAATGGGATTTTACAAGAAGGTAACTTTTTCTGGACGCACGCAGGAGACCTCCAGCGAATCCCAATCAGCTGATTACAGCATCGCAGGAAGGACATCCAGCGTGTGGCAAGGACAGATGCAATGACGGCGTGACGAGGAGGTGGGAGGGAGGAAGGAAGGAGGAAGCATGGAGGCAGAGAGAGGTGAAGGAATTGACTGTTGGCACTGTAAATCAAAAACGACGTGTTTCAAGTGGCACGAGAGTGCAAAAAAGAAAAGGAATTCAGTTTACATGCTATGAGCTTGGCTGAGGGGGCCATGACTAAAACACACACACACACACACACAGTGTCACAGTATCTTAGCACGTCGCAGTGTGTGCGTGTCTTGGGCTGACAGGTGCCACACAGCGTTGATGCAAACGGGCATCAGACGAGCCTCCGATCTCCTGCCAAGGCCGCAGCCCTCTCCTCTCATCTCCTCTCATCGCATCCACGCCAGTGCTGCCTAATGAGCGAGAAGACATGCACACGCAGCCCGCGAGATCCAGCATAGTAGGTGCATGCGATGGGACGGCGACTCTCACACCCCAAGTGTGTACTTCCTCCCTCTCTCCCTCCTCCGAACACATGCACGCAACACACAAGACGAGCTGATTCATCGCTGGCATGCATGTGTGCACACACATAAACATGATAATAAATCCCAGCCTGACCACCCACACTGGGATCAGCAGGGAGAATGGTTTCCAATCAGCAGGACTAATGCGGGGGCGAAAAGACAAGTCGCACATTTGTCTCCACAGAGCACACTATTAATATGCTTAATAAAGTGGAGCAAAGCATTGGGGGAAAGGATGAAGTGACAGAGGACGAGAGAAAAGACAGTTAGACAGGGAGTAGAAATCGTAAAAAGAGAGAACATGAAACAATACGAAAAGAAAAAAGCAACAAGTAACAAAATAATACGATTACGGAAAAACAAATGTAAGAGTCTCAAACGCTTAAAGGAGGTGAGTGATGCTGCAGCTCTCCTTCAGCTACAAGGACGCCAGCCTCGTCTAGACAAAGTCCCTTAATCAAGTTACCGGCCCCTCCTCCATGAAACAAGACAGAGTGGCAGGGCGTGTCCAGGAAGCGTACGTACGCCTCCTACACTCAGACAAACACTTCCATACACATCGCCATGGCAACGCAGAGGCAGTGCCGGCCAGCCAGAGAAGCAGCGATGTGGCAGCCTGTCCTTGGAGACAGATAGTGAGAGAGAGAGAGACAGAGAGAGAGAGGGGGGGGTGCAGCAAGGCTTCACTGCTGGACTCCACCCAGCCGCACCCTCCACCAACAACCTGAGGGCTACTAACAACACGGTGAATTCCTACAATGGGAACTCAGCTGGAGACTGAAGGCCATCGAAAACATTATAACACAGCCTGCAAGGCTCTTTTTTCCCCTTTTTTTTACAAGCTCAAATATATGAAAATAACAAGGCGGATAAAGCTCAGTAATTAGTCACAGAAAACCGTGTTGCCTTTGAGGCACATTTTTCTATTCATATTCACACATTCTGCACAGTCAACCGGAAATCTTAGCATTGATTCACAAGAAGATGAAACAACAAGCCTGGCTCTGTCTTGCAGTGATGTGTTTAAAGGAAATGAAAAGCTTTGTTGTTCAATCGGTTCATAACCTGGCTTTGGCGCACCCTCTGGTTTCCAGTTTCATACATGCGTAATTGATCACTGCTGAGTGTTTTACTATAAAATGTAATAATATAAGTAAGATTTTCTCCGTTAGCTCCGAGACAAAGAAAGTAAAAGTACATGACTCAGCAACAAATAGACTTTGAAAGAATCAACCTCTGGCTCAAACAAAACTTAAAAACATGAGAGTAATACAAAAGAATATTCATTCATTGGCTTCAATGGATGGCTAAGAGTGGGTTAACACCAAACCAGCAAACAAAGTGTAAAAATATAAAACAAAACATTAATTTTGTCACAAGAATGACTTTGCTCAGCAACATTCGTACTTTTACCAAATGGGCAGAACTGATTTAGCAGCACCTTTGTTTGTTTTGTTTCAATGCAACAAAGGTCCGCCGCATTTAACTCCAGAGAATCCTCGAAGCTAATGCTGTTAAACATGTAGAGTACATTATTATTTTAGGAGAAAAGTGTATTTACACTCTAAATGTTAAAGCCGAGGGATAAGAAAGACATAAAATGACCATGTGTGTTACGGAAAAAGAATAAAAGGGCAGACTGATGAACCACGCCAGGAGCAACCCCCTCCTACATCAGCCTGACCCACCACCCATTCTTTCATGGTTATTGCAGCAGCTTGTAAAAATAACTGGGTGCATTTGGCCATTTGGCAATGACAAAAATGTCTGCACAGTCAGAGGCCTCAGAGGAACGTCACTCTGCATATTTATAGTCCAACTTATGTGGAGGGAGTTGCTGCATAAGGGCATTCAAGTCATGTGAGGGAGTCCGCTGCATTTAATAGATCTACTGTGAATATTATTACTGTAATTGATATTGAATGCTCAACCAACGCCTGTCAATGTCAAGAAGGATTATTACGCAATCCCAGGATATTAAAACTATTTAATATATTATTTAATTGCTTTAATGGCTGGTGCACTTTTGTGTTATGTGACATGTAAATATACCATATTAGTTCAAAAGTGCCTCCAGTAAAAGACTCAATTTTATCTTTAACTGGATTAAATATGTGTGATTACAGTGAAAATGTCTTCAGCAACTTGTATTTCACTACATCGCAAGCCTATTGCTATCCTTTCTTTATTTGATACAAATCTCTGAAATGCTCCACTAAAAAAGTGCTTCTAAATCTGTATCTTGCATGAAAGGACTCAATGCCATGTTTTTTTGTATGTACGCAAGCACCAGACATCTTTGAGTTTATGTGTGTCAGCGTGTCCTTGCACTCAACAGTGCCCGACCACATAAGACTAATAAACCCAGAGGATTTGAGCGCAAGCATGCGTACAGACGTCGTCTATTATAGAAGGTTGCACTCAATTTTAGCCATCCTTGACTCTCAAGTGGTAAAAAGTGACTTTCTGGATGGATTTCAAAGCTACTGCATTTCATAGTTCTTTTGGATGCTCATGTCTTGAACGTTCAGTCAGGCGACCTTCAGCTGTGAGATGCTTGAGCTTCATTGTGCCCGAAGGTCTGAGAAGTATTGACACACTGTCTGTAAAATGTACATGTACAGAGGCAGTGATTCCAGTCTGGGATCTGGAAACAGAGAGGTTTGGCGAATTGCACTTGCTTCTTAATTGGTATGGCTTGTGGGGCTTAGCCTCTTCCCACTGTGGGGAACGTTCTAGTGTGTGGCGGGGCAGATTGACGTGATTTCATAAACAACATGCACCTGTAATTTAAACCAAAATCCAGCATTTTGCATATGAAAACTATATTCTGCATTCATTTCCATTTCACATGTGGCACTGTGAGGTCGCTAAGGACTGGCCACATTCCGTAATTATGTTCCAATTTAATCACTGCGGGCCAAAGCCATGAAAATTGGTCTGCTCTGCTTTCCTGCTTTATTAACAACACAGGCTGGAAGAGGCAATAGAGGAGAGGAACGGTACATTACCCCGATGAAGTCATTTGTATGTTATTAGACTATTAAGGCCAGAGTCAACATTTGTGTTCCTTTTACGATTGTTTGCATTGTTGCTTTTCCCTTGCGAGCTGGTTTTTCCTTTCACATTCTTCCATGTTGTTTCTTTTGCAGATTACAGTGCATTTTATTGAACGGCGGTCGGTCGTCGGTAAGATAACATCATCTAAATGGCTGCAAGGATTATTCAGCTCCTGAGAAACAGAGGCTTGTGTCGTTCTGAGTCAGATTTAGATCGGCTACCAGCGTGAGAAGTGTAATTTTGTTAAAAATAACACAATGGGGGGGGGGGGGGGGGGGTCGACATATTTAAATGCAAAAGCAGCATAAACCTGCGATTGCTTTGATAACTATAACGACTGTAGCCCCCAATATTAACCTCACGTCTTCCAATTTGCTAAAATGTGCACATGGTGAACTTGTTGCATTAAAACATGAGACGCATACGCGCAACACCAAGTAATGAAATCCAGCTTGCAAGAGCAGTTCTGATCCCGCACAGACTGTAAACCTTGGAGCAAGGACACATTACATGCCTCGATGTTTTTTGGCAGCCCATTTCATGCTCCCTTTGCCAAGTAGTTAAGATGATGCAAAAATAATGATTCTTTCATTTATTCACGACGCAAAAACGATCTAGCACTGTGAAGAACACTGCAAAGAAGGTGACTGTGTTGTCGGCACACACTGTAAACAGGAAGCTGAAACAGAAGCTTTTGCAAAAAAAAAAAAAAAAAAAAAGACCGTTCAGCGCTGGAGGTGCTGACATACTGCGCAACTGTCCAGAGAGGTCGGCGGGGCACAGCGTCGGGCGTGAGGGAAAACAGCAGCTGGTGACCAGGGTAAAGACGGGTGGGCGGACGGGCGGGTGGGCGAGCGCCGACCACTGGGATGCTGACATTTGGGTAATATATAGAGCAGCAATATTTAGAATGGCTTAGCCTTGGTGTAGAGCGGTCTACAGTGCAGACAGTGCTGGAAATCTGTACAGTAGATTATGATGACAGGGATAGAAGGAGACAGAAAGCAATGCATGTGAGGGTGTATTATTATTTATTTATTTTTTTTACTCACAGCCTTCATATATATCTGTCGGGATATGGACGGCAGTGGTGTTGTAGGAGACGGGCCGCTTGAAGTCCGGGTCGATGTGAAAATCATCTGGAACGTACCGGTATTCGTTGTCTGTCTGATTAAGCTGTAAAAAGAATCAAAAGAGAGTAGAGTATTTAGTTTAGACGCCATCATGCAGTATTAAATTTTTTTCCCCCACTTTATACACATATGTACACACATGTGAGTTTTAATTTTGGATGTTGAGAGATAAATTCAGATGTCTTTGACAGAGACAAAAAGGGGCGAGTGCCTGCCAGTCAGACAGAGTGACATCAGTGTGCTGTGGGTGTGTGGTTCTTTCCCATTGGGACAGTGGAGAGGAATTACGTGCCGATCCATGTTTATCATAGCAGACAGATGACGTCTGAGGCCAGGATTCGATGTCTCACAGGTGCTCATTTATCTGCGAGCATGAAGCCCAAAACACGTACTGATGGCAATGCATGAAAAATGACTCCTTTCATACAGAACAGCGATATCGTTTCATCAGGGGGTGATTTGCTGAAAAGATAGATGGACTATATATATCTTGATCTCTGGATCTGCCCTGCTGAAGTCATTTCTAGGGTTTAATATTAATCAACCCAGAAGAGATAAAGCCAGTTGGTTTCACACCAAGAAGTAAATTTTTGTTAAATTCAGAATTTCCCATATAAAAAAAACCAACAAAACAAAACAAAGGATTTTGTTTTCAAAAGCAAGATACATATACAGTCCATGAATGACATCTGTTGATGGGCAACTTTTTTACTCGACTCTTTGCAACTTTAATTTACTTTTTTAATTTCAACAAAATCACTGTGCCTTTCAGCACGAGTCAAACTTGCATGTCATGGTTAAAATAAATAAAATCTCTTAATGCACATATTTCTTGACAAAAAAACTTTACGTTTTATAGAGTTTAAGCCAAGCAAAGTTCTGAGCTCCATAAGATTTTTAATAATACTAATGAAAATATTCCACTATAGGGCTTCGTTGCCTTGGTAATAATCTCTAGTGCTGGATTATGGTCGAATGTGAGCAAAAAAAAAAAAAGGATCAGGTTGATTAAGTTTTACTTACGTCATCTTTGGCATTGTAGTAAACAATTTTGTCGTCCTGCAACGAAATAAAAATGAGAAACAAAGAGATGAACAATGAGTGACACATTCGAGGACGTGCAGACACACAGAGGTGAAGCATGAAGAGAGAAGTGCTGCTGCTCACATGTAACAGAACTTTCCAATGTGGCCCAACCCTAAGTTTGTTTTGTTCGGTTGCACCCTGAACTGCACCGAACAATGACGTGAAACAGCAAGACGATATGATCCAATATCATCCACAAAGCACGGCGAGACTCTTTACTTTTACGTCTCAAACCGTTATTGAAGCGCACATTGCAAATACCTGATGGAATGCACTGATTCCTACGTAACCATCTTGCATAGCAATTATCTGGCACTGATTTCTTTGAAGTATGGATTTAGTTTAATCCCAAACAACAACATGTAGTAAGTAACACTTCCACGTTTGAGTCCGTATCAGTGGCCGTGCCAGTGGTTAGTGTTTGACGCTGAGCGTCGGTGAAGGAAGGGGTGTTGTTTTGCTCCGACTCGGCTGCGCTCCCTGTCAAGTGCACGGACGAGCAGGGTGCAAACAAGTTAGCCAGGCTGCTGATGTAAAGATGCCCCGGAGTCACGGACCTGGTTCACTGACTCCCACAACCTGCCTGACACCTCCGGAGCGGCTCGCCCACACTCCAGAAACCGTGCCTGTCCTTACTACCGTTATGTAACGTACCGCGAATCAGGTGTTTTAGCGAAGAACGGTGCGCGAGGCACGAGCATCTGCTCTCTGCTGCAGCTGTGATACCAGAAGATGACTATATATGTGCAGCGTCAAATATACCAATATGCATGAAAAGCAACAATAATGTATTATAGGGTCTGCTCGCGGGGGGTAGACGTCTCCTGATGTCTTCTGTCAGGTCAAGTTGATGCCAACAATGTGCACCTTCAGAGGTGACGATCACACGGAGATCACACCATCACACTCCTCCACCGCATGCAAGAACACTTTATGTGTGAGGGATGAAAAAAAAAAAAAAAAAACAGGGGGGGGGGGGGGGGGGACAAACTCAAGGAAAGAAAAGCAAATACTTTTTGATTACTGAGAAAATTGTGTGTGGTATGAACCGTTAATGCTATGCAAGTTGATCTTTGCCAGGTGGAGCTGCAGTTCATTTGTACACTTGTAAAAACCTAGTGACTCATTCAATATGCAATCCACTCCCTGGAAACTCCAACATCTGTTCTCACTACTTTCATGACTGTAACTCTGGTATGCCACAAGGTTAAAAAAAAAAAAAAAAATACCTCATTACCAACAATAAAAGTCATCAGAAGTGTCATAATCTGCAAAAACATGTTGTCTTTAAACATACACAACGACATTTTAAAATAAATAGATCAGGGCAACAAATACCTAAAGCGAATATGAGAAACTGAACACAACTGATATCTGCTAAAAAATACTGGATACAGCTTTTATAAATAGCAATAAAGTCAATATGATAAACTGAACAGACACATGCGGGTGTGCAGTTCTCAGCTGTCACAGTTTTTAAGTGTTTAGTGTCAGCAGGGAGAGGTGCCCAGTAGTACTGCCCCACTTATCAAAGGTGAAAAAGAACTTGCGCATGCATGTGGGCTCACGCACTGTATTCCGATGGCAGCACTGCTCGTAACTTAACAGGGCTGGGTAATCTGGGAAGATTATTTCCTTTCAGATATTGCGATTAAACTCAAGATGTTTTTTTCTTTTTAAGTTTCATGATTTGAAAGGCAACCAGTGGCATTAAACGGATAGATTGTTATACACATACTGTTATAAATATGCGTTAATACGTTAAGTTCTTGCACATATTTAAGGTACAAGCTGGTTAATACAAGCCTTTTTTTCGTTCCCGCTGTGTAAGCACACAAATAGATTGAGCCGTCATTACCTGTTTGCCGTCAGCCTTCAGAGCACCAACACAACAGACATGTTATCGCGGTCGTAGGTGGCATCCTAACTGTTGTTGCATGTGTTAAATTGTTGCCGCCGAGCGATGTCAAACATGTCATCATCAGTGTGGGAGTCTTTTACACTTCGAGAGGACTACAGGGGTGTTTTGCCTTTTGCAAAACATGTTTGTGAGAGTTCTGAAAGGAGGGAAAGGCGCTCCGACTTTTATTACAACAAATGGTAGGGAGACGGAAAGGATTTCATCAGCTATGAATTTGAAGCTGCACTCCTCACAGATGTGTCCCTGAATGCACCATGACTTGCACCAAACAAGGTGATGAGTCACTTAAGTTGTACAATAAATCACCTTTTAGACAAACCTGTTCCTTATTCTATTCTATCATAAATCTAGCTAGAAATATCATTCAATAACTTTTTCACTTTTTCACTAACAGATTCCTTTTATCAGTCACAGAAGCAACAAATCAAACAGTACATGTCTTCTCCATATCCACTTCAATAATTTAAATTGCATGGCTGGGTGGCAATTGACCTCATAGTGTGAAGTTCATTGATTTGAACTCAAGCTGGGCTTTTCTGTGTGGAGTTTGCACATTTTTCCAAAGTTAGACTTAGGCTCTGTTCACACCGCGGATCTTAATGCTCAATTCTGATTTTTTTTGCTGGGATCCATGATCATTTCAAACGCGACCTGCAAAATAAACAAAGCCATACCGTCATATCTCGCAACGCCGGTTAGCCCGTATAGATCTATTTTCAACTGGTTGTTAAATATGAGCCGACAGATTCTAGACGACCTGATGAAGGAAAGAAGAGGGAGAATGAGGGAAAAAAAGAGCACACAGCTTTTAATATTTTGGCGGAGCAGTGGCATGAAGAAAAATATCCGAATTGGTACCACATACGAACGAGGCCTTGCTTGGTCTGGCGTGAAAAAAATCTGAATTGGAGCTTTCACACAGCTACAAAACAGGTAGGATATCGGTCGCTTGCGAGCAAAAAAAAAAATCAGAATTGGGTAGGAAGTCTGGGCAACTCTGCTCAGACTGCTGCCTCCGCGACCCGGCCCCGGATAAAGCGGTAGCCAATGGATGGATGGATGGATGGAATTGGGTAGCATTTTCCTGCAGTGTGAACGAGGCACTAGTGTAACTGCAAAATCCATTAATGTCCATCCCTCCAGTCATGCTCTACACTCTATTACCACAGAGCAAAAGACAATAACCACTAAACACATTCACAGCTGTGGCTATGGCTTCTGTCACAAGGGAATAATGTCACATAAGGAAAACATGAAAACTCCACAGAGTAGAGTCCTGACCTGTAATGAAAATAACCACAGTAGCATTTCACGAGCTTATGCGATATAGAATAGCTGCAACACTGCTGTAGATCTCTGCCTATTTGTTTTGATACTAGTTATGTATTCATATTGATTCGGTTCTGCGATGCGAGAATCCCCATTCCATCAACCAAACATTACTTACAAATGTTAGGCAAACATTGTGGCCTGCTCAACTGTGCATAAATCAATGTCCAAGCAAAGCAAAAAAAAAAAAGAAAAGAAAAAGGAAAAGCTTGATTAACACGGTTTGTCAAGTCCTAATGATTTTTTTTCCCATCGTGAGCAGTTGTAAGGGTAAGAGGATAAACGGGTAAGTTGAGTCTCTCTGAAGTTCCTCCGCCACCGAGACGTACATAGAAGACAATTTTTCATCTGTTTAGTAGCTGCAGGGGAAGTTCATTTAAAATCTGCTCATTTATTATGGAAAGGCCAGAGGTAAAACGCAGGCAAGTGAGAAGCTGAAGGAGCCACGCTGTAACTCCCCGAGAGACCATCAACGCAGAGTGAGGCGCCGCAGTCTGAAATCACAATGTGTTCACGATATTTTATGTACATTCCACTGTAATAATGCTAAAATTATGATCACAAATGGACGGTATGAGAGACCCTGCGTGTTTGCATGAGCCTAAGCATGTCTTTTCATCACGGCCACGCCCGCTTTGCTCATTAAGCAAAAATAATGAAACTCCATTTTTTTTCACGGAGTCATTACAACACTATTGTCACCGTAATGAGGTTTGCCATCCAATCATCGCAATCATATTGGATTATGAAGAACACACGTGCTCCTTCTTTAACCAGCTCCACATGTAGAGTTCACGGTACTACTTGGTTATGGGCGCAATGCGGCTGGTGTTGATGAGGGCGTCGCACGGCCTCTCGCTCACCTCACTGTGTTCCCTCCATTCATGCTCCTTTTGGAACTTCTCTGCTTCCAATGCCAGTTTCTGAAAGAAAACAAGAAAGAAGAGGAAAAACACATTATGTCTTTGTTCATGTTTAATGCCACATCGACGTCAAATCACGACTCTCGTCTCAGGATGACTGTCTGCGTGAGCCGAAAAGCCAATACCACGTCAGCTCCAGACATATTTACACCTAAAATGTAGTCCGAAAAACCCACACACAGAAGCACAAGCAGGGAAAATACCTCCAGCCGGTCCAACGCCACCAGGCAATGACACAACGGGGCACTAAAATTAGACCCTCGCCTATTCCATCCTTTCCCTGATCTGGTATTAATGACTAGGTTAATAGGTTTCTAATAGACACAGTTTCTAATCTGCCGCTGGTCCAGAAATGTACTGTACTATTAATTTCCCCAGGGAAATGTCAAATCCGGATCTTTCTGCTTATTTGTAAGGCACCGAGGAGCTTCAAGTCACTCTGAGGGAAACGGAAATTTGACAGGGGAGGGGCAAAGGAGTAAGTTAATTTTCGAAATAAGACGAGGGAGGGGGTTGATATGAATTATTGCATTAAATCTGTTGTGAAATTAAACAAGATTGCTGCAATTCTCAAAGGAAACCCGAGTCGCAGAGCTTTGGGGGCAGATCAATCTTGGAATCATTCAATCAAAATGACTGGAAATGCAAACGGTCAACTTTTTTCATTGTCGCTTCACAATCCAGATTATACGGATGTGATCACATTACATAATCAGACATTCAAACAGCAATAGGGTTATTTTAATTTTTTTTTGCTTTTGATCCATCTCTGTATTCTTTCTTTTTTTAAATGTAATAACTCCCTCACTGTGTAATCAGCTGGCGCCGAGGCATCAGTGTGATAATGACCCTCCCTCCTGCAGATCTGGCTCTGGATCACTCGTCATGCCCGCTGGGGGCTGACACTCTTGTTGTCTAAAATTCGGTTATCTCAGCAGGCTCACTGTTGTCTCTCATTACATGGGAAATTTAGCAGCAGCAGCAGCTTTGAGAGACACCGGGGTGACCTGAAAGCAAAGTTTTGTCTCGACACCACATGGGATCAGACACCCAGAAAGCAGTGAGACTCCGGTATGATTCCCATTTGGGGAAAGTCCCCAAAATACCTGCTCGTCTTTACTGCTATTTTGTCCATGTGGCATTGATAATGAAGAACAACGTCATTACATTAACATTAATTCGGTGTGTAACCTGGCAAATACCACTCTAAATGCATTACTTTTCAGCTAAAATCCCACAATATCGAGTAAATGAACCATCTATCCATGCTCTCTACATGTTGACAACCCAGATGGAGACCTACTGCACTAGATTGTGTAGAAAACCGATCAAATGTCACTTCATTACTGCAACACGACATCAAAGATGGTGGCAACAGGCCAGAAGTCAGAAGCATTAAAGCACCAAAATGTAAAAAAAAAAAAGTCGACAAACTTCTCCACTTCTGAAACCCGGCTGGTTTGAACTGGAGACGCACATGTGACATGAAGGAGTTTCAGCTGGTCAGTTAGGTCACAAAGTAAATACCGCTGAATCAGTTTACTCCATGCTATGCAGTTTTCACCCATTCTGTTGATTATTTAGGTACATTTTAATTGCTTATGTAAAAGTATGGCATATTGTACCTCTCATCTTAATTCACCTCGCATGGAAACAAAAACAGCACATATAACATACCATCATAATACCACATCTGGCTGTGCAGAGTCAGTTAAAAGTGCTCAGCAGATCACACTGACCTGAAGGTAATATATCAGTTTCCAGTCAGGTCATTATTGATGCAACAGTTGCGTTGTGTGTTGATACTGTGGACGAAAAAGCCTCGGAAGGTCATTTACTCTGGATGGGCTCCATTTCAAGTCCAAAACGTCACAAAATTACATTTTTAAAGGAAACCAGGAAGCTTGTGTGGATTACAAAGGCAAAAGCAATTTGAATATAATTGTGTAATTATCTCCTGAAAGAAGCTGACATTTACACAACGAGTTTATTAAACTGTCCAACCAATCCATCTCGTGATGTTTCTTTGTGACTATGTGTATTCTCCAAAAACAAAAACAGGCAGCTGTGGGTAAATTAGGTCATCTTCCAAGGTTGTTCAATTCGCCACGTCACCCTGACCATGTGTCAGAGTTTTGTCCTTGCAAGTCATTCATCACCATTAGCAGGAGAGCGAAAAAGCAGGTCGACACAACTCATCTCTGATACAGAGCGACACACAAACACGTTTAAATGCACTCTCAAGATTCAATCACTTATCAGATTATTCGAGTGATCATGTAAACGGCATAATGTGATCGTCTTTGTCAGATAGCAGCGGTTATGGGATTGTGGAAAATGTGAGCACTCCTCTTGGAAGCAGAAGTGACAAACAAGGACAAACGTCGATCAAGAGCCACTCGTCTCCTCATCGACTTTCATGTCGAATTAAAAGTTTCTGACTCGCGTCTTTATGTACCTTGAAAGAAATCCAATAATATACAGAATCTCCATGGCATATAAAGATGAATAATAAAAAAGGATTTCTTTGAAAGGAGTCATTAAGAAATTCATAACTGTGTTAAAGTATTGAACAACTTCAACATATAAACAGTAATTCTCAAATGAAATTTAGTGATTTGAGTTGTGATTAACACAAGTGCAAGGGAATAATTTATTGCAGTAGGTGTACAGCACATATTGACATCATAACAATAAATCTGGAATATTTATAGGGAAGCAGAGTGGTTAAAGAAAATGTGTGGTTGAATCAAAAACTGGCATTTTAAACAGACTTGCTCTGCAACTTGTTTTACACTGTAGAATATAAAACCTCCAGACCTCTGAGGTCCTCAGGAAGACGTTTACGTGTTCCTAAAAGTCAAACAAATAAGGTGAAGCACCTTTGAGTTCCTACCTCCTCACCTGTGGAACAAACTTCCGAAGCACTCATTTCTTTTAAATCAGGACTTAACATTACTTGCACAGGCTATTGAATAAACAATAGATTGCACTTTATTAAATTTATCTTGAAAAAAAATCGCTTACCCTATTTATTCTACTTTTTTATGCCGTTTATATTACATTCCTCATCTCATGTTTTACGTCTTTTCTCGATTTCTTTTATTTCTTTGTAAAACACTTGCCCCATGTTTGAAAGGTGCTCTATAAATACATCTGCCTTGCCTTGTTAACTTTGTCACTTTCATGTAGCTTCCTTGAGGACATCCTGACCTGCTCTTTGATTCCTTTCAGCCCACAGCGAGGGCGGCGGTCAACTTGGATTTCCAGAAACAAAACACACACCTGCACATCAATACCCAGAAAGGAGCGAGCGCTCATTAACGCAGAGCTCAGCTGTCGTCCAGGAGGTCAAGGGTTCAATGGGTCGAAGGTCTGGCGTTGTACTTTATAGATGCTCCTTTAAGCCGACGATGAGCTCTGTGTGCTTTTGATTTATAACTCATTTATAACTTAGAACTTCTTATCTTAATGTGTTTTGAGCCAAAAAAATTACGTGGCATACAAGTAAAAAAAATAAAAAAAACCTAGAAGTAATGAGAATAAATAAGCATGCCAAAATGTGGACGTGCTAATGAGCTGGCAGGGAAAAAAAAATGTATATCAGCAAGCTGCCATAAGATGACTAATGAGCGCGTATTGCCGAGTTACAGAACGGATAATGAAGGTGATCCGTTCGGTTCGTGCTGCGAAGCTTCACGCCTGAGACTTCAGGAATGGGTTCCAGTGTCGTTAGCCAGTCTCCATGTGGTCACCACCTTTTGTAACAACCAGAAAAAGTACACAACTTGCACCTTCATGAGGATGGAGCGGCAACTAAACATAAGCGATAAGAGAAGGATGGATGGATAGGATGTGTTATGATTATTACTATTCGAAAAACTCAATTTGAATGGAGGGAGGTGATCCCTGAAATGTGAGAAATAATTAGGTGAGCTGATTTTTTTTTTTTTTTTTTATCATGATGCACACTCAAACCGATTTTTTAAATTTCAAAGCGAGTGGGACTTGAAAAGTATGTGAAAATCATACTTTACTGGTATTTTATTCGACAATAGTCGACAGCAAGTGGCAGGCACACTGTAATGCAATGTAATGTATTTTTTTTTCATACAGTAAATAATGCGCTGATAAATAGAAATGGCGGCACCTATCACCACTATCAATCTCGTACTTTTTTTTTTCTTCCCCAATTTACTATTAGAGCAGGTCTGGGTAATCGAGCTTTCCGAGAAGGCCAAATGAAGAAATACAACAGTGGAAGGCTGAGAAATAATATCTAATTCATTCTGCTCACTGTAACACAGTGTTTTTTTGTTTTTTTTTTATAACCTGGTTTATTTTGCACTGCATCAATCCAAAAAGTTACAATTGAAAAATTCAAACAGAAATCTTCAAAATGAAATTGAACACCAGTGTTATTGCACAGATCTCAATCAGATGACAATGAGAGGGTGGCCTCTCCCGTTACCAATAAAACCTCCCACTGCTTTATCATGCAGGAATCGTCTAATTTAAATGAGATTTTATATATGGATGCAGGCGGGGTGTTGGAGGCTGTGGAGAGACGGAGCGTTTACTGCCAACGACTGACGGGGAAATGGGATCGATTAATGTGAGCAAATTCTTTCGCTCGTACACGCTGAGCCCCGTCGCCCCCTTAAAAAGATCACAGATTTAAAACACTGTCCTCTGAAACTCCTGTGATTCTGCATTTTGTAAGCCACTCACAGAGGTGTATGCCATGTAAACACACGCTTGCATCTCTGCCACCCGCTCCTGGCAGCGTGATTAGAGCACGTCGTCCTGGCAGGACAGAGCGTGCACGTACACACACACACACACACACACCTGCCATCCCACTGATGTGTAGGGAGGCACGGGAGAGCAGAGGAAACATGAGCATCTGCTGTTGTGACTGGCAGCACTTTAGTCAGATCTATCCTGCTCAGCCTGTAGGGAGCCAGGAGGAGAGTGGTGAGAAGAAAGAAAGAAAAAAAAAAAAATTGAAAGCGAGGATAGAGCATTACACATGCATATGTAACCACACACACTGGTAACAGAAGAAAACAACTGTACAGTGAGAATCCGTCACTTGACAAGCCAACTCGTATCCGTCGCACGTCGAAGAGGAGTCCTCCACAACACGCCCTGAAAGTGAAACCGCGAGATGTGCGACCCACCGCTGTGCGCCGGGACGACAGCTCATCATTCTCGCAACAAACTCTGTGCCAGCTGGCTGCCAAGATCTACCAATTACAGCTGTACCCAGCTGTAACGCTGGCTCTCCTGCACATGCATGCACCTATACACACACCTCATCTGCTGCACGTTGTTTTAGGGAAAAGAAGAAAAAAAAAACGCCACATTTATATCACCCATTTTATACGTCAGAAATGTAGTCAGACGTGACTGCGGGAGGTATAATGAGCCTAATGTCAAATGTAAATTCACTCTTTGTATGCAGATACTGTACATCTGATAAGTTTCATGTAGGAAAACAGAGATGACAAACACAAAGCTGGAAAACAGTGGAGACACGCCGAGAGAGCGACAGCTGGGCTGACAACGGCACACACACACACACACACACACACGGTGGATAATGAGTCACTCGTGGCCAAAATCTCACACACACACTCAGTGATTCGACAACATTTCTGCAACATTATAGAGCTCAAATATTCATATTTTTAGCTGACAGACACAGAAACGTGTTTGTACAACATTGCATCACATCAAACACAAAACTCTTTAAAAAGTGGAAAAAAACCTCCACCAAAAAAAACACCTTGCAATGTCTACACTGTACATGCAATAGACCTTTGCTGGTGAAACTACAAACACACAGCCTGTAAGCTCGGATCACCTTGCGTACGTCAATACCACGTCTTTGCCAGCGTTTTGTTGAAAAATCTGTTTCCATCGACTGTAAGCAACATGCTAATTGTGTATACAATGCTAGGTCAGGTTAGGATTTTTAAATATGTTGCATCCTCTGGAACGCAGCAAAGGAACGAAGCCAAATTGGCTCGAGGCACGCAGCCTGAGCCCAACAGCAAATACCGGATCACAGGGGATTTTATGGATCAGTCTCGGAGTACACCTGATCAATCTGTGTCTCAATATGTGAGCATGAAACGACTGCAGTAAATGAACCAGGAGATGTATCACTTTATATCACTGCATGTGTTAGGGATTGCAAGCCTTGATTGCAATAAATACACTTAAAAAAGGTGTTGTTTTGCAATATTTCATGATCTATAAATTATTCAGAATATATTTACTAAGGCAATAAATGATTAGGATAGTGCAGAAGCACTAAATTGACGACATAAGAAACGTTAACAGTCACTCTTGCACGTGCTTTGTCTGACATCAAGGAGCAATATTTGGATGATTGAGGTCTCGTTTACGTGGCGATTCAACTGAAAACACATCGTTTTTGCATTTTCATTTCATTTTGAAAACGATGTCCATTTATGCGAAAACAGCAGATACACTGGGAAAAAAACCCTATGTAGAATTACCCTTTGTAATTAAACCACGCCTTTCCATACAGCCTCGAGCAGTTCTGCGTGTTACACTTGTGTCTTTTTTCTTCGTATTCATTGCATTATTTATACTATTTTCACAAGATATCAAGTTGTATTATCGATGTTAAATGTACCCTAGCAACTATCAGCAAAATAAACATTTGATGCATGTTCTTTTTTGTATAAATCATCCACATTTGTGCATGTCCACTTGTCCTTAAAGGTTTTAGTTTTTTATCACACGTTATTGGTTTCTTGAGTTCATGTAGTCAACGTAAATACAGCAAAAAGTGACTAGTTTGCTGATATTTGTCAATTTCTGCTTCTAGAATAATCTTGAATAATGATATTTCACTACAAGTTATGATCCTACCATTAATCATGGCTTTTTGCAGTTTCCCTGCGACTGCAAAAGGCAGTATTTTTAACAATGTCAGACTGCTCACAATATTAATCATGTCCATAAAATCTGCAACAAGCCATTTACTCTGAAAGGGCCCCTCCACCGTCAGGCTCCATCTGTATAAATTAACTGCCAATAATATTGCCTTACGATGTGAAATGTAAAAAAATGTTGCATTTCATTTGCTGAGCAAAGATTATAAATTCAACAAGCGTTTCCGTAAATCACATTCATTAATATAACTGATAAAAAAAAAACAAAATCAAACTGATGTTTAGGTGCAAATGGATATAAACTCCTGGGAGTGTGTGCAAGGAAAACAGTTTCTACTTTGTTGCACAAATTAATAGAAAATGTGTGAATGAGGAGCCTTAATGTGCATGTTTCTGTGTGGATCGGTGCATGTGTGTGCCTACTCTATGATTAGGACTCTTAACAACAGTATCTAATGACTCACAGCATGTCATCCAGTGGTGTTTTAATAACGCACTCGCAGACACTAGAGATCAGCGACTGCATTGTAATTATGCAACACCACATAACACAACAGTTAAAAGAGTGTCAACGCTCGTGCTCTCGTTCTCTCGTTGACAGCTTAATGAGCACGACTGCTGCCAGACAGGCAATCTTGCGTTTAAGCACACGTGTAAGGTAGATGAAGGAAGAGATCAGGATGCTTGAATAAAAGCTTCCCCATCTTGTTTGCCCGGTGTAAAAGTGGGTGACATGGACAAATAGGAAAGAAAGTGGCTCATCTTGGGAGTAAGGCATCTGTTTATGATGCCCGGGGGTGCTAGGCAACAAGGATGTCATGGTTACCTGCCTCATCCGTGGTCCATGTTCTGTGGAGAGCAAAAGCTCCCATGCGATGGCATCGCCAGAGACCAGGAACATTTCGGCCCACTCACAATTAAGGACATTTCGTTTTCCCCCTCGGCAGCGACGCAAGTGGCCCCGAGTGGTTAAATGACTGTTGTTTTTCTTTCCAAAACCGCCACCAATAGCAGTTGAAACTCTGGTGGGCAGCCAAAGGCTTTCCAATCAGCAGCCAAAGAGCTAAAGCAAAAAAATAAATAAATAAACCCTCACCAATCAATATTCAAATAGCACAGTCCTCCTCTGTCTGTTCTGTCATCCTGCAATGTCTCCTCCACTTGTGCTCTTTTTGTTTCCTCTCTTGGATGGTCACTTTTTTTTTTGTCTTGTAACTCCTTTCAAAAGAACGGAGACCTCCTTGCCTCTGCTTTTCATTCTTACACGTTCTTTTTTTTTCTTTTTGCAGGTTGGTCTGGTCTCCGTCTGTCTGGGAGGTCCTGGCATGCTGCCATCTGTCCCTCAGGAGGTGCTTTAGTCAACAAGCATCCCTAAAGGAGGCTACAAAGCATGGAGGAGAGGTCCTGGAGGGCTTGCACACAGACCAACCATCTTTTTTTTTTTTTTTTAAATCAGAGCAAATATTCAGTTTTAAGCCATCTTTCATATACTTCAAGAAATGCAAAGAATATGTCACTATGTTCATGGAGTAATTCTGTTGTGTGTGGTGAAGAAAGAAATAATAATACACAGGCCTCAACCTATTAGATTCTATCATTTTAAAACAGGCTTCAAAATGCAAGTTGATTTCAACGCTTCTGGTTTCAGAGGATATGTTCAGTAATTCCTTGTATTTTTTTGCAACCAGCATTACGTTTTATGCCCACCACTTGAATTTCCTCAGTTTCATGATGAATGAACGCATCTTAAAATCTCTGCCGGTGTCAATGTGAAGAGATAAATGACCTATTCCTCCGGGGGACGTTAACCACTGGCTCCATCAAAGAGTATTGGTTAAGAGGAACGTTTCAATAATTGATGAGAACGGAGTCAGAGGTGGCCTGGATATCAGAGAGAGGCTCTCTGCTGCCGAGGCGGGTTAAAAAAAGAAGCATGGGTCAGTGTAATGAACATTGGACTGACGGTGTGTGTGTGTGTGTGTGTGTGTGTGTGTGTGTGTGTGTGTGTGTGTGTGTGTGTGTGTGTGTGTGTGTGTGTGTGTGTGTGTGTGTGTGTGTGTGTGTGTGTGTGTGTGTGTGTGTGTGTGTGCACGGGTGTGTTTGTCTGTGTGATGACCGACTGACTCTGTGTCAAACCTGCACTGTAGGTCACAGTTATGTAGGATGACAGAGGCAATTAGGAGCCGATGAAGTGGAGGAGGCTGTGAGTCATTGACACACAAAGAAACAACTTCAGCGAGTGGTGGGACACAATGCGGGGCAGCATCTTCAGACAGTGTTTTAATTAATACATTTTTTTAGACAGCAACCTTTAAAAAACCAACCAAGATGCACCTGAACATTTTATGCTTTTTATTGTTTGTTTGTTTTACTGCTGCGTATGTGATGACTCATGCAATCAGTGTTCACAACCTGAAGCACGGAGGTATTGGCTGCACTGTGAAATAATAGAATAGAAACAGAAATATTTCATAAATCCCAAAGGGGAATTATTGAATAAGAAGACACAAACGATGTTATGCATGAAGTTATAGACATCTATTTGCCATCTATTCATATTCTAATCTGCTATGACAAACTTGTATTCATGTTTATAGCGTATTGTTCCCGGCACAAGCAACACCCCTTTGAAAAGTTGAACCTCCGAAACAAAGAGCTTTGTGGGAGGTAAACTGAGGCCTCATTCACAGGACAGTGTTTTCAAGTGAAAAATGAAAATGTTTGTGGAATTGTGGCTGTTCGTTTACACAACAACGGTGCTTCGGAGCCACTGAAAACACAACTTTTTGAAAACCGGTATAATCTCAGTGTGACCTCCACCCAAAAGCAGGCTTTAAATGCTATTACATACCTCAGTACAAAATAATGTCATCAAGTACATCATCCATGAGCTAACCGCACAGTCAAGAATAAGCAAATGTAACCCAGAATTAAGTTGTTGGACGAGAACAGAAGGCAACAGAAAATATGGGGTGACCCCGTGTTTTAAACACTGCAGGGTTGCATTGTTTGTCTGCTGCATTTCCATTAGTTGGTGTGTTGCCATAACAGCAGTCACACTGTAGAGTAAAAGGCTGTTTAATTTCTTACCTGATCATAAAATATATTGCCGGTTATTACAGGCTTGACGACAGCTGTATGTAAACCCCTCTCGATGTACAAGATAAGACGATCTTCTTAAGCCATGACGAACAATATCAGCAGTTTTATATCTATTAAACTGGCAGGAAAATATACTCTGTGTAAGTGTACATAAACAACTGATGTGTTTTTCATGTGATGCTTCCCACTTTCTCCTTCAACTTGCCAGGTGTATTCAGAGTTCAGACACTCAGAAGCTCAGTCATTCTTTCATTCTATGGAAAGAAAGGTCTGAAGTCGAGACATGCACAGAAAACATCTATAATCGAGGAAATAAGACAGGACAGAAGGGGGAAAAAACAGGAACGTAGGGCAAGAGAGAAATGGGAATGAAGAGCGACAGAGGTCAGGGTGACGTTACGGGAGTAAGACAAATAGAAGGGCAGGCTTGGAGGAATGAGAGAAAAAAAATAGATGAGAGAGAAATAAAATGCCACTTGTGACGAGAAGGGTACAGAAAGGTGGATTTTGGAGAATGAGCAAGAACTGAGAAAGGTAAGAAACACAATTATGTGTATGAGCATACAAATGGTGGAGTGAAGCTGGTGTTTAAGTAAAGCTTCAGCTGTAATCTCCAGAGTTGTTTTAGCAGTGAAACTAAGCTCCGACAGTAGCTGCCTGAAGAATCTGACTCATCTGCTGTATCCAAGAGATGTGGGGGAAAAACTTTTAGTCTTTCAGTCGCAGTCGGAGACTTGCTCACACATCTAAACACATCAATACTTCCCTCCCTGAATGAAACAAAAAAAGATGAAACTTTGGGGGGGGTTTGATTGAGGCAAAGGATTGTTCGGTTCTCTCTTTCCTGTCGGGAGTTACAGTTTTACTCTTTGAAGGACAACGCACACTGAATGCAGAATATCGTGGCAGCACATGAGAGGTGAAAACTCTCATCATCATGAGCGGTACAGATGCAAAATGATTTCTCCTGTCAGACCACCAGTACTTTGGCAACATTAACTTGAACTGAGGGAAGCAGAAGGGTGGGCTCTTTAAAAACCACACAGTGTATGTGTGAGAGAGGAAGAGAGGGACACATTTGCAGCCTTTAATACTATCACACTGACGCCTAACACCATGAGACATTGTTATAAAGTTCCCTGAGACAGTCTGACAATGAAAAGTTTGTGCCATGCATTCCAGTTTGCAATGATAAAAGTATGAGAGTAGTTAGAAGAGTGATATCACCTCTGGGATGAAAGTGCTTTTTTCTTTTTCTCCCAAAAGAAGAAGGCAGATCTTAATAGAGTTCATTGTAGGACAGTGTGACAAAAATCATGCAGCTACGTGGAGCTAAGGGAAACACTGGGTGATCTAACAGAAAACAGTGACAGGAATGACAAGAGAAGAAATATCAGACACCTTAGGTAGCATCCATCAGACCTGATATGGCTCGTATGAGACTTACATCCTCTGAGATTCTGGTTTGTAAACCAAAGCAATGCAATAATGATAATATAATAAAATAATGACCATGACAAACACATACATTGCTGTAGATATTTGTTTTTTTCTGTAGAATTTGTGACATGCGAAGAAGCATTAGCCTCAAAGCCATGATGCCAGGGTAAGTTTGAAAAAACCTGCATAATTCAATAGTTTTTTGTTTGCATTTCACTGTATTTTGCATGAGAAGGAACCGTTAAAAGTAGCTTTGTGTTGAGATTGCAGTCATTTTCCTTAGTAAAAAAACCCCCAATGTTTTTAGCGAAGAAATAAACATTTCCATCACAAACACTCTGCACCACAACAAAGAAAAAACTGGGCTGTATGTGACCCCTGAACTAAAAAGCGTTTGACATACCCTGATCTATATATTCCCCTCCAGCCTCCCAAAGGCCTAATGTATATAAGTGCTGTGCAACATGCAACTCATCCATGAATCCACAGCTCAAGGAAGTCTCGCAAAGAGTTTTTCTTGCCTCCTGCACCACATGACATAGATGGAGCCTCAGTAAGTGTAATAATAATGTCAGTTGTGGCACACATTTTAACTGCCTTCTCTAAATAGCAACAGCTGCAAACGTTTGAGAGATTGCATGTCAACGGACCACCGTTGTGAAATGTAGTGATTGAATTGAGGCGACAGGACGGGCAGATGTCACAATGACGGACAGAAAATCCAGACAGGCTACTGATTAAGTTAATGACAACAGTCATCATTCTGATGGGCTGGGGTTCACTGACAGTTGCTGGGCCTTACATTAACGCCCAGGGCGCTACACACAGGAAAAAGCAAAGCGTAGCCAGAGGCCAACGAGAGTCTATCCTGCTGAGGTGAAGCTTGAACTGTAAAGTGACAGATTTACGTTATGAATATACATGTTTGACATGATGCGTTTCTACGTTCCAGGGTGCATTTCTTATATCCGTTATATACAGAGTTACTTTTTTTTTTTTTTTCTACACTGAAAAAGAAAAGAAACTTGAGTTCTTGACACAATATATATTAACTTGTTCCATCCCCTGTTTACACAACATTTCAAATAAATACGCACTATTTTTGGATTTTGGGTTTTGTGTGTCAGGACAAGTGAGGAGGGACCCAAACACAGACTTCCCAGTTTCTATAATTATATTCTCCAATATTTGTCAACAAGATAACTTTCATGCTCTTACCTTTAAAATGTTCTGACACCAACACTACTTTGAATGAAGCAGGTATTGAAGGCAGATGAATGACTTTTATGTCATTTGTGTTTGCGGTTATCGATTTATTCTCTAATACATTCTTCCGATGGATGCACGTCTTCATAGCAAAGCCTTTCAAAGCAAACAAGTGGATTCAGGGAAGAGGTATCCTCCATAAGTGCTGTTGGCAGAATCTAAATCACTAAGTAACTAGAATTCATGCAGGGTAGAGTAGCTGTGGGTGGAAACCTACACCTGTGTGTGTGTGTGTGTGTGTGTGTGTGTGTGTGTGTGTGTGTGTGTGTGTGTGTGTGTGTGTGTGTGTGTGTGTGTGTGTGTGTGTGTGTGTGTGTGTGTGTGTGTGTGTGTGTGTGTGTGTGTGTGTGTGTGTGTGTGTGTGTGTGTGTGTGTGTGTGTGTGTGTGTGTGTGTGTGGCAGTTTCTACGGCTGTGAGTCAGTTAGATAAATGGCTTCAAAGGTTCAAACAGTGCAGTGGGAACACAGGAGACAGCGCTGCCTGTTGAATGGTGTACTAAAAGGCTGCCATCCTAATGGATTGGTGGTTTGCACTGGGCTTCTAGTCTATTGCACGCTTCCTCATGGGAGGCATGCCGTATCGTGTGCTCATGGACTTCCTGCTGCTCTCCATCTTCTCTTTTACACTCGCCATCACCATCTTTCTCATCAGACAATTCCATCTCAAACTTTCCCCTCTGACAGATAGCAATTCTTTTTTACATGATCGCTTCTTGCTGTGCGTGATCAGCCGGGTCTAACTGAACATGCAAAGTGAGAGGAGTCAGAGAAAGAAGATGATTTCAGACACAAGAGTGGGGGTATAGAGGCTGGTAAGCGAAATGGAGGGCTCCTTTATGGCAGGTTAAGACTATTACAGATCAACAGTCATCTCCGCTTCCATTTCAATTCATGATTCAGCTAAATGGACCATGTGACTACTTATGGACCCTTGCATAAATTGCCTGCCATAAAGCTGACTCGATTTTATTTCATTATACAGAACGCCGTTTGCAGTCGCTACCATGACACCAAAAGTCATTGACTTCTAAGTGCTAATGCCGTGCACAGCCCATACCACACTATATAGTATGTGAGAGTAACAAGGCCTCAGCATATGGTGTTTGTCTTAAAGCACATTTTAAAAATTACAACATTTCTTTGTTTTCACAGTTGCATTAAAGAAATGAACTGCCAACACCTGGCACAGGTGAAATGCAGCAGATGGTGAAACTATAGAGTCTGTGGTGCAACATCTCTCTCTCCCTCTCTTCAACTCTGTACACAGTTTTTGTTCGTCTCCCAAGGTGCAACGCAACGACGCCCAAAGCTAATTGTACCCAGTCGCTTGGCAATTACTGGGATGTACGAAAAACAAAATGCTGGGTGAGATTGATGGGATAATCAATAGGAGGGTAGCTATGGCAACTGGGTGTCAAGGCTTTAATTAGACATTTCTCTCCCCTTTGAGTACGATTGATCGAGATTGGCAGGATCCCCGAGATACTAATACACTTGGCCAGATACTGTAGGATCCGTGAAAGGGCGACTGGATCGATGGCGCTCGCCGGATACGGGAAAATAGAGAACTGAAATTTCCCTATTTTCCTTTCTATTTATTGTTTATCTGTTTGTTTAAAAAAAGTGAACATTTAATTATTGTCTCGCACTAAATACAACATGAAAATAAAATAATCAAAAATATCAATAATGGATGGAATTGTGATAGTAAATAAAAATGTAAAGCATCATTGTTTATTTTTTGTTTGTTTTTTGTGTCAGGGACATGAATACAACCCAGACTACGAGTCAAGTAATCGCGCTGGAGGATGTCTGATAACGTTGGATCAGAGTTTGGCCTGAAGCGGCTGCCGAGTTGTTAGTGTCCGTTCTGATGTGAAATGGCGAGAAGCAGATTGTTTTGCGTTGCGTATCCTCCTGAGCTCCGGCCACTGTAACCAGAGGCCCGATGGACCAGATCTTAGCAGCAGTTTCAACCCTCAAACTGCCCAATCACCAACACTTATTGATCGCAGTTGTCAGAGCAATGACTAAAACAACAAGTCTTCGTATGAACAGTATGAACTCACCTTCAGTGCTTGGGAGCGCTTAGCCAGGAGTCTCTCGATGTCCCCAGCAGCCGTTCCAACCAGGTCCCTCACATTGTTGGACTCCACACTGAAGTGAGTTTTGTGGTAATCGTAGATCTAAGACAATCAGCACATAGAAGCTTGAGTCAGAGTGAAGTTTAACAATATTGAATAGAAGCAGTAATGGCGAAATTTCTTTTACAAAGACAGTATTCTCCCTCGACCTGTGTTTGAAAATGTAACCCGGAAAGACAATGATCTCCGTTTATTACAGTATATTGACAGAAAAACTCAGTTACAGTGTTTTATTCAAGGAAGATGTTCTGTGCAGAGCCAGGAGGTCAGAAATATTCTAAACAGCGGTCTTCTCTTCTTCGCTGGACATCGCTGACCAACGCACACATGATTGCTAAAGAAAGCTGCACATTCTCTGATTAACTTGCAATGTCAGGTTACATAACAAGACCATTCACTGTGCTATGGAGTATGCTTCAGAAAGAGAAATAAGGAACACAAATGCCAAACAGCCAATTATTTAGCAGCCTAAAGGGATATCATTGTCCGACATTCAAACCACACGACTGAGGCACGTGCTTGTGTTTGCCTTCGTCCTCCTGGCGTCCAGATGGCTTTGGCTTTAGCACAGGAGCCATAATAATAATAAAAAAGTAATATTGGTGAAGTTTATATGTAGACTGTGTTAATAAAAAACCATCCTCTTTTTTTTTTTTTTAATATTGAAATGTCAATATTGTATTTGCATGTTTGAATTGCACAAAATCATGTTTTATTTTGGATTGTGGATATTGGAGCTTAAAACTAACGAACAAAATCCCCCAGCAGTGTGTGTTTGCCATCATTTGAGTTCGACAGCACATTACTCATCTAAATAGATTATAAAGGTTGCTCCATTAAATGTCTCTTCAATTCCACCTCCACACTTTCTGTCTGACAAAGTGTGTCCCCAAAAGCAGCGGACATGACGGCTCAGCAGAGAAAACTATTTCAAAGTACATTCAATTCTCTTATCTTGTCAAGTCATTCCACAGCATCCGACACAAACATGTTTTGCAATGAATTCTGTAATGTTTGAGAGACGACCGATTGTGTTGTCGAGGGAGCCAAAGTGTCCGACGCATAGTGCCAATCAATGTGGATCTAAAAAGCTTCTTCAGCCACCACGACATAGCTGTGACGCCGAGTATATCCGAGTATGTACACTGTGCCAGCAGAAGGCCACGAAGCAGCGTTATGTCTAATGAGAATCGGCTATATATAGACTAGTGATGTGTTTTGACAGCTGAGGTCGAGGGAGGAGGGTTAATGAGTGTGAGAGAAGTGACAGAAAGCATAAACCCTAATCATAGTCCATATTGAATCCTTGGTATTGATATAACGTGAAGTCAAAGTGATATCCAAACATATTTTTGTGAAGAAAACAGCGCCTTCAGTGTGAGGTTTGACTGGATTGCTCATGTTGTTCAAACTGATATTTGTCTGAGTCTGTGTCACTAAATATAGTTTGGCTGTAGCGTAGGGCTGCACAATATCAAGTGAACAAGGAAAGTGCAATAATCAGTCAGAGAGGTTCAAATTAAAGCAACAGCTATTTCTCCCCAAGGAATCACATGGGAAAACTAAAAGCAAACAGCAGGGTAAGAAGTGAAAATGGATCATTTTGGTGTTTAGCATTTAAACAGCAAAATATTCAAAACAATGTCTGTTTACATGGAAACATTTTAGTTTTTCTGTGGGGTCACGGGATAGTTGTTTGTTAAATGAAACTATAAACAATATGCTATAAACACGAACAATGGGAACAAACAGACATTCATATGGACAGACCACCAAGCTGGATTGTTATTTCGAGTGACTGTCAACAATAAATCTACCAAGTCCTCAGAGAATATGGACTGGAAGTCATGCCACTCTGTTATTGTCTAAGAACTCACGCATGTGGAAAAAAGACTGTTTACTATGGTCATGGTGCGCAGGCGCAAGAGTGGAATGTCAAAAAAAGTTATTTTCAACAGAGTCAAAAACATTTTCAAAAAGTTACACACAGTAATCAAAATGGTTTTTTTTTCTTTTTTTTTTTTCAGTGGCTAAAAAACACCTAAAACCGTTTTAACTTGTATTCATTCCCATGTAAACAGGGTTTGTTGACTTTGGATGTTTTCAGTGATATTTTTCCTTGATTTAAGTGCCTTTGTGCTTCTGACTTGTGTTCTGCGGTTGCCACCGATGATGTCAGTTATGATCGGTGTTTATAACCCATTTGAAAAATGACCAGATAAACAAAGCCTTTCACGTTGAAACGTCCTGACTGACTTGATCTTCCCTCCCAAAATCTGTCACAGCTTCAATGAATATTATGCATACGTAACGTCAAAGGTGCTGAACATCGAGCCGCTCTAGATAGAAACAAGAGCATTGTTAGGAATGACTTTAAATCATTCAGGACAAAGTTTCACTGCCGTACTGGAGCTAGAAACTGCCTTTTTGCAGCTGGACATCTAGCACAGTCAGCGTCATATGATTTACCAAATATGTTGACATTCAGTGAATGACTGCATCAGAAACATGATTTATAATTTTATTCTTTATTGCACTTCAGTCAGTGTAATATATTATGCAGCCCTCCTATAATAGCACTTAACCAGTTGAGTGAATTAATAGATGGCTGCCTGTCGATATTATAGAGCCACTTTGTGATTCAGTTTACAAAATTGAACACAGGGAAACTAGCTCATGTTTGCATTGGGATAAGTGTAATCAAAGAATAAATTTTTAGTTAAATTATGAAGATGAAAAAAAGAAGAGATGCAAGTAAAGAGAATCCATTACAATAATAGGAGGATTTTTTGAAGCATTAGCTTTCATTGAAAATGGGTTAGGGTTATAAAAGCATTATTGACCATTAAGTATATGTATTTGTGTGATCCAGTGTGACTTTAATGTCTTCATGCAAATCTGCTTGTCATCATTATGTGAATATTATAAATTATGCAACGCTAACACACCAACATAAATTGGGGCACAGATTGATATTGCCACAATCGCAAAGTTCAAACTGTCAATCTCTTCTTTGCAGCTCTACCTTGCTGTGATTGGTTGATGAGGGAAAATCGATGACCATGTACAACTTTATGTTCAAGTTTCCTCGCTACCCCCAAAACCAAAATAAATAGCATTAAATTACAGTGCAGCACTTGCCACATTAAAAAAAATATATAATTCTGAGAAGGAAACATGTTCCAAAATGTGTAGTGCCGAGTTAAAATCTGCATAACATGCTAATATAACAATTAAGTTAACCCCTCACTTTTTGGTCATTTCCAAAAACATATACTTTTGTTCATGCATGGAGCTTGAATTGTGTATTTTTTGTTAAATTGTGCACACGCACACGTACACACACACACACACACACACACGCACACACTATGTATCTGCCTGTGTCAGTGGTGACTAACTTCCAGCAGGTAGGTGCTCTGCAAAGGTCAACTTCAAACAAAAAACACCGGCTCAGACAGTCTCAAGGAATAAAATACATTTTGAACCAGACTGCATTTCATCACTTCATGTATGAAAGAGGTTTCCCTACTCTGTTAACAATTAATATTTCGTTTAAAGAAAAATGCACCGAAATTTAAGGAAAAACTGCAAGTGTGTGTGTGACAGAAGGCCGCTTACCTCTATGAGGTTGGACATGCCGCTGGACGTGTCCGTTAATGTGATTAAATCTTTTTGCATCTGGTCCACCCATTCCTTTATCCTATAAAGACAAGAGGAAAAGAAAAAAACAAAAACAAATCAGTCATTTCAAATTTGCGGAGTTACTTCAGTTTGAGAATTACCCGCGTGATGACATGGAGAGCGCATGAAAACATTATGTTTATGCGAGTGAATACACCGCTCTACTCCACATGAGCTGTGCATTCAAGCCGCAGCTATTCATAGATGTACGTATGAAAGAGTAACATCCTCAGGGGTGACACGTTGGTTATTGTATTCCTCTGACAAAAAGAGGATTGAAAGTAGAAGTGATGTAAAAGAGCAAGCCAGAAACAAATGTTCATTCATGAAGATTCAAATGTTTTTATATACCCTTACCACTTTCAAGCATAATCGGAACATATCTGAGATTTCTCAACTTAATCAGAACTGATTCGTCAACCTGTTCCATAAAACATCAGTGCCTCCTGTGGAATTCTACAACCTCTGTGAACATATCAAAACAATAATAACCAGCGTGTCTAACCTGTTGTGAATCAAATTCATGGCCTGTAACTTAAGCCACGAGGATTTTAAGGACACCGACTCCTTATATGGAATTCACGACATTCAGTGTAGTTCGGGTTGTGCTTGTGTGTGAGCATGTGCACAGACAACCATGCAAGACCATACCCCCCCCCCCCCCCCAACTATCACAACAGCAATGAATCTCCACTTGTCAGATGAGATATGACACGGCTGCAGACCTCACGTGCACCAACGAGTTATTTAAGGTTATTTCTAAAGGACGGGCAATGAACTTGCAGGCTTTCTGGAAATGTTCACAGATGTTCACAAGATAATTTGTGCTTTAGATGGTTTTTATTTAGCAGTTTATATAAACGTTTTCCTGTCTTTTTATCACTTTTTTTCCCCCCCAAGACAAGGGTTTGGGTTAGTATTTCAAATTAGAGCCAGCAGGACTTTAGAGTTTCAGAACATTACAAGGAAGACACTGGAGACATTTAAACCAATGAAGCAGGGTTACCCAAGCGAGTCATGTGATCCATCAGTAGTGGGATTTGAACCAGCACAAATGTATTACCTGATGCCTCTGGGCCAGGGGAGACATTTTAGCTTAGGAGCCACATACATATTAATTTTATCTTGACGAGGATAGATCGTTAAAATAACAAGTTTTTCTTTGTCATTGCACAGTGTACATGATGACAAACGCCTATATTATTGCAAAAACCAAACAAAAATTCACGAAAATTACTCAAATCTCAACATTAAGCTTGTTGTATTTAAGAAAATGTGGTATTTTCAGACTTTTTTCCTTCCTCAAATTCCCACGAAACAAAATCTCTATTTAACCCACAAAGCAATCAGTCTACATGTTGACATGTACAACCCCCCCACGCCTCCGCCCTCTGAGGGCAAACAGTAAGTACACCTATAGACCTTCTCCCTCAGTGTGTACTGCAAGGCAATAAAAAATACATGAGAAAATCCATAAAGAAAATTAGCTTCTCTATGCCACCCTGTGAGTTAACCTCTTCACCTTCCACACTGCAGAGGGGCCTTTGACACATGAACCTCGTCTCTGTTATCGGATTTAAAAAAAAAAGAAATACAGTGAAATGTGAGCCGGGTTAGCTCCCGCTGGAAATGCGCGGCACAGCAGCCACATAATATATTTAGCCATCTGAGAAACAGCTGCTGGTGGCTGACGGAGGATATAGGATGTACGTACTGTCAGCACATTGCTTTTGTCACTTCCACGACACGGTGACACACACAGGCTTACGACGGGTTTACTTGGAAACACAACAATATAGGATAACCTTCCATTGGTAGAATTCAACAGGTTGGATTTATTCTACAGTTATGTTATAAATACAGGCTCAGCGTAACAACAAGTACTTAAAGGTGAAACTGAACAAACTATTGCTCTCATTTTCAAGCAAATGCTGACTTTGCACTTGTGCCAAGTTCAATCTCCACCAACTTCAATTCAGTGAATGAATATGAACCACTCTGCAGAAAATCACATTCATCACATTTCCTGAGAGTACTGCAGCAAATTCTCATTAAATCTACAGTGCGCTGGAGAAATTTAGTGTTGACGATCCAAGTTGAGAAATGCACTCCCGGATATAGACGGTTCTGGTTGCGAAAAAGCTGGCGCCAATCCTGCGACGACACAGCTTCTTTTGCATAGTACGAATGAAGGGGGAAAAAACAACATGATGCGGGGGAAGCACCCGAGTACATAAAGTACAAACAAAAGTGGTTTGATCCGACTGGCAACAAGCAAACAGAGCATCACAACACAATGACTCTATGAAACCTGTTCCACCACAACCCATCAATTTAAATATAATGCTTTATCCGAGGTGCTGCAGCTCATCCTCATTATGGGCGAAAGGCAGGATATTCTCTGGACAACGTACAGAGCAAAGACAGAGAGAGAGCTCATCAGACACGTATTGATGAACTGTTTACAGAAATATCTTCACCCGATATGAATGAATGTTGACATTGGGAGGAAACCAGAGTGAAGACCTTCCAGTCTGGAATCAAACTGGGGATATTCATTACAGCCGTGTCATCATCAAGCCAAAGTCACAAGATCGATGGATTTAGAAATCATCCTAAAACCGGAGTTTATATTTTTTGGGTTCATTTTTAGGATATAAACACCCTTTTAAAATACAAAAAAAAAAAAAAAACTAACTTATTGCTAATGGCTCGTCGTCATCGTCATCTGTTTTGAAATCTGTCTGATCTTGTTTTTAATAAAATCTCCTGGGTAACAACTAAAAGGCTCAACAGCACAGTGATTAGCCACTTCCACAAGCTGCCGTCTCCCTCTTATCAGTAAAAAGGATGCATTGAATGCACAACACCAGGATGTGTGGTTTCCCCTTAAGTGAAGAAAGAGCTTGAAGCAGACTACAAACATTGTCTAAATGTGGAGTCAAAGAGAGGAGAAGGAAAAAAAGAAGGAGGAGGAAAGTACTCGTACATGGAAAAAACAAGATAGCATCATTATTCCTCCCCACTCTCCACTGTACTCGGTCCCTCCCTCATGGCCCGGCTCCTTGGGGGAATTCGAAGGGCAGGGGAGGGGGTGACAAGCAAAGAAAGGAAGCATCTAAAATGGCTGGTGTGTGTGTGTGTGTGTGTGTGGGGGGGGGGGGGGTCTGCAGCGGTTGTTCACCGCAGGCCCAGAAATGAGAGGAACCATGTGAAACTCAGCCAAGTGTGAGACCTGCTGGCAGCGCAAGCCTCTTTTCTCTCTCACACTTGTCTCACTGAGTCATTAATATCACCCACTTATGAAGCAGACTGTTTTTATGTCAGGAGCTTTTTTCTCCCCCCTTTTAATTGAGACCCCTTTTTTCTGCTTAACGTCTTTTGTTCTTTTTGCCAGTTGTGGTTACTCTCTCTTGTCACTTGCTTTTTTACTCTCACTCAGACGCTGAGAACAAGTCGAGTTTTAACCATTGAAACGGCACAGCATGAATCAACATGTCGGACTGATAGGGTTCGGTCATTATTGCAAAAGCTGTGCATTATGAAAGCTCAGAAGTGCTGTATATTTACAAAAGTTGGCCTTTTGAAGTCAATAATATTCCTTTTAAGATGCAGCACATCAAGTGAAGATCCACTGCCACAGTGAGGGTGAATCAATCTGTCAATACCAGTGTATGATGTATTCTAGAGGTTCTATTCAGGATCCCATTTGAGGAGGTTCAAATTCAACATGTCAAAATATCAAAAAATTATATTTCTGTTAAGAGTTGAGGTTTCAGTTATGTGATTTATCCTTTTGGAGCAAATATTTCACAGGTTTAAATACATAAGTAAACACATTTTAATAACTTCCAAGGAAACTAATGGCCAATGAACTGCAGTCCTTTTATAGTCGTCACAAAAAGACAGAAATTTAAGTCCGACGTTCACAGAGATATTGTATGTTTGTTTGGTTATCAATCAAACTCCTGCACTTCTGAAAAGAAAACCTGTAGTGTATTGTTCCACCATGATTATAAGATGAGCTCCCTTCTTTCATAAAATGTTTGGCAGACCAAATTAAGTTTTTTTTTTATAAAGACGTCAATTGTACTTTCTCCAATAATTCCAACATATTAAATCAAACCGCTGATTTCTTTAAAGCCATCATATCTCCTGCGTTCCAGTTCCATCTGCTTATCCTCTGGCTGCCGTCCAAAGGATTTGTGATGCAGCCTTTAAACAGCCTGTTCATAACACCGAGCACCTGTAGCCGCTTTGTTTTCCTCTCAGTCTGACCACTACGTCACCTGATGCTCCACTGGCTCCACCATCCAACTGGTCCTTCTTGCTTCCGAGTCCTCCGTTCTGGCATTATGCAGAACCCGGCGTAATACCGGTAGCAAAATATTAGACCCCAAATATAAGAGAACCCCACTCTTCCACACCTATTTTATCTACAGTATATGGCTGGAGTGTGAATAAAGCACAATAAAAATTTTTTTTTTTTTTTCAAACAGCAGGAAGCAGGAAGTCTCAACATTTAGTGTTTTGAATGCTACTGTTTATCAGAATGTCTGACATCTTGAAAATCAAGGTCTTAAGTTGTAAAATATTGGACGTTTTTCACAAGCGTCTCTATCAATCGCAATAGAGAAAAAAAAATGTCGAAGTTCCTTTTGTAGAAGTGTACCACATTGTGATTCATCTCCTGTGTACTTAAGGAATTTGCGAAGAAGGCTACATTTCATCCGAGCTGCACAGGAACATTACCGGAGCGTTTGATTGATTCAATCCACCATGACTCCAGCCTGTTTGGCATTTCTGTCCCCAGAAGCAGCTGCCTGTCAGCGGCACAGAGGAGCTGAAAGGGCAGCGTGACAAACAGTCCTCGCCAGGTTACCTGACAGCAGAAATGTTCCAGATTTTATTAAAAAAAAAACATACTCAACCAGGTAGGAAATACCTATCAGCCTGCATATCATTTTGAGCAGCTCCAGTCACTTGCAATCTTGAGATGATAAGGGACTCATGCTGACCCCCCCCCCGGAGCTGGAAATGAGCCATGAATTGAAAACACGGACCTGCTTTGCGTTGGGAAAGGCTTCGTACTTGTTAGGCCTTAAATGACAAACCTCTGAAGCCTCAGCATGCTGTTTATGAAAAGTGACTCAGTGTGCATACGGCAGAGATCATCCCAGGTTCACTGGCATCAGAGAGCTGGAGACACACTTGGCTGGAGCTTAGACAAACAGGTTGTCCGATGTAAGGGCTCCAACTGCAAAGGGGGGATGCCATTAAAATTTCATCATGATCTTTCCACGTCCTCAGTCACGAGCTACAATATGCCAGCGTGCTAAATGGTGTGAAACTAGATGAGGTGCCGGGCCAACAGTGGCAACACCACTACAGATAGCGCCGCGGCACACCTCGGCAGAGCAGTTCAGGGGGAAATATACTAAAAGAAATGAGAGTTCCTCACTGCTCAATGCTCAGACGAGTGAGTATGTGTCTGTAATTTGTGCTTGACCCATGTGGCCTGGAGTACAGTGGCTGGCGGGGGGGGGGGGTGTAAAGCTGCCCCTCCCCTTCTCCTTTTAGCCTCCATCTCTCTAATGACTGGAAGAGAAGCTGCCTCCATAAGGCCAGCTGTCATGTGAATGTGTGTCTGTAACAGGAGCAGTCCGGTCTTTCAGGGGAAAGCAGGGGGTGACGCTTTGCTACTGTATGGTTCTCGTGAGGGGTCACCCAAGGTCAAAAGTCAAAAGGATATGTGTACCTCTTTTGTTCAATTAAGAGGTAAGGAATATGTCAGCATGCATTCGTGATAACATAATTTCACCAAAGGATGAATTGATGAGCCTTAGGCTGAGGCATTAGGTGTGGAGTTTGCATGTTCTGCCTGTGTGTGTGTGTGTGTGTGTGTGTGTGTGTGTGTGTGTGTGTGTGTGTGTGTGTGTGTGTGTGTGTGTGTGTGTGTGTGTGTGGTTCCCTCCGTGTATTCCAGTTTCCTCCCGCGGCTCAGAAACACGCATGTGAGGTTAATGTGACTATAACTTTTACTTACTTCCATGAAATCAGAAACTAAATAAATGCTTGAGGACACAGATCATTTTGATTATTTACACGCTTCGTGTAGTATACAGTTATGTGAATACCATCAAAAGGATATTTCGGCTCATACGTTGGGTGTCTAAGGAAATAAACTATCACCAGGATTCATTTAAGGCTTCTGCAACCGATCATCTGGATTTCACTTCATATCGTTTCAGAAATGCAACCATCAAATTTAAAGCATGGATAGTTTTTTATGTGGTTCTTCTGGTCATCGACAAGTCAAAACTGTAAAGATCTGGTACAATGAATCAACTGTACTCGACATTAAAGATAGCCGACTACTTAAATAAATAAACAAATAAGTAATGCCTTCAGCATGAAGAGGTGTCTTTTTAATCACATTATATAGATAGAATCTACATTGGTGAGTTGTCCAAAGATTTGGGAAATTTGTGTCTTTGAAATGGGATGACCCCTCAACAATGACATCTTAGACCTGAGCAAAACTCGAGGTGTAACTTAAGGAGAGGAGGCCCACAGATTCTGACTCTGAACGCCCCCGGTATAATGTGACAGGTGCTGCTTATAGTGGAAAGTGGACAGATACTATTTTCCATCTTGGCCTCTTTCAGCTTATTGTTTTGGTTTGAAGCCTCACTGATCTCATAAACCTTGATACAGTCAGCAACTACTTTCAACAAACAAGATCCGGCGAGCTCAAAATGGACAAACAGAGACATTTTGTTGAGACAAGAGCAGCACTGGAATGGTATTGGAAATGAATGCAGCACTTATTTGTATTTCGTGACTAACAGTTTGAAGGCTGTCCTGAGAAACACTGAAACAAAAAAACCAAAAAAAGAGCTTAGAGAGGTGAAGAAACCCCTGATTTCCAACATCGTGACTCACCATTATTACCTTAATGAAAACCAAATTGCCTCGCTCTGCCAGTGAGGAGCAGATTCGTCGGGCAAACGTGGGGGAAAGTGGACACAGTCACTCCGAGAATAGAGAGCAGTGACTCAGCATACGAGTCTTACTTTTAGCCACATTAACCCCTCGGGCTTCGCTGTGAGCGACTGTGGAGGAGGTGGACAGCGTCCTCCCCTCCTCGCTGTGTGACCAAAACCACAGTCATGAGCCGCCAGATATCATGAAGCCGTTTCATACTCTTTAAAAGAAAACAACACACAGAGCAACATCAGCCTGAGAAGTACAAAAAATGCCATCAGCTCTGAAAAAGTCATACCCATTAAAGCCCCTTGGGCCCAGTCTCTCAGGAAATCATTGAGCTAAGATTACAGGAAAAGCAGCTTGTTGTATAGTTTGGAGTGGATTTCCACTGAATAGCAACATGAATCTTATAGTTTTGTCTATATTTTAACACGTCATTATGAACAAGTCAGATGAGACAAGAGACATAAACACCTGAGAGCATGAACCAATGAATAAAATGAAGGATTGTAGCTCAGATTAACAAGAATTATCTTGTGTAGGATCGGAAAGTATTTATTTGGCCTTGATCATAATCACCATGCCATTTTCAACAGCAACATCTTGAGAAACAGGATTTAACCACTCAAGACTTCTCTTGTAAACACCCATCTCTGTTTATCCGGCCCACTGCACTCATCACAGTTCATTTCTCCTTATTTGCTATAAAATTCTGAGTACCACAAATGCATTTTAACAAAAAAAAAAAAAAATGATTAAGCTGTGAGATCATTCACAAAAGTCCTTATGCAGTGACGGTCTGATTCCCGTTTGATTTGAATACCGACAACTACAATTTCTCCTTATCTACCAAAACATTTACGACCGAAAGCTGAAAGTATGACAATGAAAGGCAAAACTAGAAAAAAAAGAATTGTGCATAAGAAATGAATTGGCCTCAATTTGTCCTTGAACATGACTTTGTTCAAACTTTCCAAGGTGTAACTTCCTCCTTTCCAGGTTTATATGAAAAACTTTTTTTTTTTTTTTTTTTTTTTTAAAGTTTGCGATTCAGCTTTAAAAGATGGTTCCCTGGTGGAGTTCATGGAGCGAAGATGGGAAAGATCTTACTCTCTTTATTTTAGAAAGTCCCGTCTCTACTCTCAAACCCTTTTCGAAATCCTTTCCTGAAGAGGCGACGTCAGGGGAACTCAGTCGATCTGTTCCATGCTGGCGGCTCAAAAGCAGTCAAGTCTTCTCACATTATGATATTTATTTTGGAATTTCATGTTTATAATGACTGTTTAATTTGTTTTAGTGTCTTTTTTTACTCTGACACCACGTAAAGCAGAAGTCCAGAATATCGATTCAGAAATGTCGGGACGTCATTCTGAGCGAAACGCTCGCCGGCTCTGCAGGACTGACGCACCAGCGGCAAAAATCCAAGGGCTCAATATCCAATCTCCGAGTTTCCACGCCAGCACCTTCCCGCCTTGTAAACATCGTGCCTGTTTTTTACTCGGAACCCAGTCCACAGATCCACATCTGATCTCTTGATACCCTCCAAACCCTGTGACAAGCAAACCTCCCACTCCCCCTCCCTCTCCCTCTCCATCACCACCTTCAGTCTCATCACATTCTGGTGTCACGGTTTCCAGTGCTGGAAGACCGTTTGAAACCTCAAATCCGCCTCTAATAGTAGTAATTTGGGCGTCTAATCTGTTGTCAGAGGGAGAAACAAGGCTGACACCATTACAGCAAGCACTAAAGAGATGGGGATGTTTGAGGATGTCGGCGTGGATGTAATTGAGCCATTGTGTGATCGCGAGTTAGCGCTTTAACGCTAAGGTAATACTTGTAATAAGCAGCCAGCTTGACAGGAAATTGAGAAAATAATAGACATCCTTTCTTCCAATCTTGTCCTTTTTGTTCTTCCCCTTCCTCTTGTTTTTTTTCCTCCAAAATCGCATGTCAAAGCACCACCTATTGGTTAAGTTCATTTCTTCCCTCTGCCACTCTTCTGACGTTTGAGCGTAACTTGATAAATCTGGACTTGTTTCTTTCACATCACCGGCAGCTTGAATCTTTCATCTAATAGACTCTGCATAATTATTATCCTAATTTTCTGCCTCACGCTATCATATTTCAGTCTGAACGAGCTTGTGAAGGAGGAACCGTCCTGCCTTTGTCACCGGCACCTCTCTGCCTCCTTTCACATGTTTCACCACAGAGTACAAAGGAGACAAGTGAGGAGATCTTCTCCTTCATTGAGGTCAATAACACCATAATTGCAGGCTTTGTAAATGTCTCTAGGCCTCATTATCCTCTGTGGCAATACGTTATTGATGTTCCTGCCTCTCCTCTGTGTTTCGCTCAAAGTGAGTCTTTCACTATGATGTGAAGATGCAAGTCCCGCCTTGACGATAGCAGTTTGCGAGCTTTGTGAAGCATTTCTAGCTGATCGTTTTGAATGTGTGTTACAGAGAGATGATTCCATCGGGACTTACTGAAAAGGTGGACAAACAGACAAAAATAAACAGCCTCATATTGAGTCTTAAATCCCGAAATGCAACCAATTAACTCTGAAAAACAGGGTGATATGTGGAGAGATACTTTATGTCCAAGGACAATTATGTGCCATCTGATGCTTCATTTCTAACCATGCTTCTAAGCGAGATCATGTCTTCAAGACTGTTTATAGGATTTTTTTTTTTTTGAGTTATGCAAACTTTAAAGTGCTTCTTTAGCCCAGTTTTACAAGCAGGGCTTTTTTTTTTGTTTTGTTTGTTTTTAACTATCCCTTGTGTAACTTGTTTTGGTGCCATAAAAGAAATAAATGAATGACTGCTAAAAAGAACTTGATGTCTCAGAAAGTTCTTAAATTAAAAAATTACCAGGGACAAAGTCCGACAGCCAAGAATCTCAGCTGTAATGGGCGACGTGTTCATATGGACAGCCCGAAAAATGATAATTATCTGAGAAAATTATCCGGATCGCTTCGAGAGCCTGACAGGAGAAAATGTCAGATTGGTAGTGGCAGACGCTTATCAGGAGTCGCTTGAGGTGGGACAGTGTCTTGGCGACACAGAACGAGACGAGCGTGTAAGCATCTCTGAAAAAGTCCATCTACCTTCAATACTGCTTCATCCAATTCAGTGACCTGGAGCTGATCCCTGCTGACTGAGGGTGAAAGCAGGTAGACCCCGGACAGGTCGTCACTCCATCACAGGGCAAAGACAGAGAGACAGACAAACTCACACACGTACTGAACAACCAGTTAATTTGAATTATCTTCTGGTTTTACAAAATCAACAATAACAGGATGAAAGTATCATCTGTTCACATGCAAATGTGACACACAATATATCTGAAATATAACATTGATTATGCATTCTTCGTAAAACACATTTAATTGGTACAAAGATCCATAAATGGATGAGTACATTGGCATTGTGACTCTTGATTGAATCACATATGTATTTAAAAAAAAAGTCACATTATTTTTGTTCCACTTTCATTAAAATAGATATGATTAAAAAAAAACATCTCCATCAGAGGCAATATTTATAAAAGCAGAGGTTAAACACTATGTCAAAGAGATTGTTTTTTGTTTTGTTTTTTTACAATATTTGACATTTTGCTCTATAGGAAAAGTTGTAAATCGAACAAATTAAGTAATACGGACAATAATTGATGCTCCCATTACCAATAATCATCTCATCTATTTTTGTTCCCATGGGGAACAGCTTGGAGTGCATCATTTGAGGATTCTGTGGGTCTTTTTGTCAAATCCATTTGGGCTACGTACACAGTGGTGTAGTGGTTAGCAATTTCCTCTCACAGCACAAAAAACACCAAACTCCATACAGAAAGGGCCCCAAATCTTTCCTCTGTGGGGAGTTTGCATGTTCTTCCTGTGGATACTGTTTTCACACCAACTGGGTGCACATTGAACGATGCTCTCTTGAATGACTGTGTTTTTGTGCATTTATAACAGTAATAGACAGGCAAAAAAAAAAAAAAAACATGGATGCACTCGAAGCGTGTTCAGATGGGATCCGCTCCAGCCCCTAAGAAGACCTGACCTGGATCAAGTTGTCTGCTCACTGGAAACAGGAATCTGTTAGATCTCCCGGAATCAGCTTAATTCCTACGCTTACCCACATCTGACCTCACGCTTTATACCACGACGAGCCCGGACCGACTCGGCTTTCCCTCGCACCTCGTCCGCCTCCTCTACACCCTCCGTGTCAAGCGGCGTACAAGTCCTGACAGAACTAACAGCTCTCATTGTATCACCTCTCCCAGCAGGTGTCTGGACACATTAGACCGGAGGACGCAGAACTGTTGTGACACCTGCAAGTGTTTGTGCTCGCCGCGCAGCGATATCACCGGCTGTCGAAGTCCCCGTGCGCAACCGACGTGCGAGTTCGAACATCAACAACTGAATTAATCTCACACGACTGATGTGAATACAGCGTACGCGAGTAATGCTCGTGTTTGATCTGCGGTAAGAAATATGGGTCAGGTTGTGTCTTGAGGGCGTGATATTGATGATCTGATCTCTTTGAAGATGTTTTTGAGCCGAAGGAGAAGCAAAGTTGATGAATGTCAGAGCGGAGAAGTCGATTTAAATCAATACATTGGAATGCCTTCAACTTGAAACACCATGAACATAAAAAAAAGCTTGTCAATGACATGGGGTTTTTATGCAGTTTGTGGTTTCACAGTTGTGCAAATGTAGACTCTCACAGAAAGTAATAATTTGCTTTTCTCCGTCGTGCCCCCTCCAGCTGGCATCCTCTCTGCTACATGCCATGGTGAACACCACTGAAATGACTGAATCCCCACATCTCTGTCACCTTCACACTTTATGAGCAAACATAACCCGTCCACCCATACTTCACCCAGCCCTCTTCAGCTTCACTAAACACCGGCAGTCTGGTACCATGTGTGCAAAAACAGAGATTTGAAATCCTTACCCGCTTTGTGCTCCCACTGTCTCTTAGCCAAAATGTCCAATTAACGTCAATTTCGACGCCCACGCAGCAGAGAACCGTTAGTGCTGTACTGAGTGCTGGTGTCCCTGATGGCTCCACAAACTGTACGCTGTAGTCTGAGCACTGGCAGAGGCGGCTCCATTAGGCGGCTCAAGAGAGGCCATCACGGGTCCACTTTTTGAGGATCTCTCTCAAAATATCCCACAGCAGATGGACTAATGCTGTCTGCCTTTATATTTTCTGCACTTAATGTCTGAATAAGGTGATTAGATTAATGGGTCCTTAACCACAGCGGTTTATTTGTAGTAAACTTTCACAAATTGAACAGTGGGCACACTCTTTATTATCGTGACAATCGGGGGTTCAACATTAACACCCACCATCCTGCCAAATAAGGGTGAGAAATAGTCTTCTTTCTGGAAGTTTGAGATCGCATGATAGTGTCAGAAACTGTTCTTTGAAGAGGCACAATTTAATTATGACATCCTCGTGTTGATTTCGAGATCAACATTCAATAATCATAAGCCACCATCCAATATGCCCCAGTGTTAAATGTTCTGTCAAGTTTTAAGGTTTTTAAGTGTCTGCTTTAGATTCAAGCTTATCAACCTTTATTTACTCCCAGAAAGCGTTAAAATCGGCTCCAGAACACCTGAGGTCTCTTGTTACCAAAACATTCATGCTCGAGGACAAATATACAAAGTTGGACTGTTTGAAATATAATCTTTATAAATATAATCCAGTGCTGCTCTGGATTCTAGAGATTGTTGTCTTAACCATAAACAGTAGTCTTTTTCAAATAAAAGTTCAAGGATATATGTAAAATGTATAAGCTTTAATTTTATAAACGTCAAGAATTGCCAACATCGCCTGGAATTAGTTTTTAAGTAATCTATGTAACCATTACATCACCAAACCATTAGCATTAGCTACATAACCATTTCTTGGAGGTCAGCCAAGGGCGGCATGGTTTCCTGAAGAACACACAAGTATAGGAAGAACCTGCAAACCTAAAACAGAAAAGTGGTTTTACCATATTCTACAATATTCGGCTTTCAGTCTCACTCAACATGCAACTATTTGTGTTTTGTACCCCTTTCTAACTTTGTATATCCACTTTTAATAATTCAAAGTATTTAAACGAGTAGGGAGTGACACATGCTCAGTTTACTATCCTCCCTTTACTTTATATTTCCGCATACAGATGTGCTTCCTGTACCAAGCAGGGCTCCCATCCACACAGCTGTTAACTATTCCCAAGGTTGCCTGGGCAGCAGCGCAGTGGAAAATTCTTGGGAATTTCCATGTGGCGAAGGATTCTGAGTTAAATAATACTGCCTCAGCGTTGCCTGAACCCCCCCCCCCCCCCCCTCGCGAGCTTTCCTCTCACATACACGGAAGCGAGTATCTTGAACTTGACGGCAGAAACTTAAACCAGACACTAAAGCAAACTCGGAGGCCAAACATAAGCGAAAGATCGCAAAATTTCAGTATATGAGGCGAGGGAGATTGATAGGCAGCCCAGCCAAGACACTCGACACCTTTCTGTCCCATATCGTCACCTCAATGTCTGCGGTAGGACGCTTAAGGGCTTACCTAAATATAGCCAGGGTTGAGATGAGGGCAGGCGGGCAAGACTAGTAGAGCAAAGATTAGAAATCACGAGAACATTTGTAGGCATGGATAGAAATGGAGAAAAAAAAAAAAAAAAATTACAAGACAGTGAAAATGACAGCAGAGAGAAAACTGTATAAATGGACAGGGATTTTGCTCTGTCCACCAGATATAACCGTCAGCTGCCTGATTGGAGGCACCAGCATGTCTCCTGAAATATACCTGCTTGCTCAAACTCCCTTATGGCCAAGAGGTGCAGATCACAGCCAAGGAAACCCAAGACCCCCCCCCCCCCCCCCAAGCTGATCATCTCCATCTGCTGCCCGTCACACTTAATTCATCCTCTTCGAATGTCCCCGTATTAGCACTGTCATACTCCCAAGTTGATGGAAAAATCATATCTATCTGGCTTTCTTCGTGTATATTTGCAGCGTTTTATAATAGATGAGACATTCCCCACACCCCCGCGTCTCTGCCAAAGAGAGAAGCACGAGTGTGTGATTCGATCAAGAAGCAAAGCCTGCGGCACTCTGCATCGACGAAAATAAAGCATCATTTAAATGAATGAAATAATAAAATGTCAACGTGTCGGACAGTGCGACTGTAGCCAGCGTGATTTTCCGGGGATGTAGCCACATTTTCTGGTTCGCATCTTGCAATGCGACGATGACGCAACTCAAAAGAAACATGAAGGCTACTGCAAGCCAATTTGTATATTATGATTTCAGTCATTTGTCTGATAAAAGCGGAGTCGATTAAATGCACGATTAGTCTCTTTATCTTCATTTTGGAGTTTTATGGTTGCAAGATGTTACATTTTATGACTGAATCTACAGGCCGAGCATCTGGGATCCAGCAGAAGCTTTCCCATGAAATAAGGTGCACATGTGTGACTGCGTGCGGGAACCGAGACGTGTCCATTACAGGCTGCTTTTGGCATCAGTCAAAACAGCTCCAGACACTTTGCACATTGCAATGAAAGTAGAAAGTTATCACTTAATCAAATGTACATTTGTGTCATCGTCACATCTGTTTGATAAGAGAAGCAGATGATGGCTTATAGTGGCTAAAAACACAGAGAAATAATCAGGAAATAACAGAATTCCTCTACACCCTCGCTAATTAAGATGAGCTTTGACTTGTGTTTTTTTGGCTCGGCCTCATGCCTCGTCAACACCATGAGGTTGTCCGTCCAGGAGCTACAAATCACTGAGGACTGCCAAGAGGAAGAAAAAAAAAAACTCATGAATAAAAGCTCCCTTTGCTTCTAAAATGGAAAACAATGTTATTCTAACATTTTTGCTTTTAAAGAAAAGCAAGCACATTTTATCAAAATGTCAAACTATTGATAAGCAATTATATTTTTCCCCAGGAAGCCACTTCAGAAAAACTATGACTACTGCAAAAGTCCAGGCTGTAAACTAAACCCAACTCTTGAGTCCAAATTTTAAATGTCATGTCTTTGGATTCGTTTTTTTATTTGTGCTATGATCTCATAGTTTGAGAGGTAATGACTCTGATAGCCATCACTGTGAAGATGAAACGTACTCCCACAAGCTCAAACTATGCACACTGAATAATAAGATAATAAACAAATAAGCCAAGTTCAAAATAGCAGTAAAGCAGTTGTGTTTTGAGGAGGTATTGGACTCGTATAGCCACTGCCTAATTTCAATGAGCCTTTGTTTCAAAACTGCTCCTGTTGCTCTTTGTTTAGATCAAGTACCTCCTCACATTATGTTCACTGATCGCCGGAGACGAGGCCGCAAACTCGAGAGGCACGGTTCTTTAGCTGGTTGAGCATGAAATCTAGTTATTCGTGCAGAAGCAAGTGAGAGCGGGAGAAGCAGAGAAGAGGGTGACACAAACAGTAGGGACATATGTCTTTGATTTGAGTGAAGTCAAGAAAAATGTCAATCTTTAAATAGAAATAGATTAGAAAATGAAAATCTAACATTTGTTGGTTGTGAATTCAAATCTATATAAAAGATACTAATGCAACCAAGAAGGTCAGACAGTCTGGATTTCTCTGCTTCTCCGTCTTGTCTTTAAGTCTCGCCCGGCGCGCTGGAGGGACGCTCGGATCTCTGGGGCACAGTCTATGACATCAGACTTTGCATTTCAGATTCGATGATGTTAATCATCTGCCCTCTGGCAACAAAGAGCAGGGGAGACGAGCGGAGAGGGGCGGGAGATGAAGACAAACATAGGGAGAGGGGCAGGAAGAAGATGGACAGGGAGAGAGCGCGGGGCGGAAGCAGAGAGCGATGGGGAAGAGGGTGAGAAGGGATGGAGGGAGGGAGAGATGCACAGAAACATCTGAAATGGATAGATGCTGGCATGTGAGGGTTGAGATGGAGCCCGGATTTACAGTCACACTTCAAGCCATGAGATGATGACACAAAGAAAGGAGACTATTCCAATGTGTATTTTCACTTATTAGACACGACTCGGGATTTTTGCTCATCCACATTTTGTGAATTTCCTGAAGGAAAGTAACACTGGGTCAGTCCCTCCAGTCTTGCCCTTGTAGTTTCTTCTCCTCCTCTGTTGTTTTCACCTTCAGGAGTCAATGTGAAGCTTGTCACTCAAAATCACCATCATCACAACAGTACACCAAGACAGGCTACATCTAGGCTCGGTAAAACTGGGGAGATAAACAGACGCGTTTTGATCGTCTGCGTACTTAAAAAATAGTCCAGACAGATTTGAGATATCGTGAGATGACGGTTAACCCACTTTGATTTTTTGGGCAACCTTTTACCTGAATTACCCTCTAATTCAAACAAAGACACTTACATCAGCGAACATGGGGTCTGCTGTTTTGCCAAGCCTGTGTGAATATCATGTACACAGCCCACAGATCAATCCACTTAGTGCCCATGAAATATAGGGAGCGGGCTAGCCACTCTGCAAGTCTGACATCATTGTAGTCGGCCATTAGGCTAAGTGCCATCATGCAGCTCTCTGGGACCGCTCTTTGGACTGCATTCAAAACCAAACCCTGTAGGCCTGGCTCGCTCAGAACCATCTGGAGAGCGCTGAACCTGTTGATTAAGTGTGAGGTGCAGCGTGGCCACTGAGCAGGCTGGAACACCTACATGTTTGGTTAATTTGAGACCTGTATTACTGTGATTGTTGATATATCATCTGTTGCATCCATTAATGCCTGACTGCAACAAGTCACATTTAGAAAGAGAGAGTGATACCTGGACTCTTCCTCGTGCCAAATAACCATTCTGCAAGATGAGAGTATTTTCCTCAGAGTTGAAGGCTTGACGATACATAGACTTCAGGATTGATAAGCAGATACATGACTGAATGTGGGAAATCATCAAAACTTATTGCAAATGGATATAGAGCCCCCACATAAACCAGTTGCTTCAAAGCTTTGTGGTCATTTGGAAACTTTCAAAGCATCAAATAAATGAAGATGAACCTTCAACGGTGTACATAAAACCTTGAAATAACTGGTTTGGGTTGACTTGCTGTTTTGGTACATGGAGCAATTGTACGTGTAATAATGTTAATTACATTAACAAGTAAAAGCAATGGAAGACAACTTTTCATCCTTTTTCACAAAAAAGAAAAAAGTTATTGTCCGTTGGTTTTCAAAGACAGAAAAATAGAATAGCTGTTGATGAAAACGGGTTGCCTGTGTTATTTTCTGTAACTGCAACCAACCTATTAATGACTCCAGCCGCCTTTTCTTTAAATAAAACTGTTCCCATCAGAGGAGCACGTCCTCCCAAGCTCTCCCACATTTACAGTTTCAGCTTCTACGTACTGTAAAGTAAACCAGAAACCCCCTCCGGTGCGCGTCCCTCTGAACTGTGGCTAAGAAAAAGTTCAGACCTCAGTCTACCTCCATGTGACAGACAGCCGCATGCCACACTGCTGCAGGCTGGTAATACACGCACATGGGGCTTTAAATATCACGTTTCACAAAGTTAAGTAGCATCCTTCAACTATATTGTCACCATCAGCTCTTGGAAGGAGAAGATTAATTTCTGAATTCACGCAAATAAAATGTAGAATCTTTAGTGTTAAAACTCTTTAGATAGATATGTTGTCATCCCTCCAGACTGTCACCCAACACTTTGAGAAGCCAACAGGCTGTTTTCAAGCTGTACTCACATCTGCGCTGTTGGGAATTGTCCGGTCGACACAGACGAAATGGTTGTCAGGAGTAAGAATAGGCAGATGGAGTAATCCATAGCTTTGTTTATTTCCTTTCCCCAAGAAAAAAACAACAACAAACGATCCGGACGGGGAGAAGACGCAAGAAAAATGTCCACAAATCCACCGCGCCGTGCGTACTTCTCAGCGCGCCCCTAAAAAACAAAACCGGCTCACACCGCCATCGGTGCGCGTTTGGAAACAAATCTCATCCGGCGTCTGTGGCTCTCCCCCCTCCCCACCCACCCCCACCGGTAGAGTTGAGTGTGCTTTTTTAGCTTCAGTGGGAGCGCGTGTGACTGTTAAGTAAGTGTCTCAAACTGCGATAGGCTATTAGAGCTCGTCCACGGCGCGTGTCAAAAAAAAAGAAAGGAGGAAAAAGTGGGAGGGCGCGTTGTACGCTCGACCGGCAGAGCGGTGCCATTCTGCATACTGCAACAACAAAAAATAAAAATTAGTCACAACTCAACACGCCCCAAAGTGTGTTACCCCTTTATTTTGGATGTAACGGTGTGCAATTCAGAGGTTTAAGGTTGTTTTTATTGTCTTCCCGGTGCGTAAATGGGTTCTTTGCCCACTGTCATGCATGAGTCCTCAGTCATTGTAGTCTTACCAAGCAGCAGGTAAACGCCCCCTCGTCTTTTCTCAACAATACTTTTCCCTAGAACCGTCTATAGTCGTTATTGAAATCAAAGTGAAAGTCAAACTAAACTAATTATAGTTAAATATTCCCCTTGGGAAAATTCCTTTTCCCATAATTTAACTGCTCTATTCTCGATGCGGTGGGCAGCCACAATAAGATGCTCCACTGAGCTGACAGGGGTCAAGGGTCTTGCTCAGAGAGCCACAGTGGTGACCTTTCATGCTGGAGGATTCAAACTTCCAAACCTCCAATCCCAAGTCCGCTTTTCTGACCGCTAAGGCCACCCCTGACCTGGTATGGACCTTCCTTCCTTACAGAAAGCAAATCATTTCTCCTCGCATACATCATTTGATGTAAATTATTTCATATGACGAAACTATGTAGATAAAGTGTCGAGCAGCTTTCATATTGATCCATGATTGATGGACCCCACTATTACCCCTCAATAAAACTGCTCTGACAAGTAGATGGAATTTTGTTTTTGCCTGGTCACACATGACGGCCGGAAGCATTTCGGGCCGTAAACCCACTTGCTTTCTGCGTCACAATCAACCATCTCAACAAAAGGACACACAGCTCCCATCTCTGGTTTATTATGTATAATATAAGGCTTTGTTTAATTTTCAACAGTGCCGTGCCTCTGTTTATGCAGAGATGTGATAATTTGCACTTGCTCCAAGGGCTGTGCCAGCTTAATACAAAGTGACATTTCCTTTTGGCTTTACAATCAGCAAGGTAGATCACAGATGAATATACTGCATTTTATGATTTCAGTCATTTCATTGGAGTGCCCAAGTCATTTTTTTTTTATTTAAGTTTTGGGCACTTTGGTGTGTAATATGTGTGAAATGTGTCTCCCATTATGGGTCATGGCAGACAAACAGGGCAAAGTGTTGCTCACCTGCTATTATTATGTGACTCACACAAATAGATTTACTGTGCAAATAGCTGCCCGCTCAGGTTTCACTATAACTCATATAAAAGCCACTCCTCTGGGACTTCGTGCCGGGCAATGCCGGGGGCCGGTGGCAGAGGGGGTATTTACAGAGCAACAGTGAATAGGAGAGGTGGGTTAGGAGGGAGAGAGAGAGAGAGAGAGAGAGAGAGAGAGAGAGAGAGAGAGAGTCAGCCATACATAGACAAACAGGAGAGATCTTTTAGAAATTACACACAAAAGAACGTGAAGATGAGTGCATTAAAGGCAGGGACTGATCAATGAAGTAAAATCGAAACAAATTCCAAACCCTCTATGATCCAACACTGGTTGCTCATGCTGCTATAACCAAATGCAACAGTCTCCTAAACGGCTTTATATGGGATTTTCACAGAGATTAGTATTGTTTTACATAAGTCCCCCCCCCCCCCCCCCCATCTAATTCAGTTTGACTAAGTGCATCTCGTTTCTTCGGCTGGTAAGATTACTGACAGACAATGTTGTTTTCGGTTCATCCTCAAAGCTGCGCTGATCAATATTTATAGATTGAAAGAGCAGATGAGGATTATGAGTCATGTCAAAGAAATCTCTTCTCGTGACAAACCCCATATAGCCACATATTAGTGTCTTTTAGCTCACTGGTTTGGTTTGAGTGCCTCCATCTTTTTGTTTTTTTTAAATGCTTAATCTTGAACAACCTCAGTTAGTTTTAGTCAATTTTACTAAATAGTGATCGTTCTTAATATATATGCTGTAACAATTTCCCTACAATTATGAATGCAAAGTCTTACAGGTAATCTTACAAGTTTCTTTTTCAGTTAAAGTTTTATTGTACTTGGGAGTTCATGTGAATAATTTTAAAACACAGTTTTATGTCAGTTGTTAGAATTTTTCAGCAGTGCTCGAAGATGGGAAAGATTTTCCTTTCGATTTCTAAGCTTTTAACGCGAATTGCAGCCAGCATAAGTTTAACAAAGGCTTGGTTATAGTAAAGGAAAACTGGGAATTGTTGGAATAAACCTTATGTAAAGGTTATCTTGATCGCTGCACATTTACTTTGACCTGTTGACCACAGAGATACTGAATGCCCCCGGTCATGTTTCTGGAAAAGAGCAATAGAGGTAAAATCAATGGGAGTGTAACTGAGAGTGACAGGACGGCGTGTGCGTGTGTGTGTGTGTGTGTGTGTGTGTGTGTGTGTGTGTGTGTGTGTGTGTGTGTGTGTGTGTGTGTGTGTGTGTGTGTGTGTGTGTGTGTGTGTGTGTGTGTGTGTGTCAGCAGGTGTGGCCTCTCTCATCAGTCCGACCCCTCCCACCTGTCCGGGGAATTGCCCTGCTGCCGTTGCCTAGCAACCCCTTCGGCTGTCTCCACGCCGAATCCTCACCACAAGGCTGTTGTTTCCCCGACCAGTGAGCGCACGCGTCACGTAGGCATGCCGAGAGCGGCACAGATGAAAATAGCTTTCATAAAGAGAGGACTTTTCCATTTTAAGCTGGTGTCTTCTGACTGACACTTTTTCTTTCATTAAATTTCACATTGAAGATGTCACCATTTGACAAGATCATTTCCACCATTGCACATATATAATAAGTGATAAAACATTTAAGTAAATGCTTAAACCTTCTATTAATCTTTTGTAAGCCATTATTTATTTTCTCATTGATTTTAATGACTTTCATGTGATTATTAATTGTAATTATTTATATATTTAATATTCAAATTTATATAATCAATTTGACTGTCTTTATGGTATCTTATTGCAGGTTTATTTGCATTGCTTAAATAAAAAATCCAAGTGAATCTTGATTGTTTTTATAAAAAGTTGCCTCAAATGCTTTATTTTTTGTCATCCTTTTTAATAACTGCTGTACTTACTATTTTTTGGTTTATTATCACACTTTCACTCATCTGTGAGGCACTTTAAAATATGCTATAATAATAAATGTTGAGTGATAGATAATTTATGACTAATCAACCAGTGCTCATAAACTTTAATTTTTAATGCGAGAGCCAAGATGAGAAAGCAATGCCTCAGAACAAGGTTTAATTCTATAAAGTTCAGAAGCCAATTAAATCATATTTGCAAGGCAAAAAGCCTTTGTGTTTCATTAAAATTGAATTTTAAACGAGGTTATGTTTCCTCACGTCAGAGTTAACGTCAACTAAAGAAGACAAATGGTGTTTACTTTCAGCCCCCTCATGTATTTCTCATCATCTTAAGAGTTTTCCTTCAGTCGAGCTGCTTCTCCGTACGCCGACATCACTGGAAAAATGCCAGCTGTAAATCCTACCGAGAGCAGTCCACATGACGTGATACAATATGATGAAGCATCTGTCAAAGCTGACTCCTGTCTGAAAAGCTAAGATGTCACAGTCTGGAGCGCCGTCACATTTTTCAAACTTCTGCAAGACAAACAAATTGATGTCTGTACTGCTGAGCCTTCACTAAAGGGGAACAGATTCAAAGAAACTGCGTTCATGCAAAAATATTGCATTACAACGTGCGCCCCCTTCCCTCCACATCCTCCCCCCGCTTCCCACAGGCTGCCAGGCACAATTCATATATTAATTCTTCTGGGTGAGTGCGTTACCGTGGCAACAAATGATTTCCAAGTTTAAAGTTTAATCACCATCTCCCCCGGCACAGTGTCGCCCTGGCAAAGAGGACGGGACATGTGTTTTATCTCCACATAAACCGACACAGATGTAGCCTCTCCTGTCACTTCCAACGGTCGGACACGAAAGAAGATGGAAAATCTGGACAGAGATGATGTTAAACGACTATTGGATAAAGAGGATTCAAGTTTGTTGTGTTGAATGGGAAGGCTGGTGCCGCTTTGTTTGCTCGATATAAAACTACATGAAGCTAGTTTTGGTTCAGATAAAATGATGAAAACAGGGTTGATTTGTGCATGAAACTATCAGTGGAACCTGTGGTACCTTTACTAAATGCGTTATTGCTATTTTATACATGCATTTATATTCATTATGTCTCCGTGTTCACGCATTTGCAGAGCTGTTGGTTAAGACAGCATGTAGAAGAAAGCCACAGTTTCCAGGTCAGACCCCAACCACTGAAAGAAGCGCTTGCTCTGGCCACAAAGAAAGGTCCTGCTCACTAGCACAACAGCAGAAGCTCATCTTACTTCCTGATTATGTGCGACCAACCATGCCACCACAAAATTACATTTACAGGCAACCAATCTTTATTCTACCCGGAAGAGACAAACGCCTGAGGGAAACGATATATTGTGAACATAAACGCATCTCTGGGCTCTTTGGGGGTTCCTGCTCGAGTTCGCGGTTCTGTATAAACTTTACCCATTATCCTGAAGTGAAACAACCGAGTTTCCCCCCACAGTTGCCATGGTACCTATTACCATGGCATCTTCAGTCAAGCATCATTGCAGTATTTTCCATTAAGAACTGGAGAGGACAATATCTTCAATATCTTTCTAAAGTACAGTGGGGCAAAAAAGTATTTAGTCAGCCACCAATTGTGCAAGTTCTCCCACTTAAGGCCTGTAATTTTCATCATAGGTATACCTCAACTATGAGAGACAGAATGAGGAAAAGAAAATCCAGAAAATCACATTGTCTGATTTTTATAGAATTTATTTGCAAATTATGGTGGAAAATAAGTATTTGGTCAATAACAAAAGTTCATCTCAATACTTTGTTATATACCCTTTGTTGGCAATGACAGAGCTCAAACGTTTTCTCTAAGTCTTCACAAGGTTTTCACACACTGTTGCTGGTATTTTGGCCCATTCCTCCATGCAGATCTCCTCTAGAGCAGTGATGTTTTGGGGCTGTCGCTGAGCAACACGGACTTTCAACTCCCTCCAAAGATTTTCTATGGGGTTGAGATCTGGAGACTGGCTAGGCCACTCCAGGACCTTGAAATGCTTCTTACAAAGCCACTCCTTCGTTGCCCGGGCGGTGTGTTTGGGATCATTGTCATGCTGAAAGATCCAGCCACGTTTCATCTTCAATGCCCTTGCTGATGGAAAAATCTCACGATACATGGCCCCATTCATTCTTTCCTTTACACGGATCAGTCGTCCTGGTCCCTTTGCAGAAAAACAGCCCCAAAGCATGATGTTTCCACCCCCATGCTTCACAGTAGGTATGGTGTTCTTTGGATGCAACTCAGCATTCTTTCTCCTCCAAACACGACGAGTTGAGTTTTTACCAAAAAGTTCTATTTTGGTTTCATCTGACCATATGACATTCTCCCAATCCTCTTCTGGATCGTCCAAATGCTCTCTAGCAAACTTCAGATGGGCCTGGACATGTCCTGGCTGAAGCAGGGGGACACGTCTGGCACTGCAGGATTTGAGTCCCTGGCGGCATAGTGTGTTACTGACGGTAGCCTTTGTTACTTTGGTCCCAGCTCTCTGCAGGTCATTCACTAGGTCCCCCCGTGTGCTTCTGGGGTTTTTGCTCACCGTTCTTGTGATCATTTTGACCCCACGGGGTGAGATCTTGCCTGGAGCCCCAGATCGAGGGAGATTATCAGTGGTCTTGTATGTCTTCCATTTTCAAATAATTGCTCCCACAGTTGATTTCTTCACACCGAGCTGCTTACCTATTGCAGATTCAGTCTTCCCAGCCCGGTGCAGGTCTACAATTTGATTTCTGTTGTCCTTTGACAGCTCTTTGGTCTTGGCCATAGTGGAGTTTGGAGTGTGACTGTTTGAGGTTGTGGACAGGTGTCTTTCATACTGATAACCAGTTCAAACAGGTGCCATTATTACAGGTAACGAGTGGAGGACAGAGGAGCCTCTTAAAGAAGGAGTTACAGGTCTGTGAGCTTTATTTGCAAATAAATTCTTTAAAAATCAAACAATGTGATTTTATGGATTTTTTTTCTCATAGTTGAGGTATACCTATGATGAAAATGACAGGCCTCCCTCATCTTTTTAAGTGGGAGAACTTGCACAATTGGTGGCTGACTAAATACTTTTTTGCCCCACTGTAATTCTTGAACTCCAAAAGGCTTTGGTGAACTTTGCCAGCTTTTCCAAAACTGAGATCACGGAAAACCACGAGGACGTGCAGTGCTTAGACAGTATGGGAGAGGACAAAAAGAAACTGCCAAAACAAAAAGATTTGAGAGAGAGGCAGGTGAGAGAGGTAAGAAGGAGATGACCTTGACAAATATAAAATACCAAATTATCAACAGTGTGGGTTTCGTAGAAATAGGTCGACATCTCGAGCAGTGATGGATTTTGTTAGAGAAAGTACAATTGGGAAACATTAAAGGAACTGTATAATTAAAAAAAACAACTTTATGTTGCGGCATCCCCCAAGGTTCTGTTTTAGGACCAAAATTATTTATTCTTTCCTGAAAATAATATTTGTTGTGTACCAAAAACATTTGAAAATGGTTATTTTTGCAGATGATACAAACCTATTCTGCTCAGGACAATAACTTATTGTCCGATTTCCATTTTGTGTTTTTGCTTCATCTTCATGGAAATATTATACTTCTATACTACTTACAATACTACTATAACAGTAGTATTGTACATCTTGAGATCTATTTTTTTCAGGAAATAATCTGCACTTGATTGCTCTGTCCTACATTGCTTCAGATCTATGCCATTCACTTTGCATCCTTATTGACACACCGCTTTAGATCCCAATGAATGAATTGAAAACAAACATCTGACTTTCGCGTTTTGCGTGGTCATGGCCACTGTGGTTACACCTTGTTGGCTCAGTGAGAGAGACGTGATGCCGGGTGTGTGTGATATGATGTCTCACTCGGGACAAGGGCAGCCTCGGTCCCCTCTGTGCACTGACTGATCACATTACTATTAGTGAAAGCTATTCTGTCAGGAGGAGAAGTTATGGCCCAGCCAAGGAAAGCCTCGGGGTGAAACAGGCATCCAGTGACGGGAAGTCTTCAGGGGGATGTGAGGTGATTGGATATGAAGGGTCCTCGCTGTCCTGCCCCATTTTCTTTTTCGTACTTACAAAATCTTGTTTCCTTCCTACAAAATTGAATTGAGCTTTTTGTCCTTGTCATTTGACAGATAATCCTCACCAGAAGTCCTTGGGATTTTTGCCAATATAACCAAACCACTTGTAGAATACTTACAGGCGTCTACCACAGGTGGCTGTAACATAGGCGCTATACTTCAAATGAATCCATCTGGACAGCTGATGATGCACAGCCTTATAGTTTGCATCCAGTCCGCAACTCCCAGTCACATTTCCAGACAACCATAATCTAATATCAAGAGTCTTCAGATGATGCACAGCCCCATCTGTGCATCATCTTGACATCTGAACTTTTCCAGATGTCACGAAAACTAATTTAGCAAGAAAAAAAATTGAATCCAGATCCACAAGGTTTTTTAATTTAATTTTACTGTTGAGAAAAGAAGTGTTATCAAAAGTCTGCTTTTGCATCAACGTGAGCGTATTCTTTTCAGTTTCACATCCATTTTTCACCAGACATAGTAACATTTACATTGAATATAGATTTCATCTAAAAACCATGTCATGCCACAAGTGAATACAAAGACTAATTTTAAAGATTAAATCAATAATAGCCTGAGCTCTTTAATAGCAAATGTGAAACTAACCTGCTGGCGACCTTACAAGACACACACCACAAATGCTGGAATGTTTAGCAATCATTCATTCACCGATTCATTTATCCAAGTGAGTAACGGGGGAGCTAGAGACAAGCCGGCCTGACTCTGGGCTGAAGTACATGATCGCCAGGTGCATTGCAGAGACAGTAAATTAGTAAATTGCAAATGCTGTAAATATCGACTTTACACATTTAGTATTCCAGTTGATTTGCTGTTGTATTTGTCCTGTTGTATGTGGACTGAGATCTATTTACGTTGGCAATCACAGGTAAAACATGCAACTCTACACAAAGGTCAAACCAGGGTCATCTTACTGACATGTAACAATGCAAAGTCTTCATAAACACAGCACACATTCCTCTTTGAATTGTCCCTCGAGCACAGCGCAGAAAGCCACCAAGTCTAGAAAAAAAGATCTAAGAAGTTGAAATGATTTTATCATCTCTTCTCATGGACAGTGCCAACTACCACTTCTCTACAGTTCCCTTAAAAGAAGTCAGGTTATTTCAGTCTGACCAGAAAGAGCTGGCTCAACCTGTTGACGAACAGACATACCAGCGTACAGAGCCACATCACAGCTACAATGAAGGTTATTCACCCTCACCTCGGCATTAACATTGACAAAATACGTTTGATCTTCCTCAGGGTAATGCCCTCAGCAGTAATAATCAAACCCCCTTTGAGAGAGGAAAATATCCAAGTGACCCCCTCAATTGAATGTTGACGACTGCCGTTTGGAGATCAGGCCACGGTGGATGGATGCGTAACCGCCGGCTGACCTTGAACGGGCTGATGCATCCGGCGACGTCTCCTGATGCGGCCTCGCCAGATCTCTGTCGTCTCGATCAGCCGCGACACTCGGTGAATCAGAAACGCAGGACGACAGCAGCGTGTTCTTAACCCCCCACACCTCCCTCCCTCCCTCCCTCATCTGATGCCGGCCATATCTTTTGAAGGCAAAAGGAGAGGAACAAACATCTTTAGATGTGAAGGATCTGAGGGATCCATCAAGAAAGAGACGTGGTATGGAGAGGGTGGATATGAAAGACAACACGGGAACATAAAACACGAGGGAGAGACTGAAAGGGAATAATGTAGACAACAGACGGGGACCCAGAGAGAAGCTTTGATCAAACTGTTAACATTTTCAGCAAGAAGCACACGATCGTGTCCTTCAGTGCTTTTTGTCTTCTTGCGACATCCCTGGGACTGAACACTTGGAGAGCCTCGGTGGGAGCAAGTTTATTGCAGTAAGTAAAAGACCAGTCAGCAATAGCCATTTAAATTAATAGAGAATAATACTGTCCAGATTCCCATCTTTTGAGTTCTGTAGATTGGTTATAGACATTTTAAAGTAGACAATTCAAACATCCTGTACATAAAGGAAGGCTCGCTTTAATTCATTATAATAGTTCAAGGAAGGTTACAGAGGAAGCATGTGACAGGAAGGTCTCTGTTGATACCCAAAATATGAAGGTGGGATCAAACATTCAATACAGTAGCCCGACAAGGCAGACGTCACAAGACAATCATTCATAAAAGTTTATATTTAGCAAAACATTAAGGGATCGCTAAAAGCTTCACCGAGCAGTGAGAATAAATGAAAAAAATGGCAGTGTCGATTTTTCAAAAGTAAATGATCCCCTTGAACCAAACCACTGCAAATAAGTCAGCTGTCACACATCCCGAATAGCTTGTGGCAAGAGCTTAGTGCTCTGCTATATATATATAACACGTTTTATCTATTTAAAAGTACAGTTGAAACCCTCTGCCAGTCGTTTTAGCCCCCCTACAGAGTTCATATCCTTCTATGGGTGTTGGCAACAGGTGTCCATACAAAGACACAATTATATCATCCCCCATGATGAAGGGTTCCTACATTCATCATCATTACTAAGGGCAGGCGGCAGCAATCAACCCAAGCATTTCGACTATTCTGAAGTCATGACCATGGCTCTATATTCTAGATTGATGGGCTATTACATTCAAAACAAGGTTTTTCATAGTAGTGGTTTAATTTTATTGAATTAATACAGATTTAAGGTTGTTTAGCATTATTTCCATCAATATTTATATATTGGCACATTTCAACCTTTCATGCAAAAACTAAACACTGATAATCATAGTTCTGATTTATAAAAAAAAAAAAAAATATGGGTGAGACTGTAAAATGTGCAGGTGCAGAATCAACATTGAGCAGGTGCTGACACATACGACCCGTCACACCCACACACACAGTCTGGGGTCTCTGAAAATATGAAGGCATCGACACAAAAACACACTGGGGGATTGTAGGTGGAGAGTCTGATACACAAGGTCTATCCATTGACGTGGAGACAGACACACAGACAGGTAATTTAGTCACCAACTCACCTCAAATGCACGTTCATGGACTCTGTGAAGAAAACTTATAAAGGCCCACATCTGGAGAACGTGAAAACTGCACTAAAGGTTCCAGTTTGTAATCAAACAGACCAGCTGGTCACCGCTGCTTTTCGTTGCTGCAGGTGATTTTACTCAGATTAAGTGAACTCACCTGTGTAATCAGCGCTTCAGGCTGCACGGTCACACAAGTCTGAAAGCATTCCGGCTCCACCTGGTGGCTATTTGTTGTTACTACAAGATCCGTGAGACCCGTTCGTCAATTTGTACTGGAATCATGCAAAATAAAAACGTAGTTTTAACCTCAAACTGTGTAATGTTGAGTAATGTAATGAGTCAATAGACAGCAACACCACTTCCTTTGTACTGATATTTAATATTTAGACATGGGGCAACAGCCATTTTTACAGCACATTTTGCATAATTTATCAATACCTCCTGTATACAATCACAAAACCATGACAGTAGATTTTATTAGGTTTACTTACAAGTGAAAAACCAGACAGGTTTTACAAGCATAATCTTTGTACAGTCAGCATACATCGCCAATAATTATAGATTTTTCTTCATAATTTCCCCCCCTTTATAACATTTTTGTTCAATATCTCCCTCTATCACGGTCTTGTTTTTTTTTTTTTTTCTTCTTTAATAATATCTGGACACAAAAATAGTATGAACCACCAACGAAACATGCAACATCCAGTGTGAGCACATTTATATTCTCCTGCAACTACTCGAGTTGTTAAGATAGACTTCTGTGTTAGAGACTCTGGTAAACCTTTAGTGTTTAGTGTAAAGGGTCGGGTAAATCTGGGTCCCCACAGACAGACACAAGCTCATCTCCCAGTCTCTCTGCTGTACAGTGATCTAGAGAAAAACTACCTTTCTTTTTTCCCCCCTTCTACGTTCACATACCTTGTTTTGTTTTTGTTTTGTATTTTTAGTCTGCTAAAAGACCTATTGCTTCCCAAACCCCAGTATAAAAAAGCTATGTATTTACAACGTTGGAAATAGAGAGATGGCATCTGTGAGAGTGTGTGTGTGTGTGCGGGTGTGTGTGTGTGTGTGTGTGTGCATGTGCGTGTGTGTGCACAATTCAACGTGTGTTACGAGAGATTTCAGAGCTGATAGTCCGACAGACAACACTTAAAATAAGACATATGCACTAGAGCCGATGACATGCATGAGTTTGGTATGAAGATGCGACACATACAAGCACATGAGTGTTAAATGAATAAAAACAAAACAAACAAAAAACTCACACACACTTAGCTTAAAACTACGACTGTTTCAGGTATAATGTCCACTGATTACAAAGTTCTCTGTTTTTGTTTTTTTGTTTTTGGTGGGGGGGGGGGGGTCGTTTCTCATACACATATGTGGAAATGGATCATTTTCAATATGGGAAGTGCATATCAAGATGAAGTTTATTTGAATAGGAATGTAAAAATTGTTGTTTTTTTTGTTTTTTTTAAACCTTGATTCATAGCTACATCGCTACGTGACCATTTTCTTTAAATATGTGAGTGTATGTTCGTGCACAAGGGCAAAAATGTTGGTTCTCTGAGTTTCAGGCCCTCTAAACATTGTAAACAAGCACTACATTGTGTATAAAATCAAAACTTATCGCATTTTTCTTTTTGTTTTTTTACTCTGTACACCTGATATGTACTGTAAACAAATATAATACAACATATGAAATAGCCTCAGGCAATAAATAAAATTCATATAGCAATACAAAACAAATCTCATGTGAAATAATTGAAAAATCATATTAAAGCAGTAACCATTTGGTAAAAGATATGAAAACACAGCAGTGCAAAATTAAACTCAATGTCAATGTGGTTGTTTTTTTTTGTCACATTTCTGGTAAGCCAAGATGCAGTTACTACCTTTACACAGCAGATGTTGCATAGAAATCACTCAGAGTAAAGTTTCACTGCCTGGTTTGACTTTAAATGTTGAATGAACCAGCTCCAAAATATACCTGAAGACCTTTTCATTATGACTTAATAATAAAGTAAATAATTTAAGACACAATTTACAGTGAGGACATGACAAAAAAAAAAAAAAAACATGCTACAGTGATAGAAATGCTGTATCTTAGGATAGTATTAGTGATAATACGGCTTTTTTGAGGATAGTTTCTGGCACTTTTGCCTTTTTAGTCGCTTCCCGGTGTTGCCATTTCCTTATTCTACTTCCTCACTTTGGGGGATTTAAAAAAAAAAAAAATCTCTTTTTGTTACCAGAATGATGATGATGGTGATGTTAGTTATACATTCTAAGCAGAAAAAGTGCAAAATACCACAAAAGCGCGCATTGTTGGGTTGACTGCCCTTGCGAACAAAAGCTCATGTAAGAATCTAAATGTGCTTGGATCTCACGAGGAACAAAAGTGAGGAAATGCTTAAATCTCATGTGGTAAAACATCTCACATTCTAAGGGGCATCATGGGTAAATAAAACGTCTATGCCACAATCATCAAGACTCGATTGTCTGTGATAGAGATATCTATAAATCTATTTATATAAGTTAGAATTAATGTCCACCTATGACACTTCACTATATACAAATTGTACCTTAGAGGTAATTTTTTTTTTCTGAGTAAAACATGTGGCACTCCATACCAAATAGATAAACTCATGCGCACAACATATATAGTTTCCAATTTGAATATATATTGATACTGAGGCATTATCAAACCATCATTTGATAGAACTCTGGTGGGAAGGGTGCGAGACAAGTAGTTTGTGGAAATTAAGTCAAAAACATGCTTGCGGCTATTTCTTTTGAATTGGAATGATAGGTAGTGTGTTATAAAATATACTTTTAGTATTTGATTGAGAAGACAAATGATAGAACTCTACGCTGATATCATAATACAAAAATAAATAGGAGGTCCCTGTAACAGAGTCTTCATTATTCTATTCCCGAAATGCTTTGTAAATGAATAAAGTTCTGCGGATCTTAGTTAAAGCAATGAGGAGTCTTAAAATGGATAAAACATCTATGTAAATAAATAAGAATCTACAAGCGAGTCCATTCCCTGTATCTATTAGAGTTAAAAGTTTCTCTCCAGGGTGAATGATGGGTGTGCAAAATTGCCAAAAAAGTAACTGAGTGCATGGGCGTGTGTGTTTGTGTGTGTCTGTGTTTTTTCCTGTAAAATAAAGTGTGTAATACCTGGTTGATTTCGCGCTTGAACCTCTGAGCTCAGCGCCTGTGTTCTTCTCCCCAGCGCCGGCTATACTGCTGTACACTGAACTGTCCTGTAAACATGTGTTCATGTCCTGTAAACACATCACCGCTTCCTCTAAGCTGAGGGAAATCCGTGTTTTAAAAAAAAAAACAACAACGTTGGAAAGTCCGGCTGTCTGAACTCTGAAAGCAAAAGACTGAAGGAGGAGACGTTTTGGTACCCTCCTGTGAATCTCTTGCTTTCACTTCTTGAGATTTCCCGCTTCCTACGAGTGGATCTGAGCCGTGCTGGCGAGCAGCTTGTGCCAGCTCACCACTCGCTTCCGCAGGTCCACCTTGTCCAGCCACACGTAGGCCTCCCCGATCAGGGTCTTCTTCATGAACTTGCCACCGTTGGACACGAGGAACAGCTGAGACAAAATGAATAAATAAACAGAATGTGCGTCATGTGATATTTTATTTCAGGCGACACAAACGGCTCAAGTTGATGGAAGAGAAAATATGGAAAACCGAGTTTGAGTGCAAAATTTGTGTCCACGTGTTTTTAAAAGTCCAAATTTGCTGACATTTTTCAGAAATACATTCATTTGTTGGCAGCTGAGTAGCGACAGTAGATTTTACTGCTGCATCACTGATCTCCTGCTGATCATTGTTATCACGACCGGTTGCTGTTCAGTTCAGATTTTGACCGTTGTTGTTGTTGTTGTTTTTTTCTTCTTCTTCTACTTTTCCTGAAATATCTCAACCTGCAGTGGACAAATTTGTTATTTCTACACTTTGCAAGGCTGGATAGGATCCTCTTGTTGAGAGAATTTGATCCACAATATAAAAAGCAAGCCATGTTAAGAAAAAAAAAAAAAAAAAGTTATTTTTCAAGTTTGCAGCTTTCTATTATGTATTTTTAGTTATACGTGTTTTCTATTGGCTGGGTGGACTGGATGGAGATGAATGTCAGAAGTGATTTGCGATGGGTTAGTTTAGATACGTGGGACTGAACATAGACAGCAACAGAGACGCTATTTAACCACGTGGAGCACAATAAGTTGGATTGAATGATTGATTGATTACCTGGAGTGAGTGTCCGGTGGGATTCATACAAAAGCGGAAAGTTTCATTAAAAGACGGCTCGCGGTCGTGCCGACACACTCTGGTCTTCTTCTTGATGATCCTCTTCTGGGTGGCGATATTCACCACGTAGAGCTTCACGTAAAGATCTGTGAGGCACAGACACACACACACACACACACACCTGAATGAGGCTGGTGTCATGCTATGATGAGCATTTCAATTTCTTTCATAAACCCCACGATGTCTGTGGTGATAAATTCAATAAAGTCACTAAAACCAAGAAAAAAAACCCAGCAAAAAAAACAACAACAACTCCTTACCATTTTCTGAAAGCGACAATATACCAAACTGTTAATGTTGTGAGTCACTGAGAGAAATGATGTGTTTCCGAACAACCATACATTGACGACGGCGATAAATCTCTGTGTACAGGTCCCATCTGGAAGCGAAAATGCAAATCAAACAAGTCGCCGCCAGCTTGGGCATTAGGATGTAAATCTTACAAGAGGAGGCGAGAGGGGCCGCAATCTGTGTTTTTCCTCAAGGAAAGAGACTCCTGATTCTACAGAACAGACCAAAGAAGGTGTCTGTGCAGTGTTTCGCAGTCGCGGTTACGAGCAGTTTGTCTCAGCACTGATTTATACGGCTATATTTTCAACAACCGTAGTGCTAAACTGCTGGATGATCAAGTGCTTCATACATTTTCTGAACAAGTCTCGCTTTCAGCTCAGTTGCTTCATAACTTTTCAAGCTTTATACAATTTGACAGTGTTGTATACACCCTCAACCGCTTTCCAGGACCACCGCAAATAGAGATATATTATTTTACTTGCACAAATGGTCAGATTTAGAGTTAACAATCAGGCTGATAACATTTTTGAATTCTTTGAGGATGACAATAGCCTCAGGATTAACAAGAAAATGCAAATTCCACACAAAGATCACATAGCTGGGAATCAAACTTGGTTAATTTTGCTGAGGTGATGTAAACCACTACTGGCCTTGTATTGCTTATTATTCAAAATCAATACATTTTTAGCATTTCATTTTCATGGCCACTTTTCTTAATATTTTATTAAGCTGCTCCTGATTAAAATAACATGAGCTGTTCTTTTTCTGTTCAACATTGAGCTAATCTCACCTCAGTTTTATTTTTGTTTACGCTGTGTGTATGTATTTACAGTGAGTATATGAGTTTGATGTACTATAATCAAATGTGGGCTGAAAAAGAAAGAGATGACAGTTGTGCTGCAACCATTAAAAAAACAAACAAACTGGCAAACACTCGTGGTGAGATGCCAGAACAAGTGTCAGTGTGGGCTTCCCAGCTGTCAAATGTAAAACATTATATGCCTCATTAAAAATCTCAGTTAAAAAAACAAAACAAAAAAAATAAACCCTCTGAATATTATAGGAAGAATATCAACGGGTATCTTTTTGATTACCAGGCAGGTGGTCTGGACTCTTGAACTTGTAGGTGATGTTGCGGCATTGAAGAATCTCAAGGACCAGATGTTCACCCTCCGTCTTCATCTCCTTCTTCAACGCAATCTTGATCTCACCCATTACCTGAGTCTTGCCTAAACACAAACACACACACACACGCACACGCACACGCACACGCACACACGTAAATGTAATGTAATGTAAAAAGCTCCAGTTTGAGCCCCACTTTGTCAAAAATAATCCAATTTAAGGAACAAATCTATGTGCAATGTAAAAAAAACAAATACAAATAAAAAATCTGTTTGGTGGATTATAACTTGTAAACTAAAAAACAAAAAACAAAACAACACAATTGTCCTTGCAATAATACACCCCTCCAATCTCACTCTGAAATATAACTTCATCTTTCACAGTTGCTGACCCCTAGTGGACAAAATTTATAATTACAGGTTGAGTAATATCAAACATTGGAAACTGAAATGTCTAATGGATTTTACACTTTTATAGGATTTCTACTGATTCAGCAGCCCTCTAAATTGTTCACACACCAAAGGAGCAGTTTGAGGTTCGGAGTCTTGTTCAAGGACACATCAACGTAGGAACAGAGGAGAGATCAAGTTTACAACCTCACAACCTACAACTGAGCCGCAGCCCACCGACAGGCAATAACAACTGTAGAAGCTGGATCAACAACACTCTGGCAAATGATAAATGTGTGTGTGTGTGTGTGTGTGTGTACTTTTATTACTCCTGTTGCGAGGACATAAATCTGTCTACAGGGTTGCATTGTGGTGTATTTAACGCCCTACTGGGACAAAAATCCATAATGTAAATCATTATGTCTCCATGTGGAGATGTGGGTAAGGTTGTGTGAGGTCAGCCCTCAGTTTAGGTAAGGTTCTGGGTTATTTTCTTCTAAATAAATCAATGTAAGTCAATGTGGTGTCCAATTAAATGATAAAAATACAGCTCTCTGCAAGTGTGTGTGTGTGTGTGTGTGTGTGTGTGTGTGTGTGTGTGTGTGTGTGTGTGTGTGTGTGTGTGTGTGTGTGTGTGTGTGTGTGTGTGTGTGTGTGTGCGTGTTATAAAAAGATAAAGCAATATAGGCAATGACTAACAGCAGATGATAAAAAAAATAAAGTTAAAAAGAAAAAGGCTGTGAATAAGTAGAAGTGCATGTGTGTCTCACACTTTTCAGTCAATTTGTGAGCAAGATAACAAACCTCGGGTCTCTGCTGCTTTTAAAGGTCATCATTGCACCACTATATTAGTCATAATACCGTGACTCAGTAGCTCTCAAGGAAAAAAGGAACAATGAATCGGATTAATAGAAAAAAAAACTGAAGGTAATAACCTGTAAATGTGGTAATGCGTGATGTGAATGGGTTATAATAAATCTTTTTTTTCCCAAATACATGAAAAGAAACTATCTTGAAGAGATGGAAAGAGAAAAGCAAAATGCATAAATACTTCAATGAGTAATTCATGGCTGTACTGCAGGATTTTACATAAAGTTAAAACGTTGTTGCTTGAGGCAACATAAATCAACACCACCACCATTAATGCATTTAAACAGCTTAATCAAGAAACGTTTGACATACATGTACTGCAAAAAAAAAAAAAAGGCTTTTTAACCTTCAGAGTCACTGAGTCCTGTAGATTTCATGCCATCTGTGCCGTTTGGGATCTTTCCACTGAGAACAGACAAAAGAAAAGAAAAGAAAACATTAAAATGTTGTTAAATACACAACATATGACGAGCAGATCGTTTGATTTCACTATAGGTGTTCAGGAGCAGTGAGGGTTAAATACTCGATAGACGTGTTCAAACTGTGGATGGGAACTTACAATCGAGGCACCTGGAAGATGGCACTGTCCACCTCATTTGCCTCCCCTTCTTCGTCCAATAAGCTGTAGGCGCTGCCGCTCAGGCCGCTGTCCAACGAGGCTGCCGTGACCGGAGCGTCCCCGGATCTGTAGCTCGTCCGAGCTGTGTGGAGATACGACCACACGCATCACGATAAAGGGAAATAATGTCAACTTGCACTTCTGCTGGTTCCAAGTACTCCTGGGCCAAGAAGCATCAGTTAATTTTCTTTTTTTTCTGCAATGGAAATCCATCACGATCCACATTTAATACCGAAAATGATTAATGCCACATTCAAAAAGCGAGGCTTGTTCAAGGCACACGACACTAGACTGGACTGTAATGAATAGCAAGGCAGACATTGAGGACTTGCAACAAGCATATGGATAGACAATATATCTTAAATCATTATCTGAACAAAGACTCAACAGTAAAAAGTACGCATATAAAGCTAACACAAAGCAAATAAATCACATTTATATGTTATGCAGACTCAATGAGAGGCACAAAGATCCTGCTGACGTTGTTAGTCCTCTGTATGGAATATAAATAGTGTTCAGATGTCTGGAATTTAGCAAGTAAAGTTACAAAAAGTGTCAGATCTGGAGGAATTGTTGAGGATGTTCACGGTGGTCCTGTTCACAAAAATACGTTTACGAAAATGTACAAAAATAAATAAAAAAATAAATAAAATGCATGTTTGATTTTAAATGTTTTAGATTTCAGCATTCTGCTGCTCGGGCGGTGTGAGAGAGTATGGAGGATGTGAGATGCAGAACGGCATCCATGCCGACACGCTCTTCTCCAGGGCCACTCAACACGATGTCGCCGGCGGAGTGCTGAAGCTCACTAATAGCAGTACAATGAAGCAACGGGAGAGTCGTGACGCCGCAGATGTGGCGCAGCGTTCACTCTCAATGAATCACACCCCGAGAAGCATTGATCTCCTGGCATTAGTGAGCTGTGTCGGTGGCCGACAGGAAGTGTGTCTCGCCGCATGGATCGCCGGTGATGTGGTGACTTTCTTGTCTCTTTTCAAAAAGCTTTGCAAGAACCCCCCCCCCCTCCATTCTATCTCCCTGCGGGTGTGCGTTAGTAGTACGGCATCCTCTCTTTCTCCCCCCTCGCTTCCAGCTGTGCTGCAGTCACACCACAGAGAGGAGACTCTTGGTGCAAACGCTCACCTCCGATGCTCTGCGGCCTCTCTTCTGACACGGCTTTCCTGAGGGTCAGGTGTCTGCCGTCTGCTCTGCTCCCTTTGGCCCACACAACTGATGGCAGGGCAGGCAGCCAATCGGACTGGGCTCTCTGAATGGTGAGCACGCCAACTACGCTGTGTCTCTGGTGCCTCAGTGAGAGGCGGCCCCTTTGGCCTGGATGTGTTTGTATATCACAGGTCAGATGTCAAGGGGGCGGGGTCAACGCCAGGAAACAAAGGTCACGGGGATGGGGGGGGGGGGGGGGGGGGGGGGTCGAAGTTCAAGATGGAAGGAAGTGGAGGGGGTTGGGGGGGGCAAGATGGAGATTCAGAGAGCGGTTTATCTTCATCATGGCAGCCAGCTTGACGGACAACTGTCATGCAGCCACAGTGTGCAGTGCACGTTTGCCCCTCCCCTGCACACCTCTCAGGGGCAAGGTGTGCAGCATCGACTGAGATGCATTGTGAGTCCAGGAGTTTTTCAAATAAAAAAAAAAGGAAGGAAGGAAGGGGGTAGCAGACTGCATGCACAGCCATCTCAGTGAGGGAGTTTAGAAATGCTGGCCTTTTTTTTTTCCTCAACGTAAAAAAACAACACAAATCATAAAGAACTCCAAAGAGATTAAATAATAAAAAAAATATTAAAACAGGTAAATGATATTTTCAGGAGGGAGGGAGAAGGGGGTGACAGCTTTCTTCTGTTTTAGTAGTTGGATGGACGAATCTTAAAAACTGGTCCTAAATGTAGTAACATCATTTATAATTTCCTGCTTTGGTCCTCCGAGAAAACATGAGGTGTTTTGTTGATCTTTTTTATTTATTGTAGACTAACTTACCTCAAATCCCAAAAGTTCTAACCTAATTTTAATCGGATAATTTTTTTCTCTCTTTTTCGCTGCACAAGATGTACATTTAAATGGTTGGTTATATGTATTTTAAAGAGTTTAATAAATCAGAAGACGTTGTGCTACTGTACAAGTGTAATGTTGGCTCGAAACGTCTAAACACTTGTGCAGGCATACAGAAGAGAAGCGATGGAAGGTCGACAAACTGTTAATGCACGAGGAAGGAGAAACAGAGGGTGTGGGGGGGGGGGGGTCAGGAGGAAACCAAGTACTGGAAGGGAAACTCAAGGAAAATGAAAAGAAAAACCCAACAGAAGGTAGAACAGATGAGAGTGAGGAGGCCATGCTGCGTAGGCTTTATTTGCGCCTTGGTTTACTTGGTTGGAGGCGTTGCGGCGGCGGCTGCTGCGACTGCTGCTGGGCATCGCCCGCTGCTAGGGCAGCGCCCCCGCCGCTTCCATTGCTGGTGTCCTGGTGCTGTTGCCGTGCGGCGCTTTTGCTGGAGCGTGAAGCACCGTGCGAGCGAGAGTGTTGGCTGTGTCCGTGGCTGCTGTGGTGGTGGTGGTGGCTGTGGCTTTGGCTGCTCTCGGACGGGGAAGGCTTCGACGTGCCAGGGCTACTGTGAGATTTCTCGATAGTGGGCACCTGCGTGTCTAAAACAACCAAATTACCCAAATTACCCAAAAAATAAAAAGGTATGTATTTTATTATTTTTTTAAGGAATTTACAGGCTTTGCAAAGTTGCTGACTTGTGCAACCGTTGAAGTATCTGCCTCATAAAGTAACAATCTATTATCATTGTCATTCTGTTTTCTTACAATGTTACTTTGAGAATTTTTTTTTTTTGTTAATCAGCGAAGCATTCAAAGCCTTCCACGGCCACGTTGCCCTCGGTGTTCGAAGGAGGATGGAGCTGGGTGACTTCATGGCGGGCGAGAAAACAGAACCACGAGAAAGCAAACAAAGCATGAGGCAGAAGCCACACTGGGTGTAGAAATGAGCAGAGAAAGGTGTCGGCAAACAAAACCAAAATTGCAGAGTGAGAAACCGGTGGACAGAGGCAGACACTGTGATAAAGAAGCAGTGATAAATAGAGAGCTAAAAAGAGAGGTGGACAGAGGGAGGGAGGGAGAACAGAAATAGAAAAGCAGCAGAGCCCCGGAGGGGAGGGGAGGGGAGGGTGGGGTGTTAGTGGGTGACGGTGTTTTAATCAACCGGGTGAGAGGAACTCATCGTGTCCTACCCTTGGCTGGGTCTGGGAAGATCCCGTGGCTTCGGCTCTTGATGACAGAGGATTTGGGGGAATCCTGAATATCGTGCGAGGAGCCGGTGGTCTTAGGGGAGGAGTGCTGGGACGAGGGTTTGGAGGAACCATGCCGGCCCTGGCTCGAGTGGGAGCGTCTGTGGTGGTCCCCCTCGCTCTGCTCCTTCAGGGTAAGCCAGCGTGGGATGTTGTCTAACTGAGCGGTGTTCGACAGATCAATGAGGACCTGGGAACAAGCACGGCAGTTTAACGCAACTTTTTTTTTTTTTTTTAAATGAAGGATCTTTGAACAAAAATGACGATTACCTCTCCGAGAAAATCATTGGAGGAGCACTTGTCGTAGTCCCACACGCTCACCTCCAGAGTCTTCTTCCTCAACTGGAATACACATTAAAATGAACATTAAAGCAGTAGAAGCTTTGTAGACATTAAAAAGTGGGTCCAGAATTCAACCTTGCATATAGTTTTGTTTATTTTTTAGCTTGAAATGACCTATTGACAGAACGATGTCCCGGTTTTTATGATAAGATCTAATCGTAATACCATTATCAAACCGGCATATCAATTGGTTAATTTGCCTTTATGTCACGGTCAAGTGAACATTTAAGCAGTTTAAAAAAAAGAAGGACAACAACAGTTGGCTCATTTTGCTGTGATCAGTTTGTCCTTACCTACAAAGTCAGCAGAGGGAAGTTCGCAATGACATTATTGATGAAAAGTTGGCAAATCACAATGTTTATTTTTATTTGGGTAATTGAACCTTGAAACCGGTTAAATTGAGAGTTTTCCTGTATTTTCCACCACATGTGATTATTGTAGATCTGGAGAAAGTATGAAACACACACTCCTCCCCATAAAAACTCAAAATATTACCAAGCAGAGATGGCTGGATCTCAAACACAAAGAAGTCATCCGAGAGCCTCTATATAACATGCATGTCAAAAATATTATAGTTCAATTTTAATGAAACATTCTGGTGGAAAATTCTGTGAAATATCTGAAAAACTTGTGCCTGTTATTATTAAAAATTCATGCTGACAGCATGGCTTGAGACTACTTTGCTGGTGTCTGCTTCTCTTAAGGAATTTGTTTAAAGAATGGTTTCTGAGATTTTTAATATTTCTTTGGTGGTTTTTGCCAGACTGGATCCTCTTGCAGGCCGGTTTTGGCCCACAGACTTTATATTTGACACTTATGCTCAACAAGTATCAACTTTTCTCAATGCCGACTTATTTTAAACAATGGCATGATCATATTCAAAATAAAACATTTAACTGATCACCAAAAAATATATCTAATTCTGCAATGTTACTTCATTCACAACTTATGCATAAAGAAATACTGTATTTCCATTAAGTACTAATTGAGAGGCTGATGCCAGTTATAAATGCTCAAATCCCCAATATTAGACTCCTTGTGTCCGTCGTCATGCTCTGTACCTGCTCCAGGTGGATATTCTTATAGATGACAGTCTGGTTCCACTCAGGGTTCAGGCTTTTCCCTGCATGTTTGGACTTCCTCTTGTTTTCAGCGCTGGGGGAGGGGGGGGGGGACACATCATACACATGCAGACTTGGTAAGTATAACACACCAACACCCTGCTGGGTAGGGGGCCACCAAACTGTCGTGAGCACAAAGTACTGGAGGAGGCCACAATATGACAGTCAAGGGAAGAGAATGAATGTGATGCACATTGTTGAGACGGTAACAATGTATGAGGCCTACGTGCATGGACGGCAGGGAATGATGTCAGGATGTGCTGCAAAAAAACTCCATTTATGATGCTTATCAAGCTGTTTACCATTAAGATCATTTGGTATCAAACTGGCCTGCAGCCATTCTTGGAGGAAATCTCCAAGGAAGACAGACTTGAAACAGAAAACAAGGTTAGACTAGAAAAAAGACTTTCTAGTAGATTGCTAATTAATCTATTTGTCTGCCAATTTAGTAGTATATATAAAAAAAAAAGACTTGCTGAGATGGATGTTTTTTGCAGTGTGTAGGGTCTGATCCCAGATCGTACGGTATGAGTAAATCTGTAAGAGTTAGTTTGGAAAGGACAAGGACGCTTTACTCCATGTTGGAAAACAATGGTATGAATAAAGGACTGCATTGCAAAATGATAGGAGTGTGTATTAAATGTGGGAGGGTGCTGAGGGTGCGGTATGATGTCAGGGCACGATGTAGGACAGCACCAAGGGGGTTTTAATCACAAAACGGGGACAAACTCAAGGGTGTCAGGATCAATGTTAGGGTTCCAAATTTCAATGGTTGAGGGTCGGGGGGACAACGATCATCTACCAGGACAAACCAACAGTTAGCTCAGCAAAAGAATCCACAGGATTGTTTTTGATTTGTGTTAAATAGATGAAAAGGCATGAGTAGTTTGGACTTTGCCTCCTCCATAAACAAAGACACTCCTAAAGCTGCAGGGAACGTTTGTGGGAGTCGGGGAGGAAGGGGGAAAAGTGCAATTATTCCAGGGTGAAGGGTAGTTAGTGGGACTGAGCTAATAGACATTTATCAGTTTTCCAGTTAGTTAGAAAACAACCTGTCTTTAAAAATAAAAAATCATTATTATTAATTTTTTTTTAAACTTTGACCAAGCTGACAACCAATTTGCAACCAAAACAGAACCAAAGTGGGCAAGTCACATACCTGGCGTTCTGGACAACCATGACCTGACTGAGGGGGTCCAGCATGCATTAAATATAGAGAACAACATACAGAAACAGTCGTCAGATGGAGGGTGGGTGGGGGGGAGGGGGTGTCAGAGAGTGTCTGTGGACTGTTAATGCATATGTTGGAAGGGTAGATACGCTGATACATCCGGGTTTGCTTTGGGGTGTGTGTGTGTGTGTGTGTGTGTGTGTGTGTGTGTGTGTGTGTGTGTGTGTGTGTGTGTGTGTGTGTGTGTGTGTGTGTGTGTGTGTGTGTGTGTGTGTGTGTGTGTGTGTGTGTGTGTGTGTGTGTGTGTGTGTGTGTGTGTGTGTGTGTTTTGGGGCAGAAGCAGGGAACTACGGTGCGCTGGAGTGGTTCACTGAAGACTGTGCTGTAAGTGTGTCATGAGTTGCATGTATGAGTGTTGAGAGGGCTTTCAGGTCATATGAGTCATCCATTGGCAACCGTCTTGGAGACCTGCCGCTCATTGGGCTGCAGCAAAACAGCAACTTTCTTCATCTTTCCATCCAATACCATGAGATTAAAACACATGATCAGATGCCATTCGTGTCTACAGTTGATGAAATTGACATCATTTCACTAGTTTATATGCTACATGGGTAGAAAATAGCATCATAAGAGTGCTTATATTTTTCCTATTCATATCATATACTATTAGATAAATCATAAATGTTATAAATACGAGGGAAAGTTGGGCTTTCAGTTAGGGATTTCAACACAAAGTTACTCTGCAGATAAAGCCTGGAGAGGCATGCATCTATCCTTGTGCACATGTTTAATCATGCTGTCCAGATCACAGGCGAGTTAAGTCACTGTTTTGATCCACTGCAGGATCTCCATTGTGGTTGCCAGGAGATGTGATGCAACTGAACAGCCTCTTTATGGATTGCAGTTGGTGTTGATAGTTGCGAGAGCCCATGTATATATATATACACACACACACACACACACACACACATACACACGCACACACACACCCAGCGCACACACAAGTATGTGCACACGTGTCATGTTTAGTGTGTGTGACTCCGTCACCACTTTCAGGCACCATTCTCGCAGTCTCTTTAGTGTTACCGCAGCCCCGACCTCGTCCGCTATGTTGTTTGTGTCTGTTCGAGTGTGTCAACACACACACTATATATTATTGCTGTAATGATCCTCAAAAAAAAAAAAAAAAGGAATAGAAACCTCTCGAGAGAGATAGAATTTCATAGCATAGAGAAGGTGGGAAAGTCAATAGCATTACAGTGCAATCACAGGGAGCAGGGAGCCCTGGACCTTTAAGGGAGTGCAGATCGTATTGCGAGCAGATATGAGAGCTATCGATTTTGACTGCACTCGTTCTTCCATTGGAGCAGCCATTAACAGCAGAGGGAGGCAGGTATACTATCAACCTCATACATAAGGTTTATATGATCCAGCAGTGATGCAGGGCTGATGAGTCCTGTGAAGCTTCTACAATAAAAAAAAAATAACAACAAAAAAACCCAACATTTGATGGACCTGCTGTAATGTGTCGTGGAGTGTCGACGCTATGGATTTGATATCGGAGAAAGGCCATGAGCTGCACATAGAAATATGTTATGGTGAGTCAAAATCAATGTCAAATCGATTTTTACAATGAATGGAGATACGGCTTAAGCTTAAGAAAATCTGTGCCTCCCAGATATTAACATTTCTTACAACTACAACTTCAAATCAGTCTCCCAAAGACGGCTCATGATTTCAGTTAGGGAGACAACCCAGTCCTTTGTAAATAAACAAAATTCAAACATCTACACATTTTTATTTCATACACTGAACAAACCACCTTCCTTGCGGTTTCTGCTGACTTACCCTCTGCCAGGCAGCAGATAGACTTTAACGAATGGATCGGAGTAACCGTTGTTGTCCCGCGGGGCGAGGTTTCTGGCCTGCAGAACGTGAACAATCAGGTTGCCGAGCTGCTTGTCATAGTGGATTTGAAGCTGGAAGAAAGAAACACAACCTAATTATGATGGATTCAAATGCATTAGGGGGAGATGCAATGTGGGAAAAGAAAGAATCTGGAAAACATGGATTGGCAATACACAGAATTCTCTTTGCTTTTCATTGCATTTGAATATTTTAAAGGTAAAATCTTTAAAACAAAATCTTTCCATTTGCATTAGTCGTTGTTTTTTACAGACCTGTATCTCTCCAGAGATGGGGTGGGTCTGGATCTTTGTTCCTTCTGTAGTCTGTGAGAGAAGAAAAACATGTATCTGAGCTTGAATGCAATCAATTTACACGTCATTTAAGAGCTTCAATGCAAAATAATGCAACTTTTTTTGTTTTTGCATATTTTCATTTGTGTTGATAAAGCAAGACCGTTCTTTGTTTAATCGACTTACTTATTTTTTTTATGAAAAACAAAATCCAACTAAAGAGAACTTCATTCTGTCTCATAGATCCATCTGTATAAACTGAAGTGTATGTTGGATAGATCTTCCACTAATACAGCAATATCATCTGCCTCTGTATATCTTCATTTAATCCATCTGTGGCGCTTAAGAACACAGATGACTTATGGATATTGTAGGCAGATATTTTTTTGTTGTGTGGATGAATAAAAAAAAATTGGCTCAAAATACTTTTCCAATTATCCATGTTCTGTAGAAAAATTTTTTCTTGTATTTTCAACAAATATTTTTGTTGGAAAGGAAGCAAATACAATGTGATATATCACATATTTGCTATCACAATACTTATCGGAACCAAGGCGCCAACATAGATTGTTTTCGGAAACCAGCCCCTGAGCACTCGCCTTGCTGCCGTGGCGCTTCTTGCTGATGGACGGGGATCCAGGCTGGCCGGGGCTGGAGGTGGCCGAGGTGGTGGCCGGCAGGCAGGAGGAGGAGGAGGAGGACGGCGCCTGCTGCTGGGACACTTTCTGCAGCTCCGCCGCCAGCTGCTTGGGATCAACACCCGGAGACCTGGGTGGTCTGTCCCCTGGAAGGTGCATAAATACTGAAATCACAATCAACACCATCAGTCTCATGAAGTCATGCTTGTATAGAAATTTTTTTTAATTAAAATTAAACACATATTATTAATCAAAAGATTTTTGTTTTTTGTTTGTTTTCCAGCATGACAGTGTCTCCAAACTGAAACTATAGACACATTTTGAAGTGAACTTTCACAGAAAATGAAAGAAATCTCATGAATATAAAAGATCAGGCGAAATATTAAGGCGCTGTATTACGGAGCCCTATGAAAAGATTATGGTGCTTTCACAATGGCTCAGTGTAATGAGGACAGACAGAGGAAATGGCCACGGGGTGAACTCGAGAAGAAAGAGACGAGACCAAAAGAAAGACGCGAGAAAGGAAATAACAAGAGGAAAAAAAGTTGATTATGAATTACAGAGGATGGCAGCGAGAAAGAACGATTAAAATCTGCATTAATCTTGGGCCAAACACGTTTTAAAATATACTGTAACTCACCTTTGCTGTGCTCCTGGAAATCCAAATGCTGGGAACCTTCTGACTCGGCCAGCATGTTGAGATCACTGAAAAAAAAAGTGATTTCACATTACTTGCTTTGGATTTGGAAATCACCAGAGAGGAAATGAGTTTGACAAACAGAAGAGAGAAGGGTGGAAAGATCTCTGACAGATTTGAGAACATTGAAATAAGAGGATAACGGATATGACAAGATAAGAAACCTTCTACTCACAGCCTGACACACACTTCGGCCTCATTACACGGCTGCCCGACAAGCCCCTGGACCTCTTCGTAGGTTTTTCCCGTCAGAAGAAGACCGTTCCACTCCAGGACTTGCATTCCTGTGCATTGTTTGGACACAGGCACATCAAGGAGAACATCCACAGTTATAGGATGGTAGAGGTTCCATCTTTTACTGTTTTGGTCAACACACTCACACACGCAGGCATGCACGCACACACACACACACACACACACAAACACTGCAAACCAAACAACAAAATAAAGCTTTGAATGAAGCAGATCTCTAAATATATGATGAGAGAGTACTTCAGCGTCTGAAATGGAGCCTCTGCTTTGAATCACAGTGAAAACAAAGCTTTGGTTTTTACCCTGTTGACAGAAGCATCAGACTGGAGATACACACAGCAGCTCTGTGAGAATTTCAAATCTAATCAGTCACCCAAGCTTCTTCAGCAAGGACAAACATTTCCAAGGAGGGTGTCACTGTTTATTTAAACGGTGAAGGTGTAAGTCTACATGGATCCACCCGACACTGCAAACCCACCGCATCCTCCCAAGCAACACCCTGCACACGGGCGGGACTTACACAGCTTGAAACAGCTCATCCAGAGGGTCTTCTGCTTGCGATGATACTCCCGAGCTGCGTGTGGCAGTAACAGAGAGGCTATGCTGTGGTTTGATAGTTTGTTTGAAACCTGCAATAGTCATTGGGTCCATTGCATTGGCTACCGTGGCGTCCACACACATGCACGCGCACTGTCCTCCTGTGACACTAAGCTTTCACGGCCGTTGAATCTGACAACATTTTTCCATATTCACACGAGAGAGTGAAAGCGCCGTGTCCTCACTGACAGCGCCAGAGTGCTTTGCAGCCTTTCTGCTCAGCGTTGATGGCGGCGTTACGTGTGCCATCGTGGCTGAGTTGTCCCCGCAGCCGACAACACCACAGATGAATCGCGACTCTCGGACTGAGGCAGTCCCCAGCAGTATCAGCCTATAACACACACATCCTCCTGTCCGAGTACATTATACAGGAGACACTCCAGTTTCCTACCCACAGCCCGGAAAACATGCATTTCAGGCTAAATTATGTTAAATTCCCTGTCGATTGTGTGTGTGTGTGGTTGTCTGTCTCTTTGTGTTAGCACTGTGTTCGACAGCCCAACTTAAAACATTATAGATCAACAGATAATGTTATTCGCCTGCACTGACCTCAGTAATTTTATTTGTGCAGTCATTAGCCTAAATTTAACATTGTAAATTAACCACCAAATGCTGGTTGCTAAAAAAAAAAAAAAGATTAGCCCAGAAGCATAGCTATGGAGCACTATAGTATGAATATAATAGCGTTAAGCTCAAAGCATGACCACTTCAAATCACTGTCATACTGAGCCACCAGCATGCCTCCACATCTTCATTTTTCTATGCAATCCACTTTTACTTTGATTTTTACGAGAATGAAATTTACATTTTATTTATTATTCGTTTGATATTAATATTTCTTGTCTGTCACGAAGGAACACCCCTCCCACTCATATCGCAATGATGATCTCAGATAAAATTCTTTGACTGTCTGTTTAAAGAAGTGGAGAGAAGAAACTGACAAAAAAAAAAACTGCCACGTAACAGGATGAAAAGGGAAACGGATGGAGACACAAACAGGAACACAAAGTGGCTGTACTCACACACCTCCACACGGCACAGGCAGATGGAGACACACACGCGCACGCACGCACACACACACACACACACACACACACACACACACACACACACACACACACACACACACACACACACACACACACACACACACACACACACACACACACACACACACACACACACACACACACACACACACTGGGTTTGGCTGTCTCTCTGTTTCTCTCACTGCCCACAGATCACCCGTGTGGCAGCTCTGTGAAAGGCTTTGGCCACAGCTTCACCAATTGTTCCACATCCTCTCTGTGACCACGAGTATCCACGCGGACTGACAGGATGATGGGGTGAGCTGCTCCCGGACTCCCCCACGTCCACTAATAATACTTCTTTGAAATGTGTTGCTGTTAATGTGCTGCACAAACCTGTTTATCTTATGGTGGTGTCAGTGACAGTTGTTTATAGACGGGAAACCATATAGTACATAACGGTCTGGATAAAATGGTTACCGGGCACTCAGGGAATTAAGCAATACTAAGACCAGTGGGACTGAGCGACTTTTATAGTGTTGTGCAAGTAAATGTTTTTGTCCATGGGTTAGGCTTGGGCAAGGCCAATGCAAATTACATAAACAATCTGAGTATTGTGTCTGATAGTCACACAAAATAGTACAAACGATCAATGTAGCACACCTCCCTTCATGAATATCAAAAAGCAGATGTGTGTTCCAGATCACACAAAATACATTACTGGGAAAAGTTTGTGTAAGTTTGTTTTTTGTCCATGTACAATGTAATTTACAACTTAAAATATTTGCTGTGTTTATCATTTAGAACCAGGTCCACTTTTAGCAGAGATGCTGCAGTAAGCAAAAAGCATTTAACCAGCTCGTTCACGATGACTTAGTTCACCTGACCACATTTTAAGATATTCCTGAGGCTGTCGTCCTTATTCTTTATCACATTATAATATGTCATTGGTAAATAGGAAATAAAAATGCGTAACTCTTCTAGAGTTAGAGATTTTCAATGCTAAATCTGCTTGATTGTTATATATTGTCTGTAAATGTTACACCAGTCGTTCAGCACCAAATTTCTTCTATAATGTGTTGACAAAGTGAAAGGGATAGTTTAGTCATAATTGCAGGAAATTCGATGAAATTGTTGTAGTGATATGGTAGTATTAACGGAATCCTAGCTCATTCATAAGGCAAAAGACAAAAATGAAACAGTCTTCAAAATCCAGACCTTACCTTCAAGGATCTTTCCTGTTTGTTCTGCGGCTCCACCAGGCAGGACTTTAGCAACGTAAGCGCCGATGTCCCCGTTACTGTCAGGTACTTCTTTTCCTCCTACCACTCGAATACCCAGTCCATTTCCTGTTTGGGCACAAAGATCACAAGCAAATCATTGGCAAAACAAATGGGTTTAATCTTCACCTCCCGCATCGCGTCTTGTTTATTTGAACATGAACAGATACACACACTGCAAAAACAAAACCAAATTGCACTTTTGGAAGCTGAATAATTGTTTAGTTAGTCAAATAGGAATTCAAAATATTGCATATCTAGAATAGTTTAAAGGCAAAACTCGCTCTCTTTCATATAATGTCCAGTCAAGGTGGCTGGAAGTTAAGGTCAAGACGTTCTGCAGTGATCTTTGCCTTTGCAGATGAGTTTTGCAGACAGAAGGAAATATCAGTTCTCAGTTACTCCTGCATGCATACAAAGCCTCCAATTACATAAACACAGAATTTTAATGAAGAACTTAATATCACATCATGACGTATCTTTTGTATAAGAAAAAACAAAATAACCAAGAACAAATGACTCAGGAAGCATTTGTAAACAAAATTCTTCCTTTGTCGGATGTTGGTTAATTGCGGGAGATAATCTTGAGCGTGAGGGAAGTGCCATTTTGAGCATGGCAATGAGTGATGGGTGTGGAAAGGAGCCAAATCAAAAGGAAAGCCAGGAAATGAAATGTCTGTCTACTTTGAGGAATGATGCAATAGAACGTAATGGAAGGGAAGTGACGGGCCACTTTGCTGAGATCTGACATGAGAGGATAGAATAATTAAGATGCACAAAGCAAACAAATCATGTCTTGGAAAACTAATTAAATGTTTAATAGTGTGCCCGTCTTTAACTATACATTAATTTATAATCTGGTTTTATTTATGTTTAGTCAAACAAGAACAAATTCAGTGATTGAGGCATAGTTGAGGGTGTCAGTAAACATCGAAGGCCATACAATTTAATTAATGGACAACAGTCAATAACAAATTAACTTGTAAGACATGCCTCCCCAAAAACCTGTTATGCCTATATTTAGCATACTGCTGGAACATTACTTTACCTGAGACACTGCGGTCCTTTGGATCCCTCTGCAGTTTGACCCTGAGGTGAGGGAAGGGGTAGTACGGACCTTTCCCCTGTCGCCCATACACAATGCGAGATGTTAATCACTTATCACTTGTGTATGTACCACACAAACATGTATCATGGTGATTGAGCGAAGTTGCATGCATTTTCATTGACCTTGTTGTAAGATAAAACCTGAAAACATTGCCTCATTGCATGCGTGTGAGAATTAATTTTATTTATTCACCTGTCTCTTCTCATGTCCATTGTCTGACCGTCCATCTCGCGGTTTGTCAAACCAGTCGGTCTCCTCTCGTCTGAGGTGGTAGGCTTCAGGGATTAAAAAAAAAAAAAGACATGGGCCACTTCAAAACCACTCAGAAAGGCGAGACTTTTATCCCATTCGACAGAAGGAGTTTCAGGTCATGTAACGATATTTGCAGGTCAATTAAAAAAAAACAACCAAAAAACTTTGTATTTGTGGGCAATTAGAGAAAATAGAAACAGGGTAAAACAATGAGAAGAAAGTAAATTGTGAATTTTTCCAGCATTCATAAAGTGTCAAAGGGATGTCAAGCAAAAGAACATTTTCAAAGGTACTGTGATGTAAGCAAACGAGGAAATGCAGTTTGAGTATCTAAACCTATTGAGCTAAAGATATTTATGAATGAAAATGTTAGTGATGTATACGTACAGTTTGTGTATGTATGGAGAGATTTATATGTATCTGTGGATGTCTTCATTTCATATAAACTACTCACAAAAAGTAATGAGAATCATGATTGGTAGATTATTTTCGTGTTCTAACAATGCTTGTTGGCAATACATCTCATTCAAGTCTGTTTATTTCCTTTTCAAATGGCTCCACATCTGTAAGGAACATGGACTTCTGGGTTCACCCATGACATCTCCACACAGTGTCCATTTAAAAGGGAAACCAAAAAAAAGAAGAAAGAAGCATTGATACATCTACCGAACCAAGATTTCTTTACTTTAAGTTCAGAGTATATTTCAATTCCCAATGTTATTTTCATTCACAAAACCTCCCCAAAATGAATTCATCATGTTTGTTGTGAAGTGTACTAAATTTGTGGTGCAGGTTAATATATTAGTTAATGGATAACTAGAGAACTTAACTAATACTCTACCATTGGTTGCATCGTCTCTGTTCAAAGCCATCAGGGAATCATTTAGGGCTGGAATCAAGGCAAATGGGTTTACATTTCAATATAATGGAATACATATGAATCTATTTACAAGTGGTTATGTGGCATTCAAAACAACTTTAAACATTGAAACCAAACAACTAAGCAACAGTGCTTTCATTCATTTCTTCAGATTAAAAACGGCACAATGTGCATCTTATTCCATGAATGTGATCTGAGCTTGGAAGTGGATGAGTGTCTTGCCGAGTTAAGAGAGTACTTTTCAACAAATTAATTATTTCAGTACAATTCAGTCATGCATGCATAGGAGGAGGCAATGTCTTGTCTTGATCTATTAAAAGTTTTTTGGTTTTTTTCTGCTTGGTTATTGATGTGCAACTTAGTTCCATTCAGTTGTTTTACACCATTGAGGTCAACTGGGCGTGTCACACTCTCAGTAGTGTTTTGGAAAACTTTCAGGATTTAGCATCACCCAAATGTTTGTTCTCAGATTAATGGTTCATTTTTGTCAACAAATTTCAATAATCTCTATTGTTTATAAACAAAAACATTGAAAAGGGTCAAACAACAAAGTTTTTTGATAAAATCGAAGCATGTTTACCTTTATAAATACAATATAAATGAACTGTGTAGAGGGGAAACAGAGCACACATTTCATGCAACAGAAAGTACTCACAAAACACTAACTAATATAGTAAAGAGAAGACATGCAAAGTGAACCTTTACATTTATTACACACACAAGTGCAATCAATTATCATGCATTTCAAAGTACTGTGACAACAACATCCAAAGTAAAGAGTTTTCAAGGAATAACATTCTAGAATAATATATAAATTATCAATATGAATCAATAGGTATTATAATCAAGTACACCAACAACAATAACCATCAACAATAAACATTTACATTCATACAAATTTAACTAATCTACTGTTGTCTTTGTTGTTAAATAGGACATAAGGTTTTTTAACTGTCTCAGTTGTCTGAATGCCAATTATACAAAATCTTCAAGTGGGAGAGGCACTTTTCAGTGTATCATTTGTCGGGAAAAGACATTTTCCACAACTAATTCAAGTTTTATAGATCTACTTTGGTACTGTGACCGAGGCTTTGCATACTAAGAACATTTCATTTCATTCAAACCATTAAAACTGCTACCAATAACAACTTCTTCAAACAAGATGCAGTGCTACAATTATAGAGACGCTGTGGAAAATAAAAAATCTACAAGTGAGCAACTACTTTTTGGTAGTTAAAGCCTCCCACAACAAAAGCTTAAACAGGAAGTTAAAATGTAAAGTGTTTAACTAAAATATGAACACACTACACAATATCTGGAACCGAAATAGACTTATGGTGCATGCATAGAGATACATTCAAGTCCCTAAAGAAAGAATAAAAGGCATGCACGCACACCACATCACCACAGCTTGATGAAATGTACACCAGAAACCAGAAAAAGAAAAGAATGTACATTCACAAAAATGGGACATACAAACAGAAATCTTTCACCGACACAAGCAGAGTTTGAATCCTCAAACACAAGCTCAATATTAAACACGTTAAGACTGAAGACATGCAAAACAAGGAACAACCAGAAGTGCCTAATGACAACATAATGAACAGGAGAAGCATGACAATGTGACATGTCTGTGTTTTACCTTCACTATCTGACATGGTGCCCTGAAGGTCATCCAGCAGCACATAACCTCTACCTCTCGTTGGCTCCTCCCTGATTTGCTGCTGTTGGGAACCCTCCAAGGACAAGCATGAACCAAACTGGTCCCTTGAATCAGCTGAGATTGGGGGCAAAGGTCCCGCTGAAGCACGCGCCATGCCCATAGGCTGGCCAACGGGACTCAGTGGACTTTCTTCTTCAGAGTTTTGTGCCACTATGGGTATTCTGCCCCGGCCACTTTGCACAATGGGAAGGCTTGTGGGTTTAGTGCGACCAGATGGGGTTTGATAACTTGGTACATCCCCAGATGCTTCACCATCTCCTTTTAGCCTTAATGAAGAGCTGGATGGGTCCCGTTTGATAGACAAGTCCAAACCATAGCAAGAAGTCGGTCTGGATGAGGGTCTTGACCGGCTTCCACTTGGATAAGCAGAGTCCAAACCTAAGCTCTGGCCCAAGTTCAGGGAACCAGCCAGATTGGCACCCAAGGTAGACCCAAGGTACTTTTGCTGCTCTGCAATATTCTTACGAAGGCCGAAGGTAATCTCATCCTGCATGAGTCGGCTTGATCTTGGGGATGCACTTGTAGATCCAAGATAGCTGGTAAAGTCTGTCTCCAAACCTCTGCCGTCTGTAATGGAGGAATACTTGGATGATATTTTAGGATCCAGAGGCTGAGTCTTGTGTTTTTGGTACAACATAGAAGTTGGAAGTTGTTTTGCTGCCTGCTTCTCAAGAGTAAGTCGACTGATGCTGTACTTTTCTGACTTTGGATAATGTCTTTGGGAGTAACTGGAGACACCAGAGCTTGGGGTATAGTAGTGTTGGGAGAGACCGGTCAGTTGTTCTAGATTTTCTGTCCCACCTGTACTTCTCCTAAACTCTTGCTTCAGCTGCTGTTTCAGAAGTTTTAGTTCATAAGGTTCCTCCATTGTATCCTCTTCATCAGGTGTCTTATCAAAAGTATGCAGTCGAGAAGTTGATCCCAGGTAGTCAGTGGATCCCAAATCTGCAGCACTCCTACGCAGGAGCTTCTCTGCTTTAGCCAGTTCCCTCTCAGCCAGACTATAAGATGAAGACATACCCGTGGACCCCTTTGCTAGTTCTGCAGCATCTTCCAACAGCATGTAACTTCGAGGTGTGTGGTGATCGACATCGGTGTAGTAGGATTCCGAGACAGTTGACATCGGGCTACCTGCCAAACTTCCTACTTCCAAGGCTCGTAGGTCAAGGTGGTTACCATATTTGTCATACTTGACACCCAGGTAAGGAGATGACACTGGATCAGGCTGACGGCTAATGACATCATATTTAGTTGAATCCAGCTCTGAAAGGAGAGCAGCTTGCCTAGCAGCTTTCTGTTGCAGCAAAAGCATCTGGTGGTAACTCTGCTGCTGGGAGCTGGTGAGTGAAGGGACAGAGGAGTAGATTGAGTGAGACTGATATGACTGGGGGGCCTGGTAAAGAGACTGCTGGTACTGACTTTGATTGTATTGGTACTGGGAGTATTTTCCATACTCATGCTTAGTTTGAGGTGGAACAAAGTCATCCAGCTCTGACTGAGGAGCTGTCCGGGGACGTTCCAGACCATGAGTTTCGATCTCCTCATCCTCACCACCTCGCACACCTCTAGTCTCACGGATGTTACTAACCTCACTGTCTGACATGTAATCTCTGTCCTCTGCAACACTCTGTAAGTACGCTCTTTCTCTCTTTTCTCTCTCTTTCAGCAGTACATCCTTCCTACGATTGATGCCCATCTCCAAGTACCTAAGCTTTGCATCAATCTCTTTCTCTTCTTCATCTAACTCTGCTTGTCTTTTGCGGAGCTTGGAAGACTCGCGCTCCACCAGATCAAGTTCGCGGTCAATGTCTTGTAGGATCTTTGCACGAGCCATGTTAGAATTACGGCACATTCTTCGACGGGCTGAACCAGTACTGTATGCTGTCTGGCTATTGGTTGTGGTCTCCTCCTCTGACGGTGGATTAGGGAGAGTCCTCTTCACCTTCTTTTGAGTGCCCGTTGGAGTGCCACCTGTACTCTTTCCCTGTCAGAAAAAGGTAAACTATTAGTCCAACAGTAATTTTGGCATCAACTCCACTTTAAACAATGATTATTGGGGGGGGGGGGGGGGGGGTAATCTGATCATTGAATGCACACACCTAAGTGCACACATCTAAAGTGATTTTAAACCATCATAAAAGTTTTAACTTGAACTGAATTTTCATTTTTGAAAGTTCAAATCAACAGATTTTTTTTGTTCTGGAATTTTTTATGTCAATGATAGTGAGAGATTTAAGTGATATACTTACACCATAGTTTTCAGATGTTGCTCTTTCTTCTCCGGTTGGGCTCATGGGCTTAGGGTCAGACATAGATCGCTGCATGGACTTTGGAGAGGTTTTTAAAGGATCTGCACTTCCTCGTAGCTTTTGCGGACTGGTATCACCCAGTGATTTATCATAGGACACAAATTCAAGGGATTTGCTTGGTGATATACAGGGAGAAATAGGAGAATAGAGTACTTTAGGGGATTTAGGAAGTGCTTGAAGGGTAGATGAATCCGTTTTGAGACTAGGTGACTGGCCTATTTCTAAGGGTGTAAGTCGTTTCTTTGGTGAGGTCCTTTCAGAGTCAGAAAGCTCCATTCTGGTGTCCATTCTAATATTGCCCTCTGCATCTGTTTGTATGGAAATCTCTGTATGGGCTTGGAGAGACATTTCTGACTGCCCACCCCTGTCACCCCTGGAAGTGCGTGGCCGGCTTTGTCGGCTTCTGTTCTGAGCTTCCCATTCCTCTTGATCCTCGTCATCAGTCTGCACACAACTGTCAACACTTTTTTTAGCACTTCTCTTTTTTCTTCCAGCTGTGTAAGCTTTGCTCACTGCTTCATCCTCTTCATCTGTTTGGCAGCCACTATCCGTGATCTTTCGGGACAGCACTGTGCCGTCAGGCCCCAGGACAACTGCCTCCTGTATGCCATGCCCTGGTATGTCCCCACCTGGGTACATCTGACGAAGCTTTTGCTCCTCCAGTTGCAAACGAAGCTGTTCTTGGAGTCTCTGAATCTGCTCAAGCTGCTGTTGCTGCTGGGCATACGTTTCTTTCTGCATCATAAGGTGAGCCTGCCGTTCCTCTTCTTGCTGATTCAGTATGTGCTGCTTCATTGCCTGTAGCTCTTCCAGTTCCTTCTGCACCAGGAGCTGTTCTTGTTCACGGAACCGCTGGATCTCCTGCCGCTCCCATTCCAATTCCTCAGCCAGGCGCTGTTGCTTTAGTTTCTCCATTTCAAGCCTCTCACGCTCTGCTTGATACTGGCCATCCCCGGGAACCATGGGTGAAGACAGAGCTTCCAGTGAAGCAGCAATGGCTTCTAAGGATGCATCAGTGTAGGTGTCAAGGGATAATGAAGTCATTGCTGTTGTCGAGGCATTAACACTGGCATTACCACCTCTGGAAATTTCCAGATTGAGCGGGGTATCTCCTTGTTCTTCAGGGTTGGTGAGAGTGGACAGAAAACTATGGGATCGTGTTATTGGCAAGCTTTGAAGGTCGGAAAGGGAAGGCATGGTGTCGCTGGTATGCATAGTTGCCAGGGTGTTGTATGATGTACTAAATATGGACCCAGGCTGGGTGGTAATGGCATATGTAGATGGAACTGGTGCTGCAACAGAGGAATAGACAACTCCATTTGATGACCTCAGAACACTGCTTGTACCAAAGAGTGTACCAGCAGCACTTGTGTCTCTGGCTTGGGAATAGGGTGGAATAGTCATTCCTGCATATGTGCCTTTCTTGGAGTAGTCAACAGCTTCACCTGTCAAGAGTCAAGAACATCAGTTTCAGTTCCAATACTTAAGAGAAATACAATTTTGAAGCCAACCATGCCTTATTTGAATTAGGAAAAAAAGAGAACCAGACGAAAGAAAATCCAATGTTGAAGTGCGACAAGAAGGACGGCATGCAGACACATGCAAAAAAGTCACAAAGAAAGGAAACAAAAAAAGGCAAAATGTCCATGCATAACAAAATGAAAAGCAAAAATAAATTAAAGATGCTATATTAGCCATGAATAAGTGGAAGAAGTTCAAAGTGACATTTCAGCGATAGGTCTGCTATGTCACTCCACTGACCTGCATCAGAAATCTTTGCTGAGGTAAGATCTACGGCACCTTCTGTTGTGCCACTGAAATTATAGCTATTCTTACTCTTGTAGAAGAACAGGCCAGCTTCTGCTAGGTTTGTGTCTGACATTGAAGGTTTTATTCCACCAAGCCCTCTCATCCCGTAAGGTGATCGATCATATTGATAATGGTCATCACGATATCCAAAACGGTCTTCAGGCAGTGGCGTGGTAGGTTGTTGAGTAGTGCAACTTCCAGCAAATGGGAGCTTGTACACGTCACAGCATACAGCTCTTTTGCCGGCAGTGAGATCCACTGGCTTGCCATCATCTGCGATTACTGCTGTAACCACTTCTGAAGATCCTGCATCCACTGATACCACAGTGTTGAATGGTTTTGCTGTGCTGAGGTCAACAGCTCCTGCCACTGTAGACGTGCCTGTAGTTAATCCATTGGCAACACAACCTGCAGCAGATGGGGGAGCTATTGTGACAGGCATGGATTGGAAGATTCCTCCACCTGTGCTCGATCCAACTGATAGATTGATAGGGATCTCAGTGGAACCGTTGGTGGAGGGCTGAGAATCAACTGGCCGATATATAATCTGTGAAAGAGGTTCAAATGACTTGTTTTTTGTTAACTGAAGGGGCACTGATGATGTTTGAGAGGTGTCAACATCACATCGTTGTACTGTGGCAGAACAAGTTACGATGGTGATGCTGTCGGTCACTATGGAAACAGTAGATGATTCAGCACTGAGGTTGACCACGGGTGACTGCACAGCACTGTTATGACGACTAACATCAGTTGTAAAGGACTGCTGTCTTGAGTCTGAGCCAGTAGTAGACAAATCCACCCCGTTCACGCCTGATTCTGGATCCATCTTCATAGTCCTAAGATCTACCACATCAGAAAGTTGAACAGTCTGTCCATTCTGTGCTGCCAACTGAGGTTTCGATTTCTCTAATGATGTTGGAACTCCATTAGCCCGAGGAGCTGGCACTGGAGGTGGTGTCCTTTCATGAACCACAGAGACAGTGGTCCTTTGAACTTCTGTGGTGACCACTTGTGAAATGAGATTCGGCATAACCACTGGTGGCTGTGCTGACGCAGATACTGCCTCAATTATATGACAAGAACTAGATACATGTTTTTCTGGGCCAAAAATCTCTTGACTTTCAATAGATTCTGAAACACGTGTATATGCCAGAGGCACCCTGGGTGTTGTAGGAGGTTGCTGTGTTGGCTGTGAATAGGAATGAGGTTGTCGATAACTCTCAGGCTGTCCCTGTCGTGAGGGAGATGCTGGCCCAGGGCTAGAGGGAGCATGAGTTGTGACACTCTCCACTGGAGAGCTGGGCTGAGATGGCAGTGTGATGACTACGTATGTATCGCGGAGGTTGCTCGCATATCTTGGAGAAGAAGGAGACTTTGGTGAGGGCTGAAATGGTTTACTTTCCGAAGATGGGCTTAGATTGAGAACAGTGTCATGAGAACCTGTTGGAAGTACTGTAGGTCTTGATGGATGTGGGGCATGGGCTGGTGAAGAAGGCTGTGAGCCAGGCTTTGGTGCAATTGGCGGTTTGACACCATGTCCTGCTCTATGACTCTCCCCAATCCCAGTAGGAATGGATGGCTTAGGTGGAACAGGAGGGGGGATATGAGGCTTATATGTTGGCGTAACAGTCTGTCTTGTAGGTGAGTCTTGGACTGTAGTCATAGCGGTCACAGGGGGTGATGCAGCTTGAGGTGGAAGGGGAACTGGGGCTTTCCTTGGAAAGACTGTGGGTTTGGGTGGAGTGGGAGGAGGCAGTGGGGGTGCAACAGGTTCTTCTGCTTTTTCCTGAGAATTAGCCCTACGTAGGACATTTGGCTTTGGGGGCACAGGTGGGGCAGTAGAGACAACACTGGGTACAGTGGATGTGTACTGGGGGACTGTAGAGAAGGGTGACACACTGACAATCACTGGGATGGATGTTGTTGTTATGACACTGGATAAGTCCACAACATTGGCTTGGGATGTTGTAGTTGTGGTGGCTTGTTGATCAAATGGGGAGGATGGAGAAGAGTCAATTACTTTGACTGGCTCAGTTTCTGTTGCTGATGTCATATCTGCAGTGATCGCCTCTTCCTTCTTAATCATGTTCTCATCATCAGAAGACAATTCTCCTGAAGAGCACTGAGTCACTCTCAGATCTGGGATGGGGTGGAGTGCCCTTCGAGATGCAGTAGCTTCCACTTCGGGCTCCTGCTGAGTTGGACTTGTTCCAGGAGTCAGAACTCTTTTCATTAGCTCTTCATAGGCAGTTTCAGCATCCAACAATGGCTTCCCATCTTTTCCGAATGCCACTTCACTGCTTTTGGAGAATATATTCTCAGCGGGTTGTAAAATAATTTCTGGGTTTGTGCTCTCCTTTTTGGGCTGCATATTTTGGAATTCCTGCTCCAACTGCATGAATTCCTTTCTTTTCTTTATCATGTCTTCATAAACCTCATCTGGTGATCTTAATATTTTGGGTTGTGTAGGAATATTAATAGTCTCAGACTCTCTCAAGTCACCTGTTGAATTGTCGATAAGCGATGCATAGGCATAGTCTTCGATGAGCATTCCTCCATAAAGTGATTCTTTTTCTGGTTGAATGTCAACTTTATCCAGTGTTGGAGACTTGGCCCTGAGAATAATTTCTTCATAAGCCTCATCAGCAGATTTGAGTGACTTTTTCTGTGATTGATCAGGATTTTGATCATCTGTTGGGGAGTGAAGACATACTGATGTGGGCAGCTGAAATGTTTTCTGGACTGCAGCAATCTTTGCGGCATGAATTTCAAACCCTTCAGGATCCGATTCAATACTGGGTGAAAAATCAGAGCAGGATGATCGTCTGATCTCTTCCATTTCAGCTTCTTGCCTCAATTCTTCAGTTGGTGAGGCATCTTCAATTGGAGAGAGGTTACTTGGTGTAGTCTTTGAGTGATCTCGTCTTCTCTGAGCTCTCATATCATCTTTGTCTTTCTTGGACTTCTTTCCCGAGCCCTTCTGTTTTTCTTGCTCCCTGAGCAACTCCTCTTCTTCCCTCAACTCTTCTTCCTCTGAGGAATCTTCAATAGTTGGCAGCGTTTGACCGGGTTGTCTGTGTTTGGCTTTTCTATGTTGTTTACCCTCACCAGTACGTATATGGCTGGAACTACTGTCGCTGTCTTCATCCAGTGACGAGAGGGATGTTGGTGATGTTCCAGGGGTGAAGCTCGATGCATGTAGACTGGACGACCCCTCACCTCTAGACCGATCGTCTGGAGAGTCAGTTAGGCTTTCCATTTCAGGCTCTCCATCCTCATTAGGTATACGCATGGGTCTGCTGGTTGCATGCAAATCCATAGTTTGAAATTCACGGATTGCAGTCCCACTCTTAATCTCTTCTTTTGGTTCTAGTTCTTCTACTTTTATATCAGATTTTTCAATTGACATATTGAGAGCCTTGTCTTCATCATCTGGACTTATGGTAGATTTCTTGGTGAGTTTTCTTCCTTTTCCTGATGTGCTCTTTTCAACAGTTTCTGTTTTCTTCAGCTCCCTTTTTTTGTTGTCATCCTCTCGAATCTTTCGCCGTATTAGGTTTTCCTCATCAGATGGTGAAGCGTCTTCATTCTCACTCATTTCCATGATCTGTTTTCTAATAAAATCCTCATCATCCCCTGACATTGGGCTTTCTTTACCAAAGCTTTCACTGCTGTCATCTAGAGAATCCCTGACATCCATGGGCACAAGGAGCTTTTTCTTCATGGTGGTCTGGTCATTAGAAATGTCTCTGTCCTCTTCCGAGCTTGGTGAATCAGGTGAGAGCGGAAGTACCTCTAATTTACGTCTCCTCTTTAGAGTGTCTGTTTGCTGCGCTTCTTCTAAAGGGCCTGCCTGGGCCTCCAGAATGGGAAGGACAGTGCTTTCTAGCTTTGATAGGTCTGATGGGCTGGTGGGACTTCCCTCCTTGACAGGAACTTCTGTCACTCTTGGCTCTTTCAGTGTCTCCACTGCTTTAACCTGATAGAGGAACGAAAAAAAAAAAGTTAACTATCACAATATCACAATATTAATAAAAATGTTAAAAGTTGAACTTTTGTACTCATGAAACTCAAACTCTACACATACTATATTACACACAGTACGATCTCTGTATAATTTTGCTGAAGTAAAACAGGCACAGAGAAAAAGGGAAATGTGTAATCTACTGGTAGGTGCTACACACTATTTTCACCTCAGAAGCCGCGTCTTCATCATTGAACTTTTCCAGAGATGTAACTTTGACCTCCTCTTTCTCTTCCATGTTTGTGTTTTCTTCCTTTGAGCCTTTGTCCTGCTCACTGTCTACAGAGGCTGGGATTTCAGGATTTGCTACAAGGACTGAAAATTCGGATACAGGAACACCTCCATTTTCAAAAGCTCTGTCTGATCCCTTATCCTCCTTTGATAATGTTTTCTCTCCCTCATCAAATGCTGCTATACTGACTTTGTCACAGACTAGGCTTGCCGCTGACACTGAAATAGTTTGCTCAATGTTTCCAGCAACAGGTTGCGGCTCATCCTCTTTTTTGTCATCTTTGCCTTTGTCTTGTTTGACTGGCAGCTCAGCCACTTGCTCACCTCTGCCTGTCTCAGCTGATGTTTTCTCCTCTACTTCATGTTGATTGTCAGCAGAGTTGTTTGCATTTTGTAAGCCAGGTTCCAGCTCATTCTCGGCGAGGCTCCTCTCACAGACTCTCGCCGTATCAGATGTCTCACTAATAACATCTACGGCCGATACCGCCTCTACAGTTTGAACAGGCAGTTCAACATTGACCTTTTCTTGCTCTTCAGAGTCAGGATGTGGGAGAACTGAGGGCTTGTTAGATTTATCGTCTGGTTCTACCTTTGTATCTTCAATTGTCTGCTTTTCCTCTTTATGTGAAACATTGTCTTCTACTTCTTTTTCATCACACTTCACTGACATTGCTGTCTCAACCAGACTTTCAGTAGCAGGTTCACGCATCATTTCTGGCTTTCTCTCCATCTGTTTATCTATCAGAATTTTTTCTTTTAGCATTTCCTGGGGTGCAGCGGGCTCTCCTGCTGTTTCTGAATCATTCTTCTCAATAGCAAGACAAGTCTTCTCTGTTTCAGTGCAGGGGATCGCAGGACATAAAACTACTTCCCCAACCTCCTCTGAAGGCTTGTTGTCATCTTCCTTCTCAACAGCTTTTTGTTCAGCTGATTTGCTTTCAAAAGCTTTTCCTTCTCCAGCCTTTACCTCAATGTTACTGTCAGCAGATACATTTGCTTTCATCTCTGATGATGTTTCCTCATCAGCACTGGTATGTATTCCCTCCTTTGCTGTTTTACCCTCTGTAATAGCTTCCTGGGAAACTTTGCTTTCGACAGCACCATCATTTGGTTTATACAGAGCTTTTGTCTCTCCTGCAGGTGTATTACCTGCCACATTGAGTGAGGTACACTGCTTCTCTTTCTCTGTAGGATTGTTTTCCACATTGTTTGTTTGGCTTTCACACTCTGATGCTCTTACTGTGTGTTTTTCTGATACGACCGAAGGATTTATAGTGTCTGTTGCCTTTCCCTGTATTGGTTTCAAATCGGACAGAATTTTGTCGGATGCGACAATATCGACTTGCTCAGCAAGTGGTACAGGAGCAATTGACTCTCGGTCATAGGTGGATTCGGTCATAGATCTTGAGGAAACACCAGGAGTTACACTGTTAGCCTCAGGTCTAGTAGTAATATTGGATTCCTCCTCCTTAGACGCAATGTCTGCTGTCTCAGATGGAGTTTCACCAGCTGGAAAAAGTTTGGGTTCCTGACTCAGGGTTTTCGCATCTAGATTCTCTTTGATTTTCTCCTCATTTATTTGTGTAGATGTATTGTCCAGCTCAATGGGAAACTCCTTCTGTGCGACTGTTTCAGAGATGAAAGCAGGTTTTGGCTCAACTGAATTTGTTTTCTCTTCTGGAAGACTTTCTGAAGCGGGCTCCACTTTATCATTATCCATCACGGGAGCGGCAGCCTCACTCTCACTAATCTTGGGCTTTGGCTCGGTTTCTGCTTCAGCAGTTGTCTTGTCTAAACCTGGAGGAGTTGATAGTTTCTGCATCTCACCTTCCTCTGGGAGAGAAAGGTCCTCTGTCACATTCTCAGAGCTACTCTGCGGTTGCTGATCTGTTGCGATTTCACTGGCAAGTGTGCTCGGATCTTTTTCTATATCAGGATGAATACGGTCCTCCGACGATTTTTCAGAGCTATTGTGTTGTTGCTCAATTGCTGAGCTGTCACCAACAGTTGTGCTTGCTTGAACAGAATCAGAAAGCACTGTCTCAGGTTGAGAATGGCCTTCTACGGCTTGTTTACTCCTACTCTGTTGCTCAGCTGCTACAGTCTCGCTAACATTTGGGTTTTCCTGAACAGAATCAGATGGCATAGTCTCAGGTTGAGGCTCATCCACTACTTTTTCACTCCTACTCTGTTGCTCAGCTGCTGTGGTCTCACCAACAGTTGTGCTTTGTTGATCAGAATCGGGTTGAGGACGGTCCCCTGCTGCCTTTTCGCCGCTACTCTGTTGCTCGGCTCCTGCCCTCTCACTAATAGCTGTGCTTTCTTGAACAGAATCAGACAGCCCTATCTCAGGTTGAGGATGGTTCTCTGCTGCTTTTTCAGTGCTACTCTGCTGTTGCTCAGCTGTCACGCTCTCGCTAACAGCTGTGCTTTGTTGGTCAGAATCAGGCTGACGATGAACCTCGCTGTTCTGTTGTTGCTCATCTGTAAGCATACTCTCAGCCAAAGCCTCTGCTATTGGAGGTTCTTGCTCTACACAAGCTACATCATCAGATACCGGTTCATCAGATTGTTTTTGTTTCTCTGACTGAGCTGCTTCCTTTGGGATGTTTTCAGGAGGAAGTGCGCTGTGATCAGATGGAGTTTGTGCATTGTCGGGTGTGTTTTCTGGAACGGAATGAGGCTCTACCTTTGTCTTGGGAGCTGGTGGGGTTACATCTGCTTCTGCTGCTTCAACTACAGGTTTGCTATCTACAGCAGCAGGGGTAGGGGTAGAGGAAGGAGGAGGAGCAGGAGGATGCTTCTTTGGGGAAGCGGTGGTTGAAGGTGGCCCATCTCCAAGTTGGCCAGACATGGCTCTTTGGGTCTGACAGTTGAGACAAAGCCATTCTTTCTGTGGAACATAGAAAAAAACAACAACATGTTAGTAATCAAAATAAATTGTTATATATATATATGACAAGTTACAATGCATTTTTAAATTTCAAAATACCCCCCAAAAAAGATGCGCACTTTTATTTCTAACAAAGAATCTTATGTAACTAAAACGTCACAGTAACGAGTCACACTGTGACGGGACAGCTTCTTCTATTTCAAGGGAAGCTTTCACATTTGTGGGGCTTAGGAGATGGGCCATGCATAATGCATGGTAATGGGACAGGGGTTTAGCAGGGCCTGTCAGGGAGGGTCAGATGGCTGCGTTGACACTACATGTGGCAGGCCTAACAGAAAAGCTGAGTTTCCATGTAGATTTATGTTTTGTGCCCGTATGATTTGATGATTACACCACACAAATCTACACATATTTCCACACCATAAACATACAGGAACAGTTTAACGTCTGTATAATGGATCACATGCTTTACTAAATTATTCATTTGACCAACTCAACCATTCAAGAATGTAAAAATGAGGCCTTTCTCCTCAACAATTGTGAGTCACTGAAACGTAGCTATATTTCCCAAGATTCTCTCCTCCCAGGCCATATAATATAGTTATATGAACATTTTTGACACTGAATATGAAAATCTTAAGAATCTGTTTCGCTGTAAATGCAAATATTAGCTACAAGTCCTTCCTATTATCACCTGGGATGTAGTTTTGAGATTAACTTCTCGACAACTATTCACTTTTATGATCTGAGAGTTTTATTAAGCATGTCCTGTTATATTTTATAATTTATGTATATTACCACGTAGTCGAGTAAACACTTCTATTCTAGAAAAACATACATCAACTCGGAAGCTCAGCTGGGGGCTATAATTTCAAGAACCACAGCACTTGTTGGGGTTTAATGTCCAGTAATGTAAACAAACCGGCATCCCACTTTAGGATCACAAACCACAGGTTGAGAAACACAAATTTAGAAGGAGAGAAAGATACACATCTCAGTTGTTTTTGGCCATCTACTAAAGGTACAAATGTTGTGGAGTGCATGTGAAAGTAGAAGACCATTTAATGAATGTGAGAAGAGAGAAAGGAACAGAAGTGCAACGCCAGGGCTGCTTCAACAGTTTGCTATTAGTGAGTCACAGTCGCAATTTGATGAAAATCAAGTTAATCCTCAAACGCGATGATGGACACAGACCAGATGCAAATGTCCTTGTGTGTGTGTGTGTGTGTGTGTGTGTGTGTGTGTGTGTGTGTGTGTGTGTGTGTGTGTGTGTGTGTGTGTGTGTGTGTGTTCTAGCAGGTGTAATCAACTTGACCCTCTCCATCCACCCTGCTGCCAGCACTTGAGATGGGACTTCCTCCAACCTGTCAGCAGTATCAGTTAAAGCAGACAAAAGCAGAGATTGTGGCCGATGGCAAACGCTGAAAAACCCACTCAGTCAGATAGTCGGCCAGCCTGAGCCACTTCAGAGACACTCATCACCGACATTATCAAAACATCACACTCGGCACACTTGGACCTTTCAATGCCTCCTAAATCAGGTTGTCACTCGAAGAACAGATATCGCTGCTTTTAGGCCATAAGTGTGAAAATCTGAAGCCTGACTGAGTATTTCCTACTGATATTTTACTGCAATCATCTTAAAGACTGGCGAATTATGAGGGATTCTAATTATTCACACGGTGAAATCTAAACTAGTTGCTTATTTATGAGCAACAAATGTGTTTAACTAACCAAATGAACCCATTGTTGTGAAGGTTTTTCAAGCAAGCTGTGGTGAATGCATTAGTGGTGTATTGCTATATGGAGAAAGCAGAAGCGATTATGCTATCGAACGACTTGTGCCAGAGTGAGGGCTCAAGTGCACAGATGAGTACTGTGCTCCTACGTCGATGGCGAACAGAACAATCTACTTATGCTATTCTCGTTGCTCTCAAGGGTTTTGCCAAAACGTAAAGAGAAGAAGCTTGTGCAGTCCAACTTGATCAAATACTGGCTTCAAGCTCTGGATGTGTGTCTCCAAAAGAGAACAGATGTGTGCATTTATTCTATCTATATCAAGCCCCCCCCCCCCCCCCACTAATTGTAGAAAATTCACAGTTCAAAAAAGATATTAACTTTAAAAACATCAGACACTGAGCATTTCTATGTTTCATGCTTCTGAAAAGAAATCCCTTCATTTAAAATTGTAGTGCCTCCGTTTGGCCAGAGGGGGGGCAGTCTTGCAATCAATCTCCAGTCATTTTCTTGAGAGAAGAAGGGTCATGCCGAGTCACATTTACACTATTTGCACACCTGGCTCATATTCAAGCTACATTCTGAAACATACAATGGTAAACTAGAGAAATAACTTTTCTCTAAGCATACACAGAACAATGGAAGATGCCAGGAAACGTAATGTAAAGAAATGAAATGTAAAGAAAACTGAAAAAAAGTGATTTCTATGGATCTAAGAATTGAGTCATCCTTGACCTCTATGATCAATGCTGCATTTGTGCAGATTATCCACAATCAACTAGGAAAACTGGACCCAGAGAATCTGCCCAATATGCACCAGGAGCAATATCAGTGCAGATTTCTTCATGAACATTCATGCCATCAAAAGAAAGTCCTAATGAAAACACTGCACAAATTACATATTTGACGTAAGCGGTGACACAACTGTATCGAGATCCGCAATCATTACGCCTCCTCTGCCAACCTGGCTTTTAATTAACACAAAACAAAGCAGGTGTAGCTGCTCATGATGAGTCCTCCAACTGCAGCTTGCAAACGGATGCGACAAGCCTCCGTATGAGTTTGTCCGCCTGCTGTGACGAGTTCTGCAAACAGCAGCATGGATGATTCATAAAAGCAGGGGAGTCACTCACTCACATCAAGGACAGTTCCTCTCATCGCATCGGTTTGGACACCAAGAGGGCTTAGAAACGTCAACACCCACAGCGATGAGAGCTGTGACGGAGATGATGACATACATATACTCTGATAAAAGGCACGGAATACTTTGGAAGGAAATGATAGCCTGATCTCCCTTCCCACGTGGCTCCCAATAAAATGAATTCAGGCTCATGCATGAATGAATAAGGGAAGATTTACAGTCCCCAAAACCTTTCCATCTCAGCCAAACTCCTTGGAAAGACACAGAGAGAAGACAAAACCGCAGACGGGAACCAGACACTTGCGATGAGACAGGCTGTACCTATGTTTGGCTTTTGTTTTCCAAATGGGAGTTGGAGTGTTGTGAAGGTTGGTGCTACTCTTTGATTAAGACTAAAGATCCTTTGAGGGTTTAACTCATCTATATTTATACAGATCCCGGCACAGACTGTGGTTAAATATACTTCTTCGAACCACCATCCGCTCTTTATACATTATATTTTAATGTTGTTATACATGCATCCTCTCACTCTCTCTTTATTTGTCTCATATTCATTAATTGCGTTATTTTTATTCTCAATCTATAAATAGCTGCACAGGCTAATGTTAAGCTGCTGTAATCTCTGACTTCCTCTCACTGGGATCCATAAAGTGTTATCATAAATAGACGAGGACGCAACAGACGGATAAATCAATGGCGGGATGAGAAGGAGTGAGGTAGAGGATAGGTTTAAGGATACAAGAGAGAGAGGGAGAGAGAAAGGTAATAATGGTGTTCAAGAAGTGGGATGCTGCAATGGGAAGAGTGGAAAAGGGGAAGCATGGAGAACAAAAGGTACTGAACTAACGGCAGGAGAAGAAAGTGAAAAAGGGTGCGGTTGTGTAAGTGAAGAAGCTTAATGATCATTGGAAGTGACTCAACTCAGCAGCGACTGCCAATGAGTTAAACGTTACCACCCTGCAAATCCAGAAATTAATTGCTGGAAAGTCATGACAAGATGCACTTTCTGACAACTGCCAGGAGTGACTGTACAACATTACAGTGCAAACTAGGATTGACGTCGTTCAAGCTTACAGCCACACAAAACCCTGCACTGACTTCCACACCATTAGCTTTAATGCTTCGCAATCAGCAATTATTTTACCGCCTGTAACTTAAAGCTCGAATAACCAGCAGGAAAAGACAAAACAACTTTCCAAATGTCATCTCAAAAGCAATTGTGTGATGTTGTGATTGTATATCAGCCAAAATCAGCAAACTTTTCACTATTTGGTTAAATGAGTCACTGAGAAAAAAGGACAAATAGCAAAGTCCTGCTGAAGGCTTTAGATATCACACTGTGATGTAGCCTACAGGATAACCAGGTATGCACTATTTTCTCACTGGACACAATCTGAAATACTGCAAATACTGACTAAGAAAGAGCTAAGGGCCAGACTGTAACTAAGTACTCCCACTCAATGGCAGAAATTTCACATTGTGACCGCTTGAAAACACTGATCTCTGTTACACTAGTTAGAAATGAGGAATAAAGTCACAATTTCTCAATACAAATCAACTTGATTTCTAAAGCATTCTAAAAACAACCACAATTGAACCAACGTGATGTACACAATTAGACATAAAACTCTAAAAACATGAAGTGCAATCATTACAAAAAACATTAAAAAACTATAAAATACAAATTCTCAAATGGCAAAAAATTAATATGTTGTATTAAAGCTAATTTAAGTTAATCTACAGTTGTGTGAGATTAATCTTGATCATCAAACACAAAGAAAATATTCCCATAAAGTGTATTGAGTGGAGCCGATACTAACTATGGGCAGAGGCAAGGTACACCTTATTCTCAGGTCATGTGTCATTTACATGGCACATACAGAGATACAGCAATCGCACACATTCACACTCCCATATGGACAGTAATAACTGCAAAAGCATGTTTTTAGGCTGTTTTTGCCAAACATAAAAAAAAAATTTAACAAAAGGACAACATCATAGTTGTTTGTACATCTATGTTCAATATTTAAAATGTACAAGGTTTTTAGTTATGAGACTAATCCACGTTTCAAAATACGGGGAACAGTACAACAGTAATATGTCTGACCATAAATGATCTCGTCAAAGCTGTTACACAGATCATTCAAACATCGTCAAACTACAGTAAAAAAAAATACATTCAAAACCGCGTTACGTGTCTCCTGAGAATTGTGCTATTTCCACATTCCGGCTCACCTCACATTTCAGCGCCGAAGCTTTCGCTAAAAATAAAGTCTGAAAGTCGTTGCCCTTTTCTCATTGATGAGTGCTGCTGAGTGGCCAACTTAATTATAATGCACTGGACTGCAAGCAGAACATCCCAGCATCAGCTCCTTTGCAAGCCAAAAAAGGTCTTTGTCCTCATAAATGTCCCATGTTATAGATGTTACCTTCCCTAGTTGAATGTCCTGTATTCACTGACCGTGCTCATGTGTTGAAGGGATTCTCATTTGACTTATGAATCTGCATGACGCTTAAATGGTAATAGCCTTAAGGTTTGAGAACTGGGCTGGGGTCCACAGCATTGTTGACTGTAATCCCAAGATAAGCAGCAAAAGAAAAACCGAAGTGGAGGAGCCGAATAAATCAAATTGTGCTGTCAAAACGCTTTTGAGAAGAGTGCTTGTAACGCTCCGCTCCTTGGTAACCAGCATTAGGGAACGAGATGGGAATGTGTGTAACTGGATGTGAGGGGAGCGGAGAGCTGCAAGAAATCAAAATAAGTCTTTTGAGGGAGCCGTCCCCAGGATAATTGAGGGGTTGAGCAAGTTAATTATCCAATTCTGAATAGAAATCTTTGATTGGATTCGGCCCTGACAGGAGACAGACAAGAGTCCCGCCGCCTCTCTTCACAAGAGTGTCAGAAGAAGTCACTCCACTGAGGATTGATATTTCCTCGCCAGGTGAGCGGAAAAGGTGCCAGAGGAGGGGAAAAACAGTGTGGGAGTAGACGTGTGTGTAAAGTCCTTGTTTTCAAAGTGGATCTGACACAAAAGAAACAATGTGATGAGGGGGTTTTATATAAAACCCAAGCCGTGGGATTAGGGACAGAGTTTCAGGGCATTTTCAGCACACATCTGTGTTTGTTTGTCTACAATCCACTTCATAAACTTTACGCACGTGTCACATTTAAAAAAACAGAAAGTTAGAAAGTCAAGATTTCTAGTAGACAATTCTGTCCTTGTTTGAATTTCATCCAGATCACTATAAGATGGATTAATCCTCAAAATTATGACAAGAAAATCTCAGTTTGGTGGTTCATAGAATTATTTTGTTCATGTTTTTCATAGTAAGGACGCAATAATTCTAATAATAATTAATAAAAAAGGATGAAGGATGTCAGCGATGGAGAGAATTTATTGTCCTCTGGGGGGAATCTATATCAAGCATAGTGCTACATTTAATTGCTTCACGTAGCAAAATTAGTGACAAAAACACCATAAGAGGATAGATTTATAACAGAGTAAAAACACCAAATCTCAGGAAAGACATAATCAAAAGAGCAGGTCATCATAAAACAATCAAAAGAAATTATTCAGAAGCTTTAAGCACTGTTGCCGGTGCAGTTGTTTCACACGGTTGTGTTGCATGTCATGCTTTTATAAACGTGTTTCTCCACAACGTAATGAAGAATATTGAGGCTCTATCAATCATGGCAGTAATAACAGGAAAGGACAGTGCTATCTAAAAAGGTTAGGGGAACATGTGGCTTTCATTGGAACTTTATGAACAGAATTCCCAGAACATTATGAATCACACACTCCAATACACATAAGCCAAGGATGGCCAACCTTTCATCAACGCAATACAAGACCTCCAAATCCTACAGTGTTTCTGTCTCTCACAAGAAAACAAACTGTATACAAGAGTCTGATGGTTGATTGCTGATTCTTTCATTTAATTGGGTGACAAAGAAGCATAGAATCACGTTTCAATCAAGTTATTCAGCACAAGCCAACTATCTGAAGCAGTTGAGCTCAACTGAGTTTAATTTTTCTCATGAATGCAATATGAGCTATATATATTATTTTCCTTTACATAGTGTGAAAACAAGCACTTCATTGAGGGGGAAAAAAGAGGCTTTATGCATGCCGATCACAGTTTTTCACTTAAGTTTCAGCAGTATTATTGGTTCTTCAAACTGAAGGAACTTTTCCACAATAAAATGTATAACTGACCACAAGAGAATGGTCTGCTTCATCATATTCCAGCAATGCCTCAGTCTCATATATAGCTCATTACATTGTTGTAGCCACAGAATCTAATCAACCACATCAAGAGCGGAACATAATTTAAAGCTGATGATTTGCTAAAGTCATTGAAAGTTGCATATATCCATCCATCCATCCATACAGGGATTTATTGTTTTCAGGGTCACGGGGCACAGGAGCCAAACCCACTTAACTACAATCGAAAGCAGTGTACACCCAGGACATGTTACCAGTCCAAAACAGACGTTACAGATACCTCAAGATATATCTTTAAAAAAAACCAACTAAACAACCCCCCCCCCCCACAATCCTACATTTCCTGCCTCATCAGTGATTTCTGCCCGACAGTGAATTGTGCCTATAGGTGCTGTTAATATGACTCACCAGGCGTGAGTCACGAGTGCTAAAACAAACCACAATAGTCAGGTTGTCATGGTTTGCACCGCTCAGGGCTACAAAGACTGGCACCCATATCGTTTGTGACACCCCTCCACTCCTCCCCCTCCTATTGGCTCCCACCGTCTTCACAGTCATCTTCCCTGCCTCCGCTCTCATCCGTTTCAGGCCGCCTCCCCATATCAAAACGTGATCTGCCTGTGCATGTCATTCATCCCACAGCTTGTCTTCATGCATTCCCGCAAGATAAATTGCTATTTTGCGGCATTTGATATCGCGAGACAAATTTCCATCAACTGCTTTTAGATAAATGAATTATATCCGTTTCTCAAATTCTGTCAATCAAACTTATGCCTTCCAGCTGCACTTGCGTTGCTATTTTCTGCACTCAGGATAAAAGCCACCTTTAAAAAAATAAAAAAATAAAAACACGGGAAGAAAAAAAAAAAAGCTAATCCACTTGCCTCTCAGGTATTTTCAATGCATGAAAAAGATTTTCTAAGGTGAAGCCATTTCCTAATCCAGGCTGCACTGCTGGCCTCGACGTGTGAATAACAAATTTTAGGAAAGATGTCAGACTCAGACGCTCCACCACCCACAGGAGAAAGAAAAAAAAACTCACATCAGAGACTTCAGTAAAGCAATTGTCGGGGAGAGAGAGAGAGAGAAAGAAAGCACCAACAGTCAAGATGTAAGTACAGCAGTGTGTGCTAACTCGATGAGGCTGGTGCCAGAAAATGTGGGTTTTCAAGTGTCTGTGAGCCTGCGCCTGCTTGTCCTTCCCCTCTGTCTGATGAGGGCTCAATGCTGGCACACTTCATGTCTTAACATATCCCCCCCCCACCCCTTCCTTGGCACTGAAGGTTCAGTCGCTAAAATGTGGCCCTTGCCAAGCATGCAAAAAACAAGTAACCTGAGGATGAACCGGAAAGCATTAGGCCGAAGCGGATTTTCGTCAAAAAGAAAAGAAAAACAGTCAAAAGCAATTGTGAAAATGGTTCTGGACGTGTTAAATTAGTCGGCCGTGTGGACATGGTGCTCCGTCAAAGAATGGCAACAACACGCTCAGTGTATTTCTGTTCAGCTCCCATCATTCATTCTGCAAAATGAATACCTCGCCAACGGAAAGAACCAAACACATTCGCACAAACAAAATCACCTTAACGTCTAAAAATACCACCCGATTCAAGCCTTCCAACGCGGCCATGTGGGGGACTCAGCGGGTGGCCTGGTGCAGCAGAAAGCCGCTGTTAAAAGGACGAAAAATGAAAGAAGGCACACAAAAGAGAGACAGAAGAGGATGACTTGGAGAGGGAGGAGGGTGAGAGGGGGGGGGGGGGGGGGGGGGGGCTGCCCTGCAGTCACTTGTGTTCTCCCTTCTTTTTGCCTTTGTGGCTAGCTTTTGTGGCCGTGACTATTTTCGTACACTTCAGCCTCCCGGCCACGTGATAGGCGAAGGCTGCGAGGCGTTCGAACTGTACGGAGCACAAGCGGACAAGTCGTCTCGACACCAACGAGACCCACTGAACAACGAAACCTCCAAAATGTAAAGTGGATGGATCAAATACAGAAAACGTGAGGCTTACAGAGGCCTTTCCCTGTGTATGTGTGTGTGACAGTTTAATGATATTGCAGGCTGGAGGGTGAATCCTGCTCGTCCATGTGTGTGTGTGTGTGTGTGTACGGCCACAGAGCGTGCTTTCATCTGCCATTGCACACTGGGGATGGTTTCAGACTGTGGGCGGAGGTGTGAGTACAGCCACAGAATAACAATGAGGAGGGAGGACACAGGAATCACCACGCAGTGAGTGTGCATTAACAGACCAGAGATGAGGGGAAGCACAGGGAAATAGAACGCATGCACAGACACACACACACACGGAGCTTTCTGGATGTAAAGACCGTCACTTAGGAATTCGGGAACAAAACCAATAAAGCCATTTCTGCCATTTCAAATTTATAGGACTTTTTTTGTGTCCAAAAGCTCTTTTGTGGATTTGCCTGTGATAATCTCATAAGATCATAAGATTATTTACCATTTGCATCAATGCATCTCCTGCACCTTTAACTTAACAAACACCTCCCTCCGTTAAGATCAGCAAAGTCTATTTTTAGCTGTATTTCCTCAAGGCGAGGCGATGAAGTGAGAGAGGCACAGTAGATTAGTTGACTCAGGATTGCTAATTCTCTCACACCGAGCAAAACACCCGACACCACTTGATGCAGATTTTGAATCAGACTTTTTTTAATGCTAAACACTAGTTTTTAGCTCTACGTTGAGCAGAAAAACCCTTGTGTTTCACAATCAAAGATGATTTGAGTACTTGAGGCAAAGTTGACGGTATCACTGCTGATTCTGTATTCACTGCCTACAACGGTTATAGTAAACACACTCATGGATTTAAACTATAGCAAATATTACAGGTTCGAATTTGTTCTTGTTGCTTGTAGCCATTACTTTTATTAGCTTGCCTGACCCACACGGAAAAAAGCGGTTACCACAGTGAGGAATAATCCCAGGATGCTCTCCAGGTTTCTTTGAAGATGAGGATTTCCTATAGAGAAATGTATTTGACATCTCAATGTGAGCGTTTGACTTTGCACCTCTGTGTTTGTCCTGAGATGAACTGGTGACCTGTCTGCAGTGCAAACTGCCTTAAATAATAATCAGAATAACAATCTGAACATATTTATAAACATACCTTAAATTAAGGTTCCGCCCTCCTTTGTCCTTTTGTTGATGCAATGACTGGCCATATTGCTGTCAATGATTCCCTCAGCGTTTTGTAAAATACTGTGTGTGCTTATGTATATATTTAATTCCGGTCATTTGCTTTGCTAATAAATTCATCAATAGGATGTTGACATTTGAGACTCTGCACTTTAGCACAGCGGGGTTTTAATGTTGTTAGTGGAAATGCTCCCGCTGTTTCAAATGGGGGGGGAAACTGTTTCCTCTTATAGTTCAAACACCTGATGTTGTTTATTGGCTGCTGTTTTGTTTTTAAGGTTGTGCTAAGTAGTAAATGTATTTCAGGTGAACAACTGTCTTCAATATGAACAAGAAGCTCTCAGCCAAACTTTAGCCTCTTACTAAAGGATGTATACGAGAAGAAACCATTAATTAAGGAAAACAGCTCGAATCACACTTTCTGCCGTTACTTTCAAGCCAGCATGGCATGTCTGTTGTGTTCTACCGGATCAATCCATCAATCACATGAAAGTGATGTGTGTCTCCAGATAACGATGACCTAGTTCCTACAATCTTACTTTTCAACCTCCAAAAGAAAAACACTCAGTTATCCAGCCATTTTTATGGCCTTTGTTTTGCCATTTGGCAGGTCTTCGCTTCAGATGAAACTAAAGATCTTTTATTTGGGTCTTCTATGACCCATAAAGTTAAAATTTGTGTTAGTAATCACAACATCTCATGAAACCATGAATTTACGTGCATGAATCTAAGCGATCAGTCAGTATGTAAGTGGTGGATTGGTGTGAGACACAAGTGTGTGAGTTCTTCCACGTTTTTCCGTTGCTCCTTTCAGGGGTTCGCCACAGCAGATCATCTGCCGCCGTCTCATCCTGTCCCCTGCCTTCGCTCTTATTACACCAACAATCTCCTTCACACGTCCATGAATTTTCCATCTCCAACATCCTGTATGCAAACCATAGTAGTGCACGTATATTGATGACGTTCAAAGGAAATACAACCATGAAATAATAATGTACCAGTACTTTCAACTGAAACCCCCCCCCCTCAAAAAAATGACTATCATCAGGTAGGAATTAATATATTCCTCCTGTAAATGATGCAGGATGTGACTCACAGCTTCTCTCTGAGCTTAGGTTCTTTGATTTGCGCTTGTTACCAGAGTGACACTTCACCCATTTTACGTAAGACTTCTCCAACGAGCACACTCATTACTGATAAGGGCAGCATGACATGGAGCCCGAGCTACAGGAATGTTGCTGAGCTGAACTGGACACGCATTTGCATTTCCCGACATCAAAAGCAGTGACAGTGGGAAAGGCAGAGGGAAAGCACCACCGAGGGAGAGTCTGACAGGGAAAGCACTATGTTTAAGAGGAGGATAAGCACCGATAAAACAAAGGTATTGAGTGAAATAAGAAAGTCCCTCCATGTCTGTTAAAGGAAGTCAAAGATAAAACAGAAGGAATTCCGAGAAAAAGTCATGACGACACGAAAAAGGGAAGAAAGGAAGAAATTAATAAAGAAACTGGTGGGAAGAAAAGTAGAAAAAGCACATTAGGGTGAGTGCTTTTCTATCTGGGGGGGCTTTTTTTCACAACTCATATTGATGGGGATTAAGCAGAAACACCTGAGTCTGGGCTCACGCCTCCATAGAAATGACAGGCTTCCCGTTGCCCTTTAAATCCATTTAGGAAACAGAGATTACGCCTGCACACGTCCACACGAACACGTGTCGACACATTAGTACGCACACCCTCTTGCCCTTCAGCTCTTCAAAGAAAATGGCTGACAGATCATCTTCAAGAAGCCCAAACACACATGTGTATGTAGCGCATAATGAAATGTTGACAAATCAATGAGGGAAACAACGAATGCCAAGGCAACATATTGTTCAGATTCTCCAACCATCCCCCCTGCGCGCACACACTGAAACACACACAACTGATCTTTGACCCACTCACATGCGTCAGCAAAGGAACCCTTGCTGCCAACCAACATTATGACGGCAATGACACAAAGGCGAGGCACACTATGGAGGGATGGGGGGGAAACCTTTCTTGAGGCTAAAATGCAGGACTGGCGATTTACACACAACGAACCGGCAACATTGTGCCATAACAACCTTTAAATTTGAATGTTTTTATATTGCAGAGGATACATGATGAAAGTGTTTATAATGAAAAAAAAGTGCAATTGCTCCTGGAAATGACCATTTTAATGAAACCTTCCGGTGCAAAATACAGTCAAACATCAAAACAACAGTTGTTTTATGCATGTTTTTAAGAACTGACCCCGACAGCATGGACTTGACACTAATGCTAGTTTGATTACAATGCTCTCATTATTTTATCCACTGCTTTTAAGAAACGTTTGTTTTTTTAATCCAAGTTTTCTTTGACATTTGTACAATTTGCTTAGTTCGGGAGGCCAGATTGGAGCTTCTCGCGGGCTGGTTTTGGTCCATGGGCCTTTTGTTTGACACCCCTGCTTAGAAACCCAATAGTGAGTATGAAGGGAAGTATGAACAAAGATAAGGTAAAAGTCAAAAGTCACATCTGACTCAGCTCCATGACAAGAAGATGATGAAAGGAATTATTATTTCTCCTTCATATTTACATTTTCTCTGTGCCTTGCCTCCAAGTGATTCGGCAAATTAAAAAATCTACAAAAACTTTGATAACATTTTTGCTGCCTACTGTCCTCCAAAAAAAATCAAAGACCAAGGAACATCTATTCCAGTTTTTCAAACAGAAAGTCACCTCTGTGCTATCAAAACCTGGCGTATTTACCGTATTTCAATATCAAGTCACTAGTACACAAATCATTTGCCAAAATCTCTATGAGTGACTAAATTTCACACCGCATCATAAATATTCAATCTATGCAGACTCTGAGAGGGAAAACAGCAATTATTTGATATTAAGTGGCAGACAGGAAGTAAACATTACTGACCCCTGGCAGGATCAGAGTGTATGAAATATTGCCACGGATAGAAGAGTTCACGGGTTTGTTATCAGCTTAGATCCTCTCACTTACAAAATGCTCTCCAGGGATCCAGAAATACACAGCAGATTACTAAAGACACAGTTAAAACCCCGGCTAACAAAGCAGCTAACATGTGACGTGAAGGGAGAACTGCAGGCTGGAAAACCCGTGACCGATTGCACGACCAAGTCAGGAACATCTTGGCTGATCAGTGGATTTACAACTGTCGGACATGCAGACGTAAAAAAATCAGTCAAGAAGTATGTCAACAGCAACGAGGATACTGATATAATAAGAGAGTGTAACACATATGATTCCTGCATGCTGAGGAACTGCTCAACCGAAAGCACTGCTTGACCACTATTTCCATCTTGTAGTGATCCTTCACCATAGAGGACCATCTGCTCCATGGAGCTCAAGCACACACAGTCCTGTGGTGGCGCTTCCACATGAGACAACCCACCGTGGAAACCCCAGCAAAACACCTCAGGACGTGAGCGAGCAAGACGGTTCCAGTTCCACCGAGAATGGAAATGCTCTCAGAAACTCAAGAGGAAGATAAGCAAGGATTTGCAGGTGCATTTGCATATCTTCATGATTTAAATTTAACAATAAGTGAATAGTACTTTATCAGTAGGAAGAGAATACTGTGGTTTCCGTGCAGAAAACCAAGTCGCACGCACGCACGCATGCACACACACACACACACACACACTCTAACACCGTAAACACAGTATTTAGTTTCAGGGTCAAGTGTCAATGGACCGAAGTGCTCTCTGTTGATGAAGCCTCCATTTTAAACGATGCAATTTATCTTCACATTTCAAGTATGAGAGTAACCGCAAACATCACTTTACTGTTCAAATATGTGTAAATGCAATAACAGTGATTACATAGTTAATTTAAACTATTGTGTTTACCAAAGATAAACAACATGCCATCCTCATTTGTGAGTACTTTGCCAGTTGCTTGTGGATAAATGCACAGCTGTAAACTACTGGTCGAATCTCTACAGTGACCTATTTCAATGAAACATCTAGAGGATGTTTGTGTTCTATTTATACACAACAGAAAGCATAAATTACTGGTAGGAGCAGTGTGCTGGAACCAGGCGAAGCTGTGGCAGATGAAGAAATCAACAACGATCATGGGGCTTCTTACCTCGCCGAGGTGGGGAGTGGGATTGAAGCCACACAGATTGCACACTTCCTTCTTGCACTCAGTGCACAGACTGTAGTTGGGTGTTTCTCCCGACCCGACGTTCAGATCCACTTTGCACAGAGGGCAGTTTGCTTTGGTTGCCGGAGCCGGAGCCGGAGCCGGAGCCGGAGCCGGAGCCGGAGCCGGAGCCGGAGCCGGAGCCGGAGTGGACTTGGCAGCAGGAGATTTCTCTTCCTGCTCCACAGAAATGGTTCTCAGAGGCTTCTTGGATCTAGCAGGTGGCGTGTCAGGAGCGGAGTCTGAATCAGGTGGTGAACCAGGAGCTGAAAAGGGAGAATCGGGAGGTGAACCGGGTTCAGAATCCGGAGGAGAGCCCGGTCCAGAATCAGGCGGTGATCCAGGTGGCGACGTTTTATCTTCCTCTCCAGTGACCAGATTGGTGGCCGAGCTCAGCAGGGACGATCCAAAGCTGAACATTTGAGACGCAGCAGCGGGCGGTTTAGCCGATTCTGTCAACCCTCCAAAACCTCCAAACAACTTTCCAGCCACCGACTCCTCCTGTTTCGGTGCAGCCTGCGCCGGAGGCTTGGACGACTCCATCAACCCTCCAAACCCACCGAAGAGTTTCCCCGTGACAGACTCGGCAGCTTGCGAAGCGGCTGGAGGAGGCTTAGCTGCATCTGTGAGGCCTCCCAAAGTGATACCTCCAAACCCGCCGAAAAAGCTGGAGTCCTGTTTGGCTTTCGCCGGAGACTGCTGTGGACTGGACTTCTGCTGGATGGGGCGGCCGGTTTTGGGATCGATCTTGGGGGATCCTCCCAGAGAGGAGCCTGGGGAGAGGGGTCCTGGAGATGTGGCACCAGGGGATTTCTGCCTCGGTGTCGTTGGCGGCGTTAACCCCTGATCGGAGGTGCTCTGCTGCTTTATTAGCAGTTTGCCAGGTTTTCCTGATGCTTGCCTCTGTGGGGAAGGTGGGGCCGAACCTTGCTTGGCTTTCGTCAACCCGGGAGCATCCATTCCTCCCATCGCTCGCTGCATTTGACAGTTCAAACACAGCCACTCTTTTCCCTGCGTGGGGATTAAAAATAGACAGGTTAGATGTGGCTGGGGCTGTGAATTATTTTGGGCACAATCCCTGTGGATATACAAACAAATAAAGGGCCCTTGAAAAATATATTTCTTTTTTATTTAAAGTAAAATAAAAAGAAATATAAAAGAGCTGTTATTTAAGTGGCATTAGGAATGATTGTAGATTAAACTTTCTCATCAATTATTACAAATTATGCATAAAGAGCCTATAACAGTCTTTGTTATGAGCACGTATCAATACCTGCTTTCCACAAAATAAAAAATAAAAAAAGCTTTGTTACAGCAATAGGTGTTTTTTCAGTGTTTTGATATCTCCTTGGTTTCCACTGTGTACAAAGCACAGAGTTCAAAGGGACCAGTGTTGACAGTTTGATTACAATCTGGAACAGAACAATGTGTCTTTATTTTCCGTTTACTGCTGCTCCTTGGATAAACCTGACGGCATGACTTCGATTGAGATTAAAGCTGAAGTTGCTTCTTTATAACCAAAGGAAATCTGCCATTCTGCAAACTGATCCTTTTCTGACCAATTGTTGACTGCAGAAAAACAAAATCCTCAGAAAATTAAACCAAACCCCTCTGTTGTGCTATGCCGTCATGGCAGAGACAAGCGTTTACTGTCCATGTGTGCCTGAGAGTCCTCACTGGTTGGCACAGTGTCTTCCTGTGGCCATGACATGAGTCACCTTGATCAACATTCCCTGAGTCCATATGGTCCCTCCGTCCCTCAAATCATGTGCCATTCGAGTGAGAAACACTCCCTCTGCCAGGCTCAGGGAGCAACAATATGCTATTAATGGGTCTGTGCTGGATTCAGCTTCATTGTATTGTACTGAATAGTTATTCCACCTTATGTTAAAATACTAAAATAGTTCTGTTTATTCAATAGTTGAATCAAGCTCATTCCCTCTGTGTCCAAATATTCCATGATGTCAACTAAACTGTTCCTATCTGCACATTTCCAATTTGTTTTCAGTGAGAATAATTAAAAACAACAATTGTCTTTGTGATCTATAACAGAAACCTGATATTTCACACACACAAAATGTGATCATGTGTGACCTTTTCTACCCTCAGTCATCAATAACAAGGACAGACTATTGTATTATCAGCTAAATGTCAGCTTTCTGATGACAGACTGGAATTTATTGTTCACGTTAAGAATTTGCAATAGATCAACCGATTGGGTCTGGAAAACGGGGTTTCATTCATGTTTTTTTAATAGAAAAAAAAAAAACAATAAGAGGAAATGTATGACTGTCTTACCGCTGAATCAGGGGGGCTGAAACCACAGAGGCTGCAGACTTGGTTCCTACACTCAGTGCAGTTGTTGAAGTTTGGAGGATCCTTAGATCCAACATTTAGCTGGGTGGTCTTACACAATGGACAGAGTCCACCTGCAGACTTCCCAGCACCCTGCTGACCAGGAGGCCCCGCGCTTTTTGCCGGATCTCCAGGATGTGCTCCAGGTCCTTGCGGACCTTGTGGCCCTTGCTGTTTGGGTCCAGGTTTACCAGGTCCTTGTTGTGGGGGACCACTTTTTTGCTGGGGAGGGCCACCCTGCTTAGGACCTTGACCTGGTTTGGGTCCCTGTTGTCCTGGAGGCCCTTGACCTGGTTTGGGTCCCTGTTGTCCTGGGGGCCCTTGACCTGGTTTGGGTCCCTGTTGTCCTGGGGGCCCTTGACCTGGTTTGGGTCCCTGTTGTCCTGGGGGCCCTTGACCTGGTTTGGGTCCCTGTTGTCCTGGGGGCCCATGACCTGGTTTGGGTCCCTGTTGTCCTGGGGGCCCTTGACCAGGTGGCCCTTGACCTGGTTTGGGTCCCTGTTGTCCTGGGGGCCCTTGACCTGGTTTGGGTCCTTGTTGTCCTGGAGGCCCTTGACCAGGTGGCCCTTGACCTGGTTTGGGTCCCTGCTGTCCTGGAGGGCCTTCACCTGGAGGTCCCTGTCCAGGCTTGGGAGCTTGCTGGCCTGGAATATTCTGCCTGGGGGCCTGCCCAGGCGGTCCCTGACCAGGACCTTTAGGGCCCTGACCGGGTGGACCCTGACCTTGCCTTGGTCCCTGACCAGGGGGCCCTTGCCCTGGCTTTGCACCCTGTCCAGGTGGGCCCTGAGTCTGTCTTTGAGGTCCCCCCTGTTGGGGTCCCTTGGGACCTGGCCCTTGCTGAGGGCCCTTCCCTGCTGGTGGTGCAGCTCCGTCTCCCTCCTCTTCATCCCCAAACAATCCAAACTTTGGAATGTTGACGGAGTCGCCCATGGAAGTGATGGAGGATGAAACAGAGGATTTCATGGATGACACCGCACTGAGGGGGTTGGCCCCACTGAGGAAGCTGGAGCCAAACATGCCGGATGACTTGGCCTCGGGGTCCTTTGGCTCCTGCCGAAATCGGGACTCAAAAAGGCTGAGAGATGATGGGCTGCGCCCTGGTGGGGCCCTGCCAGGCGGACCCTGGTTGAAGGCGTCAACAGTTCGACTTTTGCTGAGTCCTGCCGGGCCCCGTGAGGCCCCTACCTGCTGGGAATACTGAGCATCAGCTTCTGAAGGTCTGAAACAGAAACAGAGACATAGCTTGTGTTATCATCATTGTTGTTTTGAATATTATTAACCACTTTGTTCAAAAAGCTACCAATGCACTACGTATTTAGTGTAATGTAAAACTAAGTATTTATTAGTGACTTTGAAAAGAGCTTAACGCTTCTTTTTTTTTTTTATTACTACTAGCTCATTATCATTGCTTCCTACAATCATGCATACAAATTGACCCAACATATATGTGCTGGGATCATTAGAAGCACCAACTCACAGCTGCACAAAGAAAACATGTAAACATTGAAGTCGCAGTGCAAATTCCTGCCTCACTGTGCCATCATGAGGTGAAACTCCACTGAAATGAATTCCAATAGAGAACACCATGAACATGTTCCCCCCCCCACACTTTCGAGCTTCCTTATGGCTATTAAGTGGCAACATTAGTAAATGCTAAAAATAAGGATAAATTCATGAATGTCACTCAATCTCTTTGAATATTTACTGATGGGACTACATCAACACGCATCACTGTGCTGATAAAACAAGTTAATACATTACAGGAGGTCCTGGGGCCCATGCAACACGTCCTGTGGATGGCACACACAAAATGAGGACTTGTGAGTCGCCGTGAGGTGTGAAACCGACAGAAAAAGTGAATAGGCTGAATGACATGGAGAGTACTGAGACAGAGGGAGAGAAACACTGCTCTGCTCAGCTCAGACATCTTCGTTACACAACCTACACAGGAGCATGGAAGCTAACTGGAGAGATGCATCAGGGTACTAATGGACTGAATGGATATTGTTTGATGATTTAGGCATGAAATACATGGCTGGATTGGCTTCTCGGGCTGCTATCTTCAGACCCCCAAATGGTCTTGCCATTATTAAATTAAATCCACAAGCAATAAAGTTTATAGCTGTAATCAATATTGGATTAGATTTCCTTTTTTTTTTTTTGCAGCTATGTAATACATGACTGTGCAGGCTATAAGAGTGGAGGCATTGGTGTTGTAATGCCTGCTGGAAGCCACTGCAGCGCGTTTCGACACGGCGGACAGCGGTGGAGGATTTCAGCACCGTGGACAGCGACAGCGCGGATCACAATATCGGTGCTGAATAAACAAACACAAATAAACAGCCAGATTGTGTTGTAAAACTTCCAGAAAAGAACCGGAAACGAGTCTATGAGCGATGACATTAACACATCTGTTCTATTTATAGTCGTATTAATATTGATGGTCCCCTTCCCCCCCATCTCAAGCTCAGATATAAATACCAATTCTCCCCCGATGGGAGCCAATTAGCAGAAACGAGCATCATGACATTTTATCTGGCACCCATCGAGAAATAATTCACCATGAGGTAAACATCACTTAATATCCTCGGCATTGGGAGATTATTGGTTATTTCGATCGACAGCTTTTGAGATCCACAATACAGATGATCTCAAATTTCGAATCAAAGTTGTTTTGTCTGTGCGTAAAGGCGTCGTTCATAAGAAACGGCTTTAGGAGGAAAAAAAAAAAAAAAAAAACACTGGGCACGACAGATTTTCTTACCCAGCAGGCATTTCGAGAATTTCGCACAAATACTGGAGGTGTGTCTCTTTACTCTGTGATCTCACTCAGAAAAAGCCTTGACGAAGAGACTCTTCACTCAATCCACCTTTTCTACACAAATGCTCAGTGTGTGTGTGTGTGTGTGTGTGTGTGTGTGTGTGTGTGTGTGTGTGTGTGTGTGTGTGTGTGTGTGTGTGTGTGTGTGTGTGTGTGTGTGTGTGTGTGTGTGTGTGTGTGTGTGTGTTAGAGTCTAAACACCATCCAACACTATAAGGCCAATTTGGCGACAAAGAGAGCAACCATTCACATGCAGATGATCAGACGCTGGTGATTATTACTCTGAGCTCTAAGAAGGGAAATCATTTTCTTCAGAAATTAAAATATAGGCGTCTCTCCCTCCTTGAAGCTTATTTCCGAACGATGTTGCACGTAAAACCACAACACATCCCCTTCGTCTAATTGTCCGGCCAGTGTGGATATTCAGGGAGCATGAGGAATGCGGTTTTAAAGCCCTGCCTTCGTGCAGCTGCTGCGCCTCCGGGCTGCCTCCCCTGCGCCCTTGACACGGCGGCGGCGATCTGCCTCCTCTCCTCCTCGCTGAGTTCACTCAGGTTGACCGGAGTCCCATCGGAGACCCTCACGAAGCCGCCCTTCCCGTCAGGTGCCAGCCCCGCCGGCAGCCCAGACGGCGGCCCTTCTCCTCCTTCGAGGCTCGCCTCGTTCCCCATGATCGACGCCTCCCGTTTCCTCCTCGTATCCGGGATCAATCCGAGCGCGTATTTTTTATTTTTTTTTTTATCCCCAAAGAGCGCAGCGCAGACGGCGATCCTCGGTGCCTCGACGCATCTCAGATGGTTTTACGTTGAATGGTTCCTCCTCCGCCTCTCCATCCCTCGCGTTTCTCCTTGTTTTTCTGAGCCTCGCATCTCTGCAGCTGTGCACTACAGTTACCACAGTTTTCCGTGAGGGGGGTCTCCGTTTTACTACCGCTCACCGCGAACGCTGGTTTCCTGTCTGTTCTCACAAAGTAAAACCCCACCTCCATGTTGGAAATTTAAATCAAGTCAATCTTCAACGCAAAACATTTAATCCACTTAATCTTTTTCATTTTGTCCTTATTTTCCCTACTATTGAATTGGTCTACAAATAAACATATGTGTCCACATATGTTGTGATGGTTTATAATTTAACCACTCCCAACTGGCAGTTAGGATAAAAACACTTGAACAAGGGTCTGCAACCTGTGGCTCTTTTGCCCACTGGCTCCCTGAAGCTTAAACCCGTATAAAATGTTGGATCTTATTTTTTATTTTATTTACACACCAGAGTCCTTTTCTCAATGAAGACTAGCTTTAAAATGAGAAATCGGAAGAAAAAAATGCAAAAACAACTTACATAACAAAGAAGCCAAAATGCAAGTTTTTGAACTCTGATTAATGCTTAATAAAACAGGTAAAATTTGAAGTTATTAAAAAAAAATGCTGAAAAGAATGGGTGAATGGGTGAAACTGCTAAAACGGATACAAAAACAGCTGAAATCAAAAATGTTTAGCATCCTGGATTGTAATCAAAACTTCATAAATGCAACATTAGATACAGTTACTAGACGTGCATCAGAAAATTAAACTTAAGAAGCTGTTTTAGTCGTAAATTTTGCAGATCCCTGGATAAAACACAAGCCCGGTTTAGATTTAATCATCAAACTCAGGGTAACATTTATGAGCTTGACTGGGTCTTAATGGTCTGCTGCATGTGCGACAGCGTGTTCCTCTAAAATAAGTGAACGTGAGCATTGCTTTTCTTGAATTCTCCATGCTTTTATCATGAAGGGAATCATATCATCTCTTCTCTTCTCTGTGTAACTCTTGACAACTTGACGCCCGTTCTCCAACATCCTCCTGCCCACTGCGCATGTCCCTCCTCTGACAGGTGATCCAAAGACATCAGTGGAGAAAAAAAATGTCTTTAAAGGGGACCAACTCCAATTATATGCGTCTGGTTCGATTGTCTGAAAGACGTCAGGCTGAGCGAATGATGGAGGGCAGGCGAGGCCGCCGATGTACTGCTGTTATTCTGATTTTCCTCGTGAGTTTGAAAGTAGGTGACACCAAAGGAGACACTTGTAAATAATGTTTGTGGGTCAAGTATCTGGGGCTCTCGGGAAAGGCTTGTGGAGGCTCATGTATACTGTATGAACGCATGTCTCTTCTCTCCACATTCAAAGCATTCAGGTGCAGAGAAAAGCTTTTCCGCTTCATTTTGAATAAGTAATTATACATGTCTTTCTCATCCACTTTTATTGAGCTATAAAAACGCAGCACAACAAGGTGGTTCCAACATATCACACACATACATTTAGGTGAAACAAAGACAGGACCATTCATGCAATTAATTATATCTCTCTCTCTTTTTTTTTTTTTTACCAGTTGGCAGATTTGAAATGCTCTTATATCTGAATGGTTTGTATTGGTATTGATTTGATAATGTGCAGTTCAAGGCTGTTATCAGATTGTGGGAAATTCAGGTTTCACTGACAGTATCCAGATAAGATGCAATGAATCTTGTCGCCTTTTGTGAGGATTTGATTACTTGTTATCATACAGAATGCAGCGTGCGATCAAATGAGGGCGAAAAACAATGAAAAGACAACACGCTTTTATTTTAAATATAGCACCACCATCGCCACGTGCACGTGAAATCACATTTCACCAGCCCACACGCTGCAAATGACTGCAAATCAATATTAGAGAGTGCATTTAGCTCCATCGTCCTGAGAATATGCACAAGCAGCCACCACATCCGTCAACTAGGATATTAAAACATGTCGGCTCTGCTGCACATCAAGAAGATGTGTTGTGATATGACAGCAAGTGCTCATTTGCTGCGTTGCCCGTGAAGCTCGGGGGCAGATGTGTCCTGAGTACACCCTACACAAAGCCTTTAGCACCTGGACTGTGGTAGGAAAAGAGTGGGTGACGAGATTCTGTTGCACTGGTAATAAAAAAAAAAATAAAGAAATAAAAAGAAAATTGGAATCTCCTGTTTCTGCATTTAGCTTCTCATTGTACATGAAGACCCTTGCTGGATGAGAGCATGTGACACATTTAAAATGCATTTCAGATGCAATGGCAGTGAAATAGCAATCTTATTATTATTATCTTATCTTTATCTTTATTTTACCTCACTTTATTCTCCCGAAACCATCACAGAACTAACTCTTTCATTCATTTTTCTCTTTCCAAGCTTTCAATTCTTCATGAGTCCTGGACATTTAAAATCCTGATCTCTAATTCAACCCCATTGGCTTTTCCATGCATAAATATGTCTCTTTAGTTTTGCCAGAGTTTCTTCCTCGCTAATGTGTTTTGCGCCCTTCCAATCCTCCTCCTCCTCCTCCTCCATGTGTAAGTGTGGGCAGAGGTGAGTTTTGGTGTCTGTCTCCAGTGATCAACGATGGCGGTGTAGCGATTGCTCTGTTCTGCCCCTTCTTCTCACTGACCACTGAAGCATAACCTGATTGTCTCGACGCCATGATGCGGAAGCTGCCCTTACATGTCTCTCTCTCTCTCTCTCTCTCTCTCTCTCTCTCTCTCTCTCTCTCTCTCTCTCTCTCTCTGTCTCTCTGTCTCTCTCTCTCTCTCTCTCTCTCTCTCTCTCTCTCTCTCTCTCTCTCTCACATATTCACATAAAAACAGTGACTGAAGCTTTCACTCATGCAAAGCAAACGCGCACACACACACACACACACACACACACACACACACACACACACACACACACACACACACACACACACACACACACAGACACACACACACACACACACACACACACACACACACACACACACACACAGGTGTAAAAGCACTACATCAAACAGCACAGGCCTGAGGACAAGCACTCTCAGAGGCATGTGCAAAACTAGCAGTTTACACTGACACACACACACACACACACACACATGCACGCATGCACTCACAGTAGTGTTTTCATCAGTACTGACTTACATCAATTTCCTCCAGACTCATTTAAATCTCTACAACTCAAACTTAACATAACTTTAAAACATGTTGATCTACCCCCCCCCCCCCCCCCCCCAGTGGGATGATTTTATATGGACTTCATATATGTGTGTGTGTCAACATACATCCCCACATTTCAGGTCAAGCTAAACACACACTTGCAGCACTATTTTCTATCTTTTGGGGTTTTGATGCAATTCACAAGTCCCTTATTCCCACCCGACTATTACCAAGTAGTTCTTCCCTTATTTAACATATCAACACATCAAAACATAATGAATATTATGCCGTTATTTCAGACAAGTCCTCCAAAATAGTTACAAGTCCCTACAATGTAGGCCAAACCTGAACACTCCTCTGTGCCCAAAGCAGACCCATTTGCACAGTGCTATCAGGTCCCTTTAGGCATATCTGTTTCTTTTAAAACACGTAGAAGTGTCAAGTGTTATGGAAAATTGCAAGATTCAACAAATGTTGCAAGATAAATTGTGATGTTATATTGCTGATTAAAAAGTACATTTTTAGTTGAGGAAATGCATTGACGAGTTCAATTGAACTAAGAGCACAATCTTACTTTCCAATACTGAATTGATATTTTGTGAATGTTTGTGGGCGATTGGTGTACGAGTGTACGCCGCGCTGCCTTGACAGTGTAACTTGAGTCTGGTAACCAGATCACACACTGTGCACTGTCTTCATTAAATTTGAATACTCAGTTGGGGTATGAGTTAAAGAAACTGACAAAGGTGATTTCTTTTCACTTAGCAATTGATAGTAGAACAAAACTCGAGTTTAAAGTATGATCAACAACAAACCACAGCATTACAATTAAAGGGAGATACCCGATAGTGCAGTATACCTTAGAGATAATCTGCACTAATTCTATTCCACCTCTGATATTTTCATCTAACCAAACTACAATAAAATTGTTGAGACAGCTCCAGCTTTAGAATTTGTAAATAAAATGAAGAAATAAGAGTTACATACCTGTGGCAATGTGCAGAAATGCATCTACTCGTGTCTCCCAGTCAGTGTGCGATGTGGTGAGGAAGCACCGGGGTGACGGTGTGCTTTCAAAGTGACGTTTAATTTCTGGTATATTAGGACTGAGCCTCTCTCATCCCTATTAGCATCCCGGCACGCGTCTAATTCCGCCCTCACCCGCCAATTTCTCCTGACCAGCGCGACACAGTGGACTAAAAATATTTTTTAAAGTCACAGAGGCTCCCTGGCTTTTTCCCTTGCTCCTCCACCTGCACGCCGACGGGCACGCGGATGGATGTGCATGGGTGCACCTGCCACACACACACACACACACACACACACACACACACACACACACACACACACACACACACACACACACAAACACACACACGTTCAAACACAAACAAAGATGGACTCGTGCACAGGCATAAGCGCCCCCAACCTTAATCCTCTTTACTTCTGAGAGATAGGCCAATCACACACTGCACTGTAAGCTGTTTTCCTGTACACAGAGAGTGCATGAGTGTGCACAGTCCTGCTCTACAACATGCTGCCATAGTCGAAGGTTACGTTAACTCACTGGCAATTAACTGGAAAAAACAAACAAACAAACAAACAAAGAAGCATGGGGGAAAAAACTCCAGCATCAATTATTCATCCCTCCCCAAACTGCATTTTTTTACACTCTGAGTACTTAATTTTCCCCTCACAGCCGACACAAATGCCTCCAAATCTGTTTGGAAAATACACCGCCATCTGTTGCACTCGGTAAACATAAACAAGATGGAGTGACGACGTAACAACACCATTACGGAAGGCAAACTCAAACCAGCCATTAAGGTCCTATATTGACTGGACTTCCACTCATCTCCGCAAGTGACAAACACCCAACAGGAGCTGCAGCTCTCCAGATGCTCGGAGTCATCATAACATCATTTTCCCAAAGGCCTCTGAATCAGAGACTCAACACATCGTGGACGTTACATAATTCCCTTTGTTCTACGCAAACACGCAGCAGCCAGAAACACAAAGAAACGGGAGCTCGGACGTGAGGGTGAGCTCAACTGTCAAAAGGTGTCTTTTATGGGTATTTATTGCTGTGAAATGTAATAAAAATGCCAACAACATCCGACGCAAACCAATTCGCACATTTGGAGCGTGTGCGTCTCGAGGTTTGGCCGTCTAGCTTGTCACCCTGTCTCTCATCCGCTTTTTCTAATCAACATGGTGCGACTGAAGAAGAATCCTCAAATCGTATAATTAGCGAAGGTGAAAGAAAGCTGACGGTGGGAGGTATGAAGGGGTTTTTCATGTTCTCGTGATCGGGCGTGGGAAGGGGACTATAACTGGGAGCAAGGCTGTTAATAGGATTTACCGGTCACTGTCTGGAAGCCAACTTCCAAAGCCACTAGTCCAAAAGCTAACTGATGTAACAGAGGCAGGCCTCGAGTACGAGCCGTGATCATGGCGACAAGACATGTGTAATGGTGCGTGTGCGCTGTATCTAAATAATGCCCAACGTGTTCACTATTTCCATTTCTTGCTCGGTTGAAGTTTGCACTTGTTCTCTCCCGCCTCCGCCACGATCGCTCGGCGTGACAGCACTCTGATGTTGTGTTCCTTGGAAGTTTAAACTCCTCTGAGTATTCCAGTCATTTCTGTATCTCTTCCATGGGGATGGCAGCTCATGCTAATTATCAAAGTTTTCTGCAGCAAGCTGGAGCCAGAGAGGAAACCAGAAACCTCCCTACAACTGTGGTTTAAAATAATGTCGGAAGACCTCATTGGTGGACTTTTAATGAGGAAACTTTGGCTGATTATTTCTGTTTTGTAACATTTCTTGGCACTAAATATTTTCCCTGTTGGAAAGAATATTTTTGGAACATGCGTTTTTAGGACGAGCATGAGAGAGTGGGATGCACCTATTAGAAATGAGCAAAATCTTAAAGCCAAGCTGCTGTCACGGTTGTTGTTTTTGAATCTTGATTTCAGCTTCTGGTACTGCTGATAAACAGGTAGATTAACAAAGATGCTCCAGAGATATTCCAGTTTGATGTTCATGTTTCCTCTTCATGTCACCAGTTAGAACCAGCTCTACCCAAAGTGGCGCCCTGGGTGAGATTTTAAACAGCAACCCTCCCCATTGGTAATTTACATACTAAATAGATCACATAGCTTTGTTTTTAACCATTGTCATTAATTTATACGACAATATGCCATGATATCATTGTTCTGGCTCGAGTGATGATGATGACAGATGAATTCAGGATAGCTTCACAGCCAAGTCTGTTTACGAGGAGGAGAAAAGAAAAAGCAGTGCGGCTGCATGTGAGGCACTTGGGACGTGAACTGTAGGTGGATTCAGCTTTTTAATAGTAATTTGATGCATGATAAAGTGATATGGTGTGTTTCTGAAAAGTTATTTCATTTCACTAAGATCACAGTTCCTTGGAAAGATTTAGCTAAAGTTCATCAAAAGAAAAAACTCAAAGATAAATGTACCGCCAGTTAAGGTGGGATGTAGATGGATTGTAGTAAAATCACCTGTCTCGTTCCCGGTGTCACTGCGTGTCTGGGGTCAGAAGAGGAAAGTGAAGGAAATGTTACAGTATGCAGGCGAGTGCAGCTAATGGATTTGTTTCAAAGGGAAATAATGTAAGTCAGGGGCCAGCAGGAGAACCGGCTGAGCAGAGATCAGGTGAACATAACCATGAACAAGTCTTCTCAGGACCAAATCCAGGAAGAGGAGAGGTTTTTAGTTGTTGTTTTTTGGTGTTTTTTTTATCGAGTGACCCTTTTGGAGTCTCTTCAAATGTGACCAGACTTGATTGACTCTTTTTGTGAAACTTTCACGTGCTTAAATTCTAGCGACCTGAAGGAGCAGAGCGAGATGAGTTTTACATCCGAGTCCATCAGGGGAGAGTTTAGGCGACGGTCACACTGCAGATCTTATTTGCATGATTTTTTAATTTTTTTTCTGCTGAAAGCTGACATTAGTGGACCGGCTCTAGGAATCACGATGACGCATCTTGCAGGTTTTGTGGGACCAACTAAATTGAAGCACTGATGAAAGGAGTTTCTTACCTGGTGGTAGTAATCACTGCTCACTCATCAGGGGTCTGTACCCTGCAGCTCTGGAGTCATACATTGCTCTTCAGCCCCTCTGTAGCCTCTCCCTGAAAACTCCACAGAATTCTATGTACATTTTCATTTCATTCATTTGTATTGGTACATTCATACCATTCTTTTCTGTTTTGTTTTTTATATATATATATATATATATAAAGGTCTAATCTCTGGGATAAAAACAGCTCAATAAATCAAAACAGCTATAACAACAAAAAGTTAACTGAAATATTTAATGACAGTGAAATGTCTAAAACTACAAAAAGGAAATGGCAAAAGTGTCTATCTATTTTTTTTTAAAGGCTTAAAATGACTATTATAGCAAAAACTGTTCAAACCATTAGAAAATGTACAGTGGCTATAAATAGCTAAAGTGGCTAAAATATACATAAAATGGCTAAAGTGGCCTAAGTCTCAAACGCACACCTTTTACGGTAACATACAAAGCATGCAGTTTCAAAATAAAAGCAAAGCAGTTACATTGTGTGCCATTTTCAACTTAACTGCTTTATTGTGATTCTATCACCAACATGTAATTATGCTTGTGTTTGATTGTGTATCAGTCATATCACATTTTATTTAAAAAAAAATAATAATACTTCAGTAAGTCAAAGTCTTAATGTTCCCAACATTTTCAATTTTCTAAATGAGGTGTTTGATATTTCAACTGAGCTCTTCAGTCCGATTGATTCGTGTCGTTGCTACAACTGTCACATCCACTCACATCCTCCCGCTCCACTTTCCTCCGTCATCTTTCTTGGTGAATTGACGTCGACTGACATCTTAACTAATGCTGCTCGGGGATCTGATGGGCTGAATCATCGGCATTGGCAGAGGAGTAAGCAGTCATTTTCAGGTGGGGGGGGGGGGGGCAATGCTCATTTTCTAGAAGAGGCAGGAGAGATAATGTCAGAGCAAGCCGTCGCTGAATGCCAGTCAAGTCATACTCCCACATGTGGCTCATGAATCATTAACAGCACACACCTGTTGTCAAGGTAGTGCGTCACGGAGTGTGGCGTCATCAGCAGAGGAGGGAAGGGGGAGGGGTGAATCCCATGTGTTTAGCAAGACTAAACACGGATGAGTCACTGTGTGCCAGTTCAAATGTTCACATTCGCA